>NC_058521.1:42126356-42751356 GCF_904849725.1 Hordeum vulgare subsp. vulgare | reverse complement strand
ATCCTCAAAACCTGGGGGCTGAGCAACATATATTTCTTCCTCAAGCTTACCATTAAGGAATGCACTTTTCACATCCATTTGATATAAGATGATGTCATGATGATTAGCATAAGCAAGTAGTATTCGAATAGCTTCAAGTCTAGCAACAGGTGCAAAATATTCATCGAAATCTATTCCTTAAACCTGTGTGTAGCCTTGGGCTACAAGTCATGCCTTATTCCTCACCACTTGACCATCCTCATCTTGCTTGTTTCGGAAAATCCACTTGGTTCTGATGATATTGTGCTTCCAAGGATCTGGTCGTTTGACGAACTCCCATACGTCATTCAACTTGAATTGAAGAAGTTTGTCTTGCATGACTTGGATCCACTCCGGTTCCATGAAAGCCTCAACAACTTTTGAAGGTTTTGTGATAGACACAAAGGAGAAATGCCCACAAAAGTTAACTAAGTGTGAAGCTTTTGAGCGAGTGAGAGGACCTGGCGCGTTGATGTCATTGAGGATTTTGTCAAGTTCCACTTCATTTGCAATCCTCGGATGAGCTGGTTGAGGATTTCGTCTGGGCTGAGGAATTGGTTCTGGAGCAATTTCCTAAGGAGCATCTTCTTGATTTCCATCAGTGCTGGGAATGATTTCTTCATCAATTTCCTAAGTGGGAACAATGTCTTCAGTAGCTTTGAGCTTTATTGCTTCCTCAGGAGACAGCTTATCTGGATCAGGAGGCAATTGCTCTCTTTGCGAGCCATTAGTTTCGTTGAACCGCACATGTACAGTCTCAACAACCTTGTTGTGATAGTTGTTGAAGACTCTCTAGGTGTGCGAGTCCTTTCCATAACCGAGCATAAAACCCTCATGTGCCTTAGGTGGAAACGTTGAGCTATGGTGAGGATCTCTAATCCAACATTTTGCACCGAAGACTTTGAAATAACTTACATTGGGTTTCTTGTGTGTGAGGAGTTCATATGAGATTTTCTTGAGGAATTTGTGAAGATATACCCTGTTGATGATATGGCATGCAGTGATGATTGCTTCAGGCCAAAAGCGACGAGGAGTCTGATATTCTTCAAGCATGGTTCTTGCCATCTCAACCAGAGTCCTGTTCTTCCTTTCGACGACACCATTCTGTTGAGGAGTATAAGGAGCAGACAATTCGTGAGTAATACCAAGTTCATCAAGATAATTATCAAGACCAGTGTTTTTGAACTCTGTTCCGTTATCACTCCTGATGTGTTTGATCTTGATGCCGAAGTTAGTCGAGGCCCTTGAAGAAAATCGTTTGAAGACTTCCTGCACTTCAGTTTTATATAAAATGATATGCACCCATGTATATCTGGAATAATCATCAACTATGACAAAGCCATATAAAGATCCTGCATTTGTTAGAGTGGCATAATGAGTAGGTCCAAATAGATCCATGTGAAGCAATTCAAATGGACGAGTAGTGGTCATGATAGTCTTCGAGGGGTGCTTGGATCTGGTCATTTTCCTAGACTCACAAGCACCGCAGAGGTGACCTTGAGGAATTTGACTGATTCGATGCCGATGACATGCTTCTTCTTCGCGAGCGTGTGCAAATTCCTCATGCCTGCATGACCGAGTCTTCGATGCCACAACCACCCTTCTGAGGTTTTTGCTAGTAAGCAAGTGGCTGGTTGAGGACCTGTAGAGAAATCAACAATGTACAAATCCTGTCTTCTAACACCTTCAAAGACTTTGGATCTATCAGATTCCATGATGGCAACACATCTATATCTTCCAAAGATAACAATCATATCAAGATCACAAAGCATTGAGACTGACATGAGGTTAAATCCAAGGGATTCAACAAGCATTACTTTGTCCATGTGCCTATCCTTGGAAATAGCCACTTTGCCAAGTCCCAATACCTTGCTTTTACATTTGTTAGCATATGTGATTTGCTTCAGGGGTGATGGAGTTAGTGGCATATTCATTAGCAAGCTTTTGTCATGAGTCATGTGGTGTGTGCAACCACTATCAAGAACCCACTCAGTACTCTTGGGTTTGTCATCCCGCAGATGAATTAGTATAGCTTACCATCTCATATAATTGAGACTTGAAGAATATGATATCAATTTCATCAGATATGAATTTCATCATAAACACAATTATAAGGACGTGTGAAATATTTTTCTATTTCCTCAATATTAGCTTGTGTCCTATCAAGCTTTTTTCCTCAGGTCTCCAGCAAATTCTTCAGATGATGATTTTCATCTGGAGACCTGACCCGCAGAAGTGATTAGTTCAATTTCTTCACCACCCACATCTGAAGGGGTGGTAAAGCATTCATCATCCTGCGAGCACCATATGAGAAAGGGGGCATTGAAGCTAATGCACTTCTCTTAACAGTAGGGGGGTTAAAGTACTCAAATGAATATGCAGAGAACTTATTTGAGGATTTATGAACATAATGATTTGAAGAATAACGCTCATATTCATATTCCTTGTAATTTCCCTGCATGTTAGAAGCATTAGCACTGGTATGAGCATAGTTTTGACCTCTTGAGGAATTTGATCTAGGGTTCAAATTCTTCATAGGTGGTGTCATGAGGACATTTGGGAACCCAGATTTTCCTCAGGGGAGGCCCATTCCTGCAGTTAGTTCCAACATATCGAGCAAATACTTTACCAGATTGATTTTTGAACAGTTTATAGTTGGAGTCAAATGACTCATATGAGGAATAGGATGATTCACATGAAAATCCTGTTAGATTGGATGGATCAAAAGGAGGCCCAGTAGCAGCAACCCATGAGGTTTTGGGATACTGCTCAGGTTTCCAATAAGATCCATCGACATTCAATTTCCTCTCAAAGGCAATTCCTTCTTTCCTCGGGTTCCAGTTCAAGATCTGTTTTTTGGGCACATCACAAAGGGTTTGATGTCCCTTGAGACTTTTGTATATGCCTGTCACATACAATTCCTTCATCCCTGCATTTTCATCAGTGAGATTTGTGGTTTCCTCAAGTGAGGAATTTGACACTACGGGAGCAGTTGAAGAATTTGTAGCAATAGAAGCATTTGATGATTCTCGTGAAGAATTAGCAGTTTTACGTTCGATGCATTTAAGACATGGAGGAATGAATTCAGCTTGAGCAACACTAATCTGTTGAGCTAGTAATGAATCATTTTCCATACGAAGATCATCATGAGAAATCCCCAGCTTCTCAAGATCAAGCTTCCTTTGAAGAAATTCATAGGAAAGTTTCTCATGATCAGCAAGGAGTGTAACATGACGATCTTGAAGATTATCAAATCTGGACTGAAGACTTTTCATATCTTTAGTGAGGATTTGGGTAAGATTCATTTCATCATTCAACAGATCATCGCTTCTATCTAGCAGTTTCTGAAGCTTTTCTAGGGCAGTTTGTTGTTTAGTGGCAATGATAGCAAGTTTACTGTAACTGGGTTTTTTTATAATCATCAGGTCCACAGTCACTTGAGTCAGAGGAGGAAGCATCATTCGATACCTTTGAACCTTTTTCCATGAAGCAATAGGTTGGAGCGAAGTCATCAGCATAGTCATCAGTGTGGACGGTGTTATCATTTTCTTCAAGGTTGAAGATTGACTTGCTGACGAATGTGGTTGCAAGTGCAAGGCTAGCCTGTCTAGATTCTGAGTCTTCATCAGAACCGTCCTCTTCATCACATTCCTCAGATTCTGCCTCGGAGTCCATTTCCTTGCCAATAAGTGCCCTAGCCTTTCTGAAACTAGTCTTCTTGTGCGATGAGGACTTTGAAGATGAGGATTTTGAAGATTTCTTCTTTTTCTTCGAGTCATCAGAACTTCCATCCTTGTATTTCTTCTTCTTTGATTCCTTTCCCCAACGAGGACAATCAACAATGTAGTGACCTGATTGCTTGCATTTGTGGCAGGTTCTTTTCTTGTACTCCTCAGATGAAGATTCTGATTTCCTCATATCTCTTCTTGAAGATTTACCAAACTGGCCACGTCGTGTAAACTTCTGGAATTTCCTCACGAGCATTGCAAGCTCCTGTCCAAATTCTTCAGGATCACCAATGCTACCATTTGATTCTTCTTCTTCAGATGAGGAAATTGCTTTGGCCCTCAGTGCACGTGGTCTAGAATAGCTTGGTCCATATAGATCTCTCTTTTCTTCTTGTTGGAATTCATGAGTATTGAGTCTTTCGAGTATATCAGCTGGATCAAGCATCTTGTAGTCTGGTCTTTCTTGAATCATCAAAACTAAAGTATCATATGAAGAATCCAAAGATCTTAGCAGTTTCTTCACAACTTCGTGATCAGTAATGTCTCGAGATCCCAGTGCTTGCAGTTCATTTGATATGTCAGTGAGGCGATCAAAGGTATCTTGGCAGCTTTCATTGTCAAGCCTCTTGAAGTGATTGAAGAGATTGCGAAGAACATCAACACGAGAATCACGCTGGGTTGATACTCCTTCGTTAACTTTGGAAAGCCTTTCCCAGATAATTTTTGCTGAGCCCAAAGCACTTACTCTGCCATACTGGCCCTTGCTCAGATGGCCACAGATGATATTCTTCGCTTGAGAATCAAGTTGCTTGAATTTCTTCACATCAGCGGCAGAGACAATAGCAGTGACGATACGGATGCCATGTTCCACAATATACCAGAGATCGTTGTCAATAGCTTGTAGATGCATCTGCATCTTGGTCTTCTAGAAGGGAAAGTCCTTTCCTTCGAAAGTAGGACACGCTGCAGTAACCTTGATCATGCCTGCAGTCGACATAACTAAAACTCCGGGTGGTTAAACCAAAATCACACAGAACAAGGGAGTACCTTGCTCTGATACCAATTGAAAGTGTGTTATATCGACTAGAGGGGGGGGGGTGAATAGGAGATTTTTAGAATTTCATCACTCAGGAAATTCCTTTTGAGGAAATTCCTCACTGATGACTAACTTGCAGCGGAAACAGCAAAGGATCAGGAGTGCAAAGTATCACTACAACAATTTTTTAGAGTGAAGAATATGAAAAACAGTTTGCACAGTATGCAGGCATGGAGAAAAATAGATGAGGATTAACTCGCGTGAAGAATTTAGGGTTGAGGAATTTCAGAGACAATCTTTAGCAAATTCTTCAAACAGTGACAGTGAAAATCTTCAACATACAATCTGAGGAATATAAAGAGTTGAAGAAATAGAACCCGTTTCACAGTGAAGACAGTGGTTGATGACCCAGTTCCAACTGCTCTGTCAGTTGTACATCTGGTTTGGAGCGGCTTGGTATTGAAACCAAAAGACACACAGTCCCTAGCGTATTCTCCTTGGGCTAAGAACACAGAGTCCTCGCCCAACACTCGTGGTAAGTCTTCTGGGCAGACTTCCAAACCCTCACAAACTTGGTCACCTGGCGATCCACAATTGACTGTTGGATTGCTCTAGACCATGACGCCTAACCGTCTGGAGGATGCACAGTCCTCAAAGGTAAAAGGCTTCAGTCCCACACACGAACAACTTCTTCACTGATGCTCAATCACTTGGTTTTCGGTTGCTGGTTTGGTGTTTGGGGTATTTCCTCACTTATGAATTACTCTCAAAGACTCTGAGGAATTTGGGTTGCTCTTATGAAAAGTGTCAGTTTCTAACGGAGCAGCCAACCAGCTAATGGTTGTGGGGGGCGGCTATTTATATCCTGGGAGCGTCCCGACATGATTTGACATTAATGCCCTTAACTAATATGACCGTTGCTGTGGATAAGATCAATAATGTGGCGCGACTTACGGTAACGGTCGGGACCCTCAACTGTGAGAGTCCTCATGTCTCTCATATTCCTCACTTGAGGCTTTTGGTAGGATTAGGCTTGGGTTGACCATCATGAGGAAGTTGATTCCAATGTGTTACTTTGACCCCCTTTAACAGTACAGTGTTCCTATTACTCAAGTGTGAAGAAAATAAAACAGAAAGGATAAATCTTCATGCTTCAAAGTCTTCAGATTGATTTTCTTTAGGGCGCACCGAACTCCTCATTTTCAATATCTTCATGAGGAATATCAATTTCATCGCAATTTCTTCGCGATTCAATTCTTTAGCTTCAGACCAATTTCTTCAGCCGAAGATATACATTTTTAGGGGTCGATATTCATCGAATACTTCAAACTCCTCAGCGACTTATAGATCCTGTGTACACTCATGAACACATTAGATACTTAACCTATAAGTCTTCAAACCACCAAAATCACTAAGGGGCACTAGATGCACTTACAACTGATGATCTTGGTTGGGCTATTGCCGATGCAAAGAGAAACTACGCAAGTGAAAAGGAGAGGATTAAGTTGCAACACATGTTAGAGGATCACAAGAAATTGTTGTACCCAAATTGCGAAGCTGACAAGAAAAAGCTGGGCACCACACTGTAATTGCTGCAATAGAAGGCACAGAATGGTGTATTTGACAAGGGATTTGAAAAGTTGTTGATAATGTTAAAGAAGAGGCTTCCAAAGGACAAGAAATTGCCCGAGAGTACGTAATAAGCAAAGAAGGCTGTCTGCCCTCTAGGATAAGAGGTGCATAAGATACATGCATGCCATAATGACTGCATCCTCTACTGCGGTGAGTACGAGGATTTGAATGCATGCCCTGTATGCGGTGCAATGCGCTATAAGATCAGCCGCGATGACCCTGGTGATGTTGAGGACGAGCGCCCCAGGAAGAAGATTCCTGCCAAGGTGATGTAGTATGCTCCAATAATACAATGGTTGAAACGTTTGTTCCAAAACAACGAGCATGCCGAGTTGATGCGATGGCACAGAGAAGGCCATAAGGAAGACGGGAAGCTGAGAGTACCCGCTGACGGGTCGCAGTGGATAAAAATCGAGAGAAAGTGGCGGGACTTTGGAGCTGACGCAAGGAACATATGGTTTGATCTAAGCGCAGATATGGCATTAATCCTTTTGGCGAGCAAAGTAGCAATCATAGCACCTGGCCTGTGACTCTATGTATGTATAACCTTCCTCCTTGGTTGTTCATGAAGCGGAAGTA
Source organism: Hordeum vulgare subsp. vulgare (assembly GCF_904849725.1). NCBI lineage: Eukaryota > Viridiplantae > Streptophyta > Magnoliopsida > Poales > Poaceae > Hordeum > Hordeum vulgare. The sequence continues at coordinate 42,744,363 of NC_058521.1, read as the reverse complement.
CATTACGATGCCAGTGCTCATCCAAGGCCCTAAGCAACCCGGCAATGACATTGATGTGTACCTAAGGCCATTAGTTGAAGAACTCTTACAGTTATGGAATGGAAAAGGTGTACGTGCATGGGATGAGCACGCACACGAGGAATTTGACCTACATGCATTGATGTTTGTGACCATCAAAGATTGGCTTGCTCTCAGTAAACTTCCAGGACAGACAAACAAGGGATACCGCGCATGGACACACTATTTGGATGATACTGATGGTATATATTTGGATAATTGTAAGAAGAATGTTTACCTGGAACATCGTTGATTTCTTCTGAGCAGGCATCCCGTAAGAAAGGAAAGCATTTCAAAGGTGAGGCAGATCACCGGAAGAAGCCTCGCCACCGTACTGGTGATGATGTACTTGATATGGTCAAGGATTTAAAAGTAATCTTTGGAAAGGGTCTTGGCGGACAATCTGTTCCGAATGACGCTGACGGATGCGCACCCATGTGGAAGAAGAAGTCTATATTTTGGGACCTACCCTATTGGAAAGACCTAGAGGTCCGCTCTGCAATTGACGTGATGCATGTGACAAAGAATCTTTGCATGAACTTGTGAGGCTTCTTGGGCGTGTATGGGAAGAAAAAAAGATACACCCGAGGCATGGGAGGACCATTAACATATGCACGGAAAAGACAACATACATCACGGTCGTGCCAGCTACGCTCTTACCAAAGAAGAGAAGGAAATCTTCTTTGAATGCCTGCTCAGCATGAAGGTCCCGTCTGGCTTCTCGTTGAATATAAAGGGAATAATAAGTACGACAGAGAAAAAGTTCCAGAACCTAAAGTCTCATGACTGCCACGTGATTATGACGCAACTGCTTCCGGTTGCATTGAGGGGCCTTCTACTGGAAATGTTCGATTAGCCATTGTGAAGCTATGTTTATTCCTCAATGCAATCTATTAGAAGGTAATCGATCCAGAAATCATACCAAGGTTAGAGAATTATTTGGTGCAATGTCTTGTTAGTTTCGAGTTGGTGTTCCCACCATCCTTCTTCAATATCATGACGCACGTCCTAATTCACCTAGCCGAAGAGATTGCCATTCTGGGTCCTGTGTTTCTACATAATAAGTTCCCCTTTGAGAGGTTCATGGGAGTCTTAAAAAATATGTTCATAACCGTGCTAGGCCAGAAGGAAGCATCTCCAAGGGCCATGAAAATGAGGAGGTCATTGAGTTTTGTGTTGACTTTATTCCTGACCTTAAGCCGATAGGTGTTCCTGAATCGCGGCATGAGGGCACACTGGGTGGAAAAGGCATGCTAGGACCAAAAGAAATAATATGTATGGACGAGCATTCTCTCACTCAAGCACACTACAGAGTTCTACAAAATTCCTCCTTGGTGGCTCCATATATCGAGGAGCACAAGAATATTCTACGCTCCAGACACCCGGAGTAGTCTGACGACAGGATTACACGTGAACAAACAGGGACTTTCGCCGGTTGGTTGCAGACACGTCTCATGCATGATGACGCTGTTGAAGATGAGCTGTACTTGTTGTCCAAGTTACCATCTACGAATATATTGACTTTTAAAGGGTATGAATAAATGTGAATACATTTTACACGATCACCCAAGATAAAAATAGCACCAACCAAACATTGGTGTCCGCTTTGATGCAGCAAACACAGATAGGCCAAAGGACACATATTGTGGTTACATAGAGGAGATATGGGAACTTGACTATGGACGTGATTTGAAGGTCCCTTTGTTTCGGTGCAAATGGGACAATCTGACAGGAGGCGGGGTAATGAAAGACCTGTAGTACGGAATGACCGTAGTTGATCTCAACAATCTTGGGTACGAAGGCGAACCATTCGTCCTAGCCAATGATGTGGCACATGTTTTCTATGTGAAGGACATGTCTACCAAGCCGTGCCACATAGTTCTTTCAGGGAAAAGAAACATCATGGGAGTGAAGGACAAGACAGACATGCCAGAAGATTATGAAAAGTTTCATGGAATTGCTCCCGTCATAGTGAACATTGACCCGAGCATCCAGTTAAATGATGAAGATTGTCCATGGTTACGGCGCAAAGGGACACACGCGAAGAAAAAGTTTTACACCCAAAGATCCCACTCTAGGATGTGACCGACTTATCATCACTTTCTTCTCTAGTGAGTTTGCGAACTTATATATCTGGAAAGTCCCACTTCGGACAAATCGGAGGGAATATTTGTTATAGTTAGGGTAATTATGTGTGATTAATTTCTCATCAGTTTTCAATTCCTTCTATCATCATTTGCTATTTTTCTTGCATTTACTGATTTTTTTGAGGTAAATGACCCTGAAATTGGAAAGAACTACAAATGAACTGTGAAAACGTTGAAAGTTGTCATGGTATCATCATTTCACCCACATATCATGTGCAAAAAAGTTGAGAGAGTTACGACAAAAACAGGATGCACTTCGTGTACAAAATGGACAATCTCTTTCGAAGTAACAGGGTTTCGGACAAAAACTCATCTGTTACAAAGACATTTTATTTTTTAAAACTTATTTCAACTCCAGACTTTTTGTGTGTTCAAAATGCACCATTCGAAGCCACATCATCAATTTTCAACCCTTTTTGACTTCATTTGGTATTTTTCATGCATATACTGATTTTTTAAAAGCTAAATGACCGTGAAATTGAAAAGAACTACAAATGAACTCTAGAAAGGTTGAAAGTTGGCATGGTATCATCATCACCCACATAGCATGTGCAAAAAAATTGAGATGGTTACGGCCAAAACAGGATGCACTTTGTGTACAAAAAGGACAATCTCTTTCGAAGTATCACGGTTTCAGATGAAAACTCATTTGTTACAAAGGCATTTCATTTTTTGAACTTCTCTAGACTTTTTGTGCGTTCAGTATGCACCATTCGAAGACACATCATTGATTTTCAACCCTTTCTGACTTCATTTGGTGTTTTCATTCATTTACTGATTTTTTGAGCTAAATGACCCTGCAATTGAAAAGAACTATAAATGAACTCTGAAAAGGTTGAAAGTTGGCATGGTATCATCATTGCACCCACATAGCATGTGAAAAAAAGTTGAGAGGGTTACGTCAAAAAGAGGATGCACTTCGTGTACAAAATGGACAATCTCTTTCGAAGTATCAAGGTTTCGGATGAAAACTCATTTGTTGAAAAGGCATTTCATTTTTTTAAACTTATTTAAACTCCAGAATTTTTGCCGGGAACCCGATCCTAAGTCATGATAACCCAGCAGGTAACACATCACATCACTTTGCAGCCTCACGCACGGTAAACTCCACGGCTGCACCTTACCTTGACCGGGACCGTTTGCGTCTTTTGGCTCACGCATATGAATGTGTTGCTAGCATTCGAACTACAAAGAACCCGTGTCGACATGCCTAGTTATAAACCCAAGTGGTACATCCATACGGGAACAAACATACATAACCCAGCAAAGCAGGTGTCGGTCAACATCGTGTGTAGATGAGTCGTAGCAAGCTACAAGGACTCCGTTACACCGCGTGACATTTCCCTGAGGGGACAGACACAACAACAAATAAGGATACATGTCGGTCAATCAATGTGTCCGGAGCAGTAGCAAGCTACCAAGGCTCAGTGGAAGCACAAGAGGCATTTCCCCGTAAAGAGTACTACTAAAGGCACACAACTAGGTCTCGAATCCCAAACATACCAATGCATTTCAAACATACACACAATGTGCACGATATGTGTAGATACAACATGGCATCACAACATAACTCTACAACATGTCATTTATTTAGAAGGCTCCAAAGAGCCAACATAGTATAATGTTACAAACAAAGAGGGTCACACGACCCACATTCAGAGCGTACAAACATCAAGCGGAAGTTACATATCTGGGTACAGACATCTACTAAAAGCGGCTGGAAAAGCCTGAAAAGCTACAATGACCCTACCAAAGGAGCCATACCTCTGTGTGGGATTCCCAAGCTATTCCGGTCAACGTCAAACACATCGTTTAGAAACCTTTAATGAGACTAATGTCTCCTCTGCAAAAAAACATAATTAAGCAACCGTGAGTACAGAGGTACTCAGCAAGACTTACATCAGAACTATCTACATATGCATCATTGTAAACAAAGGGGGTTGTGGAGTTTATTTGCAGTAAGCCAGCTTTGACTCTTGGCTAATCTGTACTACAACTACAAGTACTTTCTTTGAGGTAGGATAGTGCACACGAGTCCACATACTCACCAATCAATACACCACTATGGATCCACTCTCGTCTCCCTACGAGAAGGCTATCCATAGCACTCACACTTATCTTGCATGTTTTAGAGTATCCATTTCAGGTTTTGTCGTGGTTTTGTTGCGGCAGATGTCCTCATGAAAGGACTTAGAGAAAGAGCCATCGCACCTTGGTGGCAACTCAAAGGGGTTAAGAGGAAGCGAGACTCGGGTTTACCCAGGTTCAGCCCCTCCGATGGAGGTAAAAGCCTACGTCCTGCTTTGTGTATATTGATGGTGGAACCGATTACAAGGGTGCGTAACTCACCTGACCTAGCTCTTGATGGATTGTAACTTAATCTTTCTACCCTAGAGACTCACCTTGATATACAGGTCGAGGCCTTAGGTTTACAAGAGTCCAGTCCACATCATAAACCGTGACCTGACATATCTCTAAGCCGCCGTGTCTCTCAAGCAAGGAAACTACCCGACGAGTCTTCCTCTTCTTGGGCCTTGAGCCCCCATCTGGGCTCTTGGGCTCGGATGGCTCTTTTGTGTCCTGGGTCTAAGCCCATCCTGAATCATGAATGTCTAGTCCCATGAACCTGACCCGGCCCAATCGGGCGGGTCATACAACGGGTAATATCCCCAACATTAGGCCCCATATTGACTTGAATCTATTCATGCCAATAAACCTTTATTCTTGGCCATGGCGACTCACATGGAATCTCGCATTTGGCTTCTTTAACAAGTGACAAGCCGCCAACCTTCTCGCTCCATCTAAACCACCAGATCACTTATGGATGACGTCATCTCCCTCATCATTTCAGGGATCTTAGTGACGTCATCTCAACGGATCTTTTGACTTATCCTGTCACCCCGAAAATACAGGAGCCATAATTTCTGATTTTTAATGCGCCTCCTTAACTCCCGCACTTGTCGTTTTAGTTTCGGCCTCGGGTCTTTAAATAGTCGCAGGGGGGCCCTCACCTTCGTCCGCATCGCCGCTCCACTTCTTCTTCGTCCTCGAGCTCGTGCTACGAACGATCTGCCATCGCAGAGCTTCCACTTCGGATCTGCCGCCTCCCGGATTGGTCGGGCGCGATACTCGACTCAGATTTCTACGGTCTACCTCCGCCAACTTCTGCACTTGTCAAGTGAGTTTCTTCTCCCTTGTAGATCTGGTTTGCAAATCACCCCCGTTCTTAGGGCGGCGCTGGAGTTATTCAAGGATCCGTCCATCGCGCCATTAAACTCATAGGAATTACTTGAATCCATAATTTAGTAGAACACCGTGGTAGATCCATCAATAGTTTGCAGCAGATCTGTTGCTCCCTTTATTTCTTCGCAAGAGCACCTCACAGATTTACAACCCTCCTATATCCTGAGTGTTCTTGAATTTGCGAATTATTTTTCTTTTTGGAGCTAGCCGTAGATCCATAATTCCTGGCACCCTATTGAAAATGTGTTGGTCTCAGATCCACGAAACTTTCTAAGGAAGATTTAAAATGTGACGCGCCCTTAGATTGCAACGAGTCATAATTTTCGTTTAGATGTCTCCCCAGCCACTTGTTTGGCGAGTTAATACTTCTGTAGATCCTTACGACCTGCCAATTGCCTTTATGCAGATTTCTGTCCCTATATCTTGAGTTTGCGGCCATGGGTACTGATACGTCTCCAACGTATCTATAATTTTTGATGGTTTCATGCTATTATCTTGTCAAACTTTGGATGTTTTGCATGTCTTTTAATTATTTTCTGGGACTAACTTATTAATTCAGTGCCAAGTGCCAGTTCGTGTTTTTTCCATGTTTTTCACCCCTTTCAGAGGAGATTTTGAAACGGAGTCCAAACGGAAGAAAATCCCCAAAAAGATTTTTTTCTGGAATGGAAGAAGATCGGGGGACTTGGGAGCCAAGCCAGAAGAGCCCCAGGAGCCCCACAAGCCTCCACCCGGAGGCCAGGGGGCGCCATGTAGGCTTGTGGGCCCCCTGGAGGTCCCCTGACCTAGATATTGCGCCTATAAATTCCCAAATATTCCCAAAAAATCAGGGGAGCATCGTAATCACTTTTCCACCGCCGCAAACTTCTGTCTCCGCAAGATCCCATCTGGGGCACGTCCTGGTGCCCTGCCGGAGGGGGGTTTCAGACACGGAAGGCTTCTCCATCAACACCATGACCTCTCCGATGATGCGTGAGTAGTTCACCATAGACCTACGGGTCCATAGCAAGTAACTAGATGGCTTCTTCTCTCTCATGGATCTTCTATACAAAGTTCTCCATGAACTTCACGGAGATCTATCCGATGTAATCTTCTTTTGAGGTGTGTTTGTCGAGATCCGATGAATTGTGGATTTATGATCAGATTATCTATGAATCTTATTTGAGTTTCTTCTGATCTCTCTTATGCATGATTTCATATCCTTGTAATTCTCTTCGAGTTGTGGGTTTTGTCTGGCCAAATAGATCTATGATTCTTGCAATGGGAGAAGTGCTTGGTTTTGGGTTCATACCGTGCGGTGACCTCACCCAGTGACAGAAGGGGTAGCGAGGCACGTATCGTGTTGTTGCCATCAAGGGTAAAAAGATGGGGTTTTCATCATTGGTTTGAGATTATCCCTCTACATCATGTCATCTTGCTTAAAGCGTTACTCTGTTCTTCATGAACTCAATACACTAGATGCATGCTGGATAGCGGTCGATGTGTGGAGTAATAGTAGTAGATGCAGAAAGTATCGGTCTACTTGTCTCGGACGTGATGCCTATATGCTAGATCATTGCCTTAGATATCGTCATGACTTTGCGCGGTTCTATCAATTGCTCGACAGTAATTTGTTCACCCACCGTAATACTTGCTATTTTGAGAGAAGCCTCTAGTGAACACTATGGCCCCCGGGGTCTACTCCACACCATATTTTCAGCCTTACACTTTTTACTTTGTTGGACTTTCCGCCCTCAGATCTCACTTTGCAAACAATCTTGAAGGGATTGACAACCCCTTTGAAGCATTGAGTGCAAGCTTGTTTGTGTTTGCGCAGGTACTCTGGACTTGACGAGACCCTCCTTCTGGATCGATACCTTGGTTCTCAAACTGAGGGAAATACTTACTGCTCCTGTGCTGCATCACCCTTTCCTCTTCAAGGGAAAAACCAACACAAGCCCAATCTCCGTCAACGTGTCAATTTGTGGCACTATTGTTTGAGAAGGAGCAGAAGGATTTCTAGCGCCGTTGCAGGAGAGGAAGATCAAGTTGAGAACTCATCCAAGTAAGTGTCACAAATTCTTCTCTTGCATTTACTTTGTTTGCCAGTTGCCTCTCGTTTTCATCTCCCCCACTTCACCAATTTGCCTTTTTTCGTTCGCCTTTTCGTTCGCCCTTTTTATCGCCTGCTTTTTGTTTGCTTGTGTGCTTGCTTTCTTGCTGAAGTCACCATGAACGAAAACACCAAACTTTGTGACTTCTCGAATACTAATAATAATGATTTTATTAGTACTCTGATTGCTCTCGCCACTAGTGCGGAGTCATACAAAATCAATGCTGCTTTGCTGAATCTTGTTATGAAAGAGCAATTCTCTGGCCTTCCTAGTGAAGATGCCGCATCCCATCTCAATACCTTCATTGAGCTTTGCGATATGCAAAAGAAAAAAGATGTGGATAATGACATGATTAAATTGAAGCCTTTTCCTTTCTCTTGCGAGATCGCGCAAAAACTTGGTTTTCTTCTTTGCCCAAAAATAGTATCGATTCTTGGGATAAGTGCAAAGATACTTGTATATCCAAGTATTTTCCGCCGGCTAAGATCATCTCTCTCTGTAATGATATCATGAATTTCAAGCAACTTGATCATGAGCATGTTGCACAAGCTTGGGAGAGAATGAAATTAATGATTAGAAATTGTCCCGCTCATGGCTTGAGTCTTTGGATGATTATTCAAATCTTTTACGCTTGCTTGAATTTCGTTTCTAGAAATATCTTGGACTCCGCCTCAGGTGGAACGTTCATGGAAATCACATTAGGAGAAGCCACAAATCTCTTACCGGTGTCGATTTGATCCGCTGCTGGGTAGACTAGCGGATAATGCCTTTGAGCCGCCGGGGTGGCTTAATGTGTGAATACAACGGTGACTTAAACGATCCACAGTGCTTCTCCAACGTCATGCTTGACAAGGAATATATTTACAATATTGTGAAGAAACTATGTGGGGAACCACTTGAGACTTGCTTCAAGATTTGTTTAAAGCCGTTCTGCCTCTCCTCATCAGTCAGCCTCTCCAACCCGTTCTATCAATTGCTCGACACTAATTTGTTCACCCACCGTAATACTTGCTATTTTCAGAGAAGCCTCTAGTGAACACTATGGCCCCCAGGGTCTACTCCACACCATATTTTCAGCCTTACACTTTTTACTTCGTTGCACTTTCTGCCTGCAGATCTCACTTTGCAAACAATCTTGAAGGGATTGACAACCCCTTTGAAGCGTTGGGTGCAAGCTTGTTTGTGTTTGCGCAGGTACTCTGGACTTGACGAGACCCTCCTTCTGGATCGATACCTTGGTTCTCAAACTGAGGGAAATACTTACTGCTCCTATGCTGCATCACCCTTTCCTCTTCAAGGGAAAAACCAACGCAAGCCCAATCTCCGTCAACGTGTCAATTTGTGGCATTGTTGTTTGAGAAGTAGCAGAAGGATTTCTGGCGCCGTTGCCGGGGAGGAAGATCAAGTCAAGAACTCATCCAAGTAAGTGTCGCAAACTCATCTCTTGCATTTACTTTGTTTGCCAGTTGCGTGTCGTTTTCCTCTCCCCCACTTCACCAATTTTCCTTTTTCGTTCGCCCTTTTTCTCGCCCGCTTTTTGTTTGCTTGTGTGCTTGCTGGCTTGCTGAAGTCACCATGAACGAAAACACCAAACTTTGTGACCTCTCGAATACTAATAATAATGATTTTATTAGTACTCCGATTGCTCCCGCCACTAGTGCGGAGTCATACGAAATCAATGCCGCTTTGCTGAATCTTGTTATGGAAGAGCAATTCTCTGGACTTCCTAGTGAAGATGTCGCATCCCATCTCAATACCTTCATTAAGCTTTGCGATATGCAAAAGAAAAAATACTTGGATAGTGACGTGATTAAATTGAAGCTTTTTTCCTTTCTCGTTGCGAGATCGCGCAAAAACTTGGTTTTCTTCTTTGCCCAAAAATAGTATCGATTCTTGGGATAAGTGCAAAGATGCTTATATATCCAAGTATTTTCCGCCGGCTAAGATCATCTCTCTCCGTAATGATATGATGAATTTCAAGCAAATTGATCATGAGCATGTTGCACAAGCTTGGGACAGAATGAAATTAATGATTAGAAATTGTCCCGCTCATGGCTTGAGTCTTTGGATGATTATTCAAATCTTTTACGCTGGCTTGAATTTCACTTCTAGAAATATCTTGGACTCCGCCTCAGGTGGAACGTTCATGGAAATCATGTTAGGAGAAGCCACAAATCTCTTAGACAACATCATGACGAACTGCTCTCAGTGGCATACTGAAAGGTCACCTACTAGTAAGAAGGTACACGTTATAGAAGAAATTAACTCGTTGAGTGCTAAGATGGATGAGTTAATGAATTTGGTTGCTAGTAGAAGTGCTCCTTTGGATCCTAATGATTTGCCTTTGTCTTCCTTGATTGAGAGTAGAAACGCTAGCTTGGACGTTAATTTTGTTGGTAGGAATAACTTTGGCAACAACAACGCTTTTAGAGGAAACTATGTTCCTAGGCCTTTCCCTAGTAACTCCTCTAATAACTTTGGAAACTCCTACAACAATACCCATGGAAATTACAATAGATTACCCTCTGATCTAGAGAGTAATGTCAAAGAGTTCATCAACTCTCAAAAGATTTTCAATGCGTCCATAGAGGAAAAACTACTCAAAATTGACGATTTGGCTAAGAGCGTTGATAAGATTTCTTGTGATGTTCATGCTTTGAAAGTTAGATGTGCTCCTCCCAAAATCAACATGGATGAAATGTTGAAAGCTATGCATGTTTCCATGATTGAGAACCAAGAAAGAACCGCCCAAATTCATGCTAGACATGAATGGCTTAAAAAGGCGTGTTCTCGTGATGAGAATCACGAAGATCTTAAAGTGCTTGGTTTGACTCCCATTGAATCTTTGTTTTCTTGTGTCAAACCTAATGATTATGGGGCTGGATATGAATCCACTTTGGTTAAAAAGTTCCCCAATGATTCGGAGTCCATCTATCTTGATGCTAAAAGCATTAAAAGTGGAGTAGAAGACGTTAAAACTTTGAGTAGTAATGAAATTACTACCGTGGATTTCAAGGAATTCAATTATGATAGTTGCTCCTTGATTGAATGCATTTCTTTGATGCAATCCATGTTGAACTCTCCACATGCTTATAGCCAAAACAAAGCCTTTACCGATCATATCGTCGAAGCTATGATAAAAGCTCTTGAAGAGAAACTTGAATTGGAAGTCTCTATGCCTAGAAAGCTTCACGATGAGTGGGAACCTACCATCAAAATAAAAATCAAAAACTATGAGTGCAATGCTTTGTGTGATTTGGGTGCTAGTGTGTCTGCGATTCCAAAGTCTTTTTGTGATGTTCTGGGTTTTAGTGAGATTGAAGAGTGTTCTCTTAATTTGCATCTTGCTGATTCTACTATCAAGAAACCCATGGGAAGGATCAATGATGTTCTTATTATTGCAAATAGGAACTATGTACCCGAGGATTTCATTGTGCTTGACATTGGTTGCAATCCTACATGCCCTATTATTCTTGGTAGACCTTTCCTAAGGACTATCGGTGCTATCATCGATATGAAGGAAGGGAATATTAGATTTCAATTTCCTTTAAGGAAGGGCATGTAACACTTTCCTAGAAATAAAATAAGATTGCCTTATGAATCCATGATGAGGGCTACTTATGGTTTGAGCACCAAAGACGACGATACGTGATTCTATCGCTCCTATGCCTAGCTAAGGGCATTAAACAATGGCGCTTGTTGGGAGGCAACCCAATGAATTTATCTTTTTATTTATGTTTTTTTGCGTCCACACTTTCATAATTCTGTTGTGATTGTGTTTTTTGTGTTTCTTTTTGTTTTTGAGCCAAGCAAAACCTTTACGACTAGTCTTGGTAATGGTTGTTTGATCATGCTGGAAAAAGACAGAAACTTTTCGCTCACGAGATCATTTTTCATTTTTATTCAGAAAGATATTTTGAGTTGATTCTTTTTGCTGCTGGTTTATATGCTTTTTCCCCAGACCGTCCCAATTGTTCAGATTTTTTGAGGTACCAGAAGTATATGAAGTATACAGATTGCTACAGACTGGTCTGTTTTTGACATATTCTGTTTTTGTTGAGTTGATTGCTTGTTTTGATGAAACTATGGTTAGTATCGGGGGGTACTAGCCATGGAAAAGTGAGAATACAGTATCCCATCATCAATGTAGATGGAATTCAAGTTTTCTACAGTACCAAAAGAAGTGGTAGTTTGTTTTCTTGTACTAATGTTATCACAAGTTTCTGTTTAAGTTTTGTGTTGTGAAGTTTTCAAGTTTTGGGTGATGTTCTCATGGACAAAGAGATAAGGAGTGGAAAGAGTTCAAGCTTGGGGATTCCCAAGGCACCCCAAGTCAAATTCAAGGACACCAAAAAATCCTAAGCTTGGGGATGCCCCGGGAAGGCATCCCCTCTTTCGTCTTCAATCCATCGGTAACATTACTTGGAGCTATATTTTTATTCACCACATGATATGTGTTTTGCTTGGAGCGTCTTGTATCTTAGGAGTATTTTCTTTTTGTTGTGTCACAATCATCCTTGCTGCACACCTTTTTGAGAGAGATAGACATGCACTCATCGTGATTTTGCTAGAATGCTCATAGTGCTTCACTTATATCTTTTGAGCTAGATACTTTTGCTCTAGTGCTTCACTTATATCTTTTGAGCTAGATACTTTTGCTCTTGTGCTTCACTTATATCTTTAGAGCACGGCGGTGCATGATTTGGTAGTTGGCTTATGCTATGAAAGTAGTCCCATGTGCTAGGTACCCAAAGAGGATGCAAAAAAAACCTCCATCTTCATGTGCATTGAATAGAAAGAAAAGTTTCGATTCCTCTCAATTAGTTTTGAGACGTGGATTCAGTAATATTAAAAGCTATGTTAGTAGGGTGTTGTGAAACTAGAGATACTTGTGTTGGAGTTAGTGATTCCCGTAGCATGCACATATGGTGAACCGCTATGTTAGGAAGTCGGACCATAATTGATCTATTGATTGTCATCCTTTGTGTTGAGGTCGGCATCATGCGATGGTTTACACCTACCAACCCTTCCCCTTGGAGTATGCGTTTAGCACTTTGTTTTGATTACTAATAAAAACTTCTTCAATAAGTATATGAGTTCTTCATGACTAATGTGAGCCCATGGTATTGACACACTTTCACCTTCCACCATTGCTAGCCTCTAGTGCCGCGCAATTCTCGCCGATGCACAAACCCACCAAATTCCTTCCTCAAAACAGCCACCATACCCACCTACTATGGCATTTTCATAGCCATTCCGAGATATATTGCCATGCAACTACCACCGTTCCGTCTCATTACTTGTGTCGTCACTCTCATATTGTCATTGCATGATCATACTAGATCGTTGCACACCCCGGTACACTGCTGGAGGCATTTCCTATGGAGTCATCATCATTGTGATCTTCGAGCTGTGAGTAAATAAAAGTGTTATGATCATCATTATTAGAGCATTGTCCCATGTGAGGAAAAAAAGAGGCCAAAGAGCCCAAAAAAAGAGAGAAAAGAAAAAAGAGAGGCCTAAGAGCCCAAATAAAAAAAGAAATGAGAGAAAAGAGAGCAGGGACAATGCTACTATGTTTTTCCACACTTGTGCTTCATGTTAGCACCATGTTCTTCATGATTGAGAGCTTCTTGCTTTGTCACTACCATATGCTAGTGGGAATCTTTTATATAACTTGGCTTGTATATTCCAATGATGGGCTTCGTCAAAATTTCCCTAGGTCTTCGTGAGCAAGCAAGTTGGATGCACACCCACTAGTTTTCCTCTTGAGCTTTCACATACTTATAGCTCTAGTGCATCTCTTGTATGGCAATCCCTACTCATTCACATTGATATCTATTAATGGGCATCTTCATAGCCTTTTGATACGCCGAGTCAATGTGACCATCTCCTCCTTTTTTGTCTCACAACCACCATCACACTCTATTCCACCTACAGTGCTATATCCATGGCTCGCGCTCATCTATGGCGTGATAGTTATAAAAAGTTTGGGAAAGTAAGAGTGCGAAAACAATTACTTGGCCAATTCCGGGGTTGTGCATGATTTACATTAGTTGTGTGAGGATGCTAGAGCATAGCCAGACTATCTGATTTTGTAGGGATAACTTTCTTTGGCCTTGATATTTCGAAAGTTCATGATTACTTTGCTAGTTTGCTTGAAGTATTATTGTTTTCATGTCAATAGCAAACTATTGTTTTGAATCTTACGGATGTGAACGTTCATGCCACGTGAAAGAAGTTGCAAAGGACAACTATGCTAGGTAGCATTCCACATAAAAAATTCATTCTTTTTCACTTCCCTACTCGAGGACGAGCAGGAGATAAGCTTGGGGATGCTTCATACGTCTCCAACGTATCTATAATTTTTGATGGTTTCATGCTATTATCTTGTAAAACTTTGGATGTTTTGCATACCTTTTATTTATTTTCTGGGACTAACTTATTAATTCAGTGCCAAGTGCCAGTTCCTGTTTTTTCCATGTTTTTGACCCCTTACATAGGAGATTTTGAAACGGAGTCCAAACGGAAGAAAATCCCCGAAAAGATTTTTTCTAGAACGGAAGAAGATCAGGGGACTTGGGAGCCAAGCCAGAAGAGCCCCAGGGGCCCCACAAGCCCCCACCCCGCGGCTAGGGGGGCCGCGCCATGCAGGCTTGTGGGCACCCTGGAGGTCCCCTGACCTAGATCTTGTGCCTATAAATTCCCAAATATTCCCAAAAAAATCAAGGAGCATCGTAATCACTTTTCCGCTGATGCAAGCTTCTGTCTCCGCAAGATCCCATCTGGGGCTCGTCCTGGTGCCCTGCCGGAGGGGGGATTCGGACACGGAAGGCTTCTCCATCAACACCATGACCTCTCCGATGATGCGTGAGTAGTTCACCATAGACCTACGGGTCCATAGCTAGTAACTAGATGGCTTCTTCTCTCTCTTGGATCTTCAATACAAAGTTCTCCATGATCTTCATGGAGATCTATCCGATGTAATCTTGTTTTGCAGTGGGTTTGTCGAGATCCGATGAATTGTGGATTTATGATCAGATTATCTATGAATCTTATTTGAGTTTATTCTGATATCTCTTATGCATGATTTCATATCCTTGTAATTCTCTTCGAGTTGTGGGTTTTGTCTGGCCAACTAGATCTATGATTCTTGCAATGGGAGAAGTGCTTGGTTTTGGGTTCATACCGTGCGGTGACCTCACCCAGTGACAGAAGGGGTAGCGAGGCACATATCGTGTTGTTGCCATCAAGGGTAAAAATGGGGCTTTCATCATTGGTTTGAGATTATCCCTCTACATCATGTCATCTTGCTTAAAGCGTTACTCTGTTCTTCATGAACTCAATACACTAGATGCATGCTGGATAGCGGTCGATGTGTGGAGTAATAGTAGTAGATGCAGAAAGTATCGGTCTACTTGTCTCGGACGTGATGCCTATATGCTAGATCATTGCCTTAGATATCGTCATGACTTTGCGCGGTTCTATCAATTGCTCGGCAGTAATTTGTTCACCCACTGTAATACTTGCTATTTTGAGAGAAGCCTCTAGTGAACACTATGGCCCCTGGGGTCTACTCCACACCATATTTTCAGCCTTACACTTTTTACTTCGTTGCACTTTCCGCCTTCAGATCTCACTTTGCAAACAATCTTGAAGGGATTGACAACCCCTTTGAAGCGTTGGGTGCAAGCTTGTTTGTGTTTGCGCAGGTACTCTGGACTTGACGAGACCCTCCTTCTGGATCGATACCTTGGTTCTAAAACTGAGGGAAATACTTACTGCTCCTGTGCTGCATCACCCTTTTCTCTTCAAGGGAAAAACCAACGCCAGCCCAATCTCCGTCAACGTGTCAATTTGTGGCACTGTTGTTTGAGAAGTAGCAGAAGGATTTCTAGCGCCGTTGCCGGAGAGGAAGATTAAATCGAGAACTCATCCAAGTAAGTGTCGCAAATTCATCTCTTGCATTTACTTTGTTTGCCAGTTGCCTCTCGTTTTCCTCTCCCCCACTTCACCAATTTGCCTTTTTCGTTCGCCTTTTCGTTCTCCCTTTTTATCGCCTGCTTTTTGTTTTCTTGTGTGCTTGCTTTCTTGCTGAAGTCACCATAAACGAAAACACCAAACTTTGTGACTTCTCGAATACTAATAATAATGATTTTATTAATACTCCGATTGCTCTCGCCACTAGTGCGGAGTCATACAAAATCAATGCCGCTTTGCTGAATCTTGTTATGAAAGAGCAATTCTCTCGCCTTCCTAGTGAAGATGCCGCATCCCATCTCAATACCTTCATTGAGCTTTGCGATATGCAAAAGAAAAAAGATGTGGATAATAACGTGATTAAATTGAAGCCTTTTCCTTTCACGTTGCGAGATCGCGCCAAAACTTGGTTTTCTTCTTTGCCCAAAAATAGTATCGATTCTTGGGATAAGTGCAAAGATGCTTATATATCCAAGTATTTTCCGCCGGCTAAGATCGTCTCTCTCCGTAATGATATCATGAGTTTCAAGCAACTTGATCATGAGCATGTTGCACAAGCTTGGGAGAGAATGAAATTAATGATTAGAAATTATCCCGCTAATGGCTTGAGTCTTTGGATGATTATTCAAATCTTTTACGCTTGCTTGAATTTCGCTTCTAGAAATATCTTGGACTCCGCCTCAGGTGGAACGTTCATGGAAATATCTTACCGGTGTCGATTTGATCCGCTGCTCGGTAGACTAGCGGATCATGCCTTTGAGCCGCCGGGGTGGCTTAATGTGTGAATACAACGGTGACTTAAACGATCCAAAGTGCTTCTCCAACGTCATGCTTGACAAGGAATATATTTACAATATTGTGAAGAAACTATGTGGGGAACCACTTGAGACTTGCTTCAAGATTGGTTTAAAGCCGTTCTTCCTCTCCTCATCAGTCAGCCTCTCCAACCCGGCTCTAGAGGTAAAATAATTCAACTCGCCTATCTTGCTTTTTATAATTTTGAGCTTGTTTGTGAGCCAGGTTCCAATTATGTTAACCAAAAGAACTCGCCTTTCTGGAAACGGAAACCGAAAACCGCCGTCAAGAAGGTGCCAACGAAAACCGCCCCAAAGAAGAAAACCAAGGGCAAAACCGCCACAGTAGAGTCATCTGTTGTGGGCGAGTCTCGGGCCGCAGAAGAACTTTCAGAGGTAAATGCTTTTGTACTTCTTCTTATTCCAACACAATCCGTACTTAAACATTGCTGTTTTTATTTATAGGGTGATGACATGGAGAGCGAAGATGAAGACATCGAGGTAATTTCTGTTTCTTTCGACTCAAATTCCTCTTCTCCCAAGCCGACAAGGCGAGTCTATAGGAAAGTCCCCCTGTCTCACCCAGATGCTCATCTGGATCCCGATTTCCTTTTGAAGAAGGCAGGTTATACAACAAAACGTCACACTCGAAGCCATTCTGGGGATCTCTTGCCTGGCTTGCCCGAGAGAACGACCGGTCGCAAGCGACAGAGCGAGGTATGTTTCACATTAAATGTCCTTCTTTCCCGTGCAGCCGATTCTCACGACCTACTCAGCTGCTTCGGCTCTTCCTCCATTAATCCGCCTCCAGGGGTAAGTCCTCTTGCCAATATGTTCTTTGGGCGTCAGGCTTTTAATTTTAACATCAGAACTATCCTTGTAGGGCTCAAGCCAAAAAGAGAAATACTGGCGAGTCATCATCGAACCCCAAGGCGGCTGAGAAGGTGGGAATAAGCACTTCCATTCCAGAAGCTCACGAGGAGCCGGATGAAACTCATGCCGAAGCTCCTGATCATCACCCTGATATTCAAGATGTGCTACCGAGCCCCCAAAAAGAAACTGCTGATAATCTCAACCCGCCAAGTCCTCAAAAAGAGGTTGAAGACATGACACCTGATCCAGATCAAGTCTTCATTATTGGAACAGGCTATTCTGAACCTGCATCCGCAGTGTTGACCAAGCATACGCCCAAGGGTAGTCCTTATAGAGAAAGGCATGACCAAATTGAAGCTTCCCAATATTGAGAAGCTAGATTTTGACGAATTACATGCTCGCTATCAGAGTCGCATGTCGGTGAGTCATGACATGGAAAAATGCCTGGTCAACATGATGAAGAAAAAACATGAGGTATGATACCAGTTATGCTCCTTCACATGTACTCCCATTATCCCTCCAAAAGGCGAGTCATCTTTGTAATCATGAGTCGGAGTTTTGTGACAAGCCTTATAAACAGCTTCAACCTGTATCCCCCAAGGCCCGGGTCATCTTGTTGAAGATGAGCCGGTTCTTAGGTGTAAATGTATAAGAAAGCTTTAACCTGTAGCCCCCAAGGGTCGGGTCATTGTGACAGCCCGAGACCGACGCCCGAGAAGATTCCCCTTTTATTCCGTTCTCGTCGCGTGGTTCGTTTGTCTGTTGCATACATCATCGCATCATGCACATCATCTGCATCGCATCGGCACTCTGTTGCCGCCAGTTTTCAAAACTTGCATCCGTTATTAGTTGCTGGTGCTCTCCGTTTTCGTCGTTGACCGTCTCGAGCCCGACCACACTGGCACGCGCCCGCGACATCGTCAAAATCCTTGTTTTTTAAAGTGTGTATAAACCTTTCCCTGATTGGGTTGAAACTTGGCATGCGGTATTATTTTATTATAGGTAGGCCGCCTGCCAATTTTCATCGCAATCGGAGTCCGTCTGGTACCCGAACGGTCGACCGTAGCGACACCGTATTCGGTCTATCGTCGAACGTTTTTCGGTGTTTGAAAATCACATTGCCGGGTGCAGTTTTCCCTCTCTTCTCCGGCTAGCCTACTCTACACGGCCACTTAACCCGTCCCCGCGTGCGAGACCCTTCGATTCCGATCGCGCGGTCGAAACCGGGGCGAAAAACTCTTGAACCTAGCCCCCCCATTATTATATATAGACCTCCCATGCCATTTTAGACAGCAAATCCCCTCTCTCCTTGATTTGCGTGCAAACCCTAGCCTCCTCTCTCCTCCCCACTGCATCCTCCTCTCAGCGCCGCCGGCCCTCCAGGCTCGCATCACGCCCGCCCTGGGCCCGGATCCGTGTCGCCGCGTGCTCACTCTGGGCCCGAGCTGCCCCGAGCCGAGCGCCTCGCAGCCGCCGCGCAAGCCTCGCAGGGCCTGTGCAGGCCGAGGCCGCGCCAGCCTCTCACCGGCTATGCCTCTCCCTAGCGCCGCCGCCGCTCCGCCCTAGCAACCACCGGCCGCCTCTCCGCCGCTAGCCTCCCTTGCCTGAGCCCGTGCAGACAAGGTGTCCGCCCGAGCTGCCCAGTCCGCCGCCTCGGGCTGCTATCTGCGCCGCCGCCCACATCGAGCGAGGTCCGGCCAGATTCACCGCCTACCGACCCCGCCGGCTGCTCCGCCGCCTCGCCGGTGCGGCACTCCGCCCCTGCTCCCGCCGCCATGGCCGTTGCCTCCATCGGGGCATGAGGAGCAGGACGCTCCGCGCCCTCGCCTCCTGCGCCGCCGCTGGGCCTCTCCAGCCGAGGCCTCGCTGGCCCAGCTCCAGACCGCCTCCCTAGCGGGCCAGGCCTAGCGCCCGAGCGAGCCTGCCCCGGGCCTCGCCCATGGGCCGCCTCCTTCACCACCCCAGGCCGCCTCCAGGCCGACCCCTCCGAGCCGGGCCTAGGCCCGAGGTGAGATTCTCCGGGACCCTCTAATGTGCGCTGCCGGCGACGTTTAATTATCCAGTGCCACCCGTGTGTAAGCCCATTTATTGTAGATTCGGCCCGATAGTGTTTTTAGGATTTTTTCGGATTTATTTATTTCAGAAAAATGCTAGATATTAAAACGCCCATAACTTTTATGCCGTGTGTCGGATCGAGGCGAATTATATATGTAACTTGTGTAGTTTTCCGCGTCGATTATGATTTTACAACTTGCATGCATGATTGAAGTGGTTTGACTTGCCATATGCCTAGTTTTGCGTGTTGTCCTAATAGGGGATTATCCCGTATTAATTTTTGTGCGTGTCTGGATTTCTCAAAACCCGTGGATATAACGCTCATGTTTTTAGGGACCTTTTGCCATGTATTTTAGAGTAGTTGTTTGCATTTTTGCATGTAGGTTCCATCGCTGGCTTGTTATATCGTGTTTAGGACATAATCTCGCATATTCGTGTGGCATTATTTTTATTTTGCAACCCCATATGTTATATATATTTCCGGGGTAGAAAAATCCATAGAATTTAACTGTGCATTTAGTTTTAGCTTTTGAGGAAGTTAGTGCGCGTGATATTTTACCATGTTGCCCTTTTGTTTATTTTGTGGGTTTTAATCTGTGCATCATATGAATGAGTTGTCAACTAGAGATATGCCCTTGGATGTGTATGCTTGCTCCTGGTAATTTTGGTTGCAATAGAAATCCATGTTTAGGTGTTGTTTGCTTGCTCTCAACATGCTAGAAAATAGTGCTGATTTGGAGATGCTGAAATATTTCTAAGTCTGAAATCTGTTATATTTTGTTGTTGTCTTGTCATGAGTTTATCTGGTGATCTGTAGCTCTTTTGAGGTTGGTGGAATGGAGTTAGTTGTAGTACTTAAGATTCTCTAGGATGCTCTGAATTTTCATGCCATTTGGAGTCCTGTAAAATATATTTTTTCTGCTGTCAATATGCCTTCAGATCAAAAAATGCACTATCATAAACTGATATTTTCACTAAGTCTGAAACTGTGTGTGAGATGCCATTTTGTGAGTTCTTTTCCTAGTGGTCCATACTTCCATGCTAGGTGTAGTTAGTTGTATGTTGTCGTGCATGTTGACCTCTACTGTCTCATGCCTTGTTTGAGCATTTGGATTTGTGTAGCTAGTTGTTCGAGGGTGTAGTAAATTCTATGTGGCTGATTTTGGCAGATTATGTCTATTTCTTGTTTAGCTTGTAGTTGTTGAAGAGTTGCTCCGTTTTCATCGGGTCCTATATGAAACTTGCTTAGAATCTCATGTAGTTTCATGTTATCTTGCTGGTTGTATGTTTTTAAATGCTTGTGACTGTCGTTGCACACATTTTGCATTCATGCCATCATATCTTGCGGTGTTCGTATCTTTTGAACCGTAGCTCCGTTGGAGATGTTCTCTATGTGTAAATTGATTGGAACGACACATAGAATCACGTGAACCTATTTATTTTGCTGTTTAACAAACATTAAAACATGTTAATTCAGATCTGGATAGAATTATAAATTAACGTATGAGGTCAGTCCGGAGATGCTATATGTCGTTTCCGACCTCATTTAAAATGCCTAGATAGGTAGTTTAATTACGCTTCACCTCTTGCCATGTTTAATAACATTTAATATTTCCGTGTACCTAATCGGGATAGAACTAAATAATTGGTATGTGGAGTTTCGTCAATATGCAATTCATTGCATATTGAACTTCACTTAATGTGTAGTAGTTGTTTGATTGTGAATTGACATGCCATGTCTTGCATACATTCAACCGTTCATGCATCATTTGTGTTGGGCATCATGTGGTGAATATCCGTGTTGATGCTTGTTTCCGGTTTGCTTCGTCTCGATAGAGTTCCGCAAGCGTGTTAGAAAGTGAGGACCCGTTCGACTACATCGGTTCGTCTGCTTCACGGAGTCATTCTTCTTCCAAGCGGGATTTCACGCAAGATGACCATTTCCCCAGATACCCTTACTATCATTGCCATGCTAGCTTTATCATTTCTATTGTTATGTCTCGTTGCCTACCACGTGTTAAATATCAGCCTCTCAACATTCCCATGAAAAATCTTCAACCTGTTCACAACCTAGCAAACCACTGGTTGGCTATGTTAGCGCTTGCTTAACCATGTGTTAGCGTTGCTAGTTGCAGGTGCAATTGCTTCCATGTGATAACATGGGTTCCTTGTCATATCACCATATTATTGCTAAATAATTTAACGCAGATATATACTTGGTAAAAGGTGGAAGGCACGGCCTTTCTAGCCTGGTGTTTTCTTCGACCTTTGCGCCTTAGTTTTCGGTTACCGGTGTTATGTTCCATAATTGAGCGCTCCTAACACGATCGAGGTTGTTATGGGGACCCCCTTGATAATTCATTTTAGGATAAAGCTCGTCTGGCAAGGTCCAATATTGGTACTATATTTGCCCAACATAATAATTTTGTTAAAACTAAAAAGCATAGGGCGTCATGAACCCGAGGAGTAATTCTACATAATACAAGGAGGGCCAGTGCTGATGGTGTTGGTCCAAAACAGAGCAGCTTATTAACGCTACCCGGGGCAACTCGGCATTTGGCGTGGTAACCATCGCTCATCCGTCGTGTCCTGAGAATGAGATACGCGGCTCCTACGGGATCGTCGACACGCCGGGCGGCCTTGCTGGATTAGTTTTACCTTTGACGAATGTCTTGCGCATCGGGATTCCGGTCATGCTTTGGGTAATCTCAGAGTTGATGTTTTCCACTAAGGAGTCCGGAGAGATCGTGAGCTTCGTGATCGAGGATTTCTATGCGGGTTGTGGTAATTTGTGATGGACTAGTCGGAGCACTCCTCAGGGTTAAATATTTCGGAAAGCCGTGCCCGCGGTTATGTGGCAACGTGGAAACTCTGTTTTTACATCCTACATGCAATATTTCATAAATAATGCAGCAACTGCTAACATAATTACAACAAACCTTTAGCATCGCTATGAGTGAGAAAGTCTCATCATACTCAACTCTTTGAACTTGTCGGAAAACATCCTTGGGACAAGTCGAGCTTTTCTTAATAGTGACTTATCTACATCATCGTCTGTCTTCCTTTTAAAGATCCATCTTTACTTGATAGTCTTACTACCATCAAGTAGTTCTTCCAAAGTCTACACTTTGTTTTATACATGGATCTTCTCTCGGATTTCATGGCCTCCAGCCATTTGTCGGAATTCGGGCCCACCATTGTTTCTCCATAACTCGTAGGTTCATTGTTGCTCAACAACATGACCTCCAAGACAGGGTTACCATACCACTCTATAGTAGTACGCGACCTTTGTCGACCTACAGGTTTGTAGTAGCTTGATCCGAAGCTCCAATGATCACTATCATCAGCTTCCACTTCAATTGGTGTAGGCGCCACATGAACAACTTCCTGCGCCCTACTACACACTGGTTGAAGTGACGGTTCAATAACCTCATCAAGTTCCACCACTCTCCCACTTAATTCTTTTGAGAGAAACCTTTCCTCGAGAAAGGATCCATCTCTAGAAACAAACACTTTGCTTCCGGATCTGAGATAGGAGATGTATCCAACTGTTTTGGATATCCTATGATGATGCTTTTATCCGCTTTGGGTTCGAGCTTACCAGACTGAAACTTTTTCACATAAGCATCGCCGCCCCAAAGTTTCAAGAAACGACAGTTTAGATTTCTCTAAGCCTCAGTCCATACTGTGTCATCTCAACGGAAATACGCGGTGCCCTATTTAATGTGAATGTGGTTGTCTCTAATGCATAACCCATAAACGATAGTGGTAATTCGATAAGAGACATCATAGTATGCACCATATCAAATAGGGCATGGCTATGACGTTCACACACATCATCACACTATGGTGTTCCAGGTGGCATGAACTGCGAAACAACTTCCACATTGTCTTAACTGCGTACCAAAACTCGTAACTCAGATATTCATCTCTATGATGATATCGTAGACAGTTTATCCTCTTGTCACGACGATCTTCACTCTGAAATAGCTTTGAACTTTTCAATATTTCAGACTTGTGATTCATCAAGTAAATACTCATGTATCTACTCAAACCGTCAGTGAAGTAAGAACATAACGATATCCACTGCGTGCCTCATCACTCATTGGAGTGCACACATCAAAAATGTATTACTCCCAACAAGTTACTCTCTTGTTTCATGTGGCATGATCTGCATGTCTCAAGTGATTCAAAATCAAGTGAGTCGAAATGATCCATCCGCATGGAGTTTCTTCATGCGTTTTATACCAACAGGTAGGGTTTGCAAGGTCTCAAACGTTTCAAAATGAGTGAGTACAAAGATCCATCAGCATGGAGCTTTTCATGCATTTTACACCAACATGACTCAAGTGGCCGTGCCACAACTAAGTGGTACTATCATTATTACTTTGTATCTTTTGGCACTAATATTATGAACATGTGTAACACTACGATCGAGATTCAATAAACCATTGAAGGTGATTATTCAAGAAAATAGAGTAACCATTATTCTCTTTAAATGAATAATCGTCTTGCAATAAAAACGATCCAATCATGTTCATGCTTAACGCAAGCACCGAATAACAATTATTTAGGTTTAACACCAATCCTGATGGTAGAGGGAGCGTGCGACGTTTGATCATATCAACCTTGGTAACACTTCCAACACGTATCGTCACCTCGCCTTTAGCTAGTCTCCGTTTATTCCGTAGCTTTTATTTCGTGTTACTAATCACTTAGCAACCGAACCGTTATCCAATGCCCTCGCGCTACTAGGAGTACTAGTAAAGTACACATCAACATCATGCATATCAAATATACTTCTTTCGACTTTGCCAGCCTTCTTATCTACCAGGCATCTAGGGTAGCTCCGCCTCAGTGACCGTTCCCCTCATAACAGAAGCACTTAGTCTCGGGTTTGAGTTTAATCTTGGGTCTCTTCATTAGTGCAGCAACTGTTTTACCGTTTCACGAAGTATCCCTTCTAGTCCTTGCCTTTCTTGAAACTTAGTGGTTTTACTAACCATCAACTATTGATGCTCCTTCTTGATTTCTACTTTCGCAGTGTCAAACATCGCGAATCGCTCAAGGATCATTGTATCTATCCTTGATATGTTATAGTTCATCACGAAGCTCTCACAACATGGTGGCAGTGACTTTGGAGAACCATCACTATCTCATCTAGAAGATTAACTCCCACTTGATTCAAGCGATTTTCATACTCAGACAATCTGAGCACACGCTCAACGATTGAGCTTTTCTCCTTTACTTCATGGACAAAGAATCTTGTCGGAGGTCTCATACCTCTTAAAAAGGGCACAAGCATGAAATCACAATTTCATCTCTTTAGAACATCTCTTATGTTCCGTGATGTTTCGAAACGTATTCGGCGCCTTGCTTCTAAGCCATCAAGTATTTTGCACTAAACTATCGCGTAGTCATCAGAAACGTGTATGTCGGATGTTCACAACATCCACAGATGACGCTCGAGGTGCAGCACACTGAGTGGTCCATTAAGGACATAAGCCTTCTACGCAGCAACGAGGACAATCCTCAGTTTTACAGACTCAGTCCGCAAAGTTTGCTACTATCAACTTTCAACTAAATTTTCTCTAGGAACATATAAAAACAGTAGAGCTATAGCGCAAGCTACATCGTAATTCCCAAAGACCATTAGACTATGTTCATGACAATTAGTTTAATTAATCATATTACTTACTAAACTCCCACTCAAAAAGTACATCTCTCTAGTCATTTGAGTGGTTCATGATCCAGTTCCACTAGCTCAAGTCCGATCATCACGTGAGTTGAGGATAGTTTCAGTGGTAAGCATCCCTATGCTAATCATATCAACTATATGATTCATGATCGACCTTTCGGTCTCATGTGTTCCGAGGCCATGTCTGCACATGCTAGGCTCGTTAATCTTAACACGAGTGTTCCGCGTGTGCAACTGTTTTGCACCCGTTGTATGTGAACGTTGAGTCTACCACACCTGATCAACGCGTGGTGTCTCAAAAGGACGAACTGTCGCAACGGTGCACAGTCGGGGAGAACACAATTCGTCTTCAAATTTTAGTGAGAGCTCACCTCATAATGCTACCGTCGTTCTAAGCAAGATAAGTTGCATAAAGGATTAACATCACATGCAATTCATAAGTGACATGATATGGCCATCATCAAGTGCTCCTTGATCTCCATCACCAAAGTACCGGTATGATCTTCTTGTCACCGGCGCCACACCATGATCCCCATCATCATGATCTCCATCATCGTGCCGCCATCGAGGTTGTCGTGTATGCTATGCTATTACTACTAAAGCTACGTCCTAGCAATATAGTAAACGCATCTGCAAACACAAACGTTAGTTTAAAGACAACCCTATGGCTCCTGCCGGTTGCCGTAGCATCGACGTGCAAGTCGATATTAACTATTACAACATGATCATCTCATACATCCAATATATCACATCACGTCGTTGGCCATATCACATCACAAGCATACCCTGCAAAAACAAGTTAGACGTCCTCTAATTGTTGTTGCATGTTTTACGTGGTGACCATGGGTATCTAGTAGGATCGTATCTTACTTACGCAAACACCACAACGGAGATGTATGAATTGATATCTAACCTCATCCAAGGACCTCCTCGGTCAAATCTGATTCAACTAAAGTTGGAGAAACTGACACTCGCCAGTCATCTTTGAGCAACGGGGTTGCTCGTAGCGATGAAACCAGTCTCTCGTAAGTGTATGAGTAATGTCGGTCCGAGCCGCTTCGATCCAACAATACCACGGAATCAAGAAAAGACTAAGGAGGGCAGCAAATCGCACATCACCGCCCACATAAAATTTTGTGTTCTACTCGAGATGACATCTACTCATGAACCTAGATCATGATGCCACTGTTGGGGAACGTCGCATGGGAAACAAAATTTTTCCTACGCGCACGAAGACCTATCATGGTGATGTCCATCTACGAGAGGGGATTTCCCATCTACGTACCCTTGTAGATCGCACAACCGGAAGCGTTAAGAAACGCGGTTGATGTAGTGGAACGTCCTCACGTCCATCGATCCGCCCCGCGAACTGTCCCACGAACCGTCCCGCGATCCGTCCCACGATCCGCTCCGATCTAGTGCCGAACGGATGACACCTCCGCGTTCAGCACACGTACAGCTCGACGGTGATCTCGGCCTTCTTCATCCAGCAAGAGAGATGGAGAGGTAGATGAGTTCTCCAGTAGCATGAAGGCGCTCTGGAGGTTGGTGGTGATCTTATCTCAGCAGGGCTCCACGTGAGCTCCGCAGAAACGCGATCTAGAGGAAAAACCGTGGAGGTATGTGGTCGGGCTGCCATGGCAAAGTTGTCTCAAATCAGCACTAATACCTCAGTATATATAGCAGGGATGGGGAGGGACCTGCCTTGAGGCTCAAGAGAGCCCCAAGGGGTCGGCCTAAGGCGGGGGGGGGGGGGGGAGGAGGAGTCCTCCTCCAATCCTAGTCCAACTAGGATTGGAAGGTGGAGTCCTTCTCTACTTTCCCACTTCCCCTTTTTTTTCTTTCTCTTTGATTCTTTGTCTCTCCTCCGCATAGGGCCTCTTGGGCTGTCCCACCAGCCCACTAAGGGCTCGTGCGGCACCTCTAAGGCCTATGGGCTTCCCCCGGGTGGGCTGCCCCCCCGGTGAACATCCAGAACCCATTCGTCACTCCCGGTACATTCCTGGTAATGTCGAAAACTTTCCGGTAATCAAATGAAGTCATCCTATATATCAATATTTGTTTCCAGACCATTCCGGGAACCCTCGTGACGTCCGTGATCTCATCCAGGACTCCGAACAACATTCGGTAACCAACCATATAACTCAAATACGCATAAAACATCGCCGAACCTTAAGTCTGCAGACCCTGCGGGTTCGAGAACTATGTAGACATGACCCGAGGGACTCCTCGGTCAATATCCAATAGCGGGACCTGAATGCCCATATTGGATCCTACATATTCTACGAAGATCTTATCATTGGAACCTCAGTGCCAAGGATTCATATAATACCGTATGTCATTCCCTTTGTCCTTCGGTATGTTACTTGCCCGAGATTTGATCGTCAGTATCCGCATACCTATTTCAATCTCGTTTACCGGCAAGTCTCTTTACTCATTCCGTAATACAAGATCCCGTGACATACACTAAGTCACATTGCTTGCAAGGCTTGTGTGTGATGTTGTATTACCGAGTGGGCCCCAAGATACCTCTCCGTCACATGGAGTGACAAATCCCAGTCTTGATCCATACTAACTCAACGACACCTTCAGAGATACCTGTAGAGCATCTTTATATTCACCCAGTTACGTTGCCACGTTTTATACACACAAGGTATTCCTCCGGTGCCAGTGAGTTATATGATCTCATGGTCATAGGAATAAATACTTGACACGCAGAAAAACAGTAGCAACAAAATGACACGATCAACATGCTACATTCATTAGTTTGGGTCTAGTCCATCACATGATTCTCCTAATGATGTGATCCCGTTATCAAGTGACAACGCTTGCCTATGGTCAGGAAACCTTGACCATCTTTGATCAACGAGCTAGTCAACTAGAGGCTTACTAGGGACAGTGTTTTGTCTATGTATCCACACAAGTATTGTGTTTCCAATTAATACAATTATAGCATGGATAATAAACGATTATCATTAACAAATAAATATAATAATAACCAATTTATTATTGCCTCTAGGGCATATTTGCAACACCGCCGCGGGAAGTACTACATCGACAAATCATTGTGGGAGCCGGAAGCCAATTCAGTCGAATCTGGCTACCAAGTCCCCTTCGGCAAAATCAATGTCTTCATCGGCATGATTGAGACGCGTGTGCCTGAGCCAGACACGTCCACCGACATCGTCGAGCCGGCCAGGTACGTCCTCCCCATCACACGGCGGGACAGGAGTCGCCACACTTTCGTTGGTTTTACGCAGGGAAACGACGTACAAGAAGAAGCGGCGGTCCAGGAGATCACCCCCATCAATTTGGACGGCGAGTCATCCATGGGTGAGACAGATTCAATCCACCCTCTCCAGGAAGGACAACTCGGAGGGCTGTAGTTGGCAATGGACCCCGAGGTCCTCGAGAGGTCCCATCGACAAATCGCCTTCTACATGGCGGGGTCAGCGCAGCCTCAGCAAAATCCAACTGGCAACAACGAGACCGGTGGGATGTCCAAACCCCCAGCAGAAACCATGGCGGAACTAGCGGCGGAGGTCGCCAACCTTATGGCAACCACTGTCACGTCCGAGAATCAGGAGTCTATCAACACCGAGCTAGCAAAGCTGCGGGAGGCGATGGCCAAGGCGCAACGGGACATGGAAGCAGAAGCCGCTAGGGTGGAGACGCAGCAAGCCACAATCGCAACAGAGACGGAGCGGTTGAATACCGAATGCTGGCGGCTCGAGAGATAGCAGCCCGCATCCGACGCCGTTCACCAAAGGAGGCACCACGGACGTATCCCGACCGACTTACATCTAACTCGCCTTTTCGACACCCCGCGCACCCCCGGAGCGGGTCCCGATCGACCTTTACAAACTGTCCCAAGGTGAGCTCCGGTTCCACCGCCCAATCCACCGCCACCTCAACCAATGGATGCCCATGTGACTCGGTTCTAGATGCCACGAGGTCACTTCTCGAATCCCGTGGACAATGTGCTGGCGGCAACCCGCCACTTGGAGTCCCTACCGATTTATGGAAACTCCCTGGCCGAGATAGAGGCCAGAAACGCCATCGAGATTCTAAAGACGGCCGTGGTCCGGCACACGCAGTACTCTCATAGCCTCGATTGAATGCACTCCACGCCTCAGGCGAGCCACACCAGGAGTCGCCACGAGGACTTACCCACGGTAACCAGCAGGCCACGACGATTCCCTCAACATAACCCGCTAGGAATGCCCGACACACGAGCTCAAGATATTGTGGATGCGGCACGAGCTGCGCGTCAGATAGAGACAGCAGCCGCGGCAGGTCAGGTCTACCCAGCTTACACATCATCACCTCCCACGCCCTTGGACACCGGTGGCAAGCACATCGGGGTATCGTGTCTTGCGCTGGTTCTGCGCAACGAGCGAATGCCAAAGGACTTCAAAGGGCCCCGGAAGGTCCCCAATTACTCGCCAGATCCTGAACCAGGTTCATGGATCGAGAGTTACGAACTCGTGATGGACATACTCGACGTAAATGAGGAGGTTTGCGCTAAGTACTTCACTATGATGCTCAAACGGACGGCACACGCGTGGTTGAAAAACTTGCCGCCCAACTCCATCAACACCTCGGCGGAGCTAAAAGAGCGCTTTATCAAGAATTTCAGAGGGACTTGCAAATGCCCGATGACCATCGTCGACCAACAACACTGTGTTCAACGGCCAGATGAGTCGGCCCACCATTGGACCCGGCGAGTCGCGGAAGTTATTGATTCATCAGAAGGCATCTCGGCGGCTCAGGCGGTGTTGATCCTGGAGAAGAACTGCCATTACGAATCTCTGGTACTAAAGCTAGGGCGACTTAAGCGGAAAGTACAGGACATGGGTGAATTAATGGATACCCTTACTAGGTATGCTGACTCGGACAACGCCAAGGATCCTGGGGCGGACGGCGACAAAGTTAGTACCGCCAGAAAGGGCGAGTTACACAAGGGCCATTCTGAGTTTCAGGGCTGGGGCAACCACCACCCCGGTGGGCACGGCAAAAAGAGACAACAGGAAGGTCCTACGGAATTTGTCGCTAATACTAATACCGGCAACAGAAACCCGTGCCAGAAGAAGCGGGGCTTTAGTGGGAAGAAACTGTGCAATTATCACGAAATGCTCAAAGGCCCTTGTCCACAACATACCACGGCAGAGGGACCGACGACTCACTCTTGGGAGGATTGCTATGTGATGCAGGAATTCTGCGCCGAGGCGCTCATAAGAGGTCAAGGTGGTGAACAAGGCCGGCGACAGGAACAACCCGACGCATCCGGGTCACGCCAGGTCCCGTTCGGTGGTTTTCCTAACCCGGGACAACAGGGCGGGTCATAGCCCAACGCTGGGCAGTACCAAGTTCACAATCAGCAATACCACCCGTCGGGAGTATTCCAGCACCCCCCGCAAGGGGATCCCTAGCAACAGGAAGATCGTGGCAGGTTTCAGAATAACCCCAAACAATTGAACAGCGGGCAGTATCACGTATTCAGCACGAGCACCTGCAAGCGGGATCATAAGGTGAAGCATAGAACCTTCAGTATAGCTGAGCCGACTCTCCCTCGATACCTTCAGAGGTCTGAACAGCCCATAACCTGGAGCAGGGAAGACCACCCCCCCCCCCCCCGAGTGGACAACCCTGGCGACTTGGCTTTGGTTGTGGCTCCCCAAGTCGGAGGGTACACCCTTTCCAAGGTCCTCATGGATGGAGGCAGCAGCATCAACATCTTATACTTTGGTACTTTCTGACGGATGAACCTCTTGGAGAAAGACCTGATGCCATCATCCACGGTCTTCGACGGCATCGTCCCCGGTAAGTCGGCCAATCCCATTGGACGGATTAAACTTAACGTGGCTTTTGGCACGGAGTCAAATTACAGGAGCGAGTCTCTCCTGTTCGAAGTGGTCAAAATCAAGAGCCCCTATCATGTGTTGTTTGGACGGCCGGCGTACGCCAGATTCATGGCCCGCCCATGCTACGTCTATCTCAAACTCAAGATGCCCGGCCCTAAGGGTCCTATTACCATCAGCGGAGATAGGAAGATAGCTCAAGAATGTGAAGAAGGAGACGCAGCTTACGCAGAGTCGGCTTGCGCGGCTGAGGAGTTCAAATTTCACCAAGCTAATGTTGACCCGGCACACATGACGTCGCTCAAGAGGCCAACCATCGACTCTGAGCCGCCCCTCAAGTTTAAACCAACGGACGACACCAAGGTTGTAGACTTTACACCTAGCGACTCCACCAAGCAGTTCACTATTAGGACGGGTCTCGACCCCAAATAGGAAAGCGCGCTCATCGAATTCATCCGTGAGAATCGGGACATCTTCGCATGGAAACCTTCTGACATGCCTAGTGTACCGAGAAAATTCGTTGAGCACCATCTTAATACTGACCCTAAAGTTAAGCCAGTTTGACAGTACCTTCGCAGGTTCAATGAAGAGGGTCGTAAGGCGATCGGAGAGGAAGTAGCCCGGCTTCTGGCCACCGGGTTTATCATCGAGGTTTTCCATCCTGAATGGCTTGCTAACCCAGTCCTGGTG
This sequence comes from Hordeum vulgare subsp. vulgare, assembly GCF_904849725.1. Classification (NCBI taxonomy): domain Eukaryota; kingdom Viridiplantae; phylum Streptophyta; class Magnoliopsida; order Poales; family Poaceae; genus Hordeum; species Hordeum vulgare. The sequence goes on along the minus strand of NC_058521.1, from coordinate 42,712,872 downwards.
CTAAAAAAGAACGACACTTTCTGCATGTGCATCGACTACACTGACCTCAATAGAGCCTGTCCGAAGGATCCCTTCGCCCTTCCCCGCATTGATCAAATTATTGACTCGACGGCGGGTTGGGAATATTTGTGTTTCTTGGACGCTTATTCGGGATACCATCAGATCAAGATGGCGGTGGCGGATCAGGAGAAGACATCCTTCATAACCCCATTCGGAGCCTTCTGTTACGTGTCTATGACGTTTGCGCTCAAGAATGCGGGGGCGATTTATCAGCGTTGCATCCAAAATTGCTTGCACAACCAGATAGGCTGTAATGTCCACGCTTATGTGGATGACATCATGGTCAGGTCTCACCGAAAGGAGTCGCTCTTGGAAGATCTCAAGGAAACCTTTGACAACCTGCGCGTTTACGAGATGAGGCTTAACCCCACCAAGTGTGTTTTTGGGGTCCCTACGGGGAAGTTATTGGGTTTCTTGGTGTCGGAGCGTGGCATTGAGGCCAACCCGGACAAGATTGCGGCAATTACCTCACCGGGGAAACGGCCAATGTTAACCAGGTCCAGCGTATGGCGGGTCGAATCGCAGCTCTTAGTCGTTTTATAAGTCGCCTCTGGGAGAAGGCCATCTCTCTCTATGAGTTGCTCAAGAAAATTGATCATTTCGTATGGACGGACGAAGTCGAGGAAGCTTTTGAAGCCCTGAAGCGACAATTAGTTAACCCGCCGGTGTTGGCGGCCCCGGTGGACAAGGAACCTATGCTCCTGTACATTGCAGCCAATTCCAAAGCAGTCAGCGTGGCAGTAGTTGTCGAGCGGAAGGAAGAAGGAAAGGAGTATCCGGTCCAGCGACCGGTGTATTTCATCAGCGAGGTCCTCACCCTCTCCAAGCAACGTTACCCACATTGGCAGAAGCTAGTTTTTGGGCTGTTTATGGCGACTCGGAAGCTGAAACACTACTTCCAGGAACACCCGATCATGGTCGTCAGTTCCGCCCCCCCTTGCTGACATCATACAGAATCGAGAGGCCACTCGACGGATTGCTAAGTGGGCCATCGAGCTCGGATCCCATCATGTGCGGTATACGCCTCGGACAGCCATCAAATCTCAAGCACTCATGGATTTCATCAATGATTGGACCGAGTTACAAATCCCGGAGGAGAGGCCCGATCATACTTATTGGACCATCTATTTCGACGGGTCCAAGCAATTGGAAGGCCCGGGGGTTGGGGTGTTGATAACTTCGCCTCAAGGTGACAAGTTTTGCTATGTCCTTCGGCTCATGTTCCCATGTACCAATAATGCAGCGGAGTACGAGGCCTTGCTCCATGGTTTGCGACTCGCCAAAGAGATGAACCTCATGCGAGTCAGGTGTCTGGGCGATTCAGATCTGCTGGCACAACAAGTTTCTGGCACCTGGGATTTACGAGACCCTTTGATGGCGGCCTACACATGAGCTGTGTCAGATATAGCGGGTCACTTCAATGGTTATCAAGTGGATCACATCGATCGGCGACTTAACGAAGCAACGGACGCTCTTTCCCGTCTCGGTTCACAACGTAAGCCAGTTCCTCCCGATGTCTTTTTGGATGTATTGCATAACCCCTCGGTAAAGCTGCCTTCAGAAGAAGATTTAGCGGTACCGGAGCTCGAGTCTCAACTCATGGCGGTTCTTCATGCTAATCCAGACTGGGCGACCCCTTACATGGCATATCTCACCAGAGGCGAGTTACCTGCCGACGAGTTATTAGCTCGCCAAATCGTCCGTCGGTGTAAATCCATGGTCATAGACAATGGCGAGTTACACAAACGAAGCACCTAAGGGGTATTTCGAAGATGCGTATCTCCTGAAGAAGGATGTATGATCCTTAATGAGATTCACGCTGGCGATTGTGGTCATCATGCTGGGTCCCGATCCTTGGTTCCTAAGGCCTTCAGACATGGGTTCTATTGGCTGACGACTCACGCAGACACAGAGGAGATCGTTCGTCGATGTGACGGCTGCCAAAAATTTGGACGTCAGATGCACGTGCCGGCTCTGGAATTGCGGATGATACCAATCACTTGGCCGTTTGCAGTCTGGGAGCTTGATATGGTTGGCCCTTTCAAGATGTCTTCCACTAAAAAGACTCACCTATTGGTGGCGGTAGACAAGTTTACCAAGTGGGTGGAGGCGGAACCTGTTAGCAGCTGTGATGCAGATACGACCGTCAAATTCTTGAAGAAACTGATTTGTAGATTTGGATATCCTCATAGTATCGTTATTGACAATGATAGTAATCTATCCAAAGGTGCAATGCAAGAATTTTGTTCACGAGAGCATATCCGTCTTGATGTTTCCGCGGTTGCACATCCCCAGTCTAATGGGTAGGCGGAGAGGGCGAATCAGGAAATATTGCGGCGGATTAAGCCTCGGCTCATGGTACGTTTGGAACGTACTCCAGGATGTTGGGTGGAGGAGTTGCCGTCAGTACTATGGAGTATCAGGACAACTCCAAATCGCTCCACGGGTTTTACTCCTTTCTTTCTGGTCTACGGAGCAGAAGCGGTGTTACCAAGTGACATCAAACACGATTCCCCACGAGTCGCCGCCTATTTGGAAAAGAACAACGATCTGGCGCAACAAGACTCGCTCGATGCCTTGGAGGAGGAATGTGACTTGGCCGCATCACGATCGGCGATTTACCAACAAGACTTGCGATGTTACCACAGTCGTCGGGTCAAGAGCCGGACTTTCTGAGAAGGCGACTTGGTGCTCCGTTTGATTCAAGACCATACTGGTATGCACAAGCTATCACCTCCGTGGGAAGGACCGTTTGTCATCAGCAAGAATCTTCGGAACGGCTCATATTACTTGGTGGATCTTCGCCCGGATCGGCCAACTACAGAGGTTGAGACAACTCGCCCATGGAACATAGCCCATCTGTGGCCTTACTACACTTAGAGACATGAGCTCCTTTTTTACCAGTTTTCAGAAAAATGTAATCGATGAATTATGAAAGCAATAAAGCCGGCGCCCACGAATTTCGGGGTCCTTTGCCGTTTCAGCTTTTGAAAGCATGAGTCTTTATTGTTCTATAAGTCGTCCAAACATGGACGCTATCAAAGTCAAAGAGCGAAGTCATCATGCTGCACTTACTTCAAAACTGGGCCTTGATAAAGCCAAAGAGGACCAACGTTGCCACGTCGCACGGTTCAAACATAGGCGCCTTATGTGATTTTGAGAATTAAGCCGGCTTACTTGGGGGCTACTAGTCCCCAAGTCGTTTCGCAGTAGGAGTGTATGCGCTTCTATGATCCTATGCCCGGCTTTTTCCTGAATCATAGGTCACTTGGGGGCTTCCACTCATTGAGTTCAGCCTGAATACCCTCTTGGCGAGCGAAAAATTACCGCATTACAAATGGTTATACTGGACTATGTGTTGAACAAGTCGCCACATGGACCTATGTACTCAGGGCGAGTCAATCCATCATGTGGACCCTGAACTCGCTTTGGTTAATACATAAAAGGTATCGGTCAGAATCACACATGGGAAATAGAGAAACCATTGGTTCATTGAACCTGCTTCACGGAAGCTTGACTCGCGCCTGATCTGTCGGTCTAAAACAACAAGGCTTTTTGCAAAGGCTTTCCATGGGTAACACTAGAGTTTTGCAAACTCGTCTTATCCTATCGTAACTCACTGAGTCGATAAAAAATTATTTATTGATGGGAAGACCACAAGGTTTCCTAATATCTTTGAGTCGGCTTTCGGTTATAACTCGCCCCGACTCATTTTTTAACCACTATTTGCCATAACCCGGGGGGCTGATCTATTTTTTACCATAATCCAAGGGGCTGGTCTATTCTTTGCCATGCACTCACTGAGTCGGCTTATGTTTTTCCTGACACATAAGGTGAAGACTTTTCTGTCAAATTATGACACAACCTGGTTCATCAAATTTACAAGCGATTCACGCATAGATTCAAGGAATAAAAGTGGTTCAGGAAAGGTTCCATCAAAAGGTACTACTGACTGATTGTTATTCCACAAAATCTAACAAGCTATTACATGGCTCGCATGGCCAAAACAGGTGTCATCCCCCAGTGAAGAAAGGCGCCTGTTTTGGCCATGCGAGCCATTACATCAATAGTGAAGAAAGGCTCGCATGTGGCCAAAACAGGTGTCATCCCCCAGTGAAGAAAGGCTCGCATGTGGCCAAAACAGGTGTCATCCCATCAATAGTGCAAGTGGACGAATCAAGCCGCCTTCGAGTCACCTTGCCTTGAGCTCTCTCCACCTTCGATTTGTAAGTCGCCCAGTTTCTAATTACACTTTGATAGGGCAATGAACTCATCTTCAACATCAAGGAAGAGGGATAGGTCCACGTCAAGATCAAAAGGATTCTTGGGTCGACGAGGAACCAAGCTAGTAGTTTCATACGAGGGAGGTGTCACCTTCTTTTTCTTCTCATCACAGGCTGCTTGGTATTTACTCAAATCCAAGCTGGCTGCCAGTTGAGTCGCCGAGAAGCGAGATTGTATGATAACTCGGTGGTAGTCCACCTTGGTGAACTCTAACCCGTCATCCTTCAGCTCAGGGTAGCCAGCGGCTATTTCTTCTGGTTTGAGCTCCGGGGCATAGGCTAAACACCGACTCAGGGTGTTCAGGACTCCTTTCCGGGCGGCTGATCTTTTCAGTTCCTCTATTTGAGGAGGAAATGTGGACACATAGCCGAGCATGTGCTTGATGGTTCTGACTGGCTCCTTGCTGCCCATCACCGCCTTAATCGTCAGCACGCCCCCGGTATATAGCTGCTCGGTGAAAGTATATATAGCCTTTAGCTTCAGCACGCAGTTGTCTGGAAGATTGGCGGCTCGTGAACCTACAAAGGACACATCAGTATTTGATAGTTTTTTGGGAGACCAGATTATTTCTTCAACAGGCAAGGGTTAATGCTTACCAAACATAGCGAAAGTCATGTTGGAAATGTGCTTTTTTAAGACGGAAAGCTCTTGCTGGGCGGCTTCCAATTTTTCCACAGCTTGCTCGACACGCTTAAGGATGGAGGCTTGGTTAGCTTTGGCTTTCTTCTCCAGTTTTTGATGGTCAACCTTCATCCTCTCCAGCCCAGCCAGAAACAAGCGGTATTTCCTCTCCGACTCAGATTGTGCATCTTGTTGTTCACCCAGATTCTTCGTTAAGTCGGCTAAAGCCGACTCAGTCTGGGTCATAGACTCTTGCATATTGATACGTCCATTTTGCATCATGCTTTCTTGTTGATATTATATTACTTTGTGGTACCATATTTATGCCTTTTCCCTCTTATTTTGCAAGGTTTATTTGAAGAGGGAGAATTCAGGCAGCTGGAATTCTGGACTGGAAAAGGAGCAAATCTTAGTCCACTATTCTGCACATCTCCAAATGACCTGAAAAGTTACGTGGAATTTTTTGGGATTATATAAAAAATACTAGGCGAAAGAAGTACTGGAGGGGGGCCACCAGGGCGCCACAAGCCCTGCCACCGCCACCCTCCTGGTGGCGGAGGGCAAGCTTGTGTGCTCCCTGACGGCCCACTAGCCCCCCTCTTTTGCTATATGAAGGGTTTTGGTCCAGAAAAAAAATCTTTTGGGAGCTTTTTCGTGGTTTCCCCGCTGCCACGAGGCGGAACTTGAGCAGATCCAATCTAGAGCTCCGACAGGACGATCCTGCCGGGGAAACTTCCCTCCCGGAGGGTGAAATCGTCGCCATCATCATCACCAACACCCCTCTCGTCGTAGGGGAGGCATCTTCATCAACATCTTCATCAGCACCATCTCCTCTCCAATCCCTAGTTCATCTCTTGTAATCAATCTCCGTCTCACGACTCCGATTGGTACTTGTAAGGTTGCTAGTAGTGTTGATTACTCTTTGTAGTTGATGCTAGTTGGATTACTTGGTGGAAGAGTTTATGTTCAGATCCTTGATGCTATTCATTACACCTCTGATCATGATTATTATTATGCTTTGTGAGTAGTTACTTTTGTTCCTGAGGACATGGGATAAGTCAGGCTGATAATAGTCATGTGAATTTGATATTCGTTCGGTATTTTGATATGACGTGTGTTGTTTTTCCTCTAGTGGTGTTATGTAAACGTCGACTACATAGCACTTCACCATATTTGTGCCTAGAGGAAGGCATTGGGAGTAGTAAGTAGATGATGGGTTGCTGGAGTGACAGAAGCTTAAACCCCAGTCTATGCGTTGCTTCGTAAGGGGCTGATTTGGATCCACTAGTTTAATGCTATGGTTAGACGTTGTCTTAATTCTTGTTTTGTAGTTGTGGATGCTTGCGAGAGAGGTTAATCATAAGTGGGATGCTTGTCCAAGTAACGGCAGTACCGAAGCGCCGGTCCACCCAAATATCAAACTATCAAAGTAACGAACGCGAATCATATGAACATGATGAAACTAGCATGATAGAAATACCCGTGTGTCCTCGGGAGCGTTTTTCCTCCTATAAGACTTTGTTCAGGCTTGTGCCTTGCTACAGAAGGGATTGGGCCACTTGCTGCACCGTTGCTACTACTTGTTACTTGTTACTTTTCACTTCCTACGTTTCACCTCACTACACCATCACTTGTTACCGCTACTTTCAGTGCTTGCAGTTATTACCTTGCTGAAAACCGTTTATCGGAGCCTTCTGCTCCTCGTTGGGTTCAACACTCTTACTTATCGAAAGGCTACCATTGATCCCCTATACTTGTGGGTCATCAAGACTCTTTTCTGGCGCCGTTGCCGGGGAGTGAAGCGCCTTTGGTAAGTGGAAATTGGTAAGGAAACATTTGTATACTATGCTGAAATTTATTGTCACTTGTCGCTATGGAAACTGTTCATTTGAGGATTTTGTTTGGGGTATCTTCACCACGAACGGAAGCATGAAGAAGGATATTGATCACAAGTGGAATTTATTGGAGAGAATCAAACGATATTGATCAAAGTCTGAAGTTTGGGAGCTGGAGGAAGGTAAGGAGTCAGGTATGAATTTCCAGTTTGATTGTTAAATCTTTTGTTGAGACAAACACTTTTAGAGATTTTAACGCTAAGTATGGACTTGACTCTGATATAGTAGCTTCTCTTTGTGAATCTTTTGCTTCTCATGTTGATCTTCCCAAAGAGAAGTGGTTTAAATATCATCCTCGTGTAGAAAGCAACATAGCCAAAACCAATCTAGTTGAGGAGAAAGTCATTGCTTTTAGTGATCCTGTTGTTCCTTGTGCTTACACTGAGAAACCACCATACCCTGCTATGATAAAGGATTATTCTAAAGCTCCAACTGTGATACGTAGGGGTTACATTAGACCACTTGCACCCCCTGAGGAGATTAGAGTTGAACCTAGTGTTGCTATTATCCAAGATCTCTTAGCCGAAGACGTAGACGGGCATGTTATCAAATTCTGTGAGGATTCCCCTACAATTTCTAAACCTCACGCGAAGGACAAATACGGACCTGTAGTTGGCCTGCCCGTTGTTTCTATCAAGATAGGAGATCACTGTTACCATGGTTTATGTGATATGGGAGCTAGTGTTAGTGCAATACCCGTTCCTTATATGATGAAATCAAAGATGAGATTGCACCTGCTGAGTTAGAACCCATTGATGTCACTATTACGCTAGCTAATAGAGACACTATCTTCCCTCTGGGAATTGTGAGAGACATAGAAGTCCTGTGTGGTAAGACGAAGTATCCTACTGATTTCCTCGTCCTTGGTACTGCACAAGATAGCTTTTATCCCATCATATTTGGTAGACCCTTTCTCAACACTATCAATGCTCACATTGATTGCATTAAGCATACTGTCACAGTTAGTTTCGAGGGTGTGTCTCATGAATTTAACTTCTCCAACTTTGGAAGACAACCCCATGAAAGAGAGTTGTCTGGAAAGGATGAAATCATTGCTCTTGCCTCTATTGTCGTACCTCCTACAGATCCTTTAGAGCAATATCTGCTCAAACATGAAAATGATATGCATATGGAGGAGAGAGATGAGATAGATAAAATTGTCTTAGAACAATATCCTATTCTCAAGAATAATCTGCGTGTTGAACTCCTTGGGGATCCTCCCCCACCAAAGGGTGATCCTGTGTTCGAGCTTAAACAGTTGCCTGATACTCTTAAGTATGCCTATCTTGATGAGAAGGAGATATATCGTGTTATTATTAGTGCTCTCCTCTCAGAGCACGAAGAGAAGAAGTTACTAAGAACTCTGAGGAAGCACCGGGCTGCTATTGGATATACTCTTGATGATCTTAAGGGTATTAGTCCTACTCTATGTCAGCACAGGTTTCAAACTGATCCTGACTTTAAACCAGTTGCTGATCATCAAAGGAGATTAAATCCTAAGATGAAAGAGGTCGTTAGAAAAGAATTATTAAAGATTCTCGAAGCAGGAATCATTTATCCTCTTGCTCATAGTGATTGGGTAAGTCCAGTACATTGCGTACCTAAGAAGGGAGGTATCACCGTCGTTCCTAATGATAAGGATGAACTAATCCCACAAAGGATTATTACCGGCTATAGGATGGTGATAGACTTCCCGAAACTGAACAAGGCAACCAGGAAAGATAATTATCATTTGCCGTTTATCGACCAAATGCTAGAAAGGCTATCAAAACACACACACTTCTGCTTTCTAGACGGTTATTCAGGTTTCTCGCAAATACCCGTTGCACAATCTAATCAGGAGAAAACCACTTTCACCTGCCCCTTCGGTACCTTTGCTTATAGACGTATGCCTTTAGGCTTATGCAATGCACCTGCCACCTTTCAAAGATGTATGATGGCTATATTCTCTGACTTTTGTGAAAAGATTGTCGAGATTTTCATGGATGACTTCTCCGTTTACGGGTCTTCCTTTATGATTGCCTCAGCAACCTTGATCAAGTCTTACAGAGATGCGAATATACCAACCTCGTCTTGAATTGGGGGAAGTGCCACTTTATGGTTAATGAAGGCATCATCTCTTAGGACATAAAATCTCTGAAAGAGGCATTGAAGTTGATAAGGCTAGGGTTGATGCAATTGAGAAAATGCCTTGCCCCACAGATATCAGAGGTATACGAAGTTTCCTAGCTCATGCTGGTTTCTATAGAAGGTTCATTAAAGACTTCTCTTAGATTTCTAGGCCTCTTACCAACCTCTTGCAGAAGGATGTTCCTTTTGTTTTTCATGAGGATTGTGAGGATGCCTTTGAAATACTTAAGAAGGCTTTGATAACCGCACCTATTGTTCAACCACCTGACTAGAACTTGCCCTTTGAAATCATGTGTGACGCTAGTGATTATGCTGTTGGTGCTGTTCTAGGACAAAGAGTTGACAAGAAGTTGAATGTTATTCACTACACTAGTAAATCTCTAGACAGTGCCCAAAGAAACTACGCCACTACGGAGAAGGAATTTTTAGCAGTCGCGTTTGCATGTGAAAAGTTCCGATCTTATATAGTTGACTCCAAAGTCACTATTCACTCTGATCATGCTGCTATTAAGTACCTTATGGAGAAGAAGGACGCTAAGCCTAGGCTGATCAGATGGGTTCTCCTGCTACAGGAATTTGATTTGCACGTCGTTGACCAAAAGGGTGTTGATAACCCCGTAGCAGATAACTTGTCTAGGCTAGAGAATGTCCTTGATGACCCACTACCTATTGATGACAGCTTTCCTGATGAGCAACTAAATGTCATCCGCACTTCACTTAGTGCACCGTGGTATGCCGATTATGCAAATTATATCGTAGCCAAATACATACCACCCAGTTTCACCTATCAGCAAAAGAAGAAATTCTTCTTTGATTTGAGACACTACTTTTGGGATGATCCTCACCTTTATAAGTAAGGAGTAGATGGTGTTATTAGACGTTGTGTGCCTTGACATGAACAGGGACATATCTTGCAGAAGTGTCATTCCGAAGCCTACGGAGGACACCACGCTGGAGATAGAACTGCCCACAAGGTACTGCAATCAGGTTTCTATTGGCCCACTCTCTTCAAGGATGCCCGTAAATTTGTCTTGTCTTGTGACGAATGCCAAATAATAGGGAACATCAGTAAGCGTCAGGAAATGCCTATGAACTATTCACTTGTCATTGAACCATTTGATGTCTGGGGCTTTGATTATATGGGACCCTTCCCGAGTTCCAATGGGTACACTCACATCTTAGTTGCTGTGGATTACGTTACTAAGTGGGTAGAAGCTATCCCCACTAAAAATGCTGATCATCACACCTCTATTAAGATGCTTAAAGAAGTCATATTCCCAAGATTTGGAGTCCCTAGATATTTGATGACTGATGGCGGTTCACACTTCATTCATGGTGTTTTCCGCAAGATGCTCGCTAAGTATGATGTCAACCATAGAGTTGCATCTCCTTATCATCCTCAGTCTAGTGGTCAAGTGGAGTTGAGTAATAGGGAGATCAAATTGATCTTACAAAAGACCGTCAGTAGATCTCGAAAGAATTGGTCTAGCAAACTTGACGATGCATTATGGGCTTATAGGACCGCTTATAAGAATCCCATGGGCATGTCACCGTATAAAATGGTTTACGGTAAGGCCTCTCATTTACCTCTTGAGCTGGAACACAAAGCTTATTGGGCAATCAAAGAGCTCAACTTCGATTTCAAACTTGCCGTTGAGAAGCGGTTGTTTGATATCAGCTCGTTAGATGAATGGAGGGCCCAGGCATACGAGAATGCCAAGTTGTTCAAGGAAAAGGTTAAGAGATGGCACGACAAACGAATACAGAAACAAGAGTTCAATGTAGGTGATTATGTCCTGCTATACAATTCTCGCTTGAGATTCTTTGTAGGCAACGTTCTTTCTAAATGGGAAGGTCCTTATGTTATCGAGGAAGTATATCGTTCCGGTGCCATCAAAATCAATAACACGAAAGGAAATTTTCCTAGAGTGGTAAATGGGCAAAGAATCAAGCATTACATCTCTGGTACTCCCATAAATGTTGAGACCAATATCATCAATGTCATAACTACAAAGGAGTACACAAGGGATGTTTATCAGGCTATTTCAAACCCTGAAAACGAAGAAGTATCTGTTTCGGTAAAAATTGGACTCCGATGCTTTTCCAATAGGAAATTTCCTCTATTTTGGAATTTTTGGAAAATTAGGAAAATAAAAAGCAGTCCGGAGAGCGCACGCGGCGGCCACAAGCCCTGCCACCGCCCCCTACCCCCTGGTGGCGGAGGGCAAGCTAGTGGGCACCTCGTGTTCCTCCCGGACTCCGTTTTCTTGCGGAGCACTCCTTCTAGTCCAGAAAAATCAATATATATTCGCCCGAAGGTTTTGATCTCCGTATCGCGCAATTTACCTTTGTTTTCATTTCGAGCCTGTTGTCTGTCGCAAATTTAGGTCAAGATGTCTTCTCAAGATTCAGAAGAAGAGATCTATGTGGCCGATGATCATGCTATCTCTAAGATTAATGGGGACTTGGAACCTTATGGCTGGACCACTGACGAGGAAGAGGACTATGAGCCCAAGGGGAAGGAACAAATGAGTTCCGATGAAGAGGAGGCTTCTCTACCTCAACCTGGACGCACTCATGTGGAGTTCAAGAAGTCAAGCCTCCCTGACCATAGGAAGAAGCCTAAGACCTTGTTTATCCCTTCTCGTTTCTTGCAAGAGAGTAAGGAGGAACTTTGCCATAGATTGTTGAAACTTGAGGAGGAAAATGACGATCTAAGGGAGCAGAACTTTTTGCTCAAGTGGAAATTAGACAAGCTCAAGACTGCTCCAACAACTCCACCACCTTCACCACCAAAGGAAGACAACTAAGCATTGGTATGGGCAATCCCCTTGGCTTCTGCCAAGCTTGGGGGAGTTGCCCTGGTATTGTATCACCTTTATATCTTTTGCTTTTACCTTTGTTTTAGTTCTTTCCTTTTCAGTTTTTTATTTCTGCTCTTAGTGGAATAAGTCTTTATTTTTTAGTTTGAGTCTTTCGCTTTTGTCTCTCCCCTGATGTATTCGAGCTTACGAGCTACATAATAAAGAGTATCTTAGTCAAGGGCTTTGCTTTGTGCCATGATCAATAGTATGAAAAGAACGATAGCATGAAAGATCATGCGACAATCTTATGGAAAGTGATAACTTCACTTATGACACGTATGATGATTGAAACTTGTTGAGAATAAATCAACATAGACCTGAGTCATTGTTGCAATTAATAAGAAGTAATAAGGAAAGAGAGGTTCACATATAAATATATCATCTTACACACTTTTTACAATTATGAGCACTCACTAAACTATTACATGCTTAGGAGTAGATGTTGGACAAGGAAGAAAACATAATGAATTGTGTTTGCTTGGTTCCAAGTCCCTATTTTTTCCTTTGTCTTGGATACCGTCACATGCTTGGGAAAGATCTATATTCATATATCAACTTGGAGTTGAGTACTTATGTTTTATTATTGTTGACTTTACCCTTGAGGTAGATCGTTGGGAGGCAAAACTATAAGCCCCTATCTTCCTTTGTGTCCAGCTGAAACTTTGACACCATGAGTACCACGTGAGTTGTAACAATTGTGGAAAACAAAAGAGATGATTGAGTATGTGGGTTTGCCTTACAAGCTCTTATTTGACTCTTTCTAATGTTGTGATAAATTGCAATGGCTTCAATGACTTTGGACTGTTGTTGGTTACTTCTCGGTAAGGTTTCTGCTTCATGCTTTGCTTTGTGAAGGAATTGTTACTTTCCCATAAGAGTCTTTATGATGTATTGCTGTCCTATGTGTGATCATGATGCCCTCATGTCCGTATTATGTTTTATCGACACCTTCGTCCCTAAACATGTGGACATGTTTATGGAACTTGGTTTTCGCTTGAGGACAAGCGAGGTCTAAGCTTGGGGGAGTTGATACGTCCATTTTGCATCATGCTTTCATGTTGATATTTATTGCTTTATGGGCTGTTATATTACTTTATGGTACCATATTTATGCCTTTTCTCTCTTATTTTGCAAGGTTTATTTGAAGAGGGAGAATTCAGGCAACTGGAATTCTGGACTGGAAAAGGAGCAAATCTTAGTCCACTATTCTGCACATCGCCAAATGCCCTGACAAGTTACGTGTAATTTTTTGGGATTATATAAAAAATACTGGGGGAAAGAAGTACCGGAGGGGGCCCACCAGGGTGCCACAAGCCCTGCCACCGCCACCCCCTGGTGGCGGAGGGCAAGCTTGTGGGCTCCCTGATACCCACTAGCCCCCCCTCTTTTGCTATATGAAGGGTTTTGGTCCAGAAAAAAATCATCCGGGAGCTTTTTTGTGGTTTCGCCGCCGCCACGAGGCGGAACTTGAGCAGTTCCAATCTAGAGCTTCGGCAGGACGATCCTGCCGGGGAAACTTCCCTCCCGGAGGGGGAAATCTTTGCCATCGTCATCACCAACACTCCTCTCGTCGGAGGGGAGGCATCTTCATGAACATCTTCATCAGAACCATCTCCTCTGCAATCCCTAGTTCATCTCTTGTAATCAATCTCCGTCTCACCACTCCGATTGGCACTTGTAAGGTTGCTAGTAGTGTTGATTACTCTTTGTAGTTGATGCTAGTTGGATTACTTGGTGGAAGAGTTTATGTTCAGATCCTTGATGCTATTCCTTACACCTCTAATCATGATTATGATTATGCTTTGTGAGTATTTACTTTTGTTCCTGAGGACATGGGATAAGTCATGCTGATAATAGTCATGTGAATTTGATATTCGTTCGGTATTTTGATATGATGTATGCTGTTTTCCCTCTAGTGGTGTTATGTGAACGTCGACTACATAACACTTCACCATATTTGGGCCTAGAGGAAGGCATTGAGGAGTAGTAAGTAGATGATGGCTTGCTGGAGTGACAGAAGCTTAAACCCCAGTCTATGCGTTGCTTCGTAAGGGGCTGATTTGGATCCACTTGTTTAATGCTATGGTTAGACGTTGTCTTAATTCTTCTTTTGTAGTTGCGGAGGCTTGCGAGAGAGGTTAATCATAAGTGGGATGCTTTTCCAAGTAAGTACAGTACCCAACCGCCGGTCCACCCACATATCAAACAATCAAAGTAACGGACGCGAATCATATGAACATGATGAAACTAGCATGACAGAAATTCCCGTGTGTCATCGGGAGCGTTTTTCCTCCTATAAGACTTTGTTCAGGCTTGTCCCTTGCTACTAAAGGGATTGGGCCACTTGCTGCACCGTTGCTACTACTTGTTACTTGTTACTTTTCGCTTGCTACGTTTCACCTCACTACACCATCACTTGTTACCGCTACTTTCAGTGCTTGCAATTATTACCTTGCTGAAAACCATTTATCACAGCCTTCTGCTCCTCGTTGGGTTCGACACTCTTACTTATCGAAAGGACTACGATTGATCCCCTATAATTGTGGGTCGTCACACATAAAATTGTTGGGGAACGTCGCATGGAAAACGAAAATTTTCCTACGCGCACGAAGACCTATCATGGTGATGTCCATCTACGAGAGGGGATGTGTGATCTACGTACCCTTGTAGACCGTACAGCAGAAGCGTTAGTGTACGCGGTTGATGTAGTGGAACGTCCTCACGTCCCTCGATCCGCCCCGCGAACCGTCCCGCGATCAGTCCCACGATCTAGTGCCAAACGGACGGCACCTCCGCGTTCAGCACACGTACAGCTTGACGATGATCTCGGCCTTCTTGATCCAGCAAGAGAGACGGAGAGGTAGAAGAGTTCTCCGACAGCGTGACGGCGCTCTGGAGGTTGGTGATGATCTCGTCTTAGCAGGGCTCCGCCCGAGCTCCGGAGAAACGCGATCTAGAGGTAAAACCGTGGAGATATGTGGTTGGGCTGCCGTGGCAAAGTTGTCTCAAATCAGCCCTAAAACCCCACTATATATAGGAGGGAGAGGGGGGGAGCCTTGCCTTGGGGTCCAAGAACCCCCAAGGGGTCGGCCGAGCCAAGGGGGGAAGGTCACCCCCCCAAACCGAGTCCTACTTGGTTTGGAAGGTGGAGTCCTTCTTCCCTTTCCCACCTCCTCCTTTTTTTTCTCTTTGATTTTCTTCCCAATGCGCATAGGCCCCTTTTGGGCTGTCCCACCAGTCCACTAAGGGCTGGTGCAGCACCCCCAATATCTATGGGCTTCCCCGGGGTGGGTGGCCCCCCCGATGAACTCCCGGAACCCATTCGTCATTCCCGGTACATTCCCGGTAACTCCGAAAACCTTCCCGTAATCAAATGAGGTCATCCTACATATCAATCTTCGTTTCCAGACCATTCCGGAAACCCTCGTGATGTCCGTGATCTCATCCGGGACTCCGAACAACATTCGGTAACCAACCATATAACTCAAATACGCATAAAACAACGTCGAACCTTAAGTGTGCAGACCCTGCGGGTTCGAGAACTATGTAGACATGACCCAAGAGACTCCTCGGTCAATATCCAATAGCGGGATCTAGATGCCCATATTGGATCCTACATATTCTACAAAGATCTTATCGTTTGAACCTCAGTGCCAAGGATTCATATAATCCCGTATGTCATTCCCTTTGTCCTTCGGTATGTTACTTGCCCGAGATTCGATCGTCAGTATCCGTATACCTATTTCAATCTCGTTTACCGGCAAGTCTCTTTACTCGTTCCGTAATACAAGATCCCGCAACTTACACTAAGTCACATTCCTTGCAAGGCTTGTGTGTGATGTTGTATTACCGAGTGGGCCCCGAGATACCTCTCCGTCACACGGAGTGACAAATCCCAGTCTTGATCCATACTAACTCAACGAACACCTTCGGAGATACCTGTAGAGCATCTTTATAGTCACCCAGTTACGTTGCGACATTTGATACACACAAAGTATTCCTCCGGTGTTAGTGAGTTATATGATCTCATGGTCATAGGAACAAATACTTGACACGCAGAAAACAATAGCAATAAAATGACACGATCAACATGCTACATCTATTAGTTTGGGTCTAGTCCATCACGTGATTCTCCTAATGACGTGATCTAGTTATCAAGCAACAACACCTTGTTCATAATCAGAAGACACTCACTATCGTTGATCAACTGGCTAGCCAAATAGAGGCTTGCTAGGGACATTGTTTTGTCTATGTATCCACACATGTATATAAGTCTTCATTCAATACAATTATAGCATGGATAATAAACGATTATCTTGATACAGGAATTATAATAATAACTATATTTATTATTGCTTCTAGGGCATAATTCCAACAGTCTCCCACTTCCACTAGAGTCAATAATCTAGCCCTCACATCATCATGCGAATTACATTGTAATAAATCTAACACCCATACAGTTCTGGTGTTGATCATGCTTTGCCCGTGGAAGAGGTTTAGTCAGCGGGTCTGCTACATTCAGATCCGTGTGCACTTTGCATATATTTACATCCTCCCCTTCGACGTAGTCGCGGATGAGGTTGAAGCGTCGTTTGATGTGTCTGGACTTCTTGTGAAACCGTGGTTCCTTTGCTAGGGCAATGGCACCCGTGTTATCACAGAACAAGGTTATTGGATTCAGTGCGCTTGGCACCACTCCAAGATCCTTCATGAACTGCTTCATCCAGACACCCTCCTTAGCCGCCTCCGAGGCAGCCATGTACTCCGCTTCACATGTAGAATCTGCTACGACGCTCTGCTTGGAACTGCACCAGCTTACCGCACCCCCATTAAGAATAAATACGTATCTCGTTTGTGACTTAGAGTCGTCCGGATCTGTGTCAAAGCTTGCATCGACGTAACCTTTTACGGCGAGCTCTTCGTCACCTCCATACACGAGAAACATCTCCTTAGTCCTTTTCAGGTACTACAGGATATTCTTGACCGCCGTCCAGTGATCCACTCCTGGATTACTCTGGAACCTACCTGCCATACTTATGGCCAGGCTAACGTCCGGTCTAGTGCACAGCATTGCATACATGATAGAACCTATGGCTGAAGCATAGGGGACGGAGCGCATATCTCTCTATCTTCATGAGTTGCTGGGCACTGAGTCTTACTCAATCTCGTACCTTGTAAAACTGGCAAGAACCCTTTCTTGGACTGTTCCATTTTGAACCTTTTCAAAACTTTATCAAGGTATGTGCTTTGTGAAAGTCCTATCAGGCGTTTTGATCTATCCCTGTAGATCTTAATGCCTAGAATGTAAGCAGCTTCTCCTAGGTCCTTCATAGAGAAACTTTTATTCAAGTAATCCTTTACGCTCTCCAAGAACTCTACGTTGTTTCCAATCAGCAATATGTCATCCACATATAATATTAGAAACGCCACAGAGCTCCCACTCACTTTCTTGTAAATACAAGATTCTCCAACCACTTGTATAAACCCAAATGCTTTGATCACCTCATCAAAACGTTTGTTCCAACTCCGAGATGCCTGAACCAGTCCATAAATGGATCGCTGGAGTTTGCACACCTTGTTAGCATTCTTAGGATCGACAAAACCTTCGGGTTGCATCATATACAACTCTTCCTTAAGGAAACCGTTAAGGAACGCCGTTTTGACATCCATCTGCCAGATTTAATAATCGAAAAATGTAGCTATTGCTAACATGATTCTGACGGACTTAAGCATCGCTACGGGTGAGAATGTCTCATCGTAGTCAACTCCTTGAACTTGTGAAAAACGCTTTCCCACAAGTCGAGCTTTATAAACGGTCACATTGTCGTCAGCGTCCGTCTTCCTCTTAAAGATCCATTTGTTCTGAATAGCCTTGCGGCCCTCAGGTAGTACCTCCAAAGTCCACACTTTGTTCTTATACATGGATCCTATCTCGGACTTCATGGCTTCTAGCCATTTGTTGGAATCTGGGCCCACCATTGCTTCTTCATAATTTGCAGGTTCATTGTTGTCTAACAACATGATTGACAAGACTGGATTACCGTACCACTCTGGAGCAGCACGTGGTCTCGTCGACCTGCGTGGTTCGACAGAAACTTGAACCGGAGTATCATGATCATCATCATTAACTTCCTCCTCAACTGGCGTCGCAACGATCGAGGTTTCCCCTTTCCCTGCGCCACCATCCAGAGGGATGAGAGGTTCGACAACCTTGTCAAGTTCTATCTTCCTCCCACTCAATTCTCTCGAGAGAAACTCCTTCTCGAGAAAAGCTCCGTTTTTAGCAACAAACACTTTGCCCTCGGATTTGATATAGAAGGTGTACCCAACTGTCTCTTTTCGGTAACCTATGAAGATGCACTTTTCCGCTTTGGGTTCCAGCTTTTCAGGCTGAAGCTTTTTGACATAAGCATCACATCCCCAAACTTTAAGAAACGACAACTTTGGCCTTTTGCCATACCACAGTTCATATGGTGTCGTCTCAACGGATTTTGATGGTGCCCTATTTAAAGTGAATGCAGCTGTTTCTAATGCATAACCCCAAAATGATAATGGCAAATCGGTAAGAGACATCATAGATCGCACCATGTCTAATAAAGTATGACTACGACGTTCGGACACACCATTACGCTGTGGTGTTCCAGGCGGTGTCAACTGTGAAACAATTCCACATTGTCTTAAGTGAGCACCAAACTCGAAACTCAGATATTCACCCCCACGACCAGACCGTAGGAACTTGATCTTCTTGTTACGATGGTTTTCAACTTCACTCTGAAATTGCTTGAACTTTTCAAATGTTTCAGACTTGTGCTTCATTAAGTAGACATAACCATATCTACTCAAATCGTCAGTGAAGGTGAGAAAATAACGATATCCGCCGCCTGGCTCTACGCTCATCGGACCACACACATCGGTATGTATGATTTCCAACAAGTCACTTGCACGCTCCATTGTTCCGGAGAACAGAGTTTTAGTCATCTTGTCCATGAGGCATGGTTCGCACGTCTCAAGTGAATCAAAGTCAAGTGACTCCAAAAGTCCATCGGCATGGAGTTTCTTCTTGCGCTTTACACCAATATGACCTAAGCGACAGTGCCACAAAAATATGGCGCTATCATTGTTAACTCTAACTCTTTTGGTTTCAATGTTATGTATGTGTGTATCACTATCAAGATTCAATATGAACAATCCTCTCACATTGGGTGCATGACCATAAAAGATGTTACTCATAGAAACAGAACAACCATTATTCTTTGACTTAAAAGAGTAACCGTCTCGCAATAAACAAGATCCAGATATAATGTTCATGCTCAACGCAGGCACTAAATAACAATGATTTAAGTTCATAACTAATCCTGATGGTAACTGAAGTGAAACTGTGTCGACGGCGATTGCATCAACCTTGGAACCATTTCCTATGCGCATCGTCACTTCATCTTTCGCCAGCCTTCGTCTATTCCGCAGTTCCTGTTTCGAGTTGCAAATATGAGCAACAGAACCGGTATCGAATACCCAGGCACTACTCCGAGAGCCAGTTAAGTACACATCAATAACATGTATATCAAATATACCTGATTTTTCTTTGGCCGCCTTCTTATCAGCCAGATACTTGGGGCAATTGCGCTTCCAGTGACCCATACCCTTGCAATAGTAACACTCTGCTTCAGGCTTAGGTCCAGCTTTGGGTTTCTTCATCGGATTGGCAACAGGCTTGCCGCTCTTCTTTGAATTACCCTTCTTGCCTTTGCCGTTTCTCTTGAAACTAGTGGTGTTATTCACCATCAACCCTTGATGCTCTTTACGGAGTTCAGACTCTGCGACTTTCAGCATCGCAAACAACTCGCCGGGAGACTTGTTCATCCCTTGCATGTTGTAGTTCAACACAAAGCCTTTATAGCTTGGCGGCAGTGATTGAAGGATTCTGTCAGTGATAGCTTCTTGCGGGAGTTCAATCCCCAGCTCAGCTAGACGGTTTGAGTACCCAGACATTTTGAGCACATGTTCACTGACAGACGAGTTTTCCTCCATCTTGCAAGCATAGAATTTATAGGAGGTCTCATACCTCTCGATCCGGGCGTTCTTCTGAAAGATAAACTTCAACTCTTGGAACATCTCAAATGCTCCATGACGCTCAAAGCAACGTTGAAGTCCCGTTTCTAAGCCATACAAGACTGCACATTGAACTACTGAGTAGTCCTCCTTACGTGCTAACCAAGCGTTCTTAACATCCTGATCAGCCGTAGCGGGTGGTTCATCTCCTAGCGCAGCATTAAGGACATAATCCTTCTTCCCAGCTTGTAAGATTAGCTTAAGATTACGAGCCCGTCTACAAAGTTGCTTCCATCATCTTTCAACTTAGCTTTCTCTAGGAACGTACTAAAATTCAGGGTGACTGTCGCATGAGCCATGATCTACAACAGAAATATATTCAAAGTCGACTTAGACTATGTTCAAGATAATTAGAGTTTAACTTAATCAAATTACTCGCTAAAATCCCACTCAAAAAGTACATCTCTCTAGTCATTTGAGTGGTTCATGATCCACTTACACTAGCTCAAGTACGATCATCAGGTGAGTTGAGTATAGTTTTAGTGGTAAGCATCCCCATGCTAAGCATATCATCTATATGATTCATGATCGACCTTTCGGTCTCATGTGTTCCGAGGCCATGTCTGCACATGCTAGGCTCGTCAAGCTTAACCCGAGTGTTCCGCGTGCGCAACTGTTTTGCACCCGTTGTATGTGAACGTTGAGTCTATCACACCCGATCATTACGTGGTGTCTCGAAACGACAAACTGTAGCAACGGTGCACAGTCGGGGAGAACACAATTTCGTCTTGAAATTTTAGTGAGAGATCACCTCATAATGCTACCGTCGTTCTAAGCAAAATAAGGTGCATAAAAGGATTAACATCACATGCAATTCATAAGTGACATGATATGGCCATCATCACGTGCTCCTTGATCTCCATCACCAACGCACCGGCACGATCTTCTTGTCACCGACGCCACACCATGATCTCCATCAACGTGTCGCCATCGGGGTTGTCGTGCTACTCATGCTATTACTACTAAAGCTACATCCTAGCAAAATAGTAAACGCATCTGCAAGCACAAACATTATTTATAAAGACAACCCTATGGCTCCTGCCGGTTGCCGTACCTTCGACGTGCAAGTAGATATTATCTATTACAACATGATCATCTCATACATCCAATATATCACATCACATCGTTGGCCATATCACATCACAAGCATACCGTGCAAAAACAAGTTAGACGTCCTCTAATTTTGTTGTTGCATGTTATACGTGGTGACCATGGGTATCTAGTAGGATCGCATCTTACTTACGCAAACACCAAAACGGAGATATATGAGTTGCTATTTAACCTCATCCAAGGACCTCCTCGGTCAATTCTGATTCAACTAATGTTGGAGAAACTGACACCCGCCAGTCATCTTTGAGCAACGGGGTTACTCGTAGCGATGAAACCAATCTCTCGTAAGCGTACGAGTAATGTCGGTCCGAGCCGCTTCGATCCAACAATACCGCGGAATCAAGAAAAGACTAAGGAGGGCAGCAAAACTCACATCACCGCCCACAAAAACTTTTGTGTTCTACTCGAGAAGACATCTACGCATGAACCTAGCTCTGATACCACTGTTGGGGAACGTCGCATGGGAAACAAAAATTTTCCTACGCGCACGAAGACCTACCATGGTGATGTCCATCTACGAGAGGGGATGTGTGATCTACGTACCCTTGTAGACCGTACAGCAGAAGCGTTAGTGAACGCGGTTGATGTAGTGAAACGTCCTCACGTCCCTCGATCCGCCCCGCGAACCGTCCCGCGATCAGTCCCACGATCTAGTGCCGAACGGACGGCACCTCCGCGTTCAGCACACGTACAGCTCGACGATGATCTCGGCCTTCTTGATCCAGCAAGAGAGACGGAGAGGTAGAAGAGTTCTTCGGCAGCGTGACGGCGCTCCGGAGGTTGGTGATGACCTTGTCTCAGCAGGGCTCCGGCCGAGCTCCGCAGAAACGCGATCTAGAGGAAAAACCGTGGAGGTATGTGGTCGGGCTGCCGTGGAAAAGTCATCTCAAATCAGCCCTAAAACCTCCGTATATATAGGTGGGAGGGAGGGGACCTTGACTTGGGGCTCAAGGAGCCCCAAGGGGGTCGGCCGAGTCCAAGGGGGAAGGTTCCCCCCCCAAACCGAGTTGGACTTGGTTTGGTGGGAGGGAGTCCTTCCTTCCCTTCCCACCTCCTCCTTTTTTTTTCTTTCTCTTTGATTTTCTTCTCTAGGCGCATAGGGCCCTCTTGGGCTGTCCCACCAGCCCACTAAGGGCTGGTGTGCCACCCTCAAGGCCTATGGGCTTCCCCAGGGTGGGTTGCCCCCCCGGTGAACTCCCGGAACCCATTCGTCATTCCTGGTACATTCCCGGTAACTCCGAAAACCTTCCGGTAATCAAATGAGGTCATCCTATATATCAATCTTCGTTTCAGGACCATTCCGGAAACCCTCATGACGTCCGTGATCTCATCCGGGACTCCGAACAACATTTGGTAACCAACCATATAACTCAAATACGCACAAAACAACGTCGAACCTTAAGTGTGCAGACCCTGCGGGTTCGAGAACTATGTAGACATGACCCGAGAGACTCCTCGGTCAATATCCAATAGAGGGACCTGGATGCCCATATTGGATCCTACATATTCTACGAAGATCTTATCGTTTGAACCTCAGTGCCAAGGATTCATATAATCCCGTATGTCATTCCCTTTGTCCTACGGTATGTTACTTGCCCGAGATTCGATCGTCAGTATCCGTATACCTATTTCAACCTCGTTTACCGGCAAGTCTCTTTACTCGTTCCGTAATACAAGATCCCGCAACTTACACTAAGTCACATTTCTTGCAAGGCTTGTGTGTGATGTTGTATTACCGAGTGGGCCCCGAGATACCTCTCCGTCACACGGAGTGACAAATCCCAGTCTTGATCCATACTAACTCAACGAACACCTTCGGAGATACCTGTGGAGCATCTTTATAGTCACCCAGTTACATTGCGACGTTTGATACACACAAAGTATTCCTCCGGTGTTAGTGAGTTATATGATCTCATGGTCATAGGAACAAATACTTCACACGCAGAAAACAGTAGCAATAAAATGACACGATCAACATGCTATGTCTATTAGTTTGGGTCTAGTCCATCACGTGATTCTCCTAATGACGTGATCCAGTTATCAAGCAACAACACCTTGTTCATAATCAGAAGACACTGACTATCGTTGATCAACTGGCTAGCCAACTAGAGGCTTGCTACGGACAGTGTTTTGTCTATGTATCCACACATGTATATAAGTCTTCATTCAATACAATTATAGCATGGATAATAAACGATTATCTTGATACAGGAATTATAATAATAACTATATTTATTATTGCCTCTAGGGCATAATTCCAACAAAAAATTGGGGAGACAAGTTTCAACATTATTGCAAGCAATACTCCTGACACTTGGGGGCTAATGTATGATTTTATTCAAATTCATACCGTATTTGAGACCCGGCTCATCTTTCAAAAGATGACCCGGCCCTTGGGGGCTACAGGTTGGAGATTTTAACTATATTCAAGACCCAGCTCATCTTTCAAAACATGACCCGGCCCATGGGGGCTACAGGTTGGAGATTTTAACTATATTCAAGACCCGGCTCATCTTTCAAAAGATGACCCGGTCCTTGGGCGCTACAGGTTGGAGATTTTAACTATATTCAAGACCCGACTCATCTTTCAAAAGATGACCCGGCCCTTGGGGGCTACAGGTTGGAGATTTTAACTATATTCAAGACCCGGCTCATCTTTCGAAAGATGACCCGGCCCTTGGGGGCTACAGGTTGGAGATTTTAACTATATTCAAGATCCGACTCATCTTTCAAAAGATGACCCGACCCTTGGGGGCTACAGGTTGGATATTTTAACTATATTCAAGACCCGACTCATCTTTCAAAAGATGACCCGGCCTTTGGGGGCTACATGTTGGAGATTTTAACTATATTCAAGACCCGACTCATCTTTCAAAAGATGACCCGACCCTTGGGGGCTACAGGTTGGAGATTTTAACTATATTCAAGACCCGACTCATCTTTCAAAAGATGACCCGGCCCTTGGGGGCTACAGTTTGAAGATTTGAACTATATTCAAGACCCGGCTCATCTTCCAAAAGATGAGCCGGCCCTTGGAAGGCTAATGGGTGGAAGAGAATACATAAGTAGACGTACCTCATGCTTAACCTTCCTAAGACGGATCAAGCTTTTGTTCATCTCATAATCCCTCTCTAGGTGACTTACAAAGCTAGAGCAAAGTTGGTCAAATTCCAGCTTCACATAATGGGGGAGCTTGAATTTACTGGTGTCTTGATTAGTGGAAGGACAAGATTCCTTGGATGTATGCTTAGACAGTACCGCAACTAGAGGAGTGGAGTAGCCAGTACCGGTGACTACGACATCATCTGGATCCTCAGTCGCCTTGAGAGGGCTTGGCGGCTTAACATTGTCAGCAGACTCCTTCAAAATTATGGGCGAGTCATCCTGGACATCGGGAATATCGTCCACAGGAATATCATGAGCCGCCGCTTGCTCCTCATCAATCTCTGGGACAGAGGCGCTCGTGCATAAGGCTTCAGTTGTTTTAGGAGCAGAAGATAAGTCACTAGTTTTCCTTCTCTTTGCTTGCACTCTGAGACAAAGGAACCAAGATTAAAAGCACATATCGTTATTTAGAAGAAATTGGGATTAACAAAGGGACTCACCCTTGCACACGAACCATCGGCGGGAGAGATGATATCGCTGAGTCGCCAGATGTAGGGGGAGAAGTCTGGTAGAATAAAGGCTTAAAAGTTAAAGAAGTTGCGAGTCATATTTTACACAAGGAAGGGTATGATAAAACAAAAGTGTACCTCGCTGGTGCGCTTGGGGGTATATATTGCTTTCTTCAAAAGGAAATCAGGGTCCATATAAGCATACGAGTGAGACATGGGCACTTTCCTACAAATCCGTATGGCTGGTCTAGGAGAAGGAGAAGGTGAGTCAGAAGAAATAGAAATTACCTCGACCGCATCATCTTGGCTCTCATTGTCCTTGCCCTACACATAAAGACGCATGGTATAAGCATGAATCGGAATACATAAGTAATGAGTGAGGGGCAAGTCTTACCTTTGGGTGTTCTTCGTCAGCTTGTGACTCGCTGACAAGAGATGAATCTTTGGCGACGGCTTTACCTTTGCTTGTTTTCTTCTTCTTCTTTGGTGGCGGCTTGGTGGTATTTTGGGCGATCACTTTGGGGTCCCTTCGCCAAAATGGATCACTTTTCTGATGAATAGAAGTGAATTTCAAACCAAGAACATTGGTAAGTATAAAGAAACGAAAGGCGGCTTGGATTCTTACTGGCGGCACCGGGTTGGAGCGGCAGAAGGCCTTGAGCCCAATCTTGTCACATTCTTCCAAAGGCTCACCGGTTATCTTCTTGATGATTCCAACAATTTCACTCCCTGAGAGCCTTTTGTGGTGGAAGCACTGCAGATGGTTTACCGTACCATCATATTCATACATTAACCCATCTCGAGGACTCAAGGGAAGAATATTCCACTCCACCCAGCAGCGGGACAGATAAATCCCGATGAGCCCGTTGTTGGTCAAAGACTTTAACTCGGAGAAAATGGGGATAAATTCCGACTCTTCCTCTTCTTTGAGTTTCTCGGGCAGTTTGAAATCCATAGGCAAGCGATCTACTCTGAAACCCGGGAGTGGGTTTTCACCAGGTGGAGAGGTGTCCCGGCAATAAAACTATTACTCGGCCCAGCCCTTGGGATGGCTGGGTAGAAGGACTGATGGAAATCCACGCTCGCGACGTCTTTGAATGTTGACCCGTCCAAGTTCATGGTTGGGACCGTTGGGAAACTCGGTATGGCGATTCAAATGGAAGAAGTTCCAAAATAAAGGAACTATGGGCTCTCTCTGGAAGTGTACCTCACAAAAGACCTGGAACTTGCAAAGGTTTCTAATGGAGTTGGGTCCCAGGTCTTGAAAATGAACGTTATGGAAATGCAAGACGTCTCAAAAAAACTTCGACCCGGGCGGTTTAAAACCTCGTCCAGGGTAATCGGTAAAGATGACTACTTCTGCTGCATCGGGATTGGGAATCAACTCGCCCGAGGCAGTTCTCCAACCAATGGTTTCCTTGTTGTCAAGAAGACCCGCCTTAACAAACTTCACGAGAGTAGCGTCATCGATTTTTGTTGGTAACCAATTGCACTTCGAAATAGCCATGACTACAAAAGAGAGGGGAACGAGGTGATTCAGTAAAAACTATGAAGTGTTCTAACTTGCCAGAATGTGTCTACAGTATGTTCAAAAAGGATTTAGTGACTCACCAATGGGTGACATACATCATAACCCGCTACTCGGGCGATGCATGGAAGTATCTTTGAAGTATTGTAACTCGCTCTTCAATTGGAAAGGAAGTGGGCATAGCTATAGTGATAAATTTAAGTCGCTATGGAAGCTGGAGCTAAACAACGACTTTCAAGGGTCCTTTTTCCTTATGGGTGTTCTGGGGAGACGAACAAACATGTTTCTAAAAACAAGCAGTAAACTATGGATCTACGAGTGGATCAAAATAAAGGAATACTGCTCGGAAAAGTGGTGAAAGGCTATGAGCATAAGGCAGCGACAGTATTGGATCCACGGCATGAAGGCTTAAGATAACAAAAGGACGCGATTAAGTGGCCATGGTTTGCTACTGCCTGAGTCTATTACGAAGATATAAAGCGGATCTAAAGCAGGAAAGGACGTTTGTTGTGTCATGGAGCTAGCTCACGGGAACAATGGCCATGGCATTCTCGGCTCAACCCTAATAAGGGAATGTGTGTACCTGAGGAAAGGAGGCCGGTGCCGGGGACGAAAGCAGAGAACTTCGTGCTTCTTGTTGACTTGAAGGCGCCCGAAAGACCACGGTCGACGGAGGAGCTTCAGGAGCCGGTGACGACGCCGGGGTGCTGGCGCAGGAAGAGGAAGAGCGCGAGGAAGACGAGGGAAGAGATGGAGGTAGGTGACAGAGCTCCCCCCCATTTCTCCTGCGGTTATTTAAAGGGACGGAACGGGAATCAAGGCTGTCAAGGCGGAGATCGAGGCGACAAGTCAGAAACTGCGATGATGGTGCCTAGGTTTTCGGGATAAGTGAATATGGAGCAAAAGATCCGTTGGATGGTTGCGGTATTAAAAACCCCGGAATTAAGGGGATAAGGTGATGTCATCGAAGATTACACGACGGGTCAGATAAAATTACAACGAGTGGCGACTTATCATTCATCGAAAGATAGAAATGGTAAGAGTCGCCCCAAATTGGTGAAGGTTTATTGACATGAATGAATTCACGACAATCTAGGGCCTAATGTGGGGGATATTACCTGCGGATAACCCACCCTTAGTGGACCGGGTCATCAAAGGGGCAACTTACCATTCAAAGCGTGTCTCGTGGCCCAGAAGCTGGATGGTGGTTCGAGAGGTCGTGCAGATGGTAGATTACCAAGGGAGTTCCCAATCGTGGAGAGCACGGCGAATTAGAGATAGGGAAAGCCACAAGGAGTAGCATGGAAGGACTTTTGTAAACCCTAGGGCCTCGACCTATATATAAAGGCGAGTCCCAGGAAAAGGTCAGGCCAGTTAGAGAGAATCGAGAGCTAGGTCACGCGAGTTACGCCCTCCTTGTAATCGAAATCACCATTAATCCACACAAAGCAGGACGTAGGCTTTTACCTCCTCACGAGGGGCCGAACCTGGGTAAATCTGAGTCTCGCTGTCGCTCACCCCCTTCGAGTCACCACCAAGGTGCGATGGCTCCATCTTTAAGTCCTTTCACGAGGACATCTGCCGTGACAAAACCACGACAGGATTTGTGTAGCTGGTTGTTCGAGGGTGTAGTAAATGCTATGTGGCTGATTTTGGCAGATTATGTCTATTTCTTGTTTAGCTTGTAGTTGTTGAAGCGTTCCTCCGTTTTCATCATGTCCTATATGAAACTTGCTTAGAATCTCTTGTAGTTTCATGTTATCTTGCTGGTTGTATGTTTTAAATACTTGTGACTGTCATTGCACACATTTTGCATTCATGCCATCATATCTTGCGGTGTTCGTATCTTTTGAACCGTAGCTCCGTTGTAGATGTTCTCTATGTGTAAATTGACTGGAACGACATGTAGAATCACATGAACCTATTTATTTTTCTGTTTAACAAACATTAAAACATGTTAATTCAGATCTGGACAGAATTATAAATTAACGTATGAGGTTAGTCCGGAGATGCTATATGTCATTTCCGACCTCATTTAAAATGCCTAGATAGGTAGTTTAATTACGCTTCACCTCTTGCCATGTTTAATAACATTTAATATTGCCGTGTACATAATCGGGATAGAACTAAATAATTGGTATGTGGAGTTTTGTAAATATGCAACTCATTGCATATTGAACTTCACTTAATGTGTAGTAGTTGTTTGATTGTGAATTGACATGCCATGTCTTGCATATATTCAACCGTTCATGCATCATTTGTGTTGGGCATCGTGTGATGAATATCCGTGTTGATGCTTGTTTCCAGTTTGCTTCGTCTCAATAGAGGTCCGCAAGCGTTTCGAAAAGTGAGGACCCGTTCGACTACATCGGTTCGTCTGCTTCACGGAGTCATTCTTCTTCCAAGCGGGATCTCAGGCAAGATGACCATTTCCCTAGATACCATTACTATCATTGCCATGCTAGCTTTACCGTTTCTATCGTTATGTCTTGTTGCCTACCATCTGTTAAATATCAGCCTCTCAAAATTGCCATGAAAAACCTTCAACCTGTTCACAACCTAGCAAACCACTGATTGGCTATGTTACCGCTTGCTTAACCATGTCTTAGCGTTGCTAGTTGCAGGTGCAATTGCTTACATGTGAAAACATGGGTTCCTTGTCTTTTTCATATTATCGCTAAATAATTTAACGCACCTATATACTTGGTAAAAGGTGGAAGGCTCGGCCTTTCTAGCATGGTGTTTTGTTCCACCTTTGCCGCCTTAGTTTTCGGTTACCGGTGTTATGTTCCATAATTGAGCGCTCCTAACATGATCGGGGTTGTTATGGGGACCCCCTTGATAATTCGTTTTAGGATAAAGCTCGTCTGGCAAGGCCCAACATTGGTACTATATTTGCCCAACATAATAATTCTGTTAATAGTGAAAAGCATAGGGCGACATAAACCCGAGGAGTAATTCTACATAATACAGGTAGAGCAGCTTATTAACGCTACCAGGGGCAACTCAGCATTTGGCATGGTAACCATCGCTCATCCGTCGTGTCGTGAGAACGAGATATGCGGCTCCTATCGAGATCATCGACACGCCGGGCGGCCTTGCTCGATTAGTTTTACCTTTGATGAATGCCTTGTGCATCGGGATTCTGTGATGCTTTGGGTAATCTCAGAGTTGAGGTTTTCCACTAAGGAGTTCGACGAGATCGCGAGCTTCGTGATCGAGGATTTCTATGCGGCTTGTGGTAATTTGTGATAGACTAGTTGGAGCACCCGTGTAGGGTTAAATCTTTCAGAAAGCCGTGCCCGCGGTTATGTGGCAACATGGAAACTTTGTTTAACACTGGTTCTAGATAACTTGAAGTTAACTTAATTAAAATATGCCAACTGAGTGCGTAACCGTGACTGTCTCTTTCATGAGCTCCTTCTCCGATCGAGGACACGGTGGGGTTATATTTGACGTAGGTAGGTGTACATGATCATTCATTTGATCATCACTAGCTCACGTCCGTTATACGTAGATCATCCCCCTCTTTATTCTTGTACTCGTAAGTTAGTCACTAAATAAATGCTTAGTCGCTTTCTGGAGCCTCACCACTAAACCATACCTCACCCATTAAGCTTTGCTAGTCTTGATACCTTTGGAAATGAGATTGCTGAGTCCCCTGTGGCTCATAGATTACTACAACACCAGTTGTAGGTACACGTAAGGTGATATAGACATGAGCGCGTTGATTGTTCAGTTGGAGTTTCTTCTTCTTCATCATCGATCTAGGATGGGTTCCAGGCCGACAGCCAAGGATAGCAAGGATGGATGTCGTTTTCTTTTCTCGTTTGTTTTCGTCCGTAGTCGGACCCTGCTCTTCTTCGTGATATTTATGTATTGTACTGATGTGACTCTGATGTAGCTTGTGGCGAGTGTAAGCCAATTCTATTTATCTCTTCTTTTCAGTACATGTACTTGTAACGATATCCATTCTTGCGAAACGGTGAGATGCGCTTCTATCCCTGTCGAGGCCCTCGCGCCAATATAAGCATAGGATCACATCTTGGGCATTAGAGTCATCTTCCTGAAGATGAGCCGAGTCTTTAGTGTAAATTCGAGAGAGCTTCAACCTGTAGCCCCCAAGGGCTAGGTCATCTTCTTGAAGATGAGCCGAGGCTTTAGTTTAAATTGAAGATAGTTTCAACCTGTAGCCCCCAAGGACCGGGTCATCTTTTTGAAGATGAGTTGGGTCTTTCTTGAAGGTATTACCATGGAAAATTTGAATCATACATTAGCCCCCCAAGTGTCAGGGATATTGCTTGCAGTGTGCATGAAACTTGTCATAAATGGTTGGTTTGTTGTAGGAATCGTTGATCGAGGCCGACACAACCGTGTCCGGCTTGAAGCAAAGCTTAGCACAACAACAAGATGCCTGAGCTAAGTCTGAAGAAAAACTCTGACTTGCACTGGTTGATATGGAGAAAATGAAGGCGGGTCATAAAGAATTTGAAGAAAAAGCCGAGGCTGAGCGAGCTGCCTTGCTGAAATGTGCTGAACAAGGCGAAGAACAAATGAAAGTCGCCAGGCAGGAACTGACTGGCTGAAACTTCATATCTCCAAGATGGCTACTGCTGTGTTTGGTAAGCATCCGTCGCTGTCCTTATTTGTAAAGTGATGTGTTAAAACACATCGGCGACTTATGACTGTGTATCCTTGCTGTAGGTCCTCGATCCGCCAATCTCCATGATGATTGTGTATTGAAGCTAAAGGCAATATACACTTTAATAGAGCAACTGAGGATATGGATTCTGACAACAACTATGAGGACACCAACGAGTCCATGTGAGGATACTAGAGCTATCACCTGACGATGCATATTGTCCCTCGTTTCCCTTTTGGTGTCTTGATGCCAAAGGGGGAGAGCGCGGTTAGGACCAGGGATTTTCTTTCGTCATAGGTTGTTGGTGAGTCACAAGCTCGTTTTCGGTTGGCTTTGCTTTAATTGCTTGTGGACTCCTTATCTTACTTGCTTTGGTTTGCAAGACTTGTAGACTATTCTAGGATGGCGTGATACATACATTATCACGTTCTTTATCTAAGTATGTCATGTTTATTCTATGAGGCTATGCTTATATTGTGCCATTACCTCTTGCTCAGATATTCATGCTTTCTATCATGTTTAATATTTATATATTATTATGGTCATAGGAAGTATTGCATCATCTTTAAAATATAGGGGAGTGTTGATTCTAGTGTGTGTGCTTTACATTCCAAAAGCATATGCAAATAGTGCACACATCTAGGGGGAGCCCTTATATATTTTATATGACTCCATGTTTGCTTATAATTACTTATTACCTTTTGTGCAAATTTGGTGTTGTCATCAATCCACCAAAAGGGGGAGATTGTTAGAGCATATTTCTTCCTTAGTGGTTTTGGTGAGTGATGGCAATCACTACTGAAATTCAGAAATTTGCCGTCTGCCATGGCAGACGGCAAAGGGGGGAACCACGGACGGCAATGTAGACGACAAAAAAAATCCGGTGAAGAGGTTCTTTGCCGTCTGATTTTTTAAAGCGGACGGCAAAGAATCTTTTCCATGAGGGGGCAGTCGGCAAATTAAATGGGACGGCTGATACACCAACGGTCCCGTTAAGTGTTAACGGCAGGCCTCCTCTCTTTGCCGTCTGCCCTCCCCCCTTTGCCATGAGGGGGCAGACGGCAAAGGGGGGAACCAAGCCCCTCTCTCTCTCCCCTCTTTACCGTCTGCCATCCCCCGCCATGAGGGGGCAGATGTCAAAGGGGGGAACCAAGCCCCTCTCTCTCCCCTCTTTGTCTTCTGCCATCCCTCCTTTGCCATGAGGGGGCAGACGGCAAAGGGGGGAACCAAGCCCCCCTCTCTCCCCTCTTTGCCGTCTACATCCCCCCTTTGCCATGTGTGGGCACACGGCAAAGGGGGGAACCAGCCCCTTTTTATTTTATTTCTTATTATATCCAACATTTTTCACAATAATCAGGATATATATATATATATATATATATATATATATATATTTGACATAAATAAATTTGTTTTCTTACTCATAACCATATTAAAATAACTTTCATACATAGTACATACATATTATGCAAGTTCCATCCGTACCAAACCATATATTACACCTATTTCATCCACATGCATACAGAGTTTCATATATATCCATATACTACAATAGTTTCAATACAAGCTTCCGTGAAGCCATGGTACAGGAAATCATCTTCAAGCATTCCATCAATATAATCCAAGCTTCCCGTGAAGTGAATGCAATCTGCAAAATGACAAATAAGAAAGTTAGAAGAATAATACTAGATCAAGAAGTATATAGGTTATTTCGGAGAGAAATTAGCTAAGTCAGAAGAAGAAGAACAACAACATATTATGTTTATAAGGTAATCAACAACAACAACAAAAATGTGAATATGAAAGAGGAGAAGAAAGAGGAGGAGGAGGAGAAGAAGAAGAAATCAACAAGAAGGAGAAGAAGAAGGATAAGGAGGAGAAGGAGGAGAAGAAGGAGTAGGTCTATCCTCCTTCTCCTTCTTCTCCTCCTCCTTCTTCTCCTCCTCCTCCTTCTCCTTCTCATCTTCTTCTGTTCTTCTTCTTCTTCTTCTTCTTCCTTTTTTTCATTTTTCCTATTTCTTCTCCTCTTTTCCTCTTCTTGGAGCTAAATTATCTAATTATGTCTTTTTTGGAGCTAAATGGGCTAATTATGTCATTTTAGAGGAAAACAAGCTAAGTATATAATATTCATGAGCTAAACAAGGTTCTTATGCCCTTTTGAGCTTATTATGACATTTTGGAGCTAATGGGCTAATGATGTGATTGTTGGGGAAAATAAGGTAAGGAGAATATGAAAGAGGAGAAGAAAGAGGAGGAGGAGGAGAAGAAGAAGAAGGAGAAGAAGAAGGAGAAGGAGAAGGAGGAGGAGAAGGAGGAGAAGAAGGAGAAGGTCTTCTCCTTTTCCTTCTTCTCCTCCTCCTCTCCTCCTCCTTCTTCTCCTCCTCATGCTTCTCCTTCTCTTCTTCTTCTTCTTCTTCCTTCTTTTCATTTTCCTATTTCTTCTCCTCTTATCCTCTTCTTGGAGCTAAATTACCTAATTATGTCTTTTTTAGCTAAATGGGCTAATTATGTCATTTTGGAGCTAAATGGGCTAATTATGTCATTGTTGGGGAAAATAAGGTAAGGAGAATATGAATGAGGAGAACAAAGAGGAGGAGGAGAAGAAAAAGAAATCAAGAAGGAGGAGAAGAAGGAGAAGGAGGAGGAGGAGGAGGAGAAGAAGGAGGAAAAGGTCTTCTCCTCCTTCTTCTCCTCCTCCTCCTCTCCTCCTGCTTCTTCTCCTCCTCCTCCTTCTGCTTCACTTCTTCTTCTTCCTTCTTTTTATTTTTCCTATTTCTTCTCATCTTCTCCTATTGTTGGAGCTAAATTTTCTAATTATGTCTTTTTGGAGCTAAATGGGCTAATTATGTTATTTTGTAGCTAAATGGGCTAATTATGTCATTGTTGGGGAAAATAAGTTAAGGAGAATATGAAAGAGGAGAAGAAATAGGAGGAGGAGAAGAATAATAATAAATCAAGAAGAAGGAGAAGAAGAAGGAGAAGGAGGAGGAGGAGGAGAAGGAGGAGAAGGAGAAGAAGATGGAAAAGGTCTTCTCCTCCTTCTCCTTCTTCTCCTTCTCCTCTCCTCCTCCTTCTCATCCTCCTCCTTCTCCTTCTCTCCTTCTTCTCTTCCTATTCTTCTTCCTTCTTTTCATTTTTCCTATTTCTTCTCCTCTTCTCCTATTCTTGGAGCTAAATTTTCTAATTATGTCTTTTTGGAGCTAAATGGGCTAATTATGTCATTTTGGAGCAAAATGGGAAAATTATGTCATTGTTGGGGAAAATAAGGTAAGGAGAATATGAAAGAGGAGAAGAAAGAGGGGGAGAACAAGAAGAAGAAGAAATCAAGAAGAAGGAGAAGAAGAAGGAGAAGGATAAGGAGGAGAAGAAGGAAAAGGTCTTCTCCTCCTTCTCTTTCTTCTCCTCCTCCTTCTCCTCCTCCTCCTTCTACTTCTCTCCTTCTTATCTTCTTCTTCTTCTTCTTCCTTCTTTTCATTTTTCCTATTTCTTCTCCTCTTATCCTATTCTTGGAGCTAAATTTTCTAATTATGTCTCTTTGGAGCTAAATGGGCTAATTATGTCATTTTGGAGCTAAATTAACTAAGTATATAATATTCATGAGCTAACCAAGGTTCTTATGCCATTTTGAGCTTATTATTTCATTTTTTAGCTAAATTGCTCATTTTAATGAGCTAACCAAGGTTCTTATGATGTTTTCACCTAACTAAGCTAATTATGTCATTTTGTAGGATAATTAGCCAGTAGTCTTTCTTGGATGAGTCTAAGCTATGTAGAAGAAGAGAAAGAGAAGAAGCAAGAAGAGAAGAATAAGTAAAAGAAGAAGGAGGAGAAGGAGGAGGAGGAGGAGAAGGAGAAGGAAGAGGAGAAGAAGAAGAAAAGAAGAAGGAGAAGGAGAAGGAGGAAGAATAAGGATAAGGAGGAGCTCCTTCTCCTTCTTCTCCTCCTTCTTATCCTTCTTCTTCTCTTCTTCTTCTTCTCTTCTTCTTCTTCTCTTCTTCTTCTTCTTCCTTCCTTTCATTTTTCCTCTTTCTTCTCCTCTTGTCCTCTTCTTCGCGCTAAATTAGCTAAGAATGCCTTTTTGGAGCTAATTATGTCATTTCAAGGATAATTAGTAAGTATAAGTCATGTTTTATTAAATAGACCATTTTGGAGCTAACTAAGCTAATTATGTCATTTAGGTGGAAGCCTAGCTAACTATAGGTCATTTCGGAGCTAACTTGGGTAAAATGTGTCATTCATGAGCAAACTATGCTTATTAAGCCATTTTGGATCTTGCTAAGCTAATTATAGGCCATTTAATACCTAAGTTAGGGGGAATAGGTCATCTTCGAGCTACCTAAGCCTTATTATGTCATTTAGGAGAGAACTTAGCTAAGTATATGTAATTTTTATTAAAACACTAGAAATAACATACCATTATCGTCATCACGGCGGTGAAGCACGGTGGCTCTAGCTTGTTTCACCTCGAGAAGGCTCCACTGTAGAAGGGTTGTGCGATGAGTTTCGGGAGATATTATGCACCAAACATCGTTTGCAATGTGTCGTTAGCATGAGGACACTCTTAAGATCACTTCACTGAAATGAAACTCACCGTCCCCGCCATGTTAATGACTGGCATCGGCGGAGGGACTTGGCCGCTCTTCTCACACATAGACTGTACATTTGGTTTCGACAAGTCAGACTTTTTATTTATTAATGAAACGGACATTAAAATGCAAGATTTGAAATAACATGAAGAAGTAACTTACCACGAAGAGCTCGTATATGGCCCTGTTAGATGCATCATTCCGTGCCCTCTCCGCCTCCACCAATGTAGTCGTCCTCTCCTCCAGCTCCCTCATCTCCTTATCCTTCTCTGCCATAGCCGCCTGCATTGCCTCTCTCTCTTTCTGAATAGCAGCGTGCAACACAACTCATTGTTAGCATTGTAATCATATTGGTTCCAACGCACAACATAATGCGGAAAGATAGTTGAGTCCATTAAACTAACCTCGATGGCGAGCTCAACTGGCCGTGGACGAGGTGTTATCTCCGGACGGGAGCTCGTTTGGCATGCCTTTATCTGCCGGAGAGTGCTAGGACAACGTATAAGGCCGTCTCCAATGGCGATCGAGACATGGGGCCTCCCGTTGCCAGCTATCATCACCAGGTCTGGATCTATAGGCCCCTCGCTCGGGATAAAGTCCTCCCCTTTCCTCGCCTTCCTGTGATCTCTGTACTTCATGAGCTTGTGGTGGGAGGAGATGTTGGTGAAGTTTTCTGGATGCTCGAAGTCAGACTGAGAGAATGCCTTGACCTTCTTGTACGAGGCAGTATGGGCCATCGCATACAAGTCGTATATCTGTGGCACCTCCGTCTTATTGTGACGCGCCTAACAGAGAGAGAGAGGAAATTTTATTAGTAAAGGGCTCATGATAGCATTAAGAATGAATTGCATGAGGCATGAAGCAAACCACATACCCAGTTCTCGCCAAATTGGATTAAGTTGACGCTCCCTTGATGGTGTGGCACACCAACCATTTTGCCACGCCTCTCCTTGGCGTTGTTGTGGCTGGCCGCCCACGTTTCGGAGCACCACTGATCAACCAAGGCCTCCCAACAATCCATCTTATCCACACACCATCTTGGGGGCACCTAAGTTAATAAAGAGAAATTTGAGCGCGTAAGAACCAAATCAAGGAAACTAACTACAAAGCCTTAATAATATGTAATTACCTTCATATAATGCTCCTTCTCCATCTTAGAATAACGGCACTTTGCCTTGTCCTTCCTAATACGCCACGTGGCATAGTAGTGTCGAACAGCTGGCACCCGAGCCTCGTGCCGAAAGTTTTGAAGTAGGCGGCGACATTCGGTTTCGATAACCTTTGCCGCGTGCTCCTCGTATCCCTCCTCACACCTGTAGTAGAATAACTAGCTATGGTTGATTTAGAATTGTGTGAAGGAGAAATTACCCAGAACTGTCAGATCACCATGTCGGCCCTCGTGTGGCACAAAACACCGTCGGTCTCCACCTCCGACGGGGCCGGGGCACCCAAGTAGTGCTCCCAGGTCATTCCTACCTCTCGCTCCCGACCGGGCAATGTAACAAACCCTGGGAAGTTTTTACGGCAAAGCACACCAAGGACGATGTTGGTCTTGCGGACACCCTTGGCAACAATCCAACCCCTACGGTATGACAAATTAAAGCCAAAACATTAGATATTTGAGTAAACGTGAATTCAAAAGGTTAAATAAGAGTAAATTGACTTACTTGTCCCCATTTGGCCTAATCGACCACCTCTGCTCAGGGGTCGCCGGCACGAGCGGGAGCCCCAAACTACCACGCTGGTAGACGGTAGCCCCCTCACCCAGCTCCTCGTCGCTACCAGCATGGCCACTTGGCTCAGCCCAGGTATCCCACTGGGTCTCTTGGGACGTACCCTCATCCCTGCTTTGCTCCGGAGTCGCCTGGAACGAAGCCTCTGGGACACGAGTCCCGTGGGTCGAAGGCTCGTCAACCTGAGGCTCGTCTACCCGAGGCTCGTGAACCGGAGACTGTGTAGCCTCCACCTCAGACGAATCCACCCTAGAAGTCCTGTGCTCAAGTGAATCGGCTTGGGGTGGTGGCGGAGCCCGTGTAGCCTCCACCTCAGAAGGCATGGCAGCCACCGCCCTACCTCTCCCGCGGCCACGTGTACCTTTAGTACAACATAAATACCAACATGAGTAATAAAATGTATATAAATACCAATATGCAGACAACATGAGTACAACATAAATACAACGTGTACCTTTAGTATCTCTCGGCTTCGCGGAGGGTCGACCTCCTCTCACGGGGGGGCGCTCCTTGCATAGTAGAGAGCAACACTCTCCGAAGAGGCGAGGCAGGAATGGAAGTACCCATCCCGTCACCCGCCAACGAAGAAGGAGCCGCGGAGTGCTTTCGACCCTTTCCCACCATCTTTCAACACCTGTCATGACAATGAGTAAATGAAATTAGTACAACATAAATACCAACATGAGTAATAAAATGTATATAATTTAAGTGTATCATCGTCATAAAGACCAACATGACTAATAAAAATTGAATACCTAACATGAACTCAAAATTTATATATAGTATAATAGTTGAATACCTGACATGAACTAATAACAATCGTGCTCGTCTATATATGCTTCAGTGTCAATAAATGCATCACGATCATCACTATCATCAATAAATGCATCATCATCATCATCACAATCACGAAGAACATGTGGAAGGCTACCATTATGTAATCGGTCAAGAAGTGACAGGTCATCCGCAGCAGTAACCTCTTCTTGTTCGGGCTCAGGGGTTAAGACGGATTCACTCTCGCTGTCTACTTCAATGTTGTGGGGTGAAGTAGAGCGGTTCTTGACACATTTCTTGGACATACGTGTTTCTTGGAAAAATTCTCCTTCATATGTGTCTGGGTTAATGTGAGGTTCGTAATCCTCTTCATTGAGGGTAGGTGGTCTAAAATGTGGTGGCAGTTCATAAACAACATCCCAACCTTTGAGATTTGGATCCGTTTGGCAGGCCCACAGTAGATAGAAAACTTGCGTCGCCTGTTGAGCCGTAATATAGACATCGGGAACATCAAAGTGGGTGTTTTGGTTGATTTCAACTAGTCCTATATGTTCATGAGTCCTTCTAGTCTCCCTCGGCTCAAACCAATAACATTTGAAGACTACGACGGTCGGTGGGTTTTCACCATAGAATAGAAGTTCATAAATTGCTTCAACTCTTCCATAATACTCGGTGCCTCCTTCACCGATAGTAGAGACATAACAATTTGTAGTCTTTAGGTCGGGCATAGATAGCTCTTTCCCAAAGGTACGAAAGTGATACCGTTGATGTTGTATTTGTCAAATGAACGGACCTTATAGTCAAAACCTTTAGCGACTTGTCTCAACTCGGCGTCCATAGACTCTGCATCAGCATACAAGTTTAATATGAAAGAATGGATGCATTAGCCGCAAATTAGACCAAGAAATCAAATGGGCCTTAATGGTAATTAATTACCATTTGTTTGAACCAAGAGATGAAACCGGGATAGAAGCTCATACTCTTCGACGGAATCCTTTTCGATGACCGCTCCATCCGAGAATTCGGCGACGTATCGACTATATCAAATATCCGGGAATAAGAGTAGTTCAAAGCAATTAGAAGTTACGGAACAATAATTTACCGAGAACTTACTCGATGTACGGTGATACGTCTCAAACGTATCTATAAATTTTGATGGTTTCATGCTGTTATCTTGTCATCTTTGGATGTTTTATGTACCTTTTATATCTTTTTTGGGACTAACTTATTAATTCAGTGCCATGTGCCAGTTCCTGTTTTTCTGTGTTTTTGGCTCTTTTCAGATCTGATTTTGGAATGGAGTCCAAATGGAATGAATCCCCGAAATGATTTTTTTCCAAACGGAAGAAGATCAGGGGGTCTGTGGGCCAAGCCAGGAGGGCTACAGGGAGCCCACAAGCCCCCACTCCGCCACCAGGGGAGGCGGCGGTGGGCAAGCTTGTGTCCTCCCTAGCGCCCCTGACCTGATCTTGCGTCTATATTTTCCCTAAAATCAGAAAAAAAAATCAGGGGAGCCACGAAAATACTTTTCCGCCGCCGCAAGCTTCCGTTTCCGCGAGTTCTCATCTGGAGACCCTTCCCGGCGCCCTGCCGGAGGGGACTTTGGAGTTGGAGGGCTTCTTCATCATCATCATCTCCCCTCCAATGACTCGTGAGTAGTTCACTTCAGACCTACGGTTCCGTAGTTAGTAGCTAGATGGCTTCTTCTCTCTCTTGGATCTTCAATACAAAGTTCTCCATGATCTTCATGGAGATCTATCCGATGTAATCTTTTTTGGCGGTGTGTTTGTCGAGATCCGATGAATTGTGGACTTGTGATCAGATTATCTATGATATATATTTGAGTCTTTGCTGATTTCTTATATGCATGATATGATATCCTTGTAAGTCTCTCCGAGTCTTGGGTTTTGTTTGGCCAACTAGATCTATGATTCTTGCAATGGGAGAATTGCTTGGTTTTGGGTTCTTACCATGTGGTGACATTTCCCAGTGACAGTAGGGGCAGCAAGGCACACATTGAGTAGTTGCCATCAAGGGTAACAAGGTGGGCTCTGTCGTTGATATGAGATTGTCCATCTACATCATGTCATCTTGCTTAAGGCGTTACTCTGTTCTTTTGGACTTAATACACTAGATGCATGCTGGATAGCGGTCGACGTGTGGAGTAATAGTAGTAGATGCAGAAAGTATTGGTCTACTTGTTTTGGACATGATGCCTATAGATATAATCATTGCCACAGATGATGTCACGACTTTGTGCAGTTCTATCAATTGCTCTACAGTAATTTGTTCACCCACCGTCTACTTGCTTTCATGAGAGAAGCCACTAGTAAACACTACGGCCCCCGGGTATATTCACATCTATCATTTACACCTCCGCTTTTACTTTGCTTTGTTACTTTGTTGCTTTCAGTTCTCACTTTGCGAACAATCTATAAGGGATTGACAACCCATTCATAGTGTTGGGAGCACGTTCTTTGTGTTTGTGCAGGAACTTGTGATACTCCTTCACTGGATCGATACCTTGGTTCTCAAAACTGAGGGAAATATTTACCACCGCTGCGCTACATCACCCTTTCCGCTTCGAGGGAACACCAACGCAAGGCTCCAAGGCCACGGGGAAATACTTTGCATATTTGCCGAGGAAGATTCTAAAGGCGTAGCCGGAGCAGAAGGATTCCTGGTGCCGTTGCTGAGGAGAATCAAGACAAGAACAGTCTCCCGTCAGAACGTGTTTCTCGCGCCGTTGGAAGCTCTTTTGTTGCAGTAGAAATTTCCGATCTACGTACCCTTGTAGATCTCAAAGCAGGGGTCGATGGTTAGTGGCGTCAGGGGTCGAGGGTCGAGGGTCAGTGGCGTCGGGTGTCAGGGGTCGGGGATCGAGGGTTAGTGCCGGGGTGCCCGGGTTCATTTTTTCTCTTCTTTCTTCTTCTCCTCTCTCTTATTTTTCGTCTTCTTCTTCTTCTTCTTCTTAATCATCTTCTTATTATTATTATTATTCTTCTTTTTTCTCCTCCTCCTCCTCCTCTTCTTCTTTTTCTTCTTTCTTTTCTCTTTCTCCTCTTTCTTCTTCTTCTTCTTCTTCTTCTTCTTCTTTTTTCTTCTAGTTTTTTTTCTTCTATTATTATCTCCTAAGTTTTTTCTTTTCTATCTATTTTTTCCAATCTACTTTATTCTACCTAATAAACTAACTATCTAATTTACCAGAAAAAACAGAAAAAAAAACTAACTATCTAATTTAAAAAAAACAGAAAATATGGGTACCGGAGGCACTCACCGGAGTTGGGGACGGCCGGTGAGGGGAGGGGCGTCGCCGGAAGCCAGTGAGAGGATGGTGCGGCGCCGGGGGCGGCGGCCGCAGCCAGTGAGAGGAGCGGCAGTGTTGGGGGCGGGTGAGGGGAGGGGCGGCGCATGGGGCGGCGCCGACGGTGGGTGAGGAGAGGGGGCGGCACCGGTGGTGCTGGAGCGAGGGTGCGGGTGAGGGGAGGGGTCGGGTGATGGGAGGGGGTGGCACAGGGGGCGGCGCAGGGGGGCTGCACCGGGGGCGAAGGGACGTCGGGGCGGCACACGGGGCTGCACTAGGGGCGGAGGGACGTCGGGGCGGCGCGGAGGGATGTCGGGCGGGGTGGGGGATTCAAGGAGAGGGGCTACGTGGGAGGTGGCGGTTGGAGGGAGCAGGCCTGAGTGTGGTTGGTGGGCCGCCCCTTTGCCGTCCACCATGCTCCCACGCAGACGGCAAAGGACTCCCAGGAAGACGACAAAGGGACGGGGTGGGGGAGGCATCTGGTGGGGGCAGCCGCCGTCCCCTTTGCCGTCCGCCGTGCTCCCAGGCAGACGGCAAACGGTAGGGGTGTGTGGTGGTGGCGTTTCGGCCGTTTGGGGGGGGGGGGGCTTTGCCGTCTGCCCACCCTTTGCCGTCCGCATAGGGATTATTTGCCGTCCGCCAGCGGACGGCAAAGACGTGGCCGACAGCAAAATAAACCTTTGCCATCAGCCACCTCTTTGCCGTGAGCAGTGCGACAACTGATGGCAAAGAGTACCTTTTCCATGCGTCAGCAGACGGCAAAGCCAGACAGACGGCAAAATTATGAATTCCAGTAGTGAATGCTTTTGCGGACTAACTGTTTGTATTGAGCATTTTAGGTTCTATGTCTTGGCACAAGATGTTTTCTAGCCCTCGGTGACAAAAGTGAAGACAGTTGTGTATGTCAATTTCTTTATCAATAGTTTTCAGTAAAAGGGGAACCTTACTATTAAGAGGGGTCAGCATTGGAAAGGCATGGGTGGAATGAACATTTACACAACCTCATATCCACCCGCATTTCCCTTTCCGTAACATGGAGCTAGTCCTATGTTTTCTATGAACAGTTTGGATTCTCACAAGCGGTAGTACCGTTGATGGC
The DNA here is from genome assembly GCF_904849725.1 of Hordeum vulgare subsp. vulgare. NCBI lineage: Eukaryota > Viridiplantae > Streptophyta > Magnoliopsida > Poales > Poaceae > Hordeum > Hordeum vulgare. The sequence goes on along the minus strand of NC_058521.1, from coordinate 42,670,519 downwards.
CACGGTAGTACTGCTGGGCACTACCGCATTACTACCTATTGGGAGTTCCTGCTTGTGCAACTTTATGTTGCCTGGATTTTATTCATAGTAGTAGCACGGTAATAGCATAGTAGTACTGTTGGGGAATGTTGCATGGGAAACAAAAAATTTCCTACGCACACGAAGATCTATCATGGTGATGTTCATCTACGAGAGGGAGATTGGATCCACATACCCTTGTAGATCGCTAAGCGGGAAGCTTTAAGAAACGCGGTTGATGTAGTGGTACAACTTCGTGATTCAAATCACCGTCGTCCCACGATCTGTCCCACGATCCGTTCCGATCTAGCGCCGAATGGACGACACCTACGCGTTCAGCACACATACAACTCGATGATGATCTCCGCCTTCTTGATCCAGCAAGAGAGACGGGAAAGTAGATGAGTTCTCCGGCAGCGTGACGGCGCGCCGGTGATGGTGATGATCTATTCCTACAGGGCTCCGCCCGAGCTCCGCAGAAATCCGATCTAGAGGAAGAACTACGTGGTATAGGTTTGAGTTGCACATGGCAAAGTTATGTCTCAAAAGCTCTAAAACCACCAATATATATAGGAGGAGGGAAGGGGATAGCCTTGGGGCTCAAGGGAGCCCCAAGGGTGCCGGCCGAAGGGGAGGAGATTTACTCCCACCCCAATTCAGTTTGGGGGAAGGAGTCTACTCCTTCCTTCCCACCTCCCTCTTTCCTTGTTTATTCTTTTCCTTTGGTTTTTTCTTCTTGTGGCGCAATAGCCCACTTGGGCTGGCCTCACCAACCCACTAAGGGCTGGTGCGCCACCCTAGTGCGATTGGGCTCACTCCTGGGTGGGTGGGCCCCTCCCAGTGAATACCCGAAACCCATTCGTCACACCCGGTAATGCCCGAAATCTTTCCGGTGATCAAATGAAACCATCCTATATATCAATCTTCGCTTCCGGACCATTCCAGAAACCCTCGTGACGTCTGTGATCTCATCCGGGACTCCGAACAACCTTCGGTCTTCAACACATATAACTCAACTTTACTAAAACATCATCGAACCTTAAGTGTGCAGACCCTGCGGGTTCGAGAACTATGCAGACATGACCCGAGACACTCCTCGGTCAATATCCAATAGCGAGACCTGGATGTCCATATTGGATCCTACATATACTACGAAGATCTAATTGTTTGAACCTCTTTGCCAAGGATTCATATAATCCCGTATAACATTCCCTTTGTCCTTTGGTATGTTACTTTCCCAAGATTTGATCGTCGGTTTCCCTATACCTATTTCAATCTCGTTACCGGCAAGTCTCTTTACTCGTCCTGTAATACAAGTTCCCATGAATAACATTTGATTCACATTGCTTGCAAGGATTATATGTGATGTTGTATTATCGAGTGGGCCCCGAGATACCTCTCCGTCACACGGAGTGAAAATCCCAGTCTTGATCCATGCTAACTCAACGGACACCTTCAGAGATACCTGTAGAGCACATTTATAGTCACCCAGTAATGTTGTGACGTTTGATACACACAAGGTATTCCTCCGTTGTCAGTGAGTTACATGATCTCATGGTTATAGGAATGAATACTTGACACACAGAAAACAATAGCAACAAAATGACACGATCACATGCTACGTTTATAATTTGGGTCTAGTCCATCACATTATTCTCCTAATGATGTGATCCAGTTATCAAGTGACAACACTTGCATATGGTCAGAAAACCTTAACCATCCTCGATCAACTGGCTAGTCAACTAGAGGCTTACTAGAGACATTGTTTTCAAAGCTTGAGCATGTGTAGCGTGGAAGATGTTGAGAACTCTTAGTCATTGCGTTGACAATGAAAAGCATGCCACCCAAAATTATTATCTCTGTTTTCAAAGCTTGAGCTCTGGCACCTCTGCAAATCAATGCTTCCCTCTGCGAAGGGCCTGTCTATTTATGTTCCTGTTGAGCCATCCTCCTCTTATAAAAGCACCAATTAGAAAGCACCTCTGTCATTTTTATGCTTTTCTTTTAACTGTGTTGAGTATGACTGTGACTGGATCTTCTTTGCCATGAGTTACAATGTTTAGTCAGCCCTTGGTCTTTGAAGGTGCTCTGCATTTATGTTTTGCGGTCTCAGAAAGAGCTAGCGAGATACCATCTGTTCGTACTGCTTCATGTTGTTTTGATTGAAGTGTTGACGTTTGAGGCTCATTATTATTTGCTCGCTAGCTGATTATGCCATTGATATGAGTTTACCGTGAGACCTTGATGTCATTTGCTTATGTGGTTTGCTTGTGATCTTGCTGAAATTCTGGTTATGAGTTAGACATAGTTGCAACAACAAGATCAAACAGAGTTCGTCAAAGTTTTTCTTTTGTCTCTTTCAGTTTGTCAACTGAATTGCTTGAGGACAAGCAAGGCTTTAAGCTTGGGGGAGTTGATACGTCTCCGTCGTATCTACTTTTCCGAACTGTTTTGCCCTTGTTTGGGACTCTAATTTGCATGATTTGAATGGAACTAACCCGGACTAACGATGTTTTCAGCAGAATTGCCATGGTGTTGTTTTTGTGCAGAAATAAAAGTTCTTGGAATGACCTGAAAATTTACGGAGATTTTTTCTGGAATTAAGGAAAAATACATGCGGAAAGATCCTCCGGAGGAGGTGAGCCAGTGGGCCACAAGCCTAGGAGGCACGGCCACCCCCCTGGCCGTGCCTGACAGGCTTGTGGGGCCCACAGAGCTCCACCGCCTCCAATCTCCGCTCTATATATTCCGTTTCATCCGGAAAAAATTCAGGGAGAAGGATTCATCGCGTTTTACGATACGGAGGCGCCGCCACCTCTTGTTCTTCATCTGGAGGGCAGATCTGGAGTCCGTTCTGGGCTCCGGAGAGGAGAAATTGCCGCCATCGTCATCATCAACCTTCCTCTATCGCCAATTCCATGATGCTCTTCACCGTTCGTGAGTAATCTCATCGTAGGCTTGCCGGACGGTGATGGGTTGGATGAGATCTATCATGTAATCAAGTTAGTTTTGACGGGGATTGATCCCTAGTATCCACTATGTTCTAAGATTGATGTTGCTACTACTTGGCTATGCTTAATGCTTGTAACTAGGGCACAAGTGCTATGATTTCAGATCTGAACCTATTATGTTGTCGCCAATATATGTGTGTTTTAGATCCTATCTTGCAAGGTGTAGTCACCTACTATGTGTTATGACCCGGCAACCCCAGAGTGACAATAGCCGGAACCACTCCCGGAGATGACCATAGTATGAGGAGTTCATGTATTCACCAAGTGTTAATGCGTTGGTCTGGTTCTTTATTAAAAGGCGAACCTTAATATCCCATAGTTCCATTAGGACCCCGCTGCCACAGGAGGGATGGACAATAGATGTCATGCAAGTTCTTTTCCCTAAGCACGTATGACTACATACGGAATACATGCCTACATTAGATTGACGAACATGAGCTATTTACTTATCTCTCCGTGTTATAACTATTACATGATGAGTCACATCCGGCATAATCATCCATCACCGATCCAATGCCTACGAGTTTTTCCTACTGGTCCTTGCAACGTTACTTTGCCGCTACTGGTTACTGTTGCTACTGCTGCTATCACCCTACTTTGCTACTGATACTTTGATGCAGACACTAAATCTTTCAGGTGTGGTTGAATTGACAACTCAACTGCTAATACTTGAGAATATTCTTTCGCTTCCCCTTGAGTCGAATCAATAAATTTGGGTTGAATACTCTACCCTCCAAAACTGTTGCGATCCCCTATACTTGTGGGTTATCAAGTGTCAAAGCTTGCGTCGACGTAACCCTTTACGAAGAGCTCTTCGTCACCTCCATAAACATGAAAAATTTCCTTAGTCATTTTTAGGTACATGAGAATATTCTTGACCATCGTCCAGTGATCCACTCGAGGATTACTTTGAAACATGCCTGCCATAATTCGGCCAGGCTGACATCAGGTCTAGTGCACAACATTGCATACATGATAGACCCTATGGCTGAAGCATAGGGGACGACACTCATCTTTTTTCTATCTTCCGCAGTTACTGGACACTGAGTCTTACTCAACTTTATACCTTGTAATACTGGCAAGAACCCCTTCTTGGACTGCTCCATTTTGAACTTCTTCAGAACTTTATCAAGGTATCTGTTTTGTGAAAGTCCTATCAAGCGTCTTGATCTATCCCTATAGGTCTTAATGTCTAATATGTAAGCAACTTCTCCTAGGTCCTTCGTTGAAAAACATTTGTTCAAGCAATCTTTTACGCTCTCAAAAACTCCACATTATTTCCAATCAGCAATATGTCATCCACATATAATATTAGAAATGCCACAGAGCTCCCACTTACTTTCTTGTAAATACAAGATTCGCCAACAACTTGTATAAACCCAAATGCATACTTGACAAGCAGAAAACAATAGCAACAAAATGACACGATCACATGCTACGTTTATAATTTGGGTCTAGTCCATCACATGATTCTCCTAATGATGTGATCCAGTTATCAAGTGACAACACTTGCATATGGTCAGAAAACCTTAACCATCCTTGATCAACTGGCTAGTCAACTAGAGCTTACTAGGGACATTGTTTTGTCTATATATCCACACATGTATCTATGCTTTCATTCAATACAATTATAGCATGGATAATAAACGATTATCTTGAAACAGGAAATATAATAATAACTATTTTATCATTGCCTCTAGGGCATATTTCCAACAAGTACCTCTCTAGCGGTACTTCTACTTATTACTTTCATGTCAGTACAGCTTGCAGGAACCCAGCCGTCCAACTTCCTATTTCCATTTTGCCCTTCATAACCCACAAGTATAGGGGATCGCAACAATTTTCCAGGGTAGAGTATTCAACCCAAATGTATTGATTCAACTCAAGGGGAGCCAAAGAATATTCTCGAGTATTAGCATCTAAGTTGTCAATTTAACCACACCTGAAAGAGTTAATATCTGCAGCAAAGTATTTAGTAGCAAAGTAGTATGGAAGTAACGGTAATGGTGGTAAACGTGACAATAGCAGTTTTGTAGTGATTGTAACAATAGCAAAGGAAAAGTAACTTAGCAAAGATCAATATGTGGAAAGCTCGTAGGAAATGGATCAGTGATGGATAATTATGTCAGATGGAATTTATCATGCAACAGTCATAACATAGGGTGATACCGAACTAGCTCCAATTCATCAATGTAATGTAGGCATATATTCCTATATAGTCATACGTGCTTATGGAAAAGAACATGAATGACATCTTTTGCCCTACCCTCCCATGGCAGCGGGGTCCTAATGGAAATTAAGGGATATTAAGGCCTCCTTTTAATAGAGAACCGGACCAAAGCATTAGCACTTAGTGAATACATGAACTCCTCAAACTAAAGTAATCACCGGAAAGAATCCCAGTTATTGTCACCCTGGGGGATGGGGATCATAACTCGTAATAGGTGTCTACAACTTGCAAGATAGGATCAAGAACACATATATATTCATGAAAACATAATAGGTTCAGATCTGAAATCATGGCACTCAGGCCCTAGTGACAAGCACTAAGCATAGCAAAGTCATGCAACATCAATCTCATAACATAGTGGATACTAGGGATCAAACCCTAACAAAACTAACTCGATTACATGGTAAATCTCATCCAACCCATCACCGTCCAGCAAGCCTACGATGCAATTACTCACGAACGGCGGAGAGCATCATGAAATTGGTGATGAAGGATCGTTGGTGATGACGACAACGTCGATTTCCCCTCTCTGGAGCCTAAATCAGACTCCAGATCTGCCCTCCCGAGAAAGAACATGAGGTGGCGGCGGCTCCATATCATAAAATGTGATGAACTCTCCTCCTTTATTTTTTTCTCCCTGAATAGGTATATATAGAAGTGGAAACGGAGTCGGAGGAGCCACAAGGGCCCCACAAGACAGGGGGCGCGCCCTGCAGGCTTGTGGCCCGGTGGTGGCCCCTCTCTAGTTGATTCTTTCGCCAACATTTTTTATTAATTCCAAAAATATTCTTCGTAAATTTTTAGGTCAATCCAACAACTTTTATTTCTACACAAAAATAACATCAAGGCAATTCTGCTGAAAACAACGTCAGTCCAGGTTAGTTCCATTCAAATCATGCAAATTATAGTCCAAAACAAGGGCAAAAGAGTTTGGAAAAGTAGATACGTTGGAGACATATCAACTCCCCCACGTTTAAACCTTTGCTTGCCCTCAAGCAATTCAGTTGATAAACTGAAAGTGATAAAGAAAAATGTTTACAAACTCTGTTTGATCAAGCTGTTTTAAATATCTCTAACTGATGTTCAGATTTTCATCATAGATTATAGAGTAACCGCATTCACAATAATATTTAGGTCGCATAATCAACTAGTGAGCAATAATAATAAGCCTCGAATGACAACAATTTTATCAGAACAATCATATTACAATATGATATACTCGTATTGTTGGAATTATGCCCTAGAGGCAATAATAAATATATAGTTATTATTATAATTCCTGTATCAAGATAATAGTTTATTATCCAAGCTATAATTGTATTGAATGAAGACTCATTTACATGTGTGGATACATAGACAAAACACCGTCCCTAGCATGCCTCTAGTTGGCTAGCCAGTTGATCAATGATAGTCAGTGTCTTCTGATTATGAACAAGGTGTTGTTGCTTGATAACTGGATCACGTCATTGGGAGAATCACGTGATGGACTAGACCCAAACTAATAGACGTAGCATGTTGATCGTGTCATTTTGTTGCTACTGTTTTCTGCGTGTCAAGTATTTATTCCTATGACCATGAGATCATATAACTCACTGACACCGGAGGAATGCTTTGTGTGTATCAAACGTCGCAACGTAACTGGGTGACTATAAAGATGCTCTACAGGTATCTCCGAAGGTGTTAGTTGAGTTAGTATGGATCAAGACTGGGATTTGTCACTCCGTGTGACGGAGAGGTATCTCGGGGCCCACTCGGTAATACAACATCACACACAAGCCTTGCAAGCAATGTAACTTAGTGTAAGTTGCGGGATCTTGTATTACGGAACGAGTAAAGAGACTTGCCGGTAAACGAGATTGAAATAGGTATGCGGATACTGACGATCGAATCTCGGGCAAGTAACATACCGAAGGACAAAGGGAATGACATACGGGATTATACGAATCCTTGACACTGAGGTTCAAACGATAAGATCTTCGTAGAATATGTAGGATCCAATATGGGCATCCAGGTCCCGCTATTGGATATTGACCGAGGAGTCTCTCGGGTCATGTCTACATAGTTCTCGAACCCGCAGGGTCTGCACACTTAAGGTTCGACGTTGTTTTATGCGTATTTGAGTTATATGGTTGGTTACCGAATGTTGTTCGGAGTCCCGGATGAGATCAGGGACGTCGCGAGGGTTTCCGGAATGGTCCGGAAATGAAAATTGATATATAGGATGACCTCATTTGATTACCGGAAGGTTTTCGGAGTTACCGGGAATGTACCGGGAATGACGAATGGGTTCCGGGAGTTCACCGAAAGGGGGCAACCCACTTCGGGGAAGCCCATAGGTATTTGGGGGGGGGTCACACCAGCCCTTAGTGGGCTGGTGGGACAGTCCACCAATCCCCTATGCGCCAAGAGAGAAAAAATCAAAGGAAAGAAAAAAAAAAGGAAGAAGTGGGAAGGGGGAAGGACTCCCTCCCACCAAACAAAGTAGGACTCGGTTTGGGGGGGGAGAGTCCTCCCCCCTGGCTCGGCCGACCCCTTGGGGATCCCTTGGACCCCAAGGCAAGGTCCCCCTCCCTCCTCCTATATATATGGGGCTTTTAGGGAAGATTTGAGACGACTTTCTCACGGCTGCCCGACCACATACCTCCATAGTTTTTCCTCTAGATCGTGTTTCTGCGGAGCTCGGGCGGAGCCCTGCTGAGACAAGATCATCACCAACCTCCGGAGCGCCGTCACGCTGCCGGAGAACTCTTCTACCTCTCCGTCTCTCTTGCTGGATCAAGAAGGCCGAGATCATCGTCGAGCTGTACGTGTGCTGAACGCGGAGGTGCCGTCCGTTCGGTACTAGATCGTGGGACTGATCGCGGGATTGTTCGCGGGGCGGATCGAGGGACGTGAGGACGTTCCACTACATCAACCGTGTTCTCTAACGCTTCTGCTGTACGATCTACAAGGGTAAGTAGATCACTCATCCCCTCTCGTAGATGGGCATCACCATGATAGGTCTTCGTGCGCGTAGGAAAATTTTTGTTTCCCATGCGACGTTCCCCAACACGTATCTCGCAAGCCCTTTTTGAGACCGCAAAACATAAATGCAGCGCACCTCTAAAGAACAAGGACTGACTAGACATTGTAATTCACGGTAAAAGAGATCCACTCATACTAATTCTCAATATAAATTGATAACAAAGCATACAAATGTCGAACGTGGTCTCTAACTGGTGCCTTTTTTATAAGAAGAGGATGACTCAACAGTAAAGTAAAATAGATAGGCCCTTCGTAGAGGGAAGCATTGATTTACACAGGTGCCACAGCTCGAGCTTTTAAAACAGGGATGAATCAAAATTTTGGGTGGTATGCTTTCATTGCCAACATAACAACTAAGAGATCTCAATATCTTCCATGCTAGAAACATTATTGGCGGTTCCCAAACAGAATAGTAAAGTTTTTACTCCCCCTCCACCAATCCATCACACTCCACTGTGGGCAGAATCCACGGGAACCGTCCATACAAACAACAATCCTGGTGGAGTTTTGTTTTATTATACTTTGATTTGACTTTTGATCATGGATTTGGGCATCCCGAATACCAACCACTTTCTCATGAATCAACACATATCATGAGAATAACCCACATAGCATGGAAGATACTCACAACCCCTAGTCACTACACGAGTGATCCGGGCATACAAAACAGAATATTAATTCGAAGGTTTAGAGTATGGCACATGCAAATTTATTTGGGATGGCAGGTTGCTACCTCTTGAGCTTGCGTTGGTTTTCCTTGAAGAGGAAAGGGTGATGCAGCGAAGTAGATTAGTATTTCCCTCAGTTTGTTGAGAACCAAGGTATCAATCTAGTAGGAGGAACAAACAAGACCCCAATCGTAGTACCTACACAAATAATCAAACTCTTGCACCCAGCACTAAAAAGGGGTTGTCAATCCCTTCAGAGTTATTTGCAAGGATGAGATCTGATAGAGATAGATATAAAAGATTGGGGAAGCAAAAGTAAATAAATTGCAGCAAGATATTTTTGGTATTTTTGGTTTATAGACCTGAAAATATAATATGGAAAATAGACCCGGGGCCATAGGTTTCACTAGAGACTTCTCTCATAAAGGAAAATAATACGGTGTGTGAACAAATTACTGTCGAGCAATTGATAGAAAAGCGAATAATTATGAAGATATCTAAGGCAATGATTATGCATGTAGGCATCACGTCCGTGTCAAGTAGACCGAAACGATTCTGCATCTACTACTATTACTCCACACATCGACCGACTCCTTCCTGCATCTAGAGTACTAAGTTCATGAAGAATAGAGTAACACATTAAGTAAGATGACATGATGTAGAGGCATAAACTCAAGCAATATGATGAAAACCCCATCTTTTTATCCTCGATGGCAAAAATACAATACGTGCCTCACTACCCCTACTATGTCACTAGGCGAGGACACCGCAAGATTGAACCCAAAACTAAGCACTTCTCCCATTGCAAGAATTACCAATCTAGTTGGCCAAACCAAACCAATAACTCGAAGATACTTGCTAAGATATGAAATCATGCATATCAGAATTCAGAAGAGATTCAAATAATATTCACAGATAATCTGAACATAAACTCACAATTCATCGGATCTCGAGAAACACACTGCAAAATAGTATTACATCGAATAGATCTCCATGAAGATCAAGAAGAACATGGTATTGAAGATCAAAGAGAGAGAAGACACCATCTAGCTACTAGCAATGGACCCGTATGTCTGTAGTGAACTACTCACGCATCATCGGAGGGGCAATGGAGTTGATGTAGATGCCCTCCATGATCAATTCCCTCTCCTGCAGATTACCGGAAAAGGCTAAAAAATTAGATCTCACGGGAACATAGGCTCCCGGCGGCGGAAAAGTATATTCGCGGCTCTTTCTTGCAATGGGGGATATTAAGGAATTTATAGGCCGAAGAATAGGGTTAGGAGGCATTGAGGGGACCCACAAGCTAGGGACGCGCCCTACAGGCTTGTGGCCTCCCAACAGGTGCCCTGCCCCCTACTCCAAGTCTTCTGGATTTCTTCTGGTCCAAGAAAAATCATTCCGGAGATTTTATTCCGTTTAGACTCCATTTAATATTCCTTATCTGCAATACTCAAAAACATTAAAAAATAGAAACTGGCACTAGGCTCTAGATTAATAGGTTAGTCCCAAAATAATACTCCCTCCGTCCCAAAATAAGCGTCTTAAGCTTAGCACAATTTTATACCAGAGCTAGTATAAAGTTGAGACAATTATTTTAGGACGGAGGGAGTATAAACCAGCATATTAATGCATATAAAACATCCAAAACAGATACTATAATAGCATGGAATAATAAAAATTATAGATACGTTGGAGACGTATCAAGCATCTCCAACCTTAATTCCTGCTCGTCCTCGAGTAGGTAAATGATAAAAAAATGGATGTGGAATGCTACCTAACAAATTTATCCATGTAATATTTTCTATTGTGGCATGAATATTCAGATCCATAAGATTCAAAACAAAAGTCTAATATTGACATAAAAACAATAATACTTCAAGCATACTAATAAGGCAATTGCTTCCTTTCGAAATAACATGGTCTTAGAAAGTTATCCCTACAAAATCATATGGTCTAGCTATGCTCCATCTTCACCACACAAAGTATCAAAATCATGCACAACCCCGATGAAAATCAAGCAATTGTTTCACACTTTTTATGTTCTCAAACCTTTTCAACTCTCATGCAATACATGAGCATGAGCCATGGATATAGCACTATAGGTGGAATAGAGTATGGTGGAGGTTGCAAAAAATGAGAAGATAGTCTCACATCAACTAGGCATATCAACGGTCTATGGAGATGCCCATCAATAGATATCAACGTGAGTGAGTAGGGATTGCCATGCAACAAATGCACTAGAGCTATAAGTGTATGAAAGCTCAAAAAGGAAACTAAGTGGTTGTGCAAAAGATGTAATTCCACTAGTTATATGGAAGTGACAAAATACGAGACTCACTTTGAAGAACATGCTGCTACTTTGAAGCAAAAGTGTGGAAAAAGATAGTAGCATTGTCCCTTCTCTCTTTCTCTCATTTTTTATTTTTTTTCTCTCTTTTTTGGTGAGCTTCTTTGGCCTCTTTTATTATTTTATGGGCTTCGCTGGCCTCTTTTAATTTTTTTGTAAAGTACGGAGACTCGTCCCAATGTGAGGGAATCATAGCTTCCATCATCCTTTTCTCACACGGGACAATGCTTTAATAATGCAAATCATCACACTTTTATTTACTTACAACTCAAATATTACAACTCGATATCTAGAACAAAATATGACTATATACGCAATACGAAAGTGATGGTGTGTGTCATAAAAACGGGTCGGTGGTGTTGCATGGCAATATATCTCGGAATGGTTATGAAAATGCCATAATAGGTAGATATGGTGGTTGCTTTGAGGAAAATATATGGTGGTTGTTTTGAGGAAGGTGGGTTTAATGTACCCACGAGAGTTGCGCGGTACTAGAGAGGCCAGCAAAGGTGGAAGGGTCAGAGTGTGTATAATCCATGAACTCAACATTAGTCATAAAGAACTCACATACTTATTCCAAAAGCCTAATAGTTATCGAAGCAAAGTATTAGACGCATGCTCCTAGGGGAAGGGTTGGTAGGAGTTAACCATTGCGCGATCTAGACCTCCACACAAAGGTTGACAATCATTAAACAAATCATGCTCTGACTTCATCACATAACAGTTCACCATACGTGCATGCTACGGGAATCACAAGCTTTAAAACAAGTATTTCTTGTAATTCAAAATTACTTACTAGCATGACTCTCATATTACCATCTTCATATCTCAAAACTATATGCAAGGAATCAAACTTCTCATCATATTCAATGCACTTAATATCAAAGTTTTTATTATATCCCTCTTGGATGCGCATTATATTAGGAATAAATTCATAACCTAACCCAATTACCATGTTGTTTAAAGAACTCTAAAAATAATATAAGTGAGGTATCAGTGTTTAATAATTTCCATAAAACACCACACCGCCGTGCTCTAAAAGATATAAGTGAAGCACTAGAGCAACATTGCCTAGCTCAAAAGATATAAGTGAAGCACAAAGAGTATTCTAATAAATTCATGATTCAGCGTGTCTCTCTCAAAATATGTGTGCATCAAGGATGATTGTGGCAAAATAAAAAGTAAATACTCATATCATACAAGACGCTCCAAGCAAAACACATATCATGTGGTGAATAAAAATATAGCCTCAAGTAAATTTGTCGTTGGATTGAAGACGAAAGAGGGGATGCCTTTTGTGGCATCCCCAAGCTTAGGCTCTTTGGTATCCTTGAATATGGATTGGGGTGCCTTGGGTATTCCCAAGATTAGGCTCTTTCCACTCCTTGTTCCATAGTCCATCAAATCTTTACCCAAAACTTGAAAACTTCACAACACGAAACTCAACAGAAAACTCATGAGATCCGTTAGTATAAGAAAAATAAATCACCACTTTAGGTACTGTTGTGAACTCATTATTTATTTATATTTATGTAATAATTACTGTATTCCAACTTCTCCATGGTTCATACCCCCCGATACAACCCATAGATTCATCAAAATAAGCAAGCAACACAAAGAAAACAGAATCTGTCAAAAACAGAACAGTCTATAGCAATCTGTTTACTTAGAATACTTATGTAACTCCAAAAGTTCTGAAACCTTAGGAAAATCTGGTAAATTTGTAAATCAATCTTGTGTAAAAAATTCAGAGCAAAATCACGTTCCAGTGAATTTACAAAATTCCTGGACTGAGAGCAAAAGTTTCTGTTTTTCAGCAAAATCAACTTGCAAATACCGTAGACTATCCCAAAGGTTTTACTTGGCTCAAACACTAATTAAAAAAATAAAACACTATTATTAAAGAGTTAATAATATGTGCGTAACTCAAAAACAGAAGCAAAAAAACAAAAGCATAAAAATAAAATTGGGTTGCCTCCCAACAAGCGCTATTGTTTAACGCCCCTAGCTAGGCATAATGCAATCGATCTAGGTATTTTTCATCTTTGGTATGCAATCCATAAGTAGCTCTCATAATAGATTCATAAGGTAATCTTATTTTCTTTCTAGGAAAGTGCCCCATGCCTTTCCTTAATGTAAATTGGAATCTAATATTTGCTTCTTTCATGCCAATAATTGCACCAATCGTTATTAGGAAAGGTCTACCAAGAATAATATGACATGTAGGATTGCAATCTATATCAAGAAAAATGAAATGTATGTGCACATAATTCCTATTTGCAACAATAAGAACATCATTAATCCTTCCCGTAGGTTTCTTGATTGTAGAATCCGCTAGATGCAAATTTAAAGAGCAATCATCAAATACACGGAATCCTGGCACATCACATAAAGTTTTTGGAATCATGGAAACGCTAGCACCCAAATCACACAAAGCATGGCATTCATAATCTTTAATTTTAATCTTAATAGTAGGTTCCCACTCATCATAAAGATTTCTAGGTATAGAAACTTCCAACTCAAGTTTTTCTTCAAAATATTTCATCATAGCATCCACAATATGTTTAGTAAAAGCGATATTTTGATTATAAGCGTGCAAAGAATTCAACATGGTTTGCAACAAGGAAACACAATCAATCAAAGAGAAACTATCATAATTAAAGTCCTTGAAATCCAAAAGAGTGGACTCATTTCTATTTTAAGTTTTGACCTCTTCCATCCCACTTTTCTCAATCTTATCATTAAGATCTATAAACTCTGAATCATTGGGACACGTTTTAACTAAAGTTGAATCATGTCCAGTCCCATCATTTTCAAGATTTATACTAGAAAACAAAGATTCAATAGGTGTCACATCAATCACTTTAAGATCTTCATCAATGCTTAAAGATTCTAGCTTCGCGACCACTTTATTAACTAAGGTGGCTTGTTTATCAGAAATTTCGCCTACTAAATTTCCGAGGTGAGCAAAGTGAGATTTCAAACCACAAACTTCCTTGGCCATGTCATCAAGTTCTTTATTCATGTATTCAAGCATAAACCTTTGTTCTTTGAGCTCGTTCTTAAAGAAACTATTATGGTCAAATTGGAGCGACATGAATCCCTTAGCACTATTCTCAATATCTTCCAACTTCTTAAGATACGGATAAAATCTTTTGGGTTGAGCCATGCAAACGAACAAACAAAAAAGAATAGCGGAAGAAGGGCAAATAAAAAAGCAAATCTTTTAGGTATTTTCTGAAAATCATTTTAGAGGTGGGGGAGGAAAACAAGAGGCAAATGGAAAATAAAGTAAATGCAAGAGATGAGTTTGTGATGGGTACTTTGTAGGCTTGATCTTGCTATGTATCCTCCCCGGCAACGACACCAGAAATCCTCCTTGCTACCTCTTGAGCTTGTGTTGGTTTTCCCTTGAAGAGGAAAGGGTGATGCAGCAAAGTAGATAAGTATTTCCCTATGTTTGTTGAGAACGAAAGTATCAATCGAGTAGGAGGAACAACCAAGGCCCCAATCGTAGTACCTACACAAATGATCAAACTCTTGCACCCAACGCTAAAAAGGGGTTGCCAATCCCTTCAGAGTTATTTGCAAGGATGAGATCTGATAGAGATAGATATAAAAGATTTGGGAAACAAAAGTAAATAAATTGCATCAAGATATTTTTGGTATTTTTGGTTTATAGATATGAAAATATAATACGGAAAATAGACCCGGGGGGCATAGGTTTCACTAGAGGCTTATCTCATAAAGGAAATAATACGGTGGGTGAAAAAATTGTTGTTGAGCAATTGATAGAAAAGCGAATAATTATGAAGATATCTAAGGCACTGATTATGCATATTGGCATCACGTCCGTGTCAAGTAGACCGAAACGATTCTGCATCTACTACTATTACTCCACACGTCGACCGACTCCTGCCTGCATCTAGAGTATTAAGTTCATGAAGAACAGAGTAACGCATTAAGTAAGATGACATGATGTTGAGGGATATGTTGGGGAACATTGCATGCGAAACAAAAAAATTCCTACGCACCTGAAGACCTATCATGGTGATGTTCATCTACGAGAGGGAGATCGGATCCACATACCCTTGTAGATCGCTAAGCGGGAAGCGTTAAGAAATGCGGTTGATGTAGTGGAACAACTTCGTGATTCAAATCACCGTCGTCCCTTGATCCGTCCCGATCTAGTACCGAACGGACGACACCTCCGCGTTCAACACACGTACATCTCGATGACGATCTCTGCCTTCTTGATCCAGTAAGAGAGACGGGGAAGTAGATGAGTTCTCCAACAGCATGATGGTGCGCCAGTGATGGTGATGATCTATTCCTGCAGGGCTCCACCAGAACCCCACAGAAAACCGATCTAGATGAAGAACTACGAAGTAGAGGTTTAGGGTTGCACGTAGCTAAGTTGTGTCTCAAAAAGCCCTAAAGCTCCACACTTAAGCCTATTGGGTTGGCCTCACCAGCGCACCAAGGGCTGGTGCGCCACCCTTGTACTATTGGGCTCACTCCCGGGTGGGTGGCCCCTCCCGGTAAAACCTGGAACCCATTCGTCACTCCCGGTTCACTACCGGCAATGCTCGAAATCTTTCCGGAAGCCAAATGAAACAATCCTATATATCAATCTTCATTTCCGGACCATTCCGAAAACCCTCGTGACGTCTGTGATCTCATCCGAGACTCCGAACAAAACTTCGGTCAGCAGCACCTATAACTCAACTATACTGAAACGTCGCCGAACCTTAAGTGTGCAGACCCTACGGGTTCGAGAACTATGCAGAAATGACCTGAGACACTCCCCAGTAGATATCCAATAGCGGGACCTGAATGTCCATATTGGATCCTACATACTCTACGAAGATCTTATCGGTTGAACGTCTGTGCCAAGGATTCATATAATCCCGTATACCATATAATCCCGTATGTTACTTGCCCGAGATTTGATCGTCGGTATCCCTATACCTATTTCAATCTCGTTACCGGCAAGTCTCTTTACTCGTTCCGTCATACAAGATCCTATGACTAACACCTTAGTCACATCGCTTGCAAGGCTTATATGTGATGTTCTATTACCGAGTAGGCCCCAGGATACCTCTCCGTCACACAGAGTGACAAATCTCAGTCTTGATCCATACTAACTCAACATACACCTTTGGAGATACCTATAGAGCACCTTTATAGTCACCTAGTAACGTTGCGACGTTTGATACACACAAGGTATTCTTTCGATGTCAGTGAGTTACATGATCTCATGGTTATAGCAATGAATACTTGACACGCAGAAACAGTAGCAACAAAATGACACGATCACATGCTACATTTATAGTTTGGGTCTTGTCCATCACATCATTATCCCAATGATGTGATCCAGTCATCAAGTGACACCACTTTGTATATGGTCAGAAAACCTTAACCATCCTTGCTCAACTGGCTAGTCAACTAGAGGCTTACTAGGGACATAGTTTTGTCTATATATCCACACATGCATTTATATTTTATTCAATACAATTATAGCATGGATAATAAACAATTATCTTGAAACAGGAAATGTAATAATAACTATTTTATCATTGCCTCTAGGGCATATTTCCAATAGTCCCCCACTTGCACTAGAGTCAATAATCTAGTCTCACATCGCTATGTGATTTACATTGTAATGAATCTAACACCCATACAGTTCTGGTGTTGATCATGCTTCGCTCGTGGAAGAGGTTTAGTCAGTGGATCTGCAACATTCAGATCTGTGTGCACTTTGCAAATATTTACGTCCTCTCTTTCGACATAGTCGCGGATCAGGTTGAAGTGTCGTTTGATGTGTCTATACTTCTTGTGAAACCTTGGTTCCTTGGCTAGAGTAATGGCAGAAGTGTTGTCACAGAACAAAGTTATTGTATTTAGTGCGCTCGGCACAACTCCAAGATCCTCATGAACTGCTTCATCCAGACACCCTACTTAGCCGCCTCCGTGGCAGCCATGTAATGTGCTTCACATGTAGAATCTGCTATGATGCTTGGCTTGGAACTACATCAGCTTACCACACCCCCATTGAGAATAAATATGTATCTGGTTTGAGACTTAGAGTCGTCTGGATCATAGTCAAAGCTTGCATCGACGTAACCCTTTATGACGAGCTCTTCGTCAGCTCCATAAACGAGAAACATTTCCTTAGTCCTTTTCAGGTACTTCAGAATATTCTTGACCGCCGCCCAGTGTTCCACTCCTGGATCACTTTGAAACCTGCCTGCCATACTTATGGCAAGGCTGACGTCCGGTCTTGTGCACATCATTGCATACTTGATAGACCCTATGGCTGAAGCATAGGGGATGGTACTCATCTTTTCTCTATTTTCTGCAGTTACTAGACATTGAGTCTTACTCAGCTTTATACCTTGTAACACAAGCAAGAACCCTTTCTTTGATTGTTCCATTTTGAACTTCTTCAAAACTTTCTCAAGGTATGTGCTTTGTGAAAGTCCTATCAGGCGTCTCGATCTATCTCTATAGATCTTAATAGCTAATATGTAAGCAGCTTCTCCTAGGTCTTTCATTGTAAAACTTTTGTTCAAGTAATCTTTTACGCTCTCCAAAATCTCCACATTGTTTCCAATCAGCAATATGCCACCCACATATAATATTAGAAATGCTACAGAGCTCCCACTCACTTTCTTGTATATACAAGATTCTCCTACAACTTGTATAAACCCAAACGCCTTGATCACCTCATCAAAGCGCTTATTCCAACTCCGAGATGCTTGCACCAGTCCATAAATGGATCGCTGGAGCTTGCATACTTTGTCAGCATTCTTTGGATCAACAAAACCTTCGGGTTGCATCATATACAACTCTTCCTTAAGAAACCCATTAAGGAACGTCGTTTTTACATCCATCTGCTAGATTTCATAATCAAAAAATGCAGCAATTGCTAACATAATTAGGACGGATTTAAGCGTCGCTACCGGTGAGAATGTCTTATCGTAGTCAACTCCTTGAACTTGTGAAAAACCCTTTGCCACAAGTCGAGCTTTATAAACGGTCACATTACCGTCCGCATCCGTCTTCTTCTTAAACATCCATTTGTTCTTAATAGCCTTGCGACCTTCAGGTAGTACTTGCAAAGTCCACACTTTGTTTTCATACATAGATCCTATCTCGGATTTCATGGCCTCTAACCATTTGTTAGAATCTGGGCCCACCATTGCTTCTTCATAATTTGCAGACTCATTGTTCTATAACAACATAATAGATAAGACAGGATTCCCGTACCACTCAGGTGCAGTACGTGATCTTGTCGACCTGCGAGGTCTGATATTAACTTGATCCGAAGCTTCATGATCATCATCGTTAGCTTCCTCCTCAACTGGTGTTGCCTCGACAGAGATTTCCCTCTGCCCTGCGCCACCATCCTGTTGTAGCAGAGGTTCCTCAACCTCATGGAGTTCTATCTCCCCCCCCCCCATTCAATTCTTTCGAGAGAAACTCTTTCTCAAGAAAAGCTTCATTCTTAGCAACAAACACTTTGCCCTCGGATCTGAGATAGAAGGTGTACCCAACTGTCTCTTTTGGGTAACCTATGAAGACGGACTTTTCCGCTTTGGGTTCCAGCTTTTCAGGCTGAAGCTTTTTGACATAAGCATCGCATCCCCAAACTTTAAGAAACGACAACTTTGGCTTCTTGCCATACCATAGCTCATATGGTGTCGTCTCAACGGATTTTTATGGTGCCCTATTTAAAGTGAATGTAGCTGTCTCTAATGCATAGCCCCAAAACGATAATGGCAAATCGGTAACAGACATCATAGATCGCACCATATCTAACAAAGTACGATTACGATGTTCGGACACACCATTACGCTGTGGTGTTCCAGGCGGTGTCAACTGTGAAACGATTCCACATTGTCTTAAGTGAGCACCAAACTCGTAACTCAGATATTCACCGCCTCGATCAGATCGTAGGAACTTGATCTTCTTGCATCGAGGATTTTCAACTTCACTCTGAAATTGTTTGAACTTTTCAAACGTTTCAGACTTGTGCTTCATCAAGTAGATATATCCATACCTACTCAAATCATCAGTGAAGGTGAGAAAATAACGATATCCGACGCGCGCCTCCACACTCCTTGGTCTGCACACATAGTATGTATGATTTCCAACAAGTCACTTGCATGCTCCATTGTTCCAGAGAACGGAGTCTTAGTCATCTTGCCCATGAGGCATGGTTCGCACGTGTCAAGTGATTGAAAATCAAGTGACTCCAAAAGCCCATCAGCATGGAGTTTCTTCATGCGCTTTACACCAATATGACCTAAGCAGCAGTGCCATAAAAAGGTGGCGCTATCATTGTTAACTCTACATCTTTTGGTCTCAATGTTATGGATATGTTTGTCATCACAATCAAGATTCAATATGAAAAAACCCCTCACATTGGGTGCATGACCATAAAAGATATTACTCATATAAATACAACAACCATTATTCTCTAACTTAAATGAGTAATCGTTTCACAATAAACAAGATCCAAATATAATGTTCATGCTTAACGCAGGCACTAAATAACAATTATTTAAGTTCATAACTAATCCCGATGGTAACTGAAGTGAGATCGTGCCGACGGCGATTGCATCAACCTTGGAACCATTTCCCACGCACATCCTCACTTCATCCTTCGCCAGCCTTCATTTATTCCACAATTCCTGCTTCGAGTTGCAAATGTGACCAACAGAACTGGTATCAAATACCCAGACACTACTATGAGAGTTGGTTAGGTACACACCAATAACATGTATATCACATATACCTGGTTTGGCGTTGGCCACCTTCTTATCAGCCAAATACTTGGGGCAGTTGCGCTTCCAGTGACCCATCCCCTTGCAATAATAGCACTCAGTTTCCGGCTTAGGGCCAGCCTTGGGTTTCTTCGTCGGAGGGGCAACAGCTTGGCGGCTCTTCTTGGAGTTACCCTTCTTGCCTTTGCCGCTTTTCTTGAAACCAGTGGTCTTATTAACCATCAACACTTGACGTTCTTTCCGGATTTCTGACTCCGCGACTTTCAGCATCGCAAATAACTCGCCGGGTGACTTATTCATCCCTTGCATGTTATAGTTCAACACAAAGCTCTTGTAGCTAGGTGGCAGTGATTGAAGAATTCTGCCAGTGATATCCTCTTGCGGGAGTTCAATCCCCAGCTCAGCTAGACGGTTTGAGTACCCAGACATTTTGAGCACATGTTCACTGACAGACGAATTCTCCTCCATTTTGCAAGCATAGAATTTATCGGAGGTCTCATACGTATCGATCCGGGCATTATTCTCAAAGATAAACTTCAACTCCTGGAACATCTCATATGCTCCATGATGTTCAAAGCGTCGTTGAATTCCCGGTTCTAAGCCATACAACACTGCACATTGAACTACTGAGTAGTCCTCCTTACACGCTTGCCAAACGTTCAAAACATCTTGATCAGCCGTAGCGGGTGGTTCATCTCCTAGCGCTGCATCAAGGACATAATTCTTTTGCCCGGCTTGTAGGATAAGCCTGAGATTACGAGCCCAGTCTACAAAGTTGCTACCATCATCTTTCAGCTTAGCTTTCTCTAGGAACGTATTGAAATTCAGGGTTGCTACTGCGTGAGCCATTGATCTACAACATAAAAATATTGCAAAGTTTACTTAGACTATGTTCAAGACAATTAGAGTTTAGCTAATCATATTACTAATAAACTCCCACTCAAATAGACATCCCTCTAGTTATTTGACCGTGGCATGATCCAAATTCACTAACTCAAGTCCGATCATCACGTGAGTTGAGTGTAGTTTTAGTGGTAAATATCTCTATGTTAATCATATCAACTATACGATTCATGCTCAACCTTTCAGTCTCTTGTGTTCCGAGGCCATGTCTGTACATGCTAGGCTCGTCAAGTTTAACCCGAGTGTTCCGCGTGTGCAAGTGTTTTGCACCCATTGTATGTGAACGTTGAGTCTATCACACCCGATCATCACTTGGTGTCACGAAACGACGAACTGTCGCAACGGTGCATAGTCCGGGAGAACACAATTTTATCTTGAAATTTTAGTGAGGGATCACCTTATAATGCTACCTTCGTTCTAAGAAAGATAAGGTTCATAAAAGGATTAACATCACATGCAATTAATAAGTGACATGATATGGCCATGATCTTGTGCTTCTTGATCTCCATCACCAAAGCACCGGCATGATCTTGATCATCACCGGCGCTACATCATGATCTCCATCATTGTGTTCGCCATCAAGGTTGTCGTGCTATCTACGCTATTACTACTAAAGCTACAACCTAGCAATATAGTAAACACATCTGCAAACACAAACTTTAGTTTAAAGGCAACACTATGGCTCCTGCAGGTTGCCGTACCATCGACGTGCAAGTCGATATTTAACTATTACAACATGATCATCTCATACATCCAATATATCACATCATGTCTTTGGCCATATCACATCACATGCATACCCTACAAAAACAATTTAGACGTCCTCTAATTTGTTGTTGCATTTTTTACGTGGCTGCTATGGGTATCTAGTATGATCGCATCTTACTTACGCAAAATCAGAATGGTGATATCCAAATTGCTATTTAACCTTTCTCCAAGGACCACCTCGGTCAAATCCGATTGAACTAAAGTTGAAGAAACAGACACCCGCCAGTCATCTTTATGCAACAAGTTGCATGTTAGTCGATGAAACCGGTCTCTCGTAAGCGTACGAGTAAGGTTGGTCCGAGACGCTTCAATCCAAAAATACCTCCGAATCGAGAAAAGACTAAGGAGGGCAGCAAATCGAACATCAACACCCACAAAAACTTATGCTATGCATGAACCTAGCTCATGATTCCACTGTTGGGGAACGTTGCATGGGAAAAAAAATCCTACGCACACAAAGACCTATCATGGTGATGTTCATCTACGAGAGGGAGATCGGATCCACATACCCTTGTAGATCTCTAAGTGGGAAGCGTTAAGGAACGCGGCTGATGTAGTGGAACAGCTTCGTGATTCAAATCACTGTCGTCCCATGATCCGTGCCGATCTAGTACCAAACAAACGACACCTCCGCGTTCAGCACACGTACATCTCAATGACGATCTATGCCTTCTTGATCTAGTAAGAGAGACGGGGAAGTAGATGAGTTATCCGGCAGCATGACGGCGCGCCGGTGATGGTGATGATCTATTCATGTAGGGCTCTACCCGAGCTCCACAGAAAACTGATCTAGAGGAAAACTATGAAGTAGAGGTTTAGGGTTGCACATGTCTAAGTTGTGTCTCAAAAAGCCCTAAACCTCAAGTATATATAGGAGGAGCCAAGGGGTGGGGCTTACGCCTAGGGCATCTGCCGAGAGGGAGGAGGGATCCTCCTCCAAGTCGGTTTGGAGGGAGGAGTCCCTTCCTTCCTTCCCACCTCCTCTTTTTTATTTCTCCTTTGATTTTTATCTTGGCTGAAATAACCCTATTGGGCTGGCCTCACCAGCCCACCAAGGGCTGGTGCGCCACCCATGGGCCTATTAGGTTCTCTCCCGGATGGGTGGCCCCTCCCGGTAAAAGCCGGAACCCATTTGTCACTCCCGGTACATTGCCGGCAATTACCGAAATCTTTCCGGAAGCCAAATGAAACAATCCTATATATCAATCTTCATTTCTGGACCATTCCGGAAACCCTCGTGACGTCCGTGATCTCATTCGGGATTCCGAAAAAAACTTCGGTCAGCAGCACCTATAACTCAACTATACTGAAACATCACCGAACCTTAAGTGTGCACACCCTGCGGGTTCGAGAACTATGCAGACATGACCTGAGACACTCGTCGATCAATATCCAATAGCAGGACTTGGATGTCCATATTGGATCCTACATATTCTACGAAGATCTTATCGGTTGAACCTCTATGCCAAGGATTCATATAATCCCGTATACCATTCCCTTTGTCCTTCGGTATGTCACTAGCCCGAGATTTGATCATCGGTATCCCTATACCTATTTCAATCACGTTACCGGCAAGTCTCTCTTTACTCGTTCCGTAATACAAGATCATGTGACTAACACTTTAGTCACATTGCTTGCAAGGGTTATAAGTGATGTTGTACTACCGAGTGGGTCCCGAGATACCTCTCTGTCACACGGAGTGACAAATCCTAGTCTTGATCCATGCTAACTCAACGGACACCTTTGGAGATACCTCTAGAGCACCTTTATAGTCACCTAGTAATATTGCAACATTTGATACACACAAGGTATTCCTTCGATGTTAGTGAGTTATAGGATCTCATGGTCATAGGAATGAATACTTGACATGTAGAAACAGTAGCAACAAAATGACACGATCACATGCTACATTTATAGTTTTGGTCTTGTCCATCACATCATTCTCCCAATGATGTGATTAAGTCATCAAGTGACAGCACTTTGTGTATGGTCAGAAAACCTTAACCATCCTTGATCAACTGGATAGTCAACTAGAGGCTTACTAGGGACATAGTTTTGTCTATATAGCCACACATGCATTTATGTTTTCATTCAATACAATTATAGCATGGATAATAAACGATTATCATGAAACAGGAAATATAATAATAACTATTTTATCATTGCCTCTAGGGCATATTTCCAATAGGATAAACTCAAGCAATATGGTGAAAGCCCCATCTTTTTATCCTCGATGGCAACAATACAATATGTGCCTCGCTACCCCTACTATGTCACTGGGTGAGGACACCGCAAGATTGAACCCAAAACTAAGCACTTCTCCCATTGCAATAATTACCAATCTAGTTGGCCAAACCAAACCAATAACTCGAAGAGACTTGCTAAGATATGAATATATGCATATAAGAATTCAGAAGATATTCAAAAAATATTCACAGATAATCTGAACATAAACTCACAATTCATTGGATATCGACAAACACACCGCAAAATAGTATTACATCGAATAGATCTCCATGAAGATCAAGAAGAACATGGTATTGAAGATCAAAGAGAGAGAAGACGCCATCTAGCTACTAGCTATGGACCCGTAGGTCTGTGGTGAACTACTCACGCATCATCGGAGGGGCAATGGAGTTGATGTAGATGCCCTCGATGATCCATTCCCTCTGCTGCAGATTACCAAAAACAGCTCCTAGATTGGATCTCATGGGAACAAAGGCTCCCGACAACGCAAAAGTATTTTTGTGGCTCTTTCTTGCAATGGGGGAATATTGGGGAATTCATAGGCCGAACAATAGGGTTAGAAGGCCTGCAGGGGACCCACAAGCCAGCCCCCCCTATGGCACGCCCTGCAGGCTTGAGGCCTCATGGCAGGTGCCCTACCCCCTACTCCAACTCTTCTGGGTTTCTTCTGGTCCAAGAAAAATCATTCTGGAGATTTTATTCCGTTTGGACTCCATTTAATATTCCTTATCTGCAATACTCAAAAACATGGAAAAACAGAGATTGGCACTAGTCTCTAGATTAATAGGTTAGTCCCAAAAATAATATAAAACATCATATTAATGCATATAAAACATCCAAAATAGATAATATAATAGCATGGAACAATCACAAATTATAGATACGTTGGAGACGTATCACAGGTAAATGCCGCATATAGGTAGATATGGTGGACTCATATGAAACAACTTTTGGTTTATGGAAATGGATGCACAAGCAGTATTACCGCTAAGTACAAGTGGAGGCTAGCAAGAGACTCGGAAGCGACCAACAGTCATAAACATGCTTTGAGATTAACCAACATGGAATGCAAACATGAGTAGGATATAAATCACCATGAACATAAACACCGTGGAGGCTATGTTGGTTTTGTTTCAACTACATGCGTGAACATGTGCCAAGTCAAGCCACTCGAATCATTCAGAGGAGGATACCATTCTATCATACTACATACACCCATTTTAATATGCATGTTGACACTCAAGACAAACCATTATTCACTCCTAGCTAATTAAGCATGGCATAAGTAACTATAATCTGTAATTGTCATTGCAAACATGTTCAATCCATAACGAGCTGAATCCAGAACGATGAGCTAATCATATTTACAAAAAACAAAATAGGTCGAGTTCGTACCAGCTTTTCTCCATCTCCATCACTTCATCGTATATCTTCATTATTTCCTTTCACTTGCACGACCGAACGGTGTGAATAATAATAATAAGAGTGCACTTGCATTGGACTAAGCCTAATCTATAAGCAATAACTCAAAGGAGAAGACAAGGTAATATGGTCTCTCTGATAGATAAACGATAATGCATATGATAGCCACTTAGCTTGTCATCGTGGTCTTCTCCTTACGAACCAAAGAGGAAAGAAAAACTATTTACACGGGAAAGCCTCCAACAAGAAAAAGTAGAACGAAAAATATTTTTGGGTATTCTTTTAACACTACAACTAAACAAACTAGAAGGTAAAGCTAGAACTAAATTTTTTTGGATTTTCTCAAGCTTAATGAAACACACAAGAAGAAAACAAAAAGAAGAAATAAACTACCATGGATGGTACAATGAAAAATTACGAACACCGACAACTGGAATGAGTGTGTGAACATGAATGTAATGTCGATGAGAAATACGTACTCCCCCAAGCTTAGGCTTTTTTCCTAAGTTGTTCTAGGGCCATGGCTAGAAATAACCCTCTCCTGGATACTCCGGAGGATACTGAGGGTTCCACTGGTTTGCGAGCTCCTGCGGCTCCCACTGTAGAACTGGAGCCTGATACGGATCGAGGGCTAGTGCAGGCTCACGTGCTGGGGGTTGCGACATGCCCCAATATCTGTAAATGTCCTTGGGAATAATAGCGTACCTGCCGGAATGGATATCGAACAAACAAGAAGCAGGCAAAGCAATAATCTCACAAGTGCCCTGACTAAATACTAAGTTATAAAGGAGACTCTCATCATTATCTTTCTTAATAAAATCATGTGCTGCCATCCTATCATAATCTAAATATCTTATAGGAAGTTGCATTTCCTCTTCCTCGCCAAACCTAATAGGTATATCAAAGTGTTTAGCTAAACGAGATTCATAGATACCTCCAAATATAGGGCCCTTCGAACAGTTTAAGTTCAACCGTTGGACCACTATAGCGCCAGACTAAAAGCTCTATCAGCAAGTAAAGTGTGGCGCTGAAAAGTGAGGTCAGGAGCACTAAGGCTTCCACTCTCGCCGCGACCAAGTAAACATCTCCCTACAAACAATGAATAATAACGTAGAACAACAAAATGTACGTTGGCCACTCTTGCCTTTGGCACCCCTCTCTCTTCCCCTACAGTGGTTGCAGAAATAAAATCCTACATGTCTCTAGGATGTGGTTCACTGATGCTGCCCTCAAAAGGTATTTTTGCAAACATTGCAAAAATTGTAAAGTGAAATTTTCTTAGGCACATCATATTAATGAAATTCTACCATGGGAGGATTCTTCCTAGGATAAAAGTGAAAATTTTGCATGAAAGTATTAGTAAGTAAGAGATACTAGTCACACTTATCATTGAGGAAATTGGCGATGCCTGCATTTTCTGCTAGATAATAGAAATCTTCATAAATTTCGGCCGCCCTCGAGAATGCCTCACTTGGCCATTCACATGGTCGAAATCCCGCGGTGCGAGGAATATTGTACCTAGGCTTCTCATTTTCATTTTCTTTAAAACCCCGGCTTGAAGAGCCTCTCGACAATCAGCTCATCTTTTCTTTCTCCAAAAAATAAATCTGAATTTTTTAGTGACTCCACATAAAAATGAACAAAACTCAATCAAATATTATAGCAACTACTCCCACAAGTGCCTAGAAGATATATCAAGCATCAAAAACTACTTGGGACCCTACAAGTTTGACATGCAAGCTCAACAACAAGGTTAGCACAGCATCAAAAATTTGCAACATATAAAGCACTAGAACAAAAACTAATTGGACGATTGGAGGAGTCACATACCAATGAACAATCCCCTAAAATAGTTTTGCAAATGGAGCTTTGAGCAAGGAGATCGAAAATGGCAGCAAGATGAGCTAAAACACAGGTTTGAGCAATGGTGGGATTTTTTTCTGGGGGAACACGAACTGGATGGGTACTGGAATAAGTGTGGCCCATTAGTGCAGCCCCCTGATGTGTTCTCAGGGCCAAAAATTCTTAAATATTCCAGAAAAGCTCATACTAAATTTTCAGGGCGTTCTGAGAGCTTTTATTTTCAGGTCATTTTTTCTATTGCACGGATAAAACGGAAAACAGAGAAATAATAGAATTTTTACAAAACTGAAACTAAGGAACAAAAAATAAAAGTTGGGTACACAAGGTTGTGCTTTCTAAATTCATCCATTTCATGCTCATAAAAAAGAATCCATCAATAAGGTTGATCAAGTCTTATTGACAACCTGTTTTCGAATGACATGGAACCAAAGAACTTTCGAATAACACTAGGTTTCCTCAATGGGGATATGCATGTCCCCAACAATAAGTATACATATTTCTTTTTGACAGTGGGGAGAGGGAATACAATGTCTCCAATAGTAAACGTTGGAATTTTTTCAATGGAGTTGATACTATGAACTTAAGGTTGTTTCTTCGGAAAGTGTATCATATGCTCATTACCATTAACATGAAAAGTGGCATTGCCTTTGTTGCAATAAATAACAGCCCCTGCAGTATTCAGAAAGGGTCTACCAAGGATGATCGACAAACTGTCGTCCTTGGGAATATGAAGAATAAAAAAGTCTGTTAGGATAGTAACGTTTGCAACCACAACAGGCACATCCTCACAAATATCGATGGGTAAAGAAGTTGATTTGTCAGGCATTTGTAGAGAGATTTCAGTAGGTGCCAACTTATTCAAATCAAGTCTACGATATAAAGAGAATGGCATAACACTAACACCAGCTCCGAGGTCACGTAAATCAGTTTTAACATAATTTCCTTTAATAGGGCATGGTATAGTAGGTACTCCGGGATCTCCTAGTTTCCTTGGTATTCCACCCTTAAAAGTATAATTAGCAAGCATGGAGGAAATCTCGGCTTCCGGTATCTTTCTTTTATTTGTAACAATATCTTTCATATACTTAGAATAAGGAGACATTTTCAAAATATTAGTTAAGCGCATACGTAAAAAGACAGGTCTCAGCATTTCCGCAAAGCGCTCTAAATCATCATCATCCTTCTTCTTTGATGATTTAGGAGGAAAGGGCATGGGTTTCTGAACCCATGGTTCTCTTTCTCTACCATGCTTCCTAGCAACAAAGTCTATTTTATCATATCTCTTATTCCTAGGTTGTGGGTTATCAAGATCAACAACAGGTTCAATCTCCCATCATTGTCGTTACTAGGTTGAGCATCAACATGAACATCATCATTAATATTATCACTAAGTTCACGTTCATTACCAAATTGTGTCTCAGCGTCAGAAATAGAGATATGTTTTGGGTTTCCATGTGACTCTACAATAGGTTCACTAGCAACATGCAAAGTCCTATCGTCATTCTTTTTCCTTTTATTAGAAGGACCAGCTGCCATCAATATTAACTCTGGGAGAATCTTAATTAATTCTCTTAGGACGGCCCTCGGGATGTAAAGGTTCCTCAGTCATTCTACCACCTCTAGTCACAACTCTAACAGAATGATCATTGTTCTTACTAATCATCTCATTGAGCAAATCATTTTTTGCCTTAAGTACTTGTTCTACTTGAGTAGATACCATGGAAGCATGTTTACTAATAAGCCTAAGGTCATTAATAGTTCTACTCATATAATCTCCCAAGTGATCAAGCATGTAAGAATTATGTTTCAATTGTCTACTAACATAAGCATTGAAATCTTCTTGCTTAACAATAAACTTATCAAATCCATCCAAGCATTGGCTAGCAGACTTATTATAAGGAATATCACCATCATCAAATATACTAAGAGAATTTACCTCTACTACCTGTGTCGGGTTATCAAGACCATGTATTTGTTCAATAGGTGGTAGATTCTTAACATCTTCAGCTTTAATACCTTTTTCTTTCATAGATTTATTTGCCTCTTGCATATCTTCAAAATTGAAGAATAGGATACCTCTTTTCTTCGGAGTTGGTTTTAGAGGTGGTTCAGGAATGGTCCAATCATTATCATTGTTCAATATATTATTTAATAGTAGTTCAACTTGTTCAACAGTTCGTTCCCTGAAAACACAACCAGCACAACTATCTTGGTGGTCCCTAGAAGCATCGTTTAGTCCATTATAAAATATATCAAGTATTTCATTTTTCTTGAGAGGGTGATCAGGCAAAGCATTAAGTGACTAGAGAAGCCTCCCCCAAGCTTGTGGGAGACTCTCTTCTTCAATCTGCACAAAGTTAAATATTTTCTACAAGGCAGCTTGTTTCTTATGGGCAGGTAAATATTTTTCAGGGAAATAAAATATCATATCCTCGGGACTATGCACACAACCAGGAGCAAGAGAATTAAACCATATCTTAGCATCACCCTTTAATGAGAACGGAAACAACTTACGAATATAGTAATAACGAATTTTTTCCTCATGAGTAAATAGGGTGGCTATATCATTCAATTTAGTAAGGTGTGCCACAACAGTTTCAGATTCATAACCATGGAAAGGATCACATTCTACCAAAGTAATTAACTCAGGATCGACACAGAATTCATAATCCTTATCACTAACAAAGATAGGTGAAGTAGAAAACTTGGGATCATATTGCATTCTAGCATTCAAAGATTTTTCCTTCCACTTGCATAGCAATGTCTTAAGATCATCTCTATCCTTACAAGCAAGAAAGTCCCTAGCTACTTCTCCTTCCATAACATAACCCTTAGGTATATTAGGCAATTCGTATCTAGGAGAGCTAGGTCTAGGAGGTACATCAGTGTTCAGTTTCAGCATTCACTCTAGCAATTTTTTCATCAAGAAATCCAGCAAGTTGCACAATAGTATCAAGCAAAGTATCATCATAAGCATCATGCATAATATAAGTAGCATCATCAATTACTTGCGACATATTAGATTCAATAGCAGGTGCTGGTGTCGCAAGTTTACTCATAATAGAAGGTGAATCAAGTGCAGAGCTAGATAGAAGTTCCTTACCTATCCTCGTAGTTGAGGGATAGATCTTGGTTTTAGCGTCTTTCAGATTCTTCATAGTGATCAAGAGATACAAATTCCAAATGACTCGGAAAATAGAGATATGCTCCCCGCACTAGAGCCAGAAAAAGGTCTTGATAAACCACAAGTATAGGGGATCGCGACAATTTTCGAGGGTAGAGTATTCAACCCAAATTTATTGATTCGACTCGAGGGGAGCCAAATAATATTCTCGAGTATTAGCAGCTGAGTTGTCAAATCAATCACACCTGAAAGACTTAATATCTGCGGCAAAGTATTTAGTAGCAAAGTAGCATAGAAGTAACGGTAACAGTGGCAAACGTGTCACGCCCAAGATGCGACCCTATCCTAATTTGGCACGAAGGCCTCGTCAGGGATAGAAGTGCATCTCGTCGTGTCGCAAGAATGGATATCGTTACAAGTACATGTACCGAAAATAAGAGATATATAATAGAATTCTCTTACACTCGCCACAAGCTACATCAGAGTCACATCAGTACATTTGATAATCATCAAGAGTAAGAGCAGGGTCCGACTACAGACGAAAACAAACGAGAAAAGAAGAACGACGTCCATCCTTGCTATCCCAGGCTGCCGGCCTGGAACCCATCGTAGATTGATGAAGAAGAAGAAGAAGAAGAAGAAGCAACTCCAAATGAACAATCAACGCGCTCGCGTCAAGTAGTCTTTACCTGTACCTGCAACTGGTGTTGTAGTAATCTGTGAGCCACATGGGACTCAGCAATCTCATTTCCAAAGGTATCAAGACTAGCAAAGCTTAATTGGGTGAGGCATGGTTAAGTGGTGAGGTTGCAGCAGCGGCTAAGCATATATTTGGTGGCTAAACTTACGAGTACAAGAATAAAGAGGGGGATGATCTACGCATATCGGACGTGAACTACGGATGATCAAATGAATGAACCTGAACACCTACCTACGTCAGACATAACCCCACCATGTCCTCTATCAGAGAAGGCACTCATGAAAGAGATAGTCACGGTTATGCACGCAGTTGGCATATTTTAATTAAGCTAACTTCTAGTTATCTAGAACCAGTGTTAAACAAAGTTTCCACGTTGCCACATAACCGCGGGCAAGGCTTTCCGAAAAGATTTAACCCTGCAGGGGTGCTCCAACTAGTCCATCACAAATTACCACAAGCCGCATAGAAATCCTCAATCACGAAGCTCGCGATCTCGTCGAATTCCCTAATGGAAACCTCAACTCTGAGATTACCCAAAGCATCACCGGAATCCCGATGCACAAGATATTTCATCAAAGGTAAAACTAATCCAGCAAGGCCGCCCGACGTGTCGACGATCCCGATAGGAGCCGCTTATCTCGTTCTTAGGACACGACGGATGAGCTAGACGTCGAGATCGCTAAACCTCTGGGTGACCAGAGGGGCGCCGGACATCGCTCAGGTGGTACCAACACTTATGAGGAGCACTGGCCCGGGGGTTGATTAAATTATCCTCGGGGTCCCGAAAGTCCCTATGCAATTTTATTAGGTGATTAGGCAAATGTAGTA
Organism: Hordeum vulgare subsp. vulgare; assembly: GCF_904849725.1. Taxonomy (NCBI): domain Eukaryota; kingdom Viridiplantae; phylum Streptophyta; class Magnoliopsida; order Poales; family Poaceae; genus Hordeum; species Hordeum vulgare. Next base: position 42,638,571 of record NC_058521.1, on the reverse strand, counting down.
CCAAAGTTGGGCCTTGCCAGACCAGCTTTAATCTAAAACGAATTATCAAGGGGGTCCCCATAACAACCCCGATCGTGTTAGGAGCGCTCAAATATGGAACATAACACCGGTAGCCGAAACTAAGGGGGCAAAGGTGGAACAAAACACCAGGCTAGAAAGGCCGAGCCTTCCACCTTTTACCAAGTATATAGGTGCATTAAATTAAATAGCATTTAAATATGGTGATATAACATGGAACACATGTTATCACATGGAAGCAACTCCACCTGCAACTAGCAACGCTAACACAGGGTTAAGCAAGCGGTAACATAGCCAATCAGTGGTTTGCTAGGTTGAGAACAGTTGAAGGTTTCCATGGCATTGTTGAGAGGCTGATATTTAACATGTGGTAGGCAATGAGACATAATCGATAGAAGCGATAAGCTAGCATGGCAATCATAGTAATGGTATCTGGGGAAATGGTCATCTTGCCTGAGATCCCGCTTGGAAGAAGAACAACTCCGAGAAGTCGGCGAACCAACGTAGTCGAACGGGTCCTCACATTCCGACACGCTTGCGGAACTCTATCGAGACGGAACAAACCGGAAACAAACATCAACACAAATATCCACCATGGCAAAAGCAAGACATGATGCATACCCTAATATGATGCACGATTAGTTCAATGATGCAAGGCATGTCATGGCAAATCACCTCACGCAAACACTACACATTAAGTGAAGCTCGATATGCAACGAGTCACATATCGACGAAACTCCACGCTTAATTATTTAATTCACTCTCGTTTAATTACACTACAATATTAAATTGTTGTTAACAAGGCGAGGGGTGAAGCGATGATCCTACCTGTCATCCTAGTCGGTTAACACGTGGAGCATAGAACGGACGCTACGGCACAAGAGACATGCAACACAAGAATATATGCCATGAATGCGTCATGCATGCAAGTTCATTACATCACGGCAAGAAGGGAAAAGAAGCAAGAGTCACCACAGCGAGCGAGAGGGAACCATGGCGGCAAGTCAGAAACGATGCCACGGCAACGTACCTATCCCGATAACTCGTCGAGATATCGTGCCAACATATAGGAAGCGTGTGCGGGAACGTTAAGTAAAGATGGGGTGATCCCGTATCTCGGGTTCCCATGTGTCGGGTCACAACAAAAGTGAGACAACGTGCTACGGCAACATACGATGCAAAACATACATTCATCTCATATAACACATGCATTCGTTACACGACATGTCTCATCGGTATACCTTCGACACGTGCGAATCGGAGGGGTTCGGTCGAAGCGGACGTCGTGAGGTCGTGGTCGTCGTGGAAGTAGTCGTACACGGTCTCGTCGATGGTAGTCGTTCGCTCGGCATCGTGGTTCTCGGCTCTTCGGCGTCGGTAGTCGATCACGTCTCCGTCGATGTTCGGGGTTCGTCGAGGACGTCGTGGTCGTCGTGAACTTGTCGACTCCACGGCGGCGGGGATGGTCTACGCGGCGACGCAACATAAGCAAGCAACAACAATCTACCTAGCATGCATTAGCATCTAACGGCAAAAGCTTCAGCTAGCAAAGCAGCAGCATCTACAGCAACAGCCAGCGATAGGCAACAGCATTAGGCACACAAGCAAGCCAGTAACACAAGCTAGTAACAGCAACTAAGCAACGGCCAGCAAAAGCAAGCTAGCATGCACGCTAGCGAGCATGCTACAGCATGGCAGCAAGCAAAACGCACGCAGCAACTAGGCAAGCATTAGCAGCTAATTAGCAGCAGCAATGGCAGGGCAGCAGCAAGATGCATCAGCTGGCAATGGCACAAGCAAGCACAGGCAAGCAGGTCAGCAAGCAACAGGCAACCGGCAGCAACAGCATCAGCAAGCAAACAGCAACTACACGGCAGCAACATGCATCGGCTGGCAGGCTTCACGCCAGCAAGCAACAGCACAGCGGGCAAGCAACAGCGCAGCAAGCAGCAGCTAGTGCAAGGCAGCAGCAATGGCAACGCGGCAACAGCATTACGGCGAGCAAAAGGAGGCCCCGACGCGGGAGCTTGGCATGCACTGCGGGGCCCTCGTGGTAGGCGAGGCTGCGGCGCATCGGGACGAGGCGGCGGGGACGCGAGCTCGGCAAGCTCCTGCGGCAAGGAGGCCAGCACCGGCGGGGAGCCTCCGGCGAGAGGAGATGGCCGGCGGGGCTTGGCGGCCATGGCGGGCGCGGCGATGGGAGGCACGGGCGACGGTGACCACGGCGGGGCGGCGCCGGCGAGCAGCGAGGCGAGGTCGAGGCCATGGCATGCGCTGACGTGGGGAGGGGCGAGGTCGAGGGGCGAGGCCGAGGGGAGGCTCCGGCGCGGGAGGCGGCTCGACGGGGCGAAGCGCGGGGAGGGAAGCTCGACGGCGGGGCAGGAGGGATCGAGGTGAGAGACTAGGGAAGAGGAGGAGAGGAGCGCTGCGGGAGGAAGAACGAGAGGGGAAGACGGCGCGAGGCGGACGGGAGGGAATGGGAGGCTCGCCGCTCCCTGATCCTTGTTGCTAGGGCAGGGGAGGGAGGCCGAGTGGGCACTTGGGCCGGTTGGCACAAGCTGGGCCTGGGCAGGCTCCTTTACTCTTTTGCTTTTTTTTCAAAACTTGGTTTTCTTTTTTTTAAACACAAAACAACCCCCAAAAGAAAGGTTTTAACAAAAATAAAATAAATGCTTTTGACCCCTTTGAAAAAAATATTCCCAACTATAAGAAACAGTGGGCATTTTTAAAAGAAATAAAATAAAACCTTTTGAAGAATTAAAATTAAAACCCATTTACAAAAGAATAAAATTCAAACCCCTTTTATAAATAAAAATGCAACTCTAGTTTGAAATGAAACAAAAGAGGAAATAAGAGAAAACCCAAGGGTTGCCCCCACATTTAATTAAAGGATTTTTAAAAGAAGGTGTTTTTTAAAAAAGGGGTTAAAACAGAACTTTAGCAAAACCACAAAAAAATGAAATAAGAGGGGAGAGAGGGGGAGTTTCTATCGCACTACGACTCAGTAATCACTCGAAGCACAACACTCAAAACACCACACGTGACAGACGATGCAAGATGCCATGCATGATGCGACGATGCAAACTAAATGACGATGCAACAAATAAAACTAATCACACAACGGAAACGGAAATAAAGGGGGAATCTTCTGGAACGTCGGTCTCGGGCTGTCACAAAACGTGATAGTAGTAGTTTTGTAGTGATTGTAACAATAGCAACGGAAAAGTAACTTAGCAAAGATCAATATGTGGAAAGCTCGTAGGCAATGGATTAGTGATGGATAATTATGTCGAATGGCATTCATGATGCAACAGTCATAACATTGGATGATACAGAACTAGCTCCAATTCATCAATTTAATGTAGGCATGTATTCCATATATAGTCATACGTGCTTATGGAAAAGAACTTGCATGCCATCTTTTGTCCTACCCTCCCATGGCTGCGGGGTCCTAATGTAGACTAAGGGATATTAAGGCATCCTTTTAGTTGAGAACCGGACCAAAGCATTAGCACTTAGTGAATACATGAACTCCTCAAAATACGGTAATCACCGAAAAGAATCCCAGTTATTATCACCCTGGGGGATGTGGACCATAACTCGTAATAGGTGTCTACAACTTGCAAGATATGATCAAGAACACATATATATTCATGAAAACATAATAGGTTCAGATCTGAAATCTTGGCAGTCGGGCCTTAGTGACAAGCATTAAGCATAGCGAAGTCATAGCAACATCAATCTCAGAACATAGTGGATACTAGGGATCAACCCTAACAAAACTAACTCGATTACATGGTAAATATCATCCAACCCATCACCGACCAGCAAGCCTACGATGTAATTACTCACGAACGGCGGAGAGCATCATGAAATTGGTGATGAAGGATGGTTGGTAATGACGACGGCATTGATTTACCCTCTCCGAAGCACAAATCAAACTCCAGATATGCCCTCCCGAGGAAGAACACGAGGTGACGGCAGCTCCGTATCGTAAAACGCGATGAACTCTCCTCCTTTATTTTTTCCTCCCCAGATAGGAATATATAGAAGTGGAAATGAGGTCGGAGGAGCCACAGGGGCCCCACAATACAGGGGGCGCGTCCTAGGGGGCCGCGCCCTGCAGGCTTGTGGCTATGTGGTGGCCCCTCTCGAGTTGATTCTTTCGCCAATATTTTTTATTAATTCCAAAAATATTTTGTGTGAATTTTTAGGTCAATCCGAGAAATTTTATTTCTGCACAAAAATAACACCAAGGCAATTCTGCTAAAAATACCGTTAGTCCGGGTTAGTTTCATTCAAATCATGTAAATTATAGTCCAAAACAAGGGCAACGGAGTTTGGAAAAGTAGATACGTTGGAGACGTATCAGTCCTAAGCAGTAGTTCGGCGGCACTAGCATGGTAGTATCGCTTTGGGAGGCATTACCGCTCTAGCCCTTCCTACTACTGCTGGCTCCCCTAGTCACAAAGCACTATATGTGGGGGGGTCTTTTCCCCAAGAAGGCCTGCCTATTATCCCCAAGCTCCATTGTTGCTCCTAAGCTCATTTTCGCCTGATCTCTCTCCCTAGACATCATAACTTGTTGATCTTCTAGGGTTTGGAGAAGAAGTCCTAGGTGTTTGAGCACCCTAGATGGAAGATGTCACCTCGAAGTCACAATCCATTATGGTGAAGCTTCATGATGGTGCTGGGAGCCTCCAATTAAGTTGTGAAGATTGCCCAGCCTTGTTCATAAAGGTTCGGCCGCCATCTTCAAGGGCACGACTAGTGGAATAACAACACCTCGCATTGTGTGGGGGTGGGGGGGATACGGTGGTCTTAGTGGCTTCTTGGGTTGCATTATGCCTCCACGCCGCTCCAACGGAGACGTACTTCCCCTCAAAGGGAAAGAACTTTGGTAACACAACTTCGTCTCCACGAACTCCACTTATGGTTACTTCTCACCTTTACTTTGTGCAAGATAATATTGAGTTGTATCCTTTGCTTGCTTGCTAGTTGTTGTTAGCATCATATAGGTTGTTCACCTAGTTACATTTCTAGACAACCTTTTCCTTGCTAACCCTAATTTGTTATAAAGAGCTAACATTAGTAGTTGCATATTCATCCTCCCCTCTAGTCAACCATAACGATCATTTCACCATGCACTCGAGACAGTGGATCATAATGAGTTAGTGGGCATGCGGTAAAGGTTTGTAGACAGAGTAACCCAAGAAGATTCTCTGGACCACCTCCGACAAGCTCGCCAATGCCTAGCTCATCGATTCCAATGACGGCAATGCTAACATACTGGCTATTTGTTTGTCGGGAAGTGGACCCACATGGCTACACTTGCCAACAACCACCACCAACTCCATCTCGCCGTCCGCATCAAGAAATGGGGTTTTATGCAACTCCATCTCCTTGTCCTCCTCAATGAAATGCCCACCCAACAAATGTTGGATGGCGAGGAAGGAGAAAGAAGGTGAGGTAACAAACTTGGCTGCCAATTTGGAGTTTCGGATCCCATCATGCCAATTTCAGTCATAACTGTACTGATTCAGTAGCGCTATCGCTTGAGGAATTGAGGGTCGAGACTTGTTTGATATGAAGAAGTTGGAGGACAATTGTTGCTCGATTTTAAAATTGGGCTTGTGTGTTCTAATTTTTTGGATGATTGTGTATGACTCTTGGTTTACACTAACCAGCTCGAATCATTGTAGGATACCCCCAAAAAAACCTAAAATCATTTTAGGAGGTCGCAAAAGTATTTATCATTTTAGGAGATATAATCAGAAGAAAATAATTACTAACATGATACTTCACCAAGTTCGTTACAAACCAACGTGATTAACTGCCGACTCATATATAAGAGCATCTCCACTCGTGCGCCCAACAGTCCCCGAGGCCATTTTTTGTCGCCGACGCAAAAAAAAACGGCCTAGTCGTGCCCCAGGAGCCCGTTTTTCGCCGGTTAGGACCGAAATTGGCCCCGGCGGTCCCAGGCCGAACCCAGCGCGCTGGGACGCTCCCGCGCCCGGGGGCGTCGGAGGAAACTTTTTGGCGTGAAACAACTATGGACCCGCCGAATGAGCGACTAACGCGCGGTCGTCATCCTCATCACCTCGTTTCCCGCAGGAATCAATGCATATGGCGTCGTCATCCTCGACGATAGCGACAAGGAGGCGCCCGGGCCTACGAACCCCGTTCGCCACGGCGACCCAGGGCAGGGGTGTAGTAAGGACAGCGACGGAGCGCAGGACGACAACGACGATGACGGCAGTGACTACACCAACTCCTACAAGCTTCTTGACATGTAGAAGGCGGCGGCGACGGGCGGCGGCGACGGGCGGCAGCAACGACAACGTAGTTTCTGTTTATGATTTTATTATGTTTTTATTTCAATTTTGTACAAATATCAATGAAAAACTATGGATTTTTTTTAAATTTAAATTATTTTTGACCGAATTTAGGACGGATTTGTTTTAAAAACGATTGGGGACGGCCTTGGAGGGACGGCTAGAAACCCGAGCCTTCCAAATCGTTTTTTCGTCGGTTAGCCCCCAAACGACGTTATTTCGATCCTTGAGACGCCTATCGGATGGAGATGCTCTTAGTACTAAATTCACATGTGTGATAAAAAAAATGTCACTGTTATTCGTATTTTTGTCGGGTCATACTACCTGTCACTGTGCTGAAGCTGGGGGTCAGTGTCACGTAGTACTCTATGATTCTTTGACGCACCCTCGATTTATGTCACCGTATATTATCATCATTACCAACATGACAAGTTGGGAGTATACGTGCAATCCCTGACAACGAGTTGATTAAATTTTGTCTTCACTTGCTTGCGCACCTGCATGGCTGCATAAAGAGGCTCGTAGGAAACGTCTTGCTCCTAGTTCAGATTATTACTACGGCCTACTGGTGATAGCTACGGCCATCAATAAGGTTAGCCTACACGGGTTTGATACGCGGGACACGATAAATGCGACGGAGAGCAAGACCGCTAATTCTTTTTTGGCAGAGCTAGGTTGATTGGAAGTAATCATTTGTTTTGATTAATTACAGAGCAATCAAGTTAACCTATATCAATTGGCCCCAACTCTTCGTGGCAACTCTAACTTGTACAGAGAAAAATTAAAACGGAGATATAACAGATTTGCTTCGTTTATTAATTGAAAAAGAAAATTGCCTAGCTAATTAACAGAAACCTGGGCAATAATCATCATAATTCACTGCACACACAAGATATATCATATACTACTACAACACTATGAATAAAGTATCACCGAGATAGCACAATAACGCCATTGTCATTACTTTTCCTTGAGTATGCAGTCATTTTCACCTCTTCTTCTCGACCAAGCGACTTCGACTTTATTCGACGGCGGCTGCCCATCCCACACCATGAAGAGCATGCAAAGTCACATGAAGGTCCATGCCAATCAGTCAATCATCTGCACCAAGGATAGCGCATGTCCGATTCTAACGGAGTGTTATGAAGGGGAACTATAGAAGGTTGGCACCACTGAAGATCACCGAAGTTACCACTTGCTGCTTGTTATCATGATCGCTAGTGAGACTCTGCCCCCGCAGCTCCAACTTCACAAAAACAAATAAGGTGACCCCATAGGCTCACCGGAGAAAAGGCAACTACGTAACCATCATCGCGACCTAACTTCGCTCGCTCCCCCCAGTGTCTTCCATTGACCCAACTTGTTGATGCCTAACTCCAAATAGAGTGCCCTCAAGGAGGGATACGACGCCATAACACCGCTCGGGTCTGATCGCACGGACCTAGGATTTTTTCCTAAAGTTGTAAAGTTTGTGGTGGAGGGTAACACCACGATGCTGCCAACAAAAGGCAAAGACTATCAAAATTGTCGTCGTTGTCGGCTCCTGTCATGACCGAAGACATGACTTTCACCCTGGTCAACCTTCTGAGTCACACATCATGCATTCAAAAGCCCACCAGCGAGCCTCCATAGCAAGATCTGTCCCGATCTGCCCTCCCTCACCACCACCACGACGCTCGCTGAAGCGCGCCCACTATCACGACATGCCGACCGCCTGTTGCCTTGTAAATATTTGAATTGGTGATTGTTTGTTCACTCATTCTTTTCAAATTTTCTTATTTGATCCCAACCATGAAACCTATTAGCATAGCAGCAAATGGCTATCTACAGGGTCATTCTACTTCCTATGCATCCTGCCTACTTCCTTCAAATTTTCAATATCTCTCATCCGATCTCCAGTCTCCAACAAACCAGTTCAAAATTCAAATTCAACTATATAAAATTACCTTTAGTGGTGTCAAAGCTCGAGAACGACTCTTCACAGCCAACCAAGGCCCGTCTAGTGTGCATACATTGATGTGCATACATTGACTCAATTCGCCCTGCACTGTTGCACGTATATAGTAGCTATATTATTGTTCATAGTTCAAAAGAAAGAGAATGAATTAATTCAAAATATAAATTGAACAAGCTATGGTCCACCTTACTTGTTATGGTTTCGTAGCATAGCACAAGTGTCTCGCTAGTTGATCACTTAATACTTGAGTCTCCTCATTTTCATCCAGTGGCTAATCTAGGCCAGAAATGGAGGGTGGGCTCAAAGTTTACGCAAGGCTGCGTCATGCAAACATGTGTTGGATTGGGCTCACAAACGGCTGGGCTGGGCCTTAAAACTAGTAATCAAAAGACATTTTACAGCACGCGAATATAATTTTTTTTAAATAAAGGTTCTTTTCTTGTGGGGAACTATGCACAAATTTTGGAATCCGGTACCAACAAGTATAATCCCGAGAACTACGTTTCCTTTCAAGCCTTCCAACCCATCAATGCGACCTCGTAGGGCAGCTTTTGCTAAAACTCGAGCGGTTTCTTGAAAACTCTCTATATGAAACTTTGGGTATTCAAGGAAGCCCTTGTTATTCCCAACAAGATTGCCCAATAATAACTTGTTCTGCTTGCAATAGTCCGATTAATTCCCCAGGCGTAAAAACATTAGACACTCCATGTTTGGAAACCCTCATTTTGATGTTACTTGGCGTATAATAATCTATATATGTCTATTATGGATTTGTACCCCTTGGATCGATAAACCTTTTGGATTTGGCATTGAAAACATATCACATTATGGCAGAGCAACATTTTACAATTTAATGAATCATCCACTTATTTGATGGGATGGTTAAGAAATTACCTATAATTAAACTATTCACAACCTATCCATGGTATAATCCTTTTGGGATGAATAGTTTATCGACATGGGCTTGGATGTTCTTAGTTAGACATCTTGTTTGGGCTAGTGTATTTGTGTTCTTAATTTCTTGGCGGGGGTATTGGCAGGAGTTAATTGACACTTTAGCATGGGCTCATGAATGCACGCCTTTAGCTAATTTAATTCGCTCGAAAGATAATTAAGCATGTGGCTCTTTCCATTGTGCAAGCAAAATTGGTTGGATTAGCTAACTTTTCCTATAAAATTTAATTAAAGAGAAGAATGAATTGATTCATGATTAATCCCTCCTACTTCTTGTATTTTTTTATAATTTTGGTTAAGTGATGGATCAAATTTGTAGTCAACTTTATTTGATGGTAGCTTGGAGGCTTATAAATATGACTATTGCTTTCCAATTAGCACTTTTTCATTAATTGTGACTTCCTTGGTCTTATTAATAAGTGTTTTCCTGTTGGTTGGTACAATAATATGTCGTGGGTATAAGTCTGACAGTAGATGTGTAGGGTACGAAAGGATGGGCAGAGCCTTAGCTACGGCGAGAATGTATGAGTTCAGGCCCCTCTACGGTGGAGGTAAAAGCCCTACGTCTCAGTGCTCTTGGGAGCTTAGTATCGAGTGGAATATGTTGTTACAGTAAATGCCAACCCCTGCACCAGTGGGGAAGGGCGGCTTATATAGAGTGCGCTGCCCTTCACAACGGTCCGGTGGACAGGGGTGGAGTAGTGGCGAATAAATGCCTACATTACAGGTAACGTATGCCTTAAATGCTAATAGTGGTGTATGAAAACTTATGACCGTTGCCCTCCAGGGAGGTTACGATATACAGAGTGGAATCCAGTCGGTACATTTAATACGCTCTGAATGCTCGTCACCGACTGGATGATGGGGGAATCGTCACCGACTGGATCATGGGAAGTCCTTAGTTCAGTCGGAACTGTCTAAGGGCCTTGTCCCTTATGAAAGGTAGTCCTTGGGTAGGACCTATAGGGCAGGCCTATGACCCTACCCTGGGAGTATAACCCCATCATTAGTCCCCGAATGGATCTGGGTTGGAACGACGAAGTGATGCCTGGAGTACGGATCCGACTGGTATGGATGTGACTTTGGCATTGTTTGCCTCAATCCATTTTATCCTCTCGACCAGTGATCCGAGTGAATATATCCGTGAAACGAACCGTCAGGGACCGAGTGCTTCCGCGGAATCTTTCGATGTGACCGGTCAACTGACAGCGGCGGATTTTCTAGGATCCTCCAGTTTCGGTTGCCGCACGCTCAGCGGGGATGACGACATCGTCATCGAGTAGTTTCTGTCGCCTCGATCACCGCGCCTTTATCTTCTCCACTAATATCGCAGCAGCCGATCGGGGGATAAGATTTCGGGGCCACCTGTTAGTGACCCAGTCGGAAGCTTATTTAAGCCTCTCCAGCGGGGGTTTCTCGTTGTGCTCCCCTGATTACTCGCACTCGCCTCGCTTCTCCCGTAACTCCGTGCGCGCTCCAAGCCTTTCCTTCCTCTCCTCCTCTGCGGATCTGCTGCCTCCACCATGACGAAAGGGCAGACGAGCAAGCTCGAGTCGCAGAAGAAGAAGAAGAAGAAGAAGGCGGCTCCTGCTCAGCGGCGACAGCGGGCACTGCCGGCGGTCTGGATCCAGGGGGATTTCCTCCCCTCCACGGTGACGGCGGACGACCTGCTGGAGCTGGTGGAGCAAGGCATGATTGCCAACAAGTCGTGGAGGCTGCCGGCGGAGGGCGAGACGGAGCCGGCGTTGCAGGAGGGAGAGCGCGTCTTGCTTCTTAGTCACATGTACAGGGGCTTCTCCTTGCCTCCCCACCCCTTCTTCAAAGGTATTATGAATCACTTCGAGGCGCAGCTCCATCATTTTCCTCCAAACGCGATAGCCCATCTTGCTGCATTCGTCGTGCTTTGCGAGTGCTTTATCGGATGTCCCCCCCATTGGGGGATCTTTAAGTACATCTTCTCCGCTAGGTCCCAGACTGTCAAAAAGCTTAGCCAGTCGGACGACATAACCCATATCCTCCAGCTCTGCGGGGGCTTAGGCTTCCAGAAGAAAACCAAAAGTAGCTACCCCCCTCTTCAGTTGTCCGAGTCAGTTAGGAACTGGCAGTCGACTTGGTTCTATTTCCAGGATGTCGCTTGTCCGAATGCTGCAACTGGGCTGCCACCTTTCAGCCTAGACCGACCGGCTCCTCCCAGGCAGCTTGCGTTCTCGAAGGTGGAAAAGATCCAGATCCAACCTCTAGTCGAAGCGCTGATAGATGTCGTCCGCAAGGGAGTCACCGGCACGGATTTGCTGGAGACTTTTTTGGGTCGGCGCATCCAGCCGCTGCAAGCTCGACACCACGCCATGTGACACTACGCGGGGCCTGGGGACTCCACTCGGACTCATCCAGAATGCGTGACCGGGGAGGTTGTGACGGCGTGGGTCCGCAGCATCACACGCGCCTGCGATAATCCCAGAGGAGCCCGGCGAGTGAAGCCCTTCCGCGCCGACAATCCTCCTCCAAATGAGGTGAGCACCTCTTGTCGAGTGCTTTCAATCCTCTTAGATTTATCGCTTTTTTCTTGTATCACCGCCTGCCGTCTGATGTTGTCGACTGTATTTTATGCAGGCGTGGACCAACTGGTATTCTCCCGTCTCGAACGGGAATCCGGCTGAGGAAGAGTAGGGCAGCCAGGAGGGCAGCATGGACAGCGCCGAGTACGTCTCCGACAGTGGGGAGACGGAGGAGGAGACCGAAGAGGAGGAGGGGGAGGCTGGGGAGCAGAGCTCGCCACCTCCACCATCAGAGCCTCGATCCAAGCGTCGTCACGAACCTGCGACTCCGTCGGCTCCTCCAGCGGCTCTAAGTGCTCCGCCAGCTCCTCCCGTGGCTCCGAGTGCTCGGAGCGTGAAGAGGACCAGGGACACTGCTGCCGAGTCCACAGACCAACCGTCCAAGGTGGCCAAACCGAGTGGGTCCAAGCCTCGGAAAGCTTTGCCTCGGATGAGGATCGTTGTTCCAGTTGCCTCAACGTAAGTGTCTTGTTCTCCTATCTTCTTTCAGTATTTGATTAAACTCATGCTTATCGGTCGAGTGGATTTTACTCGAGAGAGCTGCTACCTCCGCCAGCTCTCTGCCACGCCAGGACGATGATCCCATGGATACGGATAACGTTGCTACATCCCAGCAAGGTACGATGTGATGACTCCAAGAGTTCGCATTATTGTTTCGCGAGTTCTGTCTTTAATCTTGCCCTTTTTCTGTAATCTCATGTTGTTCAGTCGGGCTTCCTTCGGAGGTGATTCATCTGGAGGAGGATGACCAGAAGGGGTCAGGGCAAACTTTGGCGCCTGTCCTTGAGGCTGTTCCATCTGCTGCAGCTCCCACCACGGACGCGCCGCTGACCGAGATGATGCCGTCGACTAAGGCGGTGCCCGTCGTGGCGGAACCGACTGGAGCGGGACTTGGGATGCCCAAGGAATCTCCTGTCGTGCCGGGTCTGTCGACCGTCCAGTACGACGCCCGGCACCTCCCGGAAGACCAAGTGGGAGCCGCCAAGGAGGCCATGGTTCAGGTGGAGTTGATGGTGGGTGATGCCAAGGGAGCGTACGACTCCATCGCATCTTTGTACAAGAGAAGCTTGGAGCTCTGGGACGATATCCGAGTAAGTGCGCTAGTAAGTGTTTACTTTCCTCTTGTAACCCGTTGGGGGTTTAACAGATATACTCGGATACAGTAGGATTATTTTGCAGTGGGTTCACTCCGAGTGAACCCAGTGGGTGTAGTCCCCGAGACTTCTGTCGAGTGCTTGCACCCGCAGTTGTCTTTATATACGTTTTCCGTAACTTGATCGGATCAGAGCTGATCTGGTCGAATGGTACCAGTGGGGGCACTCCGACTGCACCCACTAGAAGTAGTCCCCGAGAGTAGTTTTACTCAGGTCGGGTAATAGTAGTCTCCTAGGCTTGTCTGTTTGTCAAGTAGCTCAATAGGGCGGACCTGTTCGAGCTTCATGCCAGTGGGGTCACTCTTAGTGAACCCACTGGGTGTAGTCCCCGAGACCGTTGTCGACTGCTTGCATCGGCAGGGGTCTGAAGAACTTTGAGATTTTATTGTTTTCCTTGTTGAATGTGTCTGATCTTCTCTTCACGCTGATTTGCAGAAGACTTGCGAAATGGGATCAGCGTACAATGCTCTGAAGGCTGAAAAGATTCAGCTTGCTGCGGAATTGAAGGCGGCTGTGAATGACTTAGCTGGTGTGAAGGGGGCTCTTGCTGACCGAGAGAAGTCTTTGGAGGAGTCCCGGGAGGCGAACAAGGCATTGGTGGCCGAAATTGAGAAAATGGGCAAGCAAAGAACTGAACTGATGGGTCAGATGAAGTTGATGAACAGTCGGTGCATATCGCAGGAGAAGTACGTCAGCGACTGGGCAAGGAAGATGATTGCGCTGCTCGGTGGTAAGCTTTTTGCCGAGTGCTTCCTGACTTTGTAGTTCATTCTGCGCTTACTTTGTGCTCATCTTTGCTTTACAGATTTTTGTATGGACGCTGAGGCTGAAGCAGCTGACATTGAGCGGTCGGTTATTCCGAACGTTCCACTCAGCGACGAAGCCAATCGGGACTTGCTCCGAGCGCATATTCGCCTTCGCAGAGTGGGACCTTTCATTGGCCGCCTGAGAGAAGTCATCGCCCGGATCGACAAGGAGCTGTGGCCCGAAGACGATTCCCGGCGCGAAATAGAAGGGTTGATGACTCGGCTGGAGGACGTCCCGAACAGAGTGCAGGCATCGAAGAAGTCTGTTGCTCATTGTGGTGCGGACGTGGCGCTATCGCTGGTCCGAGTGCACTGCAAGGAAGCTCGCAAAGAAAAGCTGAAGGCATTGCAGGTCGCCAACATCAAGAAGCTTCAATTCGAAGATTTCATGGAGACCTTCCTTGAGAACGCCACTCACATCGCAGACGGGATCGACCTTGACACTTTTGTGGAGCCTGCCAGTCCCGGTGCCAGTCCTGACGACGCTTGAAAAACTTTACCTCGATATGCCGAGTGGTATCTGTATCAAACTTTGGCCACTGTTGTTGGCCGTCACATTCGTGGTTCGATGTGGATAAGCTTGATCCACACCGAGCCGACTATCGTAGATCCAACTTTGAATTCGAATCGAACATTTTGCTCTTCATTCGTCAAAACTTTTTTTTTTGACACGATTTTGGCTCGTGGTTTTTGTTTGGCATTTCTTGGTGAAGCCAATGGCAAACATGCGGAACATGCAGTTGTCAGTTGTCTTCACATCCACATGAGCCTCAATGAGGGTCTGTCAAGTCTCCGAGTGCACACTCGGAGCGAGCTTTTACTTAGGCGACTCTTCGTCGCGGCTAAGTCCACATCCACATGAGCCTCAATGAGGGTCTGTCAAGTCTCCGAGTGCGCACTCGGAGCGAGCTTTTACTTAGGCGACTCTTCGTCGCGGCTAAGTCTCCGAGTGCGAATTTTAGGGCACACTCGGAGCGAGTTGTTACTCATGTAGTTGTCAGTTGTCTTCACATCCACATGAGCCTCAATGAGGGTCTGCTAAGCCTCCGAGTGGATCTCTAGGATACACTCGAAGGAAGCTTTTTACTTAGGCAATTCTGGATCGCAGCTAAGTCCCCGAGCGTGACTGTAAGGTCGTACTCGGAGCGAGGTGCTACTCATGTAGTTGTGAGTTGTCTTCACACCCACATGAGCCTCAATGAGGGTCTGCTAAGCCTCCGAGTGGATCTCTAGGATACACTCGAAGGATGCTTTTTACTTAGGCGATTCTGGATCACAGCTAAGTCCCCGAGTGCGGTTTTTAGTGCGCACTCGGAGCGAGTTTGTACTTAGGCGATTCTAGACCGCAGCTAAGTCCCCGAGTGCGACTTTTAGTGCACACTCGGAGAGAGTTTGTACTTAGGAGATTCTGGATCGCAGCTAAGTCCCCGAGTACGGTTTTTAGTGCGCACTCGGAGTGAGTTTGTACTTAGGCGATTCTGGATCACAGCTAAGTTCCCGAGTGCGGTTTTTAGTGCACACTCGGAGCGAGTTTGTACTTAGGCGATTCTGGATCGTAGCTAAGTTCCCGAGTGCGGTTTTTAGTGCGCACTCGGAGCGAGTTTGTACTTAGGCGATTCTGGATCGCAACTAAGCCCCCGAGTGCTACTTTTAGTGCACACTCGGAGAGAGTTAGTACTTAGGTGACTCTGGGTCGCAGCTAAGCCCCCGAGTGCGAGTTTTAGTGCACACTCGGAGAGAGTTTGTACTTAGGCGATTCTGGATCGCAACTAAGTCCCCGAGTGCGACTTTTAGTGCACACTCGGAGAGAGTTTGTACTTAGGCGACTCTCGGTTGCAGCTAAGCCCCCGAGTGCGCACTCGGAGCGAATTTTTTATTTTTTTAGACCGGAGTCTGCCAACGTGGAAATTTTTTGAATTTGCAAGAAATCAATCTGCTTTGTATTACTTCAATGATGCTTGTTCTTTACATTGCCTCCGTCGGCGGTCACGTGTAGAAGCGCTTCAGGAGATCTCCGTTCCATGCTCGCGGCTCGTCCGTTTCCCTGTCGAGGTTGTATAGTCGGTATGCTCCGTTGTTCAGCACCTTGGATATGATGAAGGGTCCTTCCCAGGCGGGAGCCAACTTGTGAGGTCTCTGCTGATCCACTCGGAGCACCAGGTCGCCTGCTTGGAATGTACGACTCCTGACGTGCCGCGCGTGAAAACGCCGCAGGTCTTGTTGATAAATTGTTGAGCGAGTCAGTGCCATCTCGCGCTCTTCTTCTAGAAGATCCACTCCATCTTGCCTGGCTTGCTCTGCTTCGGCTTCGGAGAAGAATTCGACTTGTGGAGAGTTGTGAAGCAAGTCACTCAGAAGGACTGCCTCTGCTCCATAAACGAGGAAGAATGGGGATCGCCCTGTAGATCTATTTGGAGTTGTGCGGAGGCCCCACAATACCGAAGGCAGCTCGGTGACCCATGCGCCCGTAGCATGTCCAACTTCTCGCAGGAGTCGAGGTTTCAACCCTTGAAGAATAAGTCCATTCGCCCGCTCTGCTTGCCCGTTTGTTTGGGGATGCGCCACAGATGCAAAATCCACTCGGATACCTTGGCCTGTGCAAAAACCTTTGAATCTGTCCGAGTCAAAGTTTGTGCCATTGTTAGTGATTATGTTGTGCGGTACCCCGAATATGGAGATGATGTCTCTGGCAAACTTGATGGCTGTAAGGGCGTCGAGCTTCTTGATGGGCTTGGCTTCAATCCACTTGGTGAACTTGTCGACTGCCACCAACAGACGTGTGAATCCCCCTTGGCCTGTTCTGAATGGACCGACTGTATCTAATCCCCACACTGCGAACGGCCAAACAAGAGGGATTGTCTTCAGCGCAGATGTTGGCTTGTGGGACTTGTTCGAGTAGAACTGACAACCTTCACATCGGTCGACCATATCCTTCGCCATTTCATTCGCCTGCAACCAGAAGAAGCCAGCTCTGAATGCTTTGGCGACGATTGCTCTTGAAGAGGCATGATGGCCACAGGTTCCCGAGTGAATTTGTTCTAGGATTAACTGTCCCTCCTCAGGGGAGATGCAACGCTGAAGGACGCCTGAAACACTTTCTTTGTACAACTGGCCATCAATGACGGTGAACGACTTCGACCTGCGGACGATCTGCCTAGCTTGGACTTCGTCTTCTCGTAATTCTTGCCTCAGGATGTACGCAATGAACGGCACAGTCCAATCGGGGATGAGAGCAAGAATCTCCATGATCAAATCAACCACAGCAGGGACCTAGACTTCAGTCGGATCTGTTGAGCTCTTTTTTGGTTGTACTGGTTCCTCTATGAAAGGATCTTCTTTTACTGAGGGAAGGTGTAGGTGCTCGAGGCATACATCACTCCGGACTGGTCTCCGAGTGGATCCAAGTTTCGCCAATTCATCAGCTGCTTGGTTTTTCAGTCGCGGAACATGGTGAAGTTCTAGTCCTTCAAACTTCTTCTCGAGCTTCCTCACTGCATTGCAGTATGTAGTCATGGTGGGGTTCCTTACATCCCACTCCTTCATCACTTGATTGACCACCAAATCTGAATCGCCATAAACCATCAGGCGACGGACGCCGAGTGTGATGGCCATGTGCAATCCATAAAGGAGGGCTTCATACTCTGCCTCGTTGTTGGAGGAATCGAAATGTATCTGTAACACATACTTGAGTTTATCACCTTTTGGCGATATGATCACTACGCTAGCGCCGGAGCCATTCAACATCTTGGACCCATCGAAGAACATTGTCCAATGAGCCGAGTAGATGTGAGTCGGTTGTTGTTGTTCTACCCATTCTGCTATGAAGTCAGCCAGAGCTTGAGACTTTATAGCCTTCTTGGCTTCGAACTTGATGTCGCAGTATAATATCTCCATTGCCCACTTCGCCACTCGGCCTGATGCGTCCCGATTGTGGAGTATTTCCGACAACGGAGCATCAGAAATGACAGACACCGAGTGGTCTTGGAAATAATGAGCCACCTTCTTCGCAGTCATGTAGATCCCGTAAATAAGCTTTTGATAATGGGGATACCTCTGCTTGGAAGGAGTCAGGACTTCGGAGACATAATATACTGGCCGCTGAACCTTGTACGCTTTGCCTTCTTCTTCGCGTTCGACTGTGAGAACAGTGCTGACGACTTGATTTGTAGCCGCGATGTACAGAAGAAGGGGTTCTTTACTGAGCGGGGCAGTAAGAACTGGCTGGGTGGAAAGCAGGGCTTTGAGGTTGTCGAATGCAATTTGGGCTTCATCTGTCCACTCGAAAGTATCTGATTTCTTCATGAGTCAGTACAGAGGTAGCGCCTTCTCGCCGAGTCGACTGATAAACCTGCTCAAAGCCGCTAGGCAACCTGTGAGCCTTTGAACATCATGTATTCTGACAGGCCGCTCCATTCGGACGATGGTCCCGATCTTTTCGGGGTTGACATCGATGCCTCGTTCGGAAACGAAGAAACCGAGTAACTTTCCGCTGGGAACATCGAAGGAACACTTGGCAGGGTTGAGCTTGATATCGTACCTACGAAGGTTGGCGAATGTTTCTGCCAAGTCAGTCAGCAGGTCGGAACCTTTGCGTGACTTGACTACGATATCATCCATATACGCCTCCACATTTTGACCGATCTGGTCAAGGAGGCATTTATGGATCATGCGCATAAAAGTTGCTCCTGCATTCTTCAAATCGAATGGCATAGTGATGTAGCAGAAGCACCCGAATGGGGTGATCAAGGCTGTTTTTAATTCATCGGGACCATACAGACGGATCTGATGATAGCCCGAGTAGGCATCAACGAATGAAAAACGCTCGCAACCCGCAGTCGAATCAACAATTTGATCGATGCGGGGGAGCGGGAAATGGTCTTTCGGGCAGACCTTATTGAGATGCTTGAAGTTGATGCACATTAGGAGAGACTTGTCCTTCTTGGGCACCATGACAACATTGGCGAGCCACTTGGAGTGGTGTACCTCGCGAATGAAGTTGGTTGCCAAAAGTTTAGCCACCTCCACTCCGATTGCCTTCCTCTTGTGCACGGCGGACCGACGCAGACGTTCTCGGACGGGCCGAGCAGCAGGATGCACATGCAGTCGGTGCTCAGCCAACTCCCTGGGCACACCTGGCATGTCAGCGGGCTTCCATGCGAAAATGTCCCAGTTCTCACGGAGGAATTGGACGAGCTCGGCTTCCTATTTTGGATCGAGGGTGGTGGAGATGTTCGTCGGGGCAGCGGTGTCGTCCGTCGGGTGGATGCTGACCTTCTTCGTGTCTCCCGCCGACTGGAATGCGGACTCCGAAGCTGGCTTCTTCGAACGCATCAAGTCAGCGGGGTCGGCTGTCTTCTTGTACTCGTCCAGCTCAATGATAGCCATCTGTTGATCGGCGATCCTCGACCCCTGCTGCAGACACTCCTCGGCTCGCTGCCGATTGCCTATGACAGTGATCACACCTTTGGGACCCGGCATCTTCAGCTTCAGATACATGTAACATGGACGGGCCATGAAACGCGCATACGCCGGATGGCTTAGAATTGCATGGTATGCACTCTGGAAGTCCATCACCTCGAATGTCAGCTTTTCCTTGCGGAAGTTCTAGTCGGAGCCGAAAAGACGTCCAACGCGATCTGGCCGAGTGACTTGGTCTTTCGTCCAGGGACGACTCCGTGGAACTGCATGCTGCTCTCGCTAAGTTTGGACATCGGAATGCCCATCCCCTTGAGAGTGTCGGTGTACATGATGTTCAAGCCGCTGCCGCCGTCCATGAGGACTTTGCGCAGTCGGACTCCTTCCACCACCGGGTCGACGACCAGAGCCTGCCTCCCTGGGGTGGGCACGTGTGCTGGATGATCCGACTGGTCAAAGGTGATCGCAGTCTGAGACCATTTGAGGAATGTGGGGTTGGTTGGGGTGGCCATGTTCACCTCCCTGTTCACCAGCTTCAGTCGACTCTTGCTTTCCACGTCAGCAAAAATCATCAGTGTTGCATGGACTTGGGGGAACAGATCCTCCTTGTCCTCATCATCCTGTTCATTGTCCTTTTCACTCGGCTGCCCTTCGCCGAACCCTTGGATCAGGAGGCGACATTGCCGAGTGGTGTGCTTCGGGAATATGGCATTGCCTTCTTCGTCCATCTTCGTGTGGATTGTACATGGCTGATCCAGGATGGAGTTTCCGAACTGCTTCTTCTTGGTGGTGAATTGAGCTTTCCCCTTGCCCTTGAATTTGGCATTGGTAACGGCTGCTGCCTCTGCCTGCGGAGTGGTGGGAGCTTTCTGCTTCTGCTTCCGAGTGTTGTTCCCATCTCCATCGGCGACTGCTTTATGCTTGCCGCTACGTATGTGGTCCTGTTCTTCGCCATTTGCATAGCGTGCGGCTATCTCCATCATCTTGCTCATGGAGATGTCGCCTGTGCGATCGAACTTCAGGTACAGATCTCTGTACCGCACGCCTGCCTTGAAGGCACAGACTTCTTGGTGCTCTGTGACGTTCTCTACTGTGTGGTAGAGGGTCGTCCAACGCTGGATGAAATCGCGCAGGGGCTCATTCTGCTTCTGGACACAGTGTTGGAGCTCCACGAGACCAGCAGGGCGTTTGCATGTGCCCTCGAAGGACCTGATGAAGACTCGGGCCAGATCTGCCCAGCTGTAGATGCTTGAAGGAGCCAACTGGTCCAGCCACGCTCGTGTCGAGCCGTCGAGCATCAGGGGGAGATGTTTCATGGCGACCTGGTCATCTCCGCCACCGATCTGGACCGCCACTCGGTAGTCGTCCAGCCACGTTTCTGGCTTGGATTCTCCTGTAAACTTGCTGATCCCCGTCGCCAATCGGAAGTTGGGAGGGATGTCAGCTGAACGGATGGCCCGACTGAAACACTCGGGGCGAGAGACGATGGTCTTGCTTCCACTCGGACGGTCTCTGTCGTGACCATCACGGTGAGCTCGACTCCTGTCGACCTTCCTCTCGGCGATGTACCCTCTTGCGTCGGGTCTTGGATCATATGTGTCACCGACTGAACGCCGATCATCATGATGTCGAGGCCCGTAAGGCCCACCCCGCGGAGGGGTGCGTGAACGGCGACGATCTTCGGGATTCATGGAACGGCTGCCACCTCTGCGTCGCTGATGAGAATCGGGGCTGAAAACCGACCGATGCATGTTCGCGTGAACAGAACTGTTGTGGATCCTATTGTGCGACTCGGAGACCGCCGAATTCTGCTGCTACGCCGTGTGCAACAGGGCACGGATCTGCTCAATCTCTCTACCAGCCTGTGAATCAGTCGGTTGGAGGGAATCGGCTATCTTGGCAGCGGCAGCCAGGTTGAGGACGGGTGTGTGAAACACCTCCACGTTGCTCTGACGAGTGCGTCGACTGGCAGAACGACGGGGGCTAACCGCGAGCGCCGGATGACTCGCCGACCTCGTGCTCGTTTCGACCAGTTTGGCGGGGACTTTCATGGGAATTGGCCATGAGAACTTCGGCCGTAGGCCCGCGACCCAAGTACTCGAAAGGCAACTCAGTCGGAACTGAGTCCAAGCACTGGGACGGCGGCGCGACCACAACCGACTCGAGGAAGGCCACTTGAGAGGATGCGTTCTGGCGCGCCTGGGCATGTCGCACCCAATGCTGGAGCCGCGGACGGCGGGACCGCTTGTTGCGGAGCGTGACGGGGGCGAAGATCGACAACGGAGCCGATTGCTGGAGAAGAAGGACGTCGCGGGCACCGGCACGGAAGTGTGTAGCCCCGTGACTGGGGAGCGCCTCGACGTCGAGGGGCGCATCCCGATGCCATGCCGAATCTTCGATGATGAAGGAGAGTGCGCCGAAGAGGATCTCATGACCCACGCACAAATCTCCACCGGACGACATGATGAAAAGATGAAGTTGCAAACTCGCCGGAAGTCGCTTAGACGCCTGCCCCATGGTGGGCGCCAACTGTCGTGGGTATAAGTCTGACAGTAGATGTGTAGGGTACGAAAGGATGGGCAGAGCCTGAGCTAAGGCGAGGATGTATGAGTTCAGGCCCGTCTATGGTGGAGGTAAAATCCCTACGTCTCAGTGCTCTTGGGAGCTTAGTGTCGAGTGGAATATGTGGTTACAGTAAATGCCAACCCCTGCACCAGTGGGGAAGGGCGGCTTATATAGAGTGCGCTGCCCT
Organism: Hordeum vulgare subsp. vulgare; assembly: GCF_904849725.1. Lineage (NCBI taxonomy): Eukaryota > Viridiplantae > Streptophyta > Magnoliopsida > Poales > Poaceae > Hordeum > Hordeum vulgare. Next base: position 42,616,622 of record NC_058521.1, on the reverse strand, counting down.
TCACAACGGTCCGGTGGACAGGGGTGGAGTAGTCGCGAATAAATGCCTATGTTACAGGTAACGTATGCCTTAAATGCTAATAATGGTGTATGAAAACGTATGACCGTTGCCCTCCAGGGAGGTTACGATATACAGAGTGGAATCCAGTCGTACGTTTAATACGCTCCGAATGCTCGTCACCGACTGGATGATGGGGGAATCGTCACCAACTGGATGATGGGAAGTCCTTAGTTCAGTCGGAACTGTCTAAGGGCCTTGTCCCATATGAAGGATAGTCCTTGGGTAGGACCTATAGGGCAAGCCTATGACCCCCCTAGGACTATAACCCCATCATCATAAAAAAATTATTTTCTGGTACATCATTATGGACTGGACTATGGGGAGAGGTGGATAATTACATTGACATGTACTTAAAAGGGGACTTACTTTCTTTTAAAATTCCACAATGAAATTCTTAATTTTCTAGAAATTATACTACTCCATTCCGAAATAAAAAAGAACTCTCAAAATATTTTAAAAAGTTAAAGTAAGCACGCTATTGTAAATTGAACTAAAATCAAACTTTATAATGTATTATATTACGACTTTATTACATTCATAGAAAGCAGATAAAATGAGAAATTTTTGCCATTCAATCTGATTAGGATACACTACTAGGGAAAACCCTACTAGTAGCGCTGGAAATATGCGTAGCAGTAGCGCTGGGTCGAGCGCTACTGCTATCGCGCTACAGCTAAATCTTAGTAGTAGCGCAGGTATGGGCAGCACTACTGGTAAGTAGTATTAGCAGTAGCACTTGTCGGCCCAGCGCTACTCCTAACTATAGTAATATTGTTTGCCATAGAAAGCGTTGATGCTAAGCCGCAGTACTGGTAAGTATTTACCAGCGCTACTGCTAAATTTTGCTGCTTTCACAGCTTTGCACCCTCTACGTATTTGTGATGTATTTATACAGATTCTATACAATAGTTTCATCACATCATATTAAACACACAGCTTTCTCACATATCATAGACATACAATAGTCTCGTCATACCATCATCATCATCATCATTCAACTCAAAATATCATCACATAATCTCGAAAATAGCGATACATAAGTGCGATCATGTCATGTCTCGAATAAGTGCAACTACATGGTCATGGCACACCGAGAAGTTTTATCATCTCTATCTACAACATGATGTGCAAGAGAAGAGCGGTCAACATGAGGAAGAGCGCGACTATGTAGTACCGACGGTCCCGCCCCTGCTTATGCTGGAGTGTCCACCTGAAGTAACTACTTTCCGCTTCGGCTCTCGTATCGAACCCTCTATGGGTAGCACCCGGGTACCTCTGCACCTGGGCCTGAGCGGCTAGCCGGTGGTCGTAGACTCGTGGAACCCTCCCAACGTACACGACGTAGTAGTGCTTCACCATCTTTGATCTAGGTACCTGCATCGTGAGTTGTTGATTTGAACGATAATATGCAAAATAATGTACTTCAAAAAACAAAGAGGCATGATTAGCAAAATAAAAACAACCAATAGTAAACATAAATGACGAAGTTCCTCATACCCAAACTAATTAACTAGAACGATCTACGCTAGTTTAGGACCACGGTTTAGTTACATCACATAGTTTCAAAGTTTTGCCATAGAAAGACAGTAGTGATAAGGCACGCTAGTTCAGGACCACAGTTTAGTTACATCACATTGTCATTGATAGTCAGTCGTTCAGGTCCTCGTCCCAATCTTCATAGTCAGCGAGGACGCACCCAAGCTTCATGAAAGGGTTCATGTCCTGACGTTGAGCGACTAGCATTGCTCGTCCATCAACCCGCGTGATTGCCCCATTATAGAACATCCCCGTTGGTTCGAGGACATGCTTCACGATCACTTGGGCTAGTTCACACTGTACGTCATAAAACTCAGCTCGGATTCGATGATCCGATGTCGTTCCTATGCTTGTGGCCCAACTGACAATCTCGGCATCTTCGGTAATAGCTGACATGCTGAAAAGGATCGAGATGGACCTAGAGGGGGGTGAATAGGTACAGTTCCAAATTTTAATAATTACTTAGCAATTTTAGGCAAAGGTGTGGAATATGAGCGTGAGCCTAATAATTGCAATGACAAGGAGTAAGCTATTTAGAGTGAAGTAAGGCAAGCGGTAAACAATAATCAAATGCAAGTACTTAATAAGGATTAACACAAGTAGAGAGTTAGGGTTAGAGATAACCGAAACTTCAAGAGAGACGAGGATGTATCCCGATGTTCACTTCCTTGGAGGGAAGCTACGGCAGTGTTAAAGGGGCGGATGTTACCACGAAGGCACACCAACGCCACGAAGGCTCACCCTATTCTCCCTTTGAGATAACTCCACGAAGGCGTTTCTCAACCACTAGTGTTAAGCCTTGAGGTCGCTTCCAAACCTTCACAAACATTCCGGGGGTAATCACAATGGTTTGATTCCTCTCTGAAGACTCCTACCGCCTAGGAGTCTCCAACCTCCAAGAGTAACAAGATCACGGGGATTGCTCAAAACTTGCTCAAATCACAAATCACTTTGGTGGAGAGGAGGAGAAGGAGACGATCTATCTTTTGATTGGAACAACACTCAAAGGGACTCACAAATGCTCTTGGGATCTAAGATTGGGTGTAGGCAAGAGTGAGTGAGGAGAAAGGTGTTCTTGTAAGTGTTCTAGCTGTGTTGGACACCCTCTCACGAAGTGGGAGGGGGGTATATATAGTGGGGAGAGTAAAACAACCGTTGGGGGCACTTAAGTCTGGCAGTGGTCGGACATCCGGCAGTTTCTCGGATGTCCGGACGCCCACAAGGTGTCGGACGTCTGACAGGGGTCGGACGTCCGAGAGGTGTATATATATCTAGAATCACTGTGTAGTTCAACAGGGACCGGATGTCCGAGTTATTTGACCCAAACTTCTCTGGTGTGAGATTCCGGATTTCCGAAGGAGGTCGGACGTCCGGCCCTCAGACGTCCGGAGGGAGCCGGAAGTCCGAGTTATATGGCTCAAGTTTCTCTGGTGCAGAGTTCTAGATTTCCGAAGGAGGTCGGACGTCCGGCCCTCGGACGTCCGGAGGAGGCCGGATGTCCGAGGCATTGGTTCTGTTTTGAGATAAGAGCAGAGTAGTGAAGATGTGGTATGAGCAGAAAAGTAGAGATGTAGTATGAGCAAATTCATCGCAAAACATGTGATCCCCTCTTAATAGTGTGGGATCCCTATACTCAAGAATAGTAAATTTAAAGGATAGTCTACATCATCTTTTCTCAATCCCGAGCCTTCTTGACATGTAAGTCCTGATCTTCTCAGACCACCTTGGCACATAATTCTCAATCTACTAAAAGTACTTGCCATCCTGAGATACACTCAACAAATAGGATTAGTTTCCTATGTATGTGTTGTCATTAACACCAAAACTCGATTAAGGGCATGACTGCACTTTCAATCTCCCCCTTTTTGGTAGTTGATGACAACATATACATAGGTCTCAAAAGATTTAACATACATTATAGCTTTGGAGAGGTTTAGTACGGAGCACCCCCCTTAGTATGTGCATTGTAAAATATCAGAGCTCCCCTTTAATGTGTGTATCGAAAATATCATGTGACTTAGTAAAGATAATGGATCATCATGTAAAGATAATAGATCATCATATGAAGTAGTGGAGCAAAAAATAATAGCATACGATGATATCATAGCAATCCATAGCAATCATGACATCCATAGGTAGCCATCCATAGTGCATCACAGTCGTTTATCCATTACATTACAAAAACATGCAAATTGAGACTAAATCTCCAAAGACTAAAACTAGGATACATTACTCCCCCTTTGGCACCAAGTACCAAAAAGGGAGCACCAACAGCATCAACCATGCTCAGAGATCATCATCAGCAGCATCATCATCATCATCATCCTCATCGTCAGGCAAGCCACTGCCACCAGCCTCGTCAAGAAAATCAGCCCACTCAGGACCAGATGGGAAGCCAAAGTCAGAAGGAGGAGTAGCAGGAAGGGCCTCATCGTCACTCACATGAAGAGCGCCCGAGTCTCTCAGACGAGCCTTGAGGGCATTCTCGGAGGAGACGAGGCGAGAAACCACATCATGAGTTTGACCGCACTGGAAAGAGAAGGCCTTCATCATAGCAGAATGTGCCTTGCCAATGAATTTGGCAAAGCGACCGAGAGGAGCTGAGCTGGATGAAGGGGTTGCTGTCCGGGGAGCAGTGCGGTGAGTGGAGGTGGATGGTGGGGTTTTCTTGGGAGCATAGTTATCCGCCATGTGAGAGGGAATGACCCACTTGTGATGCGTGTGAGTGGGAGCAACAGTGAATTCAGCAACACAGTGAATAAAAGCCTGGATGAAGGGGGCATGAGGGAAGGCTCGCTTGTATTGAAAACTACCGAGCCAAATCTCATGCCATAGAAAGTGAGGCACATTAATTTTGCGCTTGGGGTTCTCGTGCAAATGTGACTGATGTCAATAATGTAGCCACTGCAGGATCCCCTATCACCCATCTTGGGATAGATGGTGCGGATAAGACACTGAAAGATGATAAAGTAGGGAGAGCGCTAGATGGATACTTGGTTAAGATCCTTCATCCGCTCGTCTGCATCAAGTTCACGAAGTGGTTTGAGGAGAAACCCACACGCCTCGATTGGCTTATGTGCATGGTTAGGATCATTCTTATGGATTTTGAAACCGGAGTCGAGGAAACCAAGTGCGGCAACAAACTCACCATAAGAGGCTGTGAACTGAACATCAGAGGGCATCTAGCTAATAGTGTTGTTTGTGCCAAAGAAACATGTGGCATAGAATTGATGAATAGCAGCACTGTTAAAATCGTACCTAAAAGCGAATGGGGCAGCGATCCCCGATGACTCAATGAGCTCAATGGCACCCGGGTATTTCGCCGGGTGCGTGTGAATATGCTCAAGATCATGACAGAGAGACCCTTAGGAACAATGACAGTAGTAAAGATGTCCGCTTGGACGTTTGTGCAGAAACATGAGTCCATAGAGTCACGTACAACAGAAAACTGGTCAACGTCGCGGCGGAAAGTGAAGTATGAAGACTTAGGAACCATGGTGAAGTCCGTGACTTCACGACCTAAAGTAGGAGGAGGTTCAAGAGAGATGCGACGAGCTTCACCTTCGGGCTGTTCAGGAGGAGGCGGTGGCATGTAGGAGGGCCTGTGAGTCCCTGGCTTCGGCATAGACTTCCGAACAGCGGGCTGTTCAGCACGGTCCTTAGCTGCAAGCTCATCCTCGAAGTCAGAGCCATCAGACGACAAGGGGAGCTGTTGAGGAGGAGGACGTCGGGCGGTCCGTTTGAAGGGACGGTGTTGCCCTTCAGAGTCATCCGACCCCGTGCCAGTAGGGGCACGAGCGGATGAGCCAGCAGTGTTCTTCCGGGCGGTGTGCTTAATCTTGGGCATGATGAACAAGGCCTACGCGGTTGGAAACCCAATGGGGAACAGTCACGGTCAAACCACATGAACGAACACATGAACTTGGGAGAAAGGGGAACCAAACGCGAGTGAGACCGAGGGGATACCTGCAGATCGAGAGAGGAGAGGAAGGGAAGACGGATCCCGCGGAGGAGATCGGATCCCGCGGAGGAGATCAGCCAGATCCCTGAGGTGGCGGCGCGAGCGAGCTCCCCTGGCGCTGGCGGCAGCTGTGGTGGCGGCTGGGAGAAAAGGAGGCGCGTGGGGGCTAGGGCAAGGCCCAGCCCGCGCCCTTCTTTTTATAGGGATCCCGATGTGTCGGACGTCCGACACGCGTCGAACTTCCGGAGTGTATTTAGCCGTCGGACGACCGACATGGGCCGGACGTCCGGAGTGGGTTTAGCCGCCGGAGGTTCGAGACTCATCGGACGACCGAGAGAGGAGTAGGCAGAGGTAGATTCTGGGATTTGGATGATGAGATGATTTGACATGGTTTATCACAAAGGACACGAACACAGTTGCCTACAAGAATTATATATACTACTTGTGGACAGTAGTTGATTTATGCATATTTGTAGGATTAAAACACAAAATTATGACGTAAGTCCTAGTGACTCCCCCTAAATGCATGCCGACATCAAGACAAGAACATAATGTGAGTGTGTGAATGTGTACAGGATTTCAAGTTATATTATCAAGCTCCAAGATACCAAGTTCACGCCTAAGTTGACAGAATCTTGCTACGCTAAGTGGCTTGGTGAAAATGTCAGCGAGCTGCATGTTGGTACCCACATGGGAAATATCAATGTCACCCTTTTGCACATGGTCTCTCAAGAAATGATACCTAATATCAATATGTTTTGTGCGAGGGTGATCAATGGGGTTATCGGAGATCTTTATGGCACTTTCATTATCACAGAGAAGAGGCACGTGTCGATATGTGATACCATAGTCCTTTAGGGTTTGCCTCATCCATAGCAGTTGGGTTGCACAGCTTGCGGCTGCAATATATTCGGCCTCGGCCGTGGAGAGAGAAACAAAATTCTGCTTTTTCAAGGACCAACTTACCAAGGACCGTCCAAGAAACTAACATGCACCGGAAGTGGATTTCCGTCCCACTTTGTCACCGGCCCAATCCGCATCGGAATACCCAATAAGATCGAATTTTGCAACCTTAGGGAACCATAGGCCTAACTTTGGGGTGTGAACAAGGTATCTAAGAATATGCTTAACCGTCATATGATGGCTTTCCCTAGGGGAAGCTTGAAATCTAGCACATATGCCTACACTTAACATGATGTCCGGTCAAGATGCGCAATGATAAAGTAACGAACCAATCATAGAGCGGTAAGTAGATGGGTCAAAAGGAATACCGTTGGTGTCTTCATTGAGAACGACATCTATGGCCATGGGTGTCTTCATTGGTTTAGCATTTGTCATATCAAATTTTTCAAGAATGTCCTTGAGGTACTTAGTTTGAGACAAGAAAATTCCTTCTTGAAATTGTTGTATTTGAAACCCAAGAAAGAACTTCAAGTCTGTGTTGAGTGACATTTCAAAGGTCTTGGTCATGGAGGCCGCAAACGTCTTGCATAAATGGATGTTAGGAGAGCCAAAAATGATGTCCTCTACATAGATTTGGCATAAGATCAAATCACCATTTTCCCTCTTAGTAAAAAGAGTGGGATCGGTCACCCCTACCACAAAGCCATCATCGAGTAAGAACTTCTTAAGATGATCGTACCAAGCATGGGGTGCTTGTTTGAGGCCATACAGAGCCTTGTGAAGTTTGTACACATGGTCTTTGTGGTGGGGGTCAACAAACCCAGGTGGTTGTGATACATATACCTCTTCTTGTAGAGGACCGTTAAGAAAAGCACTTTTCACATCCATTTGATGCAAAGTAAAACCATTGAAAGCAGCATAGGCCAATAGAATGCGAATGGATTCAAGATGAGCAACAGGGGCGAAAGTCTCATCAAAGTCCAAACCTTCAACTTGGGAGTACCCCTGTGCTACTAACCTTGCCTTGTTACGTAGGAAAGTCCCATTATCACCTTCCTTGTTCTTAAAGATCCATTTAGTTCCAATGACATTGTGTTCCTCAGTTGGTCGTTCTACCAATGACCATACTTCGTTGCGTGTGAAACTGTTTAACTCTTCTTGCATAGCAAGGAGCCACTCATTGTCACACAATGCATCTTGAACCCTGTGTGCCACAGTACTAGAGACAAACGAAAAGTGAGGACAAAATTTTGTTAATTGTTTACGAGTCACTCTACCTTCCGACACGCCGGTGAGGATTTGATCAATATCAACATGACCGGCCACACGTGGCATGATGGAGGTCAGGGTTTCACGAGGTTCGACTTTGTTTCCATCATCAATGTCATCAACATATGGATCATTAACGTGCGATGGAAGATATTCCTCTTCGCGTTGCACCTGTTGAGGTTCATCATCAAGCATATCCATACTTTGATCTAGCTCTTGAAGATCAACTTGTTCTTGAGTGTGATCAGGGTGAGAGACATGTTCTCCCACTTGATCCTCAAGAACTGGCATGATATGTGTGCTAGTATCTTGTGGAGGTACGGGCAGTGAACTGTCTTGAGGATGAGAAATACTCTCATCATCTTCATCATCATCATGGGGTCTTTGTTCCATGGGAAGAAGTTCACCTACACCCATGTTCAAGATATCTTGCGAGGAATCTTCTTCACCTGCATCACTTAGATCAACTTGCTCCCCATGGGAACGGTTAAATTCATCAAACGTCACGTCACAGGTTTCTATAACACATCCAGTGGATTTGTTGTAGACTATGTAGGCGTGAGAGTTTGATCCATAGCCAACAAAAATCCCTTCAGTTGTTTTGGATTGAAATTTTCCTAACCGTTCCCGTTTGTTGAGGATGAAACACTTGCATCCAAATACACGAAAGTACTTAACATTGGGCTTGTTCCCGGTTAGGAGCTCATATGGAGTCTTCTCCAATATTGATCGAAGGAAGAGCCGGTTTGATGCATGACATGCTGTGTTGACAGCCTCAACCCAAAAACTATGTGGTGACTTGTATTCGTCTAACATGGACCTTGCCATTTCCACAAGTGTCATGTTCTTCCTCTCTGCCACACCATTTTGCTGAGGGGTGTAAGGTGCGGAGTACTGATGTTCAATTCCCTCATCACTAAGAAATTCTTCTAGGGTGTAATTCTTGAACTCGGAGCCATTATCACTTCTTATTTCCTTGATGTCCTTCTCAAACTTCCGCTGGACTTGTTTGGCAAAATCAATGAAGGTGATCTTCATCTCGTCCTTGGACTTGAGAAAGATTACCCATGTGTATCTTGAGTAATCATCAACAATGACTAGCCCATACTTTTTCCCACCAAGACTTGCCCATGAAGGAGGCCCAAACAGATCCACATGAAGGAGCTCTGACGGCCTTGAAGTGGATACAATGTTCTTGGGTGGATGTTTTGATTGATGTTGCTTCTCAGCTATGCATGCACTGCACACACGATCTTTCTTAAAAGATACATTGGTTAGTCCAAGGATGTGATTGCCGTTTAAGAGATTTTGAAGATTTCTCATGCCGACATGGGCGAGCCGGCGATGCCACAGCCATCCCATGTCAGCCTTGGCCATTAGACAAGTTGTATGGAAGGTGCTCTCTTTCAAGAAATCAACTGTGTAAAGGTTGCCATCCAACTCTCCAACAAAGGCCACTTCGAGAGTGTCTCTCTTAAAGACTTTCACATCCGTTAGTCCGAATAGTGTGTCATAACCAACGGAAGCCAATTGGCAAACTGAAAGTAAATGATATTGAATAGATTGGACAAGCATGACATTTGCAAGAGACATGTCATTAGTGATTGTCACCTTGCCCAACCCAATTACCTGCCCTTTCGACCCTCCACCAAATACAATGTTCATGTATGGTCGAATGTCTTGCATGAAGTCATAGAGCAAGTTACTATCTCCGGTCATATGATTGGTGCATCCACTGTCGATCACCCATTTGACTCCTCCGGAGAAAACAGCCTGTAACGAATTAAGACTTGGTTTGAGGTGCCCATTTAGTCATGGGGCCTCTCACATTAGTTACAAGAGTCTTAGGGACCCAAATAGCATAAAACCGGAATGCATTACGGGGACCAACAAATTTAGCATAAACCTCTCCTTCCTTTGATTTGCGAAGTACATAGGATGGAGGCATGAATTCAGTTGTCTTGTTGAGAGTGGGTAAACCCCTAGTGTCCGACCCACTCACGACCTTACCTTTCTCCTTGTGTCCCTCTCGTACAAATATTTCTTTAAGCGGAGTGGTACACTTGAGAGGAGATGCACTTTTCTTGGCGGTGCTTGGGTTGAACCCAAGCCATTCCTTCGCAAAGCCTCCATTGTGTTGACTTAAGATCTCATTTAGAGTCTTTTGTCCTTGTGCACATGTCATGAGACCTCTATCTAGCTGTGCCTTTAGCGAACAGTTTTCCTCAAGGATAGATGACAGTTCACTACTAGAGTTAGTAGTGCAGGTATCAACATTAATAATAGGTGAGGAGTAAGCCTTAGCTAGAGTGTCAAGATAGGTAACCTTGAGTGCCTCAAAGCTCTTTGTAAGAACAGTGAGTTTCTCTTCCTTGTCCTTGAGAGACAAGGATAGGCGCTCACAGTCCTTAGAAAGAGAAGCATGGGAGTTCACTAGTTGGTTTTTATCATTTAATAACTCTTTGCACACAGATTCAGCCTTTTTCAAGGAGGCAAGATCGTTAGCATGTTTATCAAGGTTTTCACCAACTTTTGAGCATAATGCATCATTTTGTGCTTCCTCATACAGGACTTTCTGCTCAAGGATTTCATTTCTTTCCTTCTCCTCAGTGACGATGGTTTCGAGTTCCTTGATAGTATTGGTGTGCTTACTCACCATTTCCATAAGTATGCCAAACATAGTGAGCTTCTTTCCTTTAAGAGAGCACATAAATTTGTTTATTTTGGCAAACATAGGATGATCTAAGTCATTATCCTCATAGTGATCTTCCGCATCAAGGTACTCATCAGGTGAGGTCGAAGCTAGACTGAAAGAGTTTAACCGTGGAGTTACCTTAACCTTATCATGGGAGCTTTGGTCTTCCTCATCTCCTATGGCAGTCTTTGCCATCAAACACTTGTGGGTGTTGCCCTTGTAGTCTTTCATATAGTTGTAGTGAACAACATCACCACTTTTGTTGACTAGCCTCAAGGTGTTTTGTGTATCCTGAGCTACTCCGGCAACCCCACCAACGTCTTCTGGATCCGATTCTTCTTGTGCAACCATTGCTCTTCCATCTATTCTCTTGAGCTTGGAGTTCATAGGGTTTGGCAATTTCTTCTTTACAAAGGTCTTCGGAAACCTTGGTTTATCTTCTCTCTTCTCATAAGGGCAGTCATTGGAGAAGTGGTTGGTTTCCTCACAGTTATAGCATTTCCTTACTTTCTTCTTTGGGAATCTTCCCTTGAATTTTCTAGCACTGAACTTCTTTACAAAGAGAGCAATGTTCTCATAAGATGGGCTTTCATCAGAGTCAACATCATCACCATCTTCGCAGTCATCATCACCCTCTTCTTCTTCACTTTCTTCTTCGTCACATTCATGCTTGGCTTTCAAAGCAAGATTGATCTTTGATGTTGACGTGCCATGCATGGCAAGGTGCTTTGTTGCATTTTCCTTTGACTCTTCAAATAATTCGAAAGTGGATATGATGTCATCTGGAGTCATTTCTTTGAACCCATGGTGCTGCCTCATGTCCCATACCATTTGATGGTGGTACAGAGCATGAGCATGAAGTAACTTGTCCACGAGAAATCTCTTGGTCAGATTGAAACCATCTTGCGTCTTGTCACAGTCACAGGACTCAATGTCTGTGGCGAGAGTCATGAGCCGTTCTAGCAGTTGCTTGGGAGATTCACCCTTTTCCATACAGAAATTATGCAATTGCCCCTTGGCAATTTCATATTGAGCAAGCCGAGGAGTGGAGGTACCGGTCTTGGTCCTTATAATGCTATCCCACAGTTCCTTGGCACTTGTGATGTGAATGTAAGGTCTCCATTGCTTGTCATTCATTCATTTTCTTATGCACATGATCGAAGTGTCGTTGAGATGCTTGTCATAGGTTTCTCTGGGAGTGAGGCACCTTGGATCTACAGGATTGTAGCCATGCTCGAGGATGTCCAACATCTCATCATTGGCGTACCTAAGATGATCCTGCATACCAACTCTCCACAGAGCAAAATCGGAATTGTCATCAAGCAAAGGAGGTTTTCCTCCAGGATTGTACTTAGGTTTCTCAACTTGAGATCTAGCATAAAGCCATGGAACACTGGTTTAGTTATTGCCTGGAGGTTGTGGGCCAAACGAAGAACCGTGCGCATTTTGCCCGGAGGCCCTCGGGGACATGGCTGTCCCCGTGGTTAATGATGCCAGTCTTAGTTGGACCAAGGCCTCAAGAGAAGCATCATGCTCCTCTTTTTGCTTGGCAAGGGCCCGTTCCAGGTCCTCATAGGTGAAGGACCTAACTTCCGTGGAAGTCTCGTCCCTCTCCACTGTAGCTACAGTAGTGGGAATCCCGTCCATCTCGCTCTAGGGCGGTTAAGCCACAAGAATAGAGCACGAGGCTCTCATACCAATTGAAAAGGATTGAGATGGACCTAGAGGGGGGTGAATAGGTACAGTTCCAAATTTTCATAATTACATAGCAATTTTAGGCAAAGGTGCGGAATATGAGCGTGAGCCTAATAATTGCAATGACAAGGAGTAAGCTATTTAGAGTGAATTAAGGCAACTGGTAAACAATAATCAAATGCAAGTACGTAATAAGGATTAACACAAGTAGAGAGTTAGGGTTAGAGATAACCGAAACTCCAAGAGAGACGAGGATGTATCCCAATGTTCACTTCCTTGGAGGGAAGCTACGTCACCGTTAGAGGGGCGGATGTTACCACGAAGGCACACCAACGCCACGAAGGCTCACCCTATTCTCCCTTTGAGATAACTCCACGAAGGCGTTTCTCAACCACTAGTGGTAAGCCTTGAGGTGGCTTCCAAACCTTCACAAACTTTCCGGGGGTAATCACAATGGTTTGATTCCTCTCTGAAGACTCCTACCGCCTAGGAGTCCCCAACCTCCAAGAGTAACAATATCACGGGGATTGCTCAAAACTTGCTCAAATCACAAATCACTTTGGTGGAGAGGAGGAGAAGGAGAAGATCTATCTTTTGACTGGAACAACACTCAAAGGGACTCACAAATGCTCTTGGGATCTAAGATTGGGTGTAGGCAAGAGTGAGTGAGGAGAAAGGTGTTCTTGTAAGTGTTCTAGCTGTGTTGGACACCCTCTCACGAAGTGGGAGGGGGGTATATATAGTGGGGAGAGTAAAACAGCCATTGGGGGCACTTAAGTGTGGCAGTGGTCGGACATCCGGCAGTTTCTCGGATGTCCGGACACCCACAAGGTGTCGGACGTCCGACAGGGGTCGGACGTCCGAGAGGTGTATATATATCTAGAATCACTGTGTAGTTGAACAGGGACCGGACGTCCGGACGAAGCCGGAAGTCCGACTTATTCGACCCGAACTTCTCTGGTGCGAGATTCCGGATTTCCGAAGGAGGTCGGACGTCCGGCCCTCGGACGTCCGGAGGGAGCCGGAAGTCCGAGTTATATGGCTCAAGTTTCTCTGGTGCAGAGTTCCGGATTTCCGAAGGAGTTCGGACGTCCGGCCCTCGGACGTCCGGAGGAGGCCGGATGTCCGAGGCATTGTTCTGTTTTGAGATAAGATCAGAGTAGTGAAGATGTGGTATGAGCAGAAAAGTAGAGATGTAGTATGAGAAAATTCATCGCAAAACCTGTGATCCCCTCTTAATAGTGCGGGATCCCTATACTCAAGAATAGTAAATTTAAAGGATAGTCTACATCATCTTTTCTCAGTCCCGAGCCTTCTTGACATATAAGTCCCGATCTTCTCAGACCACCTTGGCACATAATTCTCAATCTACTAAAAGTACTTTCCATCCTGAGATACACTCAACAAATAGGATTAGTTTCCTATGTATGTGTTGTCATTAACACCAAAACTCGATTAAGGGCATGACTGCACTTTCACATGCGAAGGCATTGATTATCCCTTCTGAACTCCATCAGGTGATGCATGAGGTAGAATCCATCAGTCCTACTGTTGTTCGGTTGCTGGATGCAGCAGAAGTCGATCTTATAGCCGAAAGTCGGTGCTTTATTCCTGTTCTTTTTCACCTTGATATATCCACCACTTAGGCTGAAGGTCCACAAGGCAGAGTCGAGAACACTCTTTACGTGCGTGTAATCCTTTTTCTTGAGGTTCTTCGATGAGTCCAAGTAGATAGCATGGGAGTATTCCGGGTACAGAATGATGAGGACGGCGCCGCCCCAGCTGCACAAATTAAGTACACCTCAAATTAGCCTCCATGCTTGCAAAGGAATGAAACATGTATGAAAGGATATGCGCGGATGACTTACGAGGGATGATAAGGCAGGAGAATTGCTTCCTTGTCCTTATTAACGATCATGAAATCACCCAGGTACTTGCTCGCATAGTCACGGTGCTCTTTGCAAACTCCCAAGAAGTCCTCGTGCATATAGTATGGGTCTGCAACGCAGATATATTTGATGCTCTCCATATTGATGATGGAGTTGAGATACAGCGCATTGATAACCCACAAGTGTAGGGCATCGCAACAGTTTTCGAGGGTAGAGTATTCAACCCCAATTTGTTGGTTCGCCAAAGGGGAAGTGAAAGAATATTCTCAAGTATTAGCAGCTGAGTTTGTCTGATTCAACCAGACCTGAAAGATTAGTGTCTGCAAGCAAAGTATCAGTAGCAAAGTAGTATGATAGTAATGGTGCCAGAAACGATCTGTTGACGGCAGACTATTCCTAACTGTTGTATCAATGGCGCTAGTAGGTTGCACGTGAGCGAGTAACTATTCTTCCCCGACAACAGTGTCGGAAAAGGGTCTTTCAACAAGTAACAGCGAAGTAGCAAGGAACAGCAGTAGCAGCAGCAGCAGAGTAACAACAATAGCAACAGTAGTAGCAAAGTGGCCCAATCCCTTTTGTAGCAAGGGACAAGCCTAGGCAAAGTAACGTAGCAAGGACCAGTAGTAAAAGACTCATAGGCAGTGGATCGGTGATGGATGAGTATGACGGATGTGATTCATCATGTAACAGCTATAACACAGAGAGATAAGTAACTAGCTCCCGTTCGTCAATCTAAGGTAGGCATGTATTCCGTATGTGGTCATACGTGCTTAGGGAAAAGAACGTGCATGACATCTATTGTCCATCCCTCCCGTGGCAGCGGGGTCCTAATGGAAACTACGGGATATTAAGGTTCTCCTTTTAATAAAGAACCAGACCAACGCATTAACACATGGTGAATACATGAACTCCTCATACTATGGTCATCTCCGGGAGTGGTTCCGGCTATTGTCACTCCGGGGTTTCCGGGTCATAACACATAGTAGGTGACTACAACTTGCAAGATAGGATCTAAAACACACATATATTGGCGACAACATAAGAGGTTCAGATCTGAAATCATGTCACTCGGGCCCTAGTGACAAGCATTAAGCATAGCCAAGTAGTAGCAACATCAATCTAGAACATAGTGGATACTAGGGATCAATCCCAATCAAAAATAACTCGATTACATGATAGATCTCATCCAACTCATGACCGTACAGCAAGCGTATGATGAGATTACTCACGAACGATGAAGAGCATCATGGAATTGTCGATGGAGGAAGGTTGATGATGACGATGGCGACGATTTCCCCTCTCCGGAGCCCCGAACGGACTCCAGATCTGCTCTCCAGATGAAGAATAGGGGTGGCGGCGCCTCCGTATCGTAAAACGCGATGAAACCTTCTCTCTGATTTTTTTTCTGGGAAAAAAGGAAGATATAGAGCCGAGTTTGGGGGCGGTGGTGCCACGTGGGCCCCACAAGCCCTCACGGCACGGCCTAGGGGGTGGCAGCGGCCCAGGGGCTTATGGCCCACTGGCACGCCCCCTTGGGTGGATCTTTGCGCAGGTATTTTTCTTTTATTCCAGAAAAATTCTCCTTAAATTTTTAGGACATTCCAAGAACATTTATTTCTCCACAAAAACAACACCATGGCAATTCTGCTGAAAACAACGTTTGTCCGGGTTAGTTCATTCAAATCATGCAAATTAGAGTCCAAAACAAGGGCAAAAGATTTTGGAAAAGTAGATACGACGGAGATGTATCAACTCCCCCAAGCTTAAAGCCTTGCTTATCCTCAAGCAATTCAGTTGACAAACTGAAAGAGACAAAAGAAAAAATTTGACGAACTCTGTTTGATCTTGTTGTTACAACTATGTCTAACTCATATCCAAAGTTTCAGCAAGATCACAAGCAAACCACATAAGCAAATGACATCTAGGTCTCACGGTAAACTCATATCAATGGCATAATCAACTAGCGAGAAAATAATAATAAGCCTCAAATGTCAACACTTCAATAAAAACAACATGAAGCAGTACGAATAGATGGTATCTCGCTAGCTCTTTATGAGACCGCAAAACATAAATGCAGAGCACCTTCAAAGACCAAGGGCTGACTAAACATTGTAATTCATGGCAAAGATGATCCAGTCACAATCATACTCAACACAGTTAAAAGCAAAGAATAAAAATGACAGAGGTGCTCTCTAATTGGTGCTTTTGTAAGAGGAGGATGATTCAACAAGAACATGAATAGACAGGCCCTTCGCAGAGGGAAGCATTGATTTGCAGAGGTGCGAGAGCTCGAGCTTTGAAAATAGAGATAATAATTTTGGGTGGCATGCTTTCATTGTCAACGCAATGACTAAGGGTTCTCAACATCTACCATGCTACACATGCTATAGGCAGTTCCCAAACACAAAAGTAAAGTTTTGACTCCCCCACCACCAATCAATCACACTCCACGGGTAGCCGAATCCTCGGGTACCGTCCATACCAACATCAATCCTGGGGGAGTTTTGTTTGCAATTATCTTTTCGATTTGAGCATGGAACTGGGAATTTCAATTACCGGCCCCTTTCTCATGAATGATAGTGAATAAACACATATCGAGCATAACACGCCTAGCATGGAAGATACCAATAGCCCCCTGTCACCACATGAGCGGTACGGGCATGCAAAACAGATTATTTCTTGAAGGTTTAGAGAGTGGCACATGCAAATTTACTTGGAACGACAGGTAGATACCGCACATAGGTAGATATGGTGGACTCATATGGAACAACTTTGGGTTTATGGAGGTGGATGCACAAGTAGTATTCCCGCTTAGTACAAGTGAAGGCTAGCAAAATACTGGGAAGCGACCAACTAGAGAGCGACAACAGTCATCAAAATGCATTGAGATTAACTAACATTGAGTGCAAGCATGAGTAGGACATAAATCACCATGAACATGAACATCATAGAGGCTATGTTGATTTTGTTTCAACTACATGCGAGAACATGTGCCAAGTCAAGCCACTTGAATCATTCAAAGGAGGATACCATCCTATCATACTACCTCATAGTCATCTCAACATTCATGTTGGCAACCAAGACAGACCATCATAAGCTCCTAGCTAAGTAAGCATGGCATAACCAACTATGATCTCTAAGTTGTCATTGCAAACATGTTTCTCTCACAACAAAGCTGAACAAGGAACAGTGAGCTAGTCATATTTACAAAAACAAAATAGATCGAGTTCATACCAGCTTTTCCAGGCTCAGTCACTTCATCATATATCGTCATTATTGCCTTTCACTTGCACGACCGAATGATGTGAACAATAATAAGAGTGCTCATGCATTGGACTAAAGCTGGAATCTGCAGGCAAAAACAAAGGAGAAGACAAAGTAATATGGCTCTTTGAAAGCTAAACAGGTATGCATGCAAGAGCCACTAAACATTTTAACCAATATCTTCTACCTTGACCCAAAGAAAAAGAAAACTATCTACACGGGAAAGCTCGCAACAAGCAAAATAATAAAAGAAAATCTTTTTGGTTTTTCTCAAACTAGACAGACACACGAAAAGAAAACGAGAAAAAGAAAATAAACTAACATGGATGATACAGTGGCAAAGTGTGAACAGGGGCGAACAAAGTGAAAGCATAAGCAAGAATGTAAAGTCGGTGAGAACACGTACTCACCCAAGCTTAGGCTTTTGGCCTAAGTTGGTCTACTCCCAAGGATGGTCCTGGCAAAACCCAAAATCATAATCGGGGTTATACGGGAGCACTACAGCCACTGCCTGAATAGCTGCCTCACGGAGACGAGCAGCCTTTGACTCCCTCTCATACTCCTGTGCCTCTCCACTGGTTATGTAATATCTCCGCTTTACCTGAAAGTCAAAGAAGGCAAGAGCAGGAAGGGTAATATGGAAAACACGTTGTCGGTTAAATATCAAACGGTATAGGAGGGATTCATCATCCCTCTCAAGGAACTGGTAGCGTGTCAAAGCGACGCGGTCAAGGAAAGTTGTATGGAGTGGGGGATCTCCTTCGCGAATGGGTACTCCAAGAAAATTTGCTATGCGAGTGGCATAGATCCCACCAAAGAAATCCCCTTCATTAGCATTCTTATTCAGCCTCCTTGCTATTATAGCTCCCATGTTGAAGCTTTTGTCACCCGTCACTGCGCTCTTAAGGATATTGAGGTCGGGTGCGCAGAGGTGACAATGCTCAATCTTGCCATTAATGCATCTACCTATGAAGAGGGCAAAGTAATGCAAGGCAGGAAAATGAATACTCCACATGGTAGCTTGCATAATGTCTCTAGTTTATCCAACTGTAATACCAGAGCAAAAATCTCTAACCGAAGATTTAGGAGGATCACTGAGGCTACCCCAAATAGGTATTTTGCAAATTCTATTGAAATCCTCTAAATCCATGGTATACGATTTATCATAGAGATGAAACAGTACCGATGTATCACGGCCAGCTGAAAATTTGAATCTACAAACAAAAGAGGCAGTGAGAGCAACATACTGTAAACATTTATCGGAGATGAATTCTGCGAGTCCAACGTTGTGAACAAGTGCATCAAACTCATCTTTGAAACCTGCCTCAATCATAAATTCATCAGAAGGCCATTCACATGGTTGTACCTGTGTGTGCCTTGGTTGGTAAGGATGAGGCTCCCGAATCGCAAGATGGGGACCTCTCTTGCTTGAGGAACCACCATGAAAGTTTCTCCTGAACATCTTCCTTTTCTGAAATTTTCAGTGATCCAAAGGAAAGGTGAACAAGGCTCAAATAAACTCGTAGCAACTACTCCCACAAGTGCCTAGAGGCCATATTACGCATCAAAACTACTTGGGACCAGCTAAGATCAGCATGCAAAGCTCAAGAACATGGTCACCAAGGCAGCAAAAATACGCGGAGTATAAGGCACTAGAGCAAAAAACTAATTGGACCAATGGAGGATTCGCTTCCCAAGGAGTAATTTCCCCAAAACAGTTCAGAGAACGGTGATTTAAGCAAAGAGATCAAAAATCCGAGCAAGAGGAGCAAGAACACGGGTTTGAGCTGCGAAACGATTTTTTCTGGAGGTAGGAGAACCAGATGAGAGCAAGAATGAGTGGAGGGGGTGCTTGTGGGCCCCACAAGCCTGGGTGGCGCGGCCAGGGTGGTGCCTGCGCCGTCAGGGCTTGTGGCCCACAGGTGCAACCCCCAGACAAGCTCTTTGTCTCAGAATTTTTCAGAAGTTCCAGAAAAAATCATACTAGATTTTCAGGACGTTCGGAGAACTTTTATTTTTGGGGTACTTTTCTACCGGACGCTAAAACAGAAAACAGGGAAAACTAAACAAAACCTATCATTTTTCTTCTAAGCAACCTAAAGTGAAAGCTTGGAATAGAGGTTCATGACTCCTCGATTCATCCATCTCATGGTCATCGAAAGAAATCCGTCAATGGGGTTGATCAAATCCCCTCAACAAAACTTCTCGAATCGCAAAAGAGAATGGAGAATTTTTGAATAGTCACTAGGTCACCTCAATGGGGATGTGTATTTCCCCAACAAGCAAATCATACTTCATCTTGACACGAGGAATAGGGCATTCAAAGCTCCCAATAAGAATAGATGAAGTTTTTTGATAGCATTGATGCAATGTACTCGATATTGTTTCTTCGAAAAGTGCACCGTATGCTCATTACCGTTGACATGGAAAGTGACATTGCCTTTGTTGCAATCTATAACAGCCCGTGCAGTGTTTAAAAAGGATCTTCCGAGGATGACCGCCATGGCATCATCCTCGGGGATATCCAAGATAACAAAGTCTGTTAAGATAGTGGTGTTAGCAACCACAACAGGCACATCCTTGCAAATCCCGATAGGGAAAGCAGTTGATTTGTCGGCCATTTGCAGAGACATTTCAGTGGGTGTCAACTTATCTAGTTCAAGTCTACGATAAAGAGAGAGACGCATAACACTAACACCGGCTCCAAGGTCGCATAACGCAGTTCTAACTTAGTTGCCTTTAATGGAGCAAGGTATAGTGGGCACACCGGGATCACTTAGTTTCTTGGGAGTTCCACCCTTGAAGGTATAGTTAGCAAGCATGGTGGAAATCTCAACCTCAGGTATCCTCCTCTTATTAGTCACAATATCTTTCATGTACTTAGCATACGGAGACATTTTGAGCATATCTATGAAACGCATTTGCAGAAAGACATGTCTGATCATTTCAACGAAGCGCTCAAAATCCTTGTCATCCTTTTTCTTGGATGGTTTGGGAGGAAAGGGCATAGGTTTCTGAACCCATGGTTCCCTTTCTTTACCGTGCTTCCTAGCAGTTAAGTCATTCTTATCGTATCTCCTATTCTTAGGTTGTGGGTTATCAAGATCAACACTAGGTTCAATCTCCACATCCTTTTCATTGCTAGGTTGAGCATCATCATGAACATCACTATTGATATTATCATTAGGCTCATGTTCATCATCATATTGCATTTCAACATCAGAAACAGAGGCATCGTTTGGACTCTCAGGTGTAGCAGCAACGTTGCTAGCGTGCAGGTTCCTATCATCTTTCTTCTTCTTTCTAGGATGACTAGGTGTATCAGTGCTAACTCCTTGAGACTCTTGTTCAACTCTCTTCGGATGACCCTCGGGATACAAAGGTTCCTGGGTCATTCTACCGCCTCTAGTGACAACTCTGACAGAATTGTCATTCAACTCATTGAGCAAGTCATTTTGAGCTTGAAGTACTTGTTCTACCTGAGTAGTAACCATAGAGGCATGTTTACTCAGAAGTTTAAGATGATTGACGTTTGTCTCCACACAAGCACTTAAATGACTAAGCATACGAGCATTCTTTTCCAATTGTCTGCTAACATAATCATTGAAACTCTGTTGTTTGGCAACAAAGTTATCAAATTCATCCATGCATAAGCTAGCAGGTTTATCAAAACGAATATCACTCTCATCAAACCTACGCAGAGAATTTACTTCTACTACCTGTATCGGGTTATCGAGACCATGGATCTCTTCGATAGGTGGTAGATTTTTGATATCTTCAGATTTAATGCCTTTCTCTCGCATAGATTTCTTGGCTTCTTGCATATCTTCAGGACTGAGGAATAGAATACCTCTTTTCTTCGGAGTTGGCTTAGGATGTGGTTCGGGAATAGTCCAAGCATTCTCATTGCACAAGATGTTATTCAATAGAATCTCAGCTTGTTCTACAGTTCGTTTCCTAAAAACACTACTGGCACAACTATCTAGGTGGTCTTTGGAAGCATCGGTAAGTCCATTACAGAAGATATCAAGTATTTCATTCTTCTCAAGAGGGTGATCAGGCAAAGCATTCAGCAGCTGGATAAGCCTCCCCCAAGCTTGTGGGAGACTCTCTTCTTCAGCTTGAGCAAAGTTGTATATTTCCCACAAGGCAGCTTGCTTCTTATGGGCAGGGAGATATTTTTCAGAGAAGTAGTAGATCATATCCTGGGGGCTACGCACACAACCAGGAGCAAGAGAAGTGAACCAGGTCTTAGCATCATCCTTTAGCGAGAAAGGAAACAGCTTGAGGATATAGTAGTGGCGGATCTTTTCCTCACTAGTGAATAGGGTGGATATATCGTGTTGTTTGGTAAGATGGGCTACAACCGTTTCAGACTCATAACCGTGAAAAGGATCAGATTCGACTAGAGTGATTAACTCAGGGTCGACAGAGAATTCATAATCCTTATCGGTCACAAAGATAGGCGAAGTGGCAAACTTCGGGTCGTATTTCATCCTAGCGTTCAAAGATTTTTCTTTCCACTTGCGCAATAATTTCTCAACATCATAGCTATCCTTACACGCAAGAAAATCC
The DNA here is from genome assembly GCF_904849725.1 of Hordeum vulgare subsp. vulgare. NCBI lineage: Eukaryota > Viridiplantae > Streptophyta > Magnoliopsida > Poales > Poaceae > Hordeum > Hordeum vulgare. Next base: position 42,594,775 of record NC_058521.1, on the reverse strand, counting down.
TCAGCTATCTCTCCCTCCATAACGTAGCGCGTATCAGGCATAACAGGCAATTCAGGCATAGTAGCAGGTTCTACTTCAATAGTATCAGCAGTTTCAGAAGTATCATCACATCTAGCGGCAGCTATAGAAATATGTGTATCAAGGAATGCACCAAGTGTCAAAGCAGTATCAGGCATAGCATCATCAGGCATAGTATCAGGCATAGCATCATCAGGCATAGTATCAAGCATAGCATCATCAGGAATAGTATCAAGCATAGCATCATCACGCATAGTATCAAGCATCGCATCATCACGCATAGTATAAAGCATAGCATCATCAGGCATAGTATCATGGGCAGCAGAAGTAGCATCATCAAGCACATGCGACATATCAAGATTTCTAGCAGGAGGTGGTGTCGCAAACTTACTCAAAACTGAAGGTGAATCAAGTGCAGAGCTAGATGGCAGTTCCTTACCTCTCCTCTTAGTGGAAGGCAAGATTTTAGTTCTTGGATCTTTCAGATTCCTCATAGTGATCAGCAGACGTCAATCCCAAGTGACTCAGAGAATATAGCTGTGCTTCCTCGGCAACGACGCCAGAAAAAGGTCTTGATAACCCACAAGTGTAGGGGATCGCAACAGTTTTCGAGGGTAGAGTATTCAACCCAAATTTGTTGGTTCGCGAAAGGGGAAGCGAAAGAATATTCTCAAGTATTAGCAGCTGAGTTTGTCAAATTCAACCACACTTGAAAGATTAGTGTCTGCAAGCAAAGTATCAGTAGCAAAGTAGTATGATAGCAACGGTGCCAGAAACGATCCGTTGACGGCAGACTATTCCTAACTGTTGCTATTGTTGTAACTCTGCTGCAAATTAGAGTCCAAAACAAGGGCAAAAGAGTTCGGGAAAGTAGATACGACGGAGACGTATCAGGCATACATGCGGATGAACTGGAAATCCAGCTTGGTCATGTGGAACATGTTGTAGATGTAGTCAAATCGCAGGAGGAACTGATTCGCGGGCCAGGTATCGACGTACATCTTCCCACCCGGCACATGAGCCGCGTAAAGCGGGTATCCTCGATGTTTCGCGGTGAGAAGGTTTTTCTCTCTGGCCAGCACATCTTCATGGAGTCTCTTTAGATCATTGTTCAGTATGTGATCTAGCGCTTTGGCAGGTAGGATCGTCTCGCCGGCGATGTGGACACGCGGCTTACCTTCGACATGTATTTTGTCTACCACCAGGAGTTTCAGAGGCAGCTGGCTTCTTGAAGCACCTATGGCGCCTTTAGGTCTCTTAGTCTGTCTCTTCCTTTGCTTCTTGGGGGGTGGCAGTAGTGATCCCACCATACCTTCCCTAACCACCATCCCAAGTGTCCTCGGGCTAAACAGTGGACGGGCCTCCGGGGGTTGCTGGGTAGAGGCGGCATTTGGAGGCGTCTCCTGCAAGGATGGCTTGAAGAGAGACTTTTTTCATTCCGCCTTAGGACGTTCCGGCTCCGACAAATCAGGCAGCATCAATTCATCATCTCCACGGTCATAGCCTGAGTCTTCGGCGTCCTGAGCCATCAATCCTTCATAGGCGGTATTGAAATACCGGTTCGGGTCCTCATCATTATCCTCCGTGTCATCATCAATATTTGCTTCTTCCACAGCGGGGGCGACATGATCTGGTAGTAATGGAGGCTCTCCCTCGTGTCGTACGCTACCATCATCCGCCATGACAGGTGCAGGAAATTTGGTAGGTGGGGTGGTGTTCATACCTTCTTTAGAACTTGGTGTTGGCGTGATACTGGGCTCCTCGAGACGAATAAGAGACTTCGGCCAAGTCAAGAACCAATTCTTGCATCCACCAATAAGCGTAGGGGTCTTGTCATCACCGACTGGTATCGGAGGAGGCAAATCCTCGAAGCCCGCTAAGACACTGGCCACGTTAACCTTGAAGACGCCATCGGACATCTGTCGGTTGTGGAACATGCTGTCCTTCGGCTTCACGATGGTTGCCTTTCCCACAACCACCTTCTGGCCCTTGATGTCGTAGAGTAGGGTGCACGGGGTGTCGTCGGCCTATGAAGGAGACATGTCTGCGACATCAAACATCTGAAAGGCAACTGAAATGGAAGACTATAGACATGCTGGTGAAAAGGGTATGACGTCTAATTGCCATGAGGTCGTCGAGCTCAGCCAACGAGGAAGGTCCGCCGAGCATGCCAGAGATGGAGGTCGGGCTGCTATGAACAGGAACGGGACCTTTTGCGGTTGCTTGGGTAGGTGTTGGTGCTGTGGTGTTCGCCGAGTTTCTCGCGCCAAAGCTGGTAATTGGGTAGTCCTCCTACCGTGCATTTGGATTTATTTTTGACCAACTGAAAATTGCTGGAATCAAGTTAGCCACCACGTCAGTGACCAACCCACTTACTACGTCTACCAACTCTTCTTTGGTCTCAGCTTTGGTCTTCTTGACCACAATCGTGACCTTCTCGTCCATGCTCTCCTGAGTGACGACCAACCGTCTCTTCCTTCTATCCTCTGGCCCCTCGGGGTAGCACGTCTTCCACGAGGCGCCATCTCCGACATCGTGCACACATCCATAGGACGGTGGCTTGTCCACCGGGAACTTTTTCAGTATGTTCAGGGCCCGGTTGAATGGGGTGTCCCACTTGGGCCTCGCTGACGACTGTGATGACTCGTCGCTTTCGGTTGCCTTTTGGTGCTGCTCTTTCTGCAAAAGACGTGGATGGTTTAGTAATGTGACAAAACTTGCAGTCAAATTGATTGGAAGCTAATATGATAATGTGGTAATATAACAACTACCAGAAGTCTCATGAACTCCCTCGTGTCCGGGTCCGTGTAAAAGATCTTTTTCACTTTGTCCAACTTGTATCAGGCCCTGATCCAGTCATGCTCTAGCGGGTCGGTGAACTCCGCCACGGGGTCTGGGATCCCGAGACTTTCACGTTCAGCATCCTGCTTGGCCCATAGGTGCCTCTTCCCCTCGTAACCATGGCTTCCGAGGCGGTGGGGAGGCGTGTTCCTGGCCTGGAGCACCTTCATTTTCTCCGACTTTGCCTTGACCTCTTCTTTTTCGCAATTCAAAAGGAATTTTTGCACAGTCCACTTCCGTTAATGTCGGATTATCAGCATGAATCTTGGACCACGGTTCACCCTTCCCAACAGCTTTTTTCACCCGAACATTCCAAGAGGACAAGTCGTTGGTGAACGTCACCATCGCCTTCTCGTTTATCTTTGTCATGACGGGGTCGCCCCACATCTCTTTATATTCCTTTTCATTCCGGCCGGGGAACATGAACCTATTGTGCAACTTCTTTAGGAGCATGTGCTCCATATGTGGAATCTGCTTCAACCTCTCGTCGTTGATGTTGGAAGTTTCCTTGAGGATGCATCCAAGTTAATTGTCCCAGCACTTGCGTGCTTCCTCTAGCGTCTTTGGCTCTAACTTCAAGGGGTGAATCTTCATGACCCCAACTTGTCCGATGCCAAGCTTGTTTGGTTTTCGTGTCCTCTTCTTCTTCGGTGCTTTACCAGCTACGACATCATCGTTAACGGTCTCGGGCGCGGTGTCGATGCTGGTGCCGGTCGGTGCCGGGGTCGGGGTTGATACCACTGCCGCCACCATGCAACCCCATCTGGTGTTCGTCCAGGTAATCAAAATAGTGATTTCCTGCCTCCATGGGGTCTGCGGAGTGAGCGGAACCACCCACGACTTCGGTGTCGGTAGATATGTTTCCTATGCAACAATTGTAAATAAAAGATATGATGAAGAGAAAAAAAGGGGCCTATATTTGGTCGGAATGTTGATTCATTCCCCTTCTGGCAAATCCCGGGTAGTCCATATGTCCTAGTTTCTAGCACAAGTCATGCCGAAAATTTCGGCATGACCTTTGCTAAAAAGTGGACATATGTAGCGCCTGAAATTTGCCGGAACAGAAATTAATCAACATTCCGGCAAAACATAGGCCACTCGAATACCATGAGGATAATAAATGGAATTCTCTTGACACCATCACAAGATTAATTATAAAAATATAAACGGAAAATAATAAATTGAATTCTCTTGACACCGTCACAAGTACTAGCAAAGGGATGCAATGCAATGACCTACGCCGAATCTGAGAAAGGCAAATTGTTTCACTAGGGAAAAATACTTTCTTTCGACATTTTCTACCCACTAGTTCAAAACATCAAAATTTATGCCCACTAGTTCCAAATTAGTGTATCAAACTACGGTTGTTATCACAATGCATACCAAGCGTGCTGCCGAAGAGCACCTTGCCAGGGGGGTCGGGTACCTACTATTGAAGAGCACTGTCAGAGAGAGAGAGAGAGAGAGAGAGAGAGAGAGAGAGAGAAAGGTGGGGGTCGTCGGGTACCTGCCGGGGCCTCACCTCAACCCTAGCTGACAAGTAGGGGCGACGGCGCCGATGGGAGAGCTCGGGACGGCGACGGCAACGCTGGGTGGAGTCAGGGGTGGTGCAGGGAGGAGTCACGGGCGGCGCGCGGAGGAGTCAGGTCGACGTGGCGGGGTGTTCTTCGCGTCGGGTATAGACATGGTGGTGAAACACTTGTTTTCTCTTACGACGTCCTTGGCTCATCTGACATGGAACATCGTTGCATCGTGCATTCTAGCATAGTCAAGCTCCCAGATCTCTTCGACCCTTCCGTAGAATCTTTCAGTTATGCCGTTGGCTTCGGTCACACATTGAATTGTCACCCCGGAGTTCTGGTAATCACTATCCATGTATTTGGCCTCAATGTAGAATGTGTACCCATTGATATCGTAGGACTGATAGGTCGCGAGCTTGGGCGCAGGGCCATGTGCTAAGGCGTGTATGAGCAATCCGTCCGAACTGCCCTCTTTCGGGGGATTTTCAAGAACTTGATCTTTGAACCAACGCAACGAAGTAGCTTTGTGCTCTACAGTAACTTCGTCCTCCGTCTTGAGCATCCCCTTATCACGGTACTTCTTTGCGATGCTTTCTTTGTGTCATGCCACATAATCATCTACCACATCTAGGTGTTGTAGCACTACTAAGTTAGCCCTGTCAAAGTCATTCCATCGATCCGAGTAGTCCACGTGCAATTCCCTTTGGGCGTTGTTGTGACCATCTCCTTCGAGCTTCCCATCATGCTTCTTGACGGGCAAACCAACAACAGGGTCTCCGACGCTTATATAATTCTCGCAAATGGAGATGCACTCATGCGTCAGATACCCGTGGACGATGCTCCCTTCGGGACGGGACTTGTTACGAACGAATCCTTTGATGACCCCATTCATCCTCTCGAACGGCATCGTGCTATGAAGGAATGTCGGCCCGAGGTCGATGATGTCATCCACGACGTGGACACACAGATGCACCATGACGTCAAAGAACGCGGGCGGGAAGTACATCTCAAGCTCACATAGTATGACAACGATCTCTTCCTGTAGCCTTCGGAGCTGCTTCACACTTATGGACTTTCGAGACATAACGTCGAAGAAGTTGCAGAGACCAATAAGCGTGTCACGGACGTGCTTGTCCAGTATCCCTCTAATGGCAACCGTGAGTATCTGTGTCATCATAATGTGACAGTCATGAGACTTCATCCCGCTGAACCTTTTCTTCTTGGGGTCTAGAAATCTGCTTATCTTCCCACAGTAACCGGAACTGACTTTGATTCCCATAAGGCACTTGATAAATTGATCGATCTCCTTTGGACTTAAGGTGAAGCAAGAAGGGGGGCAATAATTATCCTCCTTCTTGTTGACTTTTCTGCCCCTTCCCCCTCCTCTGTCTCAGTCTCCATCTCCTCCATCAACTTTTTACGATGGATGTCTTTCCTGATCTTCAAATCTTCCAAGTCCTTCCTTGTCTTCGGCCCATCCTTGGTCTTCTCTGGCATGTTCATTAGTGTGCCAAGCAAGCTCTCGAGGACATTCTTCGTGATATGCATTTGATCAAGGCAATGAGGCGTGTCGTGATTGGGCGAGTACTCCAAGTCCCAGAAAACAGACCTCGTTTTCCATACCTTCAGGAGCGGCTCTGGCGCCTTTTTGATCTTTCCCGGCGCAGGGCACTGTTCCCAGTTTCTCAACAACCCGTTGATTTTGGCACGGCTCCTCTTACGTGGATGTCCTCGAAGCTCAGCCAACCCATTGAATAGATCTCCACGGGTCATCCTTCTCGAGCCATCTATGATGCCCCATGTACACGATTTTCCCAGACCCGCAATCTCTCGTTGACGTAAGCTGCTGAGATGTTGTATCATCCATGCACCTCGTGCATCCATAGTATCCGTGGCACACCTGGCCTGAGGTGTACCCGTAACCGAGATAGTCGTGCACCATCGTCATCAGCGCGGCTCTCATATGGAAATACTTGATGACCCACAAGTGTAGGGGATCTATCGTAGTCCTTTCGATAAGTAAGAGTGTCGAACCCAACGAGGAGCAGAAGGATCTGACAAGTGGTTTTCAGCAAGGTATTCTCTGCAAGCACTGAAATTATCGGTAACAGAAAGTTGTGTGATAAGATGATTCGTAGCAAGTAGCAAGTAACAATAGTAACAACAGTGCAGCAAAGTGGCCCAATCCCTTTTGTAGCGAGGGACAAGCCTGGACAAACTCTTATAGGAGGTAAAGCGCTCCCGAGGACACATGGGAATTTCTGTCAAGCTAGTTTTCATCATGTTCATATGATTCGTGTTCACTACTTTGATAATTTGATATGTGGGTGGACCGGTGCTTGGGTGCTTCCCTTACTTGGACAAACATCCCACTTATGATTAACCCCTCTCGCAAGCATCTGCAACTACGAAATAAGAATTAAGACAAAGTCTAACCATAGCATTAAACTAGTGGATCCAAATCAGCCCTTTACGAAGCAACGCATAAACTAGGGTTTAAGCTTCTGTCACTCTAGCAACCCATCATCTACTTACTACTTCCCAATGCCTTCCTCTAGGCCCAAATAATGGTGAAGTGTTATGTAGTCGATGTTCACATAACACCACTAGAGGAGAGACAACATACAACACGTCAAAATATCGAACGAATACCAAATTCACATGACTGCTTATAGCCCGAGACCGACATTCCAGAAGATTCCCCTTTTATTCCCTTTTCACCATGTGATTATTTTATTTTTCGCATCATCATCGCATCATGTGCATCATCGGCATTGCATCGGCATTCCGTTGCCGCCAGTTTTCAAAATTGCATCCGTTGTTATTTGTCGGTTCTCGTCGTTGTCCTTTCTGAGCCCGACCAGACACGCACGTGCCCGCGGCATCGTCAAAACCAGTTTTTAAAAGTGTGTGTAAAATATTCTCTGATTGAGTTGAAACATGGCGTGCGGTCTTAATTAGTTGTAGCTAGGTCGTTTGTCAAATTTCATCACAATCGGAATCCGTCTGGTACCCGAACGGTCGACCGTAGCGGCACCGTATTCGGTCTATCGTCGGACATTTATCGATGTTTTAAAAATCGCGTTGCCGCGCTGCACCATTTTCCTCTCTTCCCCGGCTAACCTACTCCACACAGCCACTTACCCATCCCCGCGTGCGAGAATGTTCGATTCCGCTTGCGCCGTTGGAACCGGGACAAAAAACCTGCTAAACCTAGCCCCCTTCCCTATTTAAACAGCCCCACCTACCTAATCTAGACTCTCTCTCTTCTCCTCGAAATCCGTGCCCCGGAAACCCTAGCGCCTCAGCCCTCCACTCTCCTCCCTCCAGCCGCCGAGCCCTCCAAAGCCCATCTGGGGCCCACCGAGGCCCGGATCGACCGCGCCACCGCCAGCCCGCATCCCCAGCTCCTCCCGTGCTCTGCCCCGAACTCCTCCTGAGCAGGAGCTATTGCGCCACCGGCCGGTCCCGCCGGCGAGACGAAGACCCACCTGCTGCAGAGCCGTCGCCGACAACCTCGCGACCCCGTCAGCCGGAGCTCCGCCCGCCATTGCTGGCAGCCAGCCCCAAGGGCGTCAGCCGTAGCTCGCCCCCAAGCCAGCCCGATCTGCGCCGCCTCGCCGCCTCCCCGCGTTCCGTGGCTCTTTGCCCCGCCGCCGCTTCGGTCCCGCAGCTCCCCATCCCCGGACGCCTCCTTCCGTGCCGGCCACCGCCGCAGGTCCCTCGCCGTGCGCCGCCGCGTTCCCGTCGCGGTCTAGATCGAGCGGATCCAGATCCAGCGACCGTCGCTCGCGTTGAGCTGGGCCGCAGCGCCCTGGCCCAGCACCGCGCCCAGCTGGCCCACCTCTCATCTGCTCCAGCGCGACCGAGCCGGCCCAGGCTCGCCCGTCGGCCCAGCCAGGCCGGCCTCCTCCCCGCTGAACCAGGCCCCAAGCCCACGGTGAGCCCCCTGTTGCCCTTCTACCGGCCTATTTTGCGCACTAGGCGATATGTAGTTAAGTTGTGCTCAATGCGAGATTCGCCCTAGATTTTGAATCAGGCCCGGTAGTATTTTTTTTAGGTTTTTCAGATTTAATAATAACAGGAATATAGCCGATTTTAAAATACCAGTAGATAATTAACCGTGTGTCGGATTGCAACGAGTTGTATACGAAACTTGATTAGTTTTCCGCATAGATTAATATTTTAAAACTTGCATGCATGTTTGAAATAGTTTGACCCGCCGAATACCTAGAAACGCGTGCTGTCCTATTATGTTTTTATTTCGTAGTTATTTTTCGTGCGTGTCCGGATTGCTCAAACCCCGTAGATAAAATGCTCATGTTTTAGGAACCCTTTTTCCATGTATTTTAGTGTTGTTGTTGGTATTTTTGCATGTGGGATTCCGTAGCTAGTTTGTTATACCGTGTTTAGGACGCTATCTCGCATATACGTGTGGCGTTGTTTTAATTTTGCAACCCCTCATGTTATATATGTTTTCGGGGTAGAAAAATCTATAGAATTTAACTATGTATTTAGTTTTAACTTTTGAGCAAGTTAGTTCGCGTGATAATTTGCCATGTTGCCCGTTTGTTTATTTTGTGGGATTTAATATGTGCATGATATGAAGGAGTTGTCAACTAGAGAGTTGCTCTTGGATGTTTAGTCTAGCCCCTAGTATTTTGGTTGCAATAGAAATCCATGTTTAGGTGTGGTTTGCTTGCTCTCAACTTGCTAGGAAAGAGTGCTGATTTGGTGATGCTGAAATATTTCTAAGTCTGAAATCTGTTATATTTTGTTGTTGTCTTTGCATGAGTTTATCTGGTGATCTATAGCTCTTTTGAGGTTGATGCAATGGAGTTAGTTGTAGACTTTAGGATTATATAGCATGCTTTCGATTTTCATGCCATTTGGAGTCCTGTAGCTTATAGTTTTTCTGCTGTCAATATGCCTTCAGATCGAAAACTGCACTTTCATATCTGTTGTTTTTCACAAAGTCTGAAACTGTGTGTGAGAAGCCATTTTGTGACTTCTTTTCCTAGTGATCTATGCTTCCATGCTAGGTGTTATTAGTTGTATGTTGTAGTGCTTCTTGCCCTCTGTCGTCTCATGCCTTGGTTGAGCATTTTGGATTTGTGTAGCTCGTAGTTGTGGGGCATAGAAAATTGTCACTTCCCTGACACCTTAATCAAGTTAGCTTTGTGCTCATGTTTTCTTTGCATTGCATCTAGGAAATTTTCAACAATAACAAAGTAAGTGGTGAAGGAAAACTCAAAAACCCTAGCCACTTCTCAAATTAAAGGCAATTTCAAACTAGTTAAAATCAATGAACCCAAAATGGCCTCAAGAAAAGTTCAACTTTTCTGATAATTCTTGTAAACAAATAAGCAATGAAGGAAACCATTTATTTTATACTCTTGGCACTTTAAATAAATGCAAAAAGCTACTGGTTTCAAGTTTAAAATTTGAATTTAAAAACTTTAAGTTTTCAAAAATGTTGAAAACTTTAGGAATGGTTGGATACATTCCAACTAATATTCTAGTGTGTTCAAAATATCTTTTTAAACTATTTTGGAGCTGAAATAAAAAGCAAATCAAAATAGTTAGCAAATCAGAAAAACAAAATAGAAAGAAAAGAGGAAAACCTTACGTGTCGCCCTGAGGAGGCCCAGCCCACCAGGGGCAGGGTCGTCTTCTTCCTCTGCTTTCTGGCAGAGGGGAGATCGACCACGGCGGCCCCCTCCACCTCCTGCTTCGCCGTGGCAACCTCCGTGCCCCCCAGGACAGCGCGACAGCGGGGATATCCACCCCGAGCCCGTCTCTATCTGTTCCCCTGCTTCAGTTCCCCCCCCCCACTCTCGGGATCTCTCCTCCCTCCTTCTGCCACCATTGCCAAGAGCTCGAGCTCGAGCCGCCGAGCCTCTAGCCACAGGACCTCCCTCCCGAGTAGTCCAGTAGCTCCGCCTCGACGAGCTGGTTCTCTCTGCAAAGGCCGAAGCCTCCCCGAGCTCTGCAACGTCCCCAACACCATCGTCTTCAACCTTCGGTCGCTGGCAAATCGACGGTGAAACGCCGGCTACAGCCCCTCCCCGAGCAGTCTGAGCCTAGCTTCACCTCCACCGTGAGCCTGCGATCATTTCCCCTCGGATCCGTGCCCTCTACCCACTGGACCATCGAACCCGTCCTCCGGCAGCCGCCCCGGCTCGTCGCCGGCTTGCTCCGGCCACCTATAGCCCTCCCTGAGGCCAGCGCTGGATGAGGTCGAGCCTGGGGATCATCCGAGTGCTCCCGGCATCCTTTTCCGAGCACCACAACACGATATAGCGTGTCTCCGGCAAGGTTCTGCGGATCATCTGGTCGCTGCCGGCCAGGCTCCAGCGGGGAACGACGTGGCTAGCTTAACCCAGTAGTTTAAACCCTAATCGCTCGCTGACAGTGGGCCCAAGGCCAAGTCAAACCCACTTGGGGGCTGGTCAGCGCGGGATTAGCCCCTGAGTCGCTGACCAGTGGGTCCCCCCTGTCAGGTTTGACCTGATCAGGTCAGTTGACCTGCTGACGCCATGATGATGCAGTCATGACGCAATAAGTGAATTTCTGATTTAAAAGAATTCGAGAAAAATGCCAAAACTTCTAAAAATCATAGAAATTAATCTGTAACTCCAATGAAAATAATTTATATATGAAAAAGTATCAGAAAAATTCAAGGAATCTGAATATGTCATTTTCAAACATGTTTGAAAATGTTACTGAACCCAAGCATGTAGATTAATGAATAAGTTAATTCTTATAAATACTTTGGAGATGGAATTTGAAAAAAATATTCACTTCACTTGATATGATCAAACACTGTCCAAATTACAAACCAGCAACCTAACATGTCATACCATGCATGTTAAAAGCAAGTTGATTTGAGCATCAGGTCGAATCAATTAAAATGGTATCCGAGAATACCTCGTTTGAAGTGATATTTGAATTTGATTCAAATCAACTTCAAACCTAATACATGTTAGCTATAATAGTATACCACCTTGCATCCTCATGCCATGCTCATGCATCATCTTGATTGCATATGTTTGATATTGATTGTTGTCATTCCTTTCGGTAGGCTCCGCTCCCCCGGATTCCACCGAATATCCGTGTGGCGGATATTGTCACTCCTCTAAGCAAAAAGGCAAGCAACCATTTTGATCATCCCAATAAATCCCATGTTCTCGCTCCTGCACTTACTTATTGCATTAGGATCAAATGCTTCAAATGCTTTTGCCACGTTAGTTGAACCCACTTCCTTTGCATGACCTATCCTTGTCACAGTAAATAGCTGAACCTTGCAACCTAGCATACCTGGTAGTTGCTTGAGCCATGATGTGTCTTATCCTGCTATGCATGCTATGCTTAGAGTTGTGTATGGTCTGTCATCTGGGAGATGAACAGAATTGTGAGAATGTGTTCGCTAAGCAAAGGTTGTGTGTTAAACCTGATTTGGTAAAGGTACCGGTGAAAGGCTGTGTAGGAGTACATGGCGGGTTGTTTCATTGGAACCGTCCTTAGGAACTGAGTTCCGTGTATGTAATCCAAGACGAGATACTACCACATGCTGGGCCCTGAAATATGACCCCGCTCGACTTATTAATTTCTTAGTACTCGGTCCAGGAGTTGCAAGTAGTTTCTGGTGTTTATAGTCATGCTGGAGGCCATGCATGGTGCTGACCTGAGAGGTGGGCTGTGATGCGGTAGGCAGTGGCACGGTGTACCAAGTGGCACCCGGATGGTGGGCTTGGGAACCCTGCGCACATCGTTTGGGGCCGTGGCGGAAACCTCGGCCGGACTTCCGTGCGAGTTACCCTCAGATAGGCGATAGACCTGGACTAGGTACTAATGTGGTTAACGGTCGTGGCCGACTCCCTTGCTGGGCTTCCGCTTGAAGGTTGCCGAGGTGCATGACGTGCACATGGCGATAAGTGGCGAGAGCGTGTGTGACGAAGTACACCCCTGCACGGTTATGATCTATTCGAATAGCCGCGTCCGCGGATATGGACTACTTGGAGACATATGTTGTTCATGGATAACTTAAATGGCTACTCATAAAATTGTCAAGATAAGCGTGAGTGTCGTGGACGACATTTCCGTATGGAGACGGAATGATTCCACGATGGAGTATTGTTGTGGTGTTAGTGGACTCGAGTGCGAGAAATCAAGTTGTCAAAATTATTTAAAAATGCAAGTTGTCTAGCCACGAGTAAAATGCTGGCTTTTCGCATGAAACCCCACAATACCTTATTGATACATTGCATGAGTAGATAGTTATCCTAAAGTCTTGCTGAGTACCTCCGTACTCATGTTTGCTTAATAAATGTTGCAGAGGTTGCTAATGACCCTAATGGAGGGTTCTTCATAGACATCGACGACGACGAGTAGCTGGTGTCCCAGCTACGATCTGGCCCTAGGTTGGGTCTGTAGTATAGTCAGGCCATGTGCTTTCTAGTTTCACCTGTCTGTACTCAGACAGTTTTAAACACTTCCGCTGGCTTGTAACTGAATGACTGCTATTATGGGTCATGAGACCTTACTGTGTAATACTATGTGTGTGGCTCTTCCGAGCCTCTTAAATAAAGCTTGTATGTTTATGGTTGTGTTGTGATGCCATCGGTGTATCTATACATATCGGTATGCCATGCGTACGTGTGTCGTACTTGATATGTATGGGGTTCGATTACCTAGCCATAAACTTTAGTAGCACTCCTTACAGGGAAATGCCCCTTTGTGATCCAACGAGCCATGGTAGCTCGCTACTGCTCCGGACACATTGGTTGACCGGCATGTGTCCTTCTTAGCTATTGTGTCTGTCCCCTTTGGGGAAATGTCACGCGATGTAATGGAGTCCTTGTAGCTTGCTACGACTCGTCTACATTCGCTGGTGACCGACACCTGCCTTGTTGAGTCATGTATGTCTGTCCTTGTGCGGTACTGCCACTTTGGTTTATGGCTAGACTTGTCGATCCGGGTTCTTTGACATTGGAATGCTAGCGACACAATTGCATACGTGAGTCAAAAGGCGCAAACGGTCCCGGCTAAGGTAAGGCTGCAGCCGTGGGGTTAACCGTGCGTGAGACCGCAAAGGGATGTGATGTGTTACAGGATGGATTCCTATGGCTTAGGATCGGGGTCCCGACAAAAATGCTATGAGGCTGATTTTGACAGATTGTAGTGATTTCTTGTCTAGCTCGTAGTTGTTGAACCGTTGCTCCGATTTGATCGTGCCCTATATGAAACTTGCTTAGAATCTCATGTAGTTTCATATTATCTTTCTGGTTGTGTGTTTTGAGATGCTTGTAACTGTCGTTGCACACATATTGCATTCATGCCATCATATCTTGCGGTGATCGTATCTTTTGAACTGTAGCTCCGTTGGAGATCTGCTCTATGTGTAAATTGCTTGTAACGACGCATAGAATCACATGAACCTATTTACTTTACTGGTTAACAAACATTTAAACGTGTTAGTTCAGATCTGGGCAGAATTGTAAATTAACATGTGAGGTCGTTTCGGAGATGCTATATGTCATTTCCGACCTCATTTATGATGTCTAGATAGGTAGTTTAATTACGCTTCACCTCTTGCCATGTTTAACAACACTTAATATTGTTGTGTACCTAATCGAGAAAGAACTAAATAATCTGTATGTGGAGTTTCGTCAATATGCAACTCGTTGCATATTGAACTTCACTTCATGTGTAGTGTTTGATTGTCGTGAATCGTCGTGCCATGTATTGCATATATTCAGCTGATCATGCATCATATGTGGATTGCATCTTGTCGTGCATGTGCCGTGGTGAATATCTGTGTTGATGCTTGTTTCCGGTTTCCTTCGCCTTGATAGAGTTCCGCAAGCGTGTCGAATTGTGAGGACCCGTTCGACTACATCGGTTCGTCTGCTTCACGGAGTCATTCTTCTTCCAAGCGGGATCTCAGGCAAGATGACCATTTCCATAGATACCATTGCCATCATTGCCATGCTAGTATTATCGTTTCGGTCGCTATGTCTCGTTTCCTACCACATGTTAAATATCAGCCTCTCAACATTGCCATGTAAACCTTCAACATGTTCACAACCTAGCAAACCACTGATTGGCTATGTTACTGCTTGCTTAACCTTGTGTTAGCGTTGCTAGTTGCAGGTGCAGTTGCTTCCATGTGATAACATGGGTTCCTTGTTATATCGCCATATTAAATGTTATTTAATTTAATGGACCCATATACTTAGTAAAAGGCGGAAGGCTCGGCCTTTCTAGCCTGGTGTTTTGTTCCACCTTTTCCCCCTTAGTTTCGGCTACCGGTATTATGTTCCATATTTGAGCACTCCTAACACGATCGGGGTTGTTATGGGGACCCCCTTGATAATTCGTTCTAGATTAAAGCTGGTCTGGCAAGGCCCAACTTTGGTTCTACATTTGCTTAATAACCTAATAAGATTGCATAGGGACTTTCCGGACCCCGAGGATAATTAATCAACCCCCGGCCGAGTGCTCCGCATGAGTGTTGGTCCCACCTGAGCAATGTCCGGTGCCCCTGGTCACCCAGGGTTTAGCGATCTCGACGTCTAGCTCATCTGTCGTGTCTTGAGAACGAGATACATGGCTCCTATCGGGGTCATCGACACGTCGGGCGGCCTTGCTGGTTTAGTTTTACCTTTGACGAGATATCTTGTGCATCGGGATTCCGGTGATGCTTTGGGTAATCTCAGAGTTGAGGTTTTCCACTAAGGAGTCCGACGAGATCGTGAGTGTCGTGATCGAGGATTTCTATGCGGCTTGTGGTAATTTGTGATGGACTAGTTGGAGCACCCCTGTAGGGTTAAATCTTTTCGAAAAGCTATGCCCGCGGTTATGTGGCAACGTGAAAACTTGTTTAACACTGGTTCTAGATAACTTGAAGTTAACTTAATTAAAACATGCCAACTGTGTGCATAACCGTGACTGTCTCTTTCGTGAGTTCCTTCTCCGATCGAGGACACGGTGGAGTTATGTTTGACGTAAGTAGGTGTTCAGGATCATTCATTTGGTCAAGAGTAGTTCACGTCCGCTATGCGTAGATCTTCCCCCTCTTTATTTCTTGTACTCGCTAAATAATTGCTTAGTCGCGTGCTGCAGCCTTACCACTTAACCATACCTCACCTATTAAGCTTTGCTAGTCTTGATACCTTTGGAAATGAGATTGCTAAGTCCCCTGTGGCTCACAGATTACTACAACACCAGTTGCAGGTATAGCTAAAGGTTACTTGACGCGAGCGCATTGATTGTTCATTCGGAGTTGCTTCTTCTTCTTCTTCATCGATCTAGGATGGGTTCTAGGCCGGCAGCCGGGGATAGCAAGGATGGAAGTCGTTTTTCTTTTCTCGTTTGTTTTCGTTCATAGTCGGACCCTGCTCTTCTTCATGATGTTTATGTATTGTACTGATGTGATTCTGATGTAGCTTGTGGCGAGTGTAAGACAATGCAATATATCTCATCTTTTGAGTACATGTACGTGTAACGATATCCATTCTTGCGAAACGACGAGATGTGTTTCTATCCCTAACGAGGCCCTCGTGCCAAATTGAGGATAGGATCGCATCTTGGGCGTTACAAGTTCGTATCGGAGCAGTACCGACCTACGATCCCCCTTGATTGATCGAACTTGGCTGAGTCGAGTCTAGTGAAAAACTACTTTGAGTCTAGTTATATCGGAGAGTAGGATTCTTTTTCTCCTCTTCTATTCTCTAGTGAGGAATCTTGACGTAATATTTTAATTCTACTCCCCTTCTCACTCAAAAAAAATTAGGATCACGCGGATATTTTTGGAATCTATATG
Organism: Hordeum vulgare subsp. vulgare; assembly: GCF_904849725.1. Classification (NCBI taxonomy): domain Eukaryota; kingdom Viridiplantae; phylum Streptophyta; class Magnoliopsida; order Poales; family Poaceae; genus Hordeum; species Hordeum vulgare. The sequence goes on along the minus strand of NC_058521.1, from coordinate 42,578,569 downwards.
ATGCCGATGTGACGGAGTTCTGTCTTGGTGCCTCCTGTCTGACTTGATTTCTTCCGGGGAGCTGAGATCCAAGGGATTCTCGAGCACATCGCTATCATTCAGATTTCTTAGTATCTCAGGACGAAGGATGTTCGAAATTGCTTCAATACTAGTAGTGGCGAGAGGAGTCCGGCTTCCCCAGTACTGGTGTAGAGAGTTCCAGATGTATCACCACACTTTGTATCGTTGTGATACATTGGACGGCTTAGTATAGGAGTTGAGTGATATATTACTCCTTGTATCCGTGGACCAGATTGCATGACTAGAAATTTCAGGAGTTCTTAGGGGGTAATTCAAGTAGTTACTTATAGGACAATCTTCCAACAAATGCATGATGTTAGGTTGGGGTTCGACATCTAGTGGATTCGTTTGTTCACGGTCGACTTACAGCGGTTCTCGTTGTGTCTTAAAGCGGTTCTCGTGGACGCTTTGTATGTCGTGTGCATTGCCTTGCACTTGATAGCTACTGTAAGGATCGAGCCCGTGCGATCCTGTCCATGAAAATATCAAACGAAATCTCTCTCATGAGTTTGTTCTGGCTTGTTTCGTAAGCCGCAGCCTTTGTTTTTGTTGGAATATGGTAATTCAAGTTGCTTCGATGTCAAGTGGTGATTTCAAATCTTCCCAAGAGGTGTTCTCATATTTTTATGGGAATGCTAATTCGTTTGCTCAATCAATTGACATATCAATTCTTGTCAAACGGAGTCGTCATGTTAATTCTTTTCCAACCGATGTGCTTCTCTTCAAGTCAATTCTATCCTTTCCAATTTTGCAAGATCAATCTTTCTTTTCTTTCCGGAGTTGTCTCATCTGCTCCAAGTTGTCTTTGTTTTTCCCGCCCTCCCATCGTTCTCTTCAGTGATTCAATTTTCGTCCAAGTGTCTTTTAATTGTTGCTTCCGCTAATTTTTCTTTTCTCTCTTATCTGGTGGTTCATTGTGAAGATTCTCAGGAACTTCGTGTTCATATTTATTCAATCTTGTTATCTTTTCTGGTGAATTCAGTTCAAGCTATCCGTGTTCCTCATATCATTTTCATCCTTTAAATTCTTTCCCATGTTGGAAATTCTTATTCAGTCTCGCTCGTTTGTTCATCCATCCCTGTTCTATCCGAGTGTTCAACATATATCAGAAGTTTCTTGCTTTCAATTCTTTTAATTATTTCAAGGTGCTCAACCTCATCAAGTTTTCATTTGTGTCGGTGCAGTATCTTTCTTTCTTAGCAATCTTTTCAACGGTGGTTTCTTTTCAGTGGGCCCATAACCCACAGGTTTTCCCAGGATCTTATCTAACTCTTGTAATCTTTTCCGGAGATCTCTAGTTCTTTTCAACTGTGACGTAAGTATGAATCTCATGAGTCATATCCCTTCTCCAAGTTCTATTCGAATTAATTCATCCTTTGGATCAACCTTTCATTCTTATTTATTCTGGAGTGTCTCATTAATTCTTGGTGGTGTTCTCCTCATCATTCTCAGCTTGGAAGTCTCAAGGAATGTTTCTCTCAAATCTTGGTCCACTCTCTAGAAGATTCATCATTTCAGCTTGGTGCCATCATCTTAACTATTCCAATCATGAGTAATCCCTTTCTTGCTATCCGGTGCTTTTCTGAGTTGTTTTCATTCTCGATCCTCCAAAGTCCATCATCCAGAAGATTTTGTTCGTTCTCAACTTGCAGCTTTCATTCTCAAATTCTTCTCCATTGTTGCCTCTTCGTTCGTCTCTCGTTTATCCGGTGCCTTGTTCTAGTTTTATCTCAGGTGGCTCATGATCTCTTCATTCTCATGTATCTCCATTCATTCATGGTTGCCTCATTCATTTCAATTCTCACCGGTGTTTCTTTCAAGATTTCTTCTAGTTTGTGCTCATATATCTCTCCTCAATCATTTCTAGAAGAATAAGTGGTATGTTAAATCCGTTGCTTGTCATCAATTAAACTTGATGAAGGATAAGCATAGCATGATTCTTATTCTTCTTCATAGTGATTTCAATTCTTCTCCGGAGGGCTAATGCTATCAATTCTTTGTCTCAAGTGTTCTTCAAGATTCTTGTGATAGTAGTTGTCATTCTCTTATTCATTCTTTGATCCCAATGATCTAGTTTTATTCCCTTGTTCCAGAGGCATTGTGATGTTGCTCTTTTGGGTCAATCATGTTGTTCTATCAAGATCATGGTGTTCACTTGTTCTATTTAGTTGTTTGTTATGAATCTTGTCTAATTCTCCCATCTTATCGAATTTTTGTCCCCTTTTCCTACCGAAGTGCTGCCGAAATTTTCTGTGAATTCTTCCTTGTTTCTCATATCATTCTTCATCTCTTTGCAACTTTCAAGGATTGTTGGTTTCACTCGTTTGTCAAACAAGCGACTAAGTTTTACCTCTTCTTTCACATCCTCTTCCCCTTCATTCTTGGATCTCGGGTCAAGATCCTCTTGTAGTGTAGGAGAGTTGTGACAGCCCGATACCGACGTTCCAGAAGATCCCCCTTTTATTCCCTTTTTGTCGTGTGATTATTTTATTTGTCGCATCATCATCGCATCATGCGCATCATCTGCATTGCATCGGCATTCCGTTGCCGCCAGTTTTCAAAATTTCATCCGTTGTTAGTTGCCGGTTCTCGTCGTTGTCCGTTCTGAGCCCGACCACACACGCACGTGCCCGCGGCATCGTCAAAACCTGTTTTTAAAAGTGTGTGTAAAATATTCTCTGATTGAGTTGAAACTTGGCGTGCGGTCTTAATTAGTTGTAGCTAGGTCGCCTGTCAAATTTCATCGCAATCGGAGTCCATCTGGTACCCGAACCGTCGACCGTAGCGGCACCGTATTCAGTCTATCGTCGGACGTTTATCGGTGTTTTAAAAATCGTGTTGCCGCGCCGCACCGTTTCCCTCTCTTCCCCGGCTAACCTACTCTACACAGCCACTTACCCATTCCCGCGTGCGAGAACGTTTGGTTCCAATCGCGTCGTTGGAACTCGGACGAAAAACTGCTAAACATAGCCCCCCCTTCCCTATTTAAGCAGCCCCACCTACCTAATCTAGACTCTCTCTCTCTTGTCCTCAAAATCCATGCCCCCGAAACCCTAGCGCCTCACCCCTCCTCTCTCCTCCCTCCAGCCGTTGGGCCCGCCGAAGCCCATCCGGGGCCCGCCGAGGCCCGGATGGATCGCGCCACCGCCAGCCCACATCCCCAGCTCCTCGCGTGCTCTGCCCCGAGCTCCTCCTAAGCAGGAGCTACTGCGCCATGACGTCAGTTGTGCTTCCCTGGCAATGGCTCCAGAAAAGGGTTGATCCTGCAATCTCTAGTGTTATCTAGACGAATGCTTATAAACAACTAACCTTCTCCTACAACGGCACCAGAAGAATGCTGATAGAACTCCTCGGCAATGAAACTGGAAGAATGTTGTTGATAGCCCACCAGCGCGTGGGTTCACAGCAGTTTTTGAGGGTAGAGTATTCGAGCCAATTTGTAGGTACGCCAGACAAGAGGTGAGAGTATACTCTCAAGTATTAGCGGCTGAATTTGTCAGATTCAACCACACCTGAAAGATTAGTATCTGCAAGCACAATAGTAATAGCGAAGTAGTAACAGCGAAGTAGCGGGTATCGGCAGTGTAACAAGCAATAACAGTGGCAAGGAACAGCAGTAGTGACAGTAGTAGCAAGTGGCAACAGTAGCAAGCGACAGTAGTAGCAACAGTAGCAGCAGAAACAGAGCAAGACAAGTAACAGCAGTAGCAACAGTAGTAGCAGCAGAGCAAGACAGGTAACGGCAGTAGCAAAAGTAGTAGCAGCAGAGCAAGACAAGTAACGGCAGTAGCAACAGTAGCAGCAAACTCGTAGGCATTGGATCGGTAATTTGTCTGGATGATATTCATCATGCGACAACTATAACACGGAGAGATATGTGGCTATCTCTCGTTCGTCAATGTGATGTAGGCATGCATTCCGTGTGTCGTCATACATGCTTAGGGAAAAGAACTTGCATGACATCTGTTGTCCATCCCTCCCGTGGCAGCGGGTCCAAAAGGAAACTACGGGATATTAAGGTTCTCCTTTTAATAAAGAACCAGACCAACGCATCAGCACTTGGTGAACACATGAACTCCTCAAACTATGGTCATCACCAGGAGTAGTTCCGGTTATTGTCACTCCGGGGATGCCGGATCATAACACATAGTAGGTAACTACAACTTGCAAGATCGGATTTAAAACACACATATATTGGTGACAACATAATAATTTCAGATCTGAACTCATGGCACTCGGACCCTAGTGACAAGCATTAAGCATGGCAAAGTAGTAGCAACATCAAATCTCAGAACATAGTGGATACTAGGGATCAATCCCCGTCAAAACTAACTTGATTACATGATAGATCTCATCCTACTCATCACCATCCAGCGAGCCTACGAAAAGATTACTCACGAACGACGAAGAGCCTCATGGAAGTGGAGAGGGAAGAAGGTTGATGATGACCATTTCCCCTCTCCATAGCCCAAGACGGACTCCAGATCCGCCCTCCAGATGAAGAACAGGTGGTGGTGGCGCCTCCGTATTGAAAACGCGACGAAAACTTCTCTTTTTTATTTTTTCTGGGACGAAAGACAACTTATAGAGCTGGAGTTGGGGCGGCAGAGGCATGTGGGCCCCACAAGCCTGCCCACCGCCACCAGGGTGGTGGTGGCGGAGCAGGGGCTTGTGGCCCACTGGCCCACCCCCTCAGGTGGATTCTGGCGCAGGTATTTTTGATATTTTCCAAAACTGCTCCCCATAAATTTTCAGGACATTTGGAGAACTTTGATTTCTACACAAAAATAACACCAAGGCAATTCTGCTGAAAACAACGTCAGTCCAGGTTAGTTCCATTCAAATCATGCAAATTATAGTCCAAAACAAGGGCAAAAGAGTTTGGAAAAGTAGATACGTTGGAGACGTATCAACTCCCCCAAGCTTAAAACCTTGCTTGTCCTCAAACAACTCAGTTGACAAACTGAGAGAAAAAGAAAAACTTTGACAAACTCTTTTTGATCTTGTTGTTGCAACTATGTCTAACTCATAACCAGAATTTCAGCAAGATCACAAGTTAACCACATAAGCAAATGACACAAAGGTCTCACGGTAAACCAATATCAATGGCATAATCAGCTAACGAGCAAATAATAATGAGTTTCAAATACCAACACTTCAATCAAAACAAGCATGAAGCAATATGAATAGGTGGTATCTCGCAAGCTCTTTCTGAGACCGCAAAACATAAATGCAGAGCACTTTCAAAGATCAAGGGCTAACTAAACATTGTAATTCATAGCAACAAAGATCCAGTCATAGTCATACCCAATATCAATCAAAAGCAAAGCATAAAAATGACAGAGGTGCTCTCTAATTGGTGCTTATATAAGAGGAGGATGACTCAATAGGAAAATAAATAGATAGGCCCTTCGCAGAGGGAAGCATTGATTTGCAGAGGTGCGAGAGCTCAAGCTTTGAAAACAAAGATAATAATTTTGGGTGGCATGCTTTCATTGTCAACGCAATGACCAAGAGTTCTCAATATCTTCCATGCTACTCATGCTATAGGCGGTTCCCAAACAGAAAAGTAAAGTTTTAACTCCCCCACCACCAATCAATCACACTCCACGGCTAGCCGAATCCTCGGGTACCGTCCATACTAACATCAATCGAAGGGGGAGTCTTGTTTTACAGTTATGTTTTCGATTTAAGCATGGAACTGGGCATCCCAAGTACCGGCCCCTTTCTCGTGAATGACTGTGAATAAACACATGTCGAGGATAACACTCCTAGCATGGAAGATACCAATAGCCCTCTATCACCACATGAATGGTTCGGGCATGCAAAACAGATTTATTTCTTGAAGGTTTAGAGAATGGCACATGCAAATTTACTTGGAACGGCAGGTAGATACCGCAAATAGGTAGGTATGGTGGACTCTCATGGAAAAACTTTTGGGTTTATGGAGGTGGATGCACAAGCAGCATTCCCGCTTAGTACAAGTGAAGGCTAGCAAAAGACTGGGAAGCGACCAACTAGAGAGCGACAACAGTCATCAAGATGCAATGAGTTTGACTAACATTGAATGCAAGCATGAACAGGATATAAATCACTATGAACATGAACATCATAGAGGCTATGTTGATTTTGTTTCAACTACATGCATGAACATGCGCCAAGTCAAGCCACTTGAAACATTCAAAGGAGAATACCATCCTATCATACTACATCATAGTCATCTCAAAATCTATGTTGGCATTCAAGACAGACCATTATAAGCTCTCAGCTAAATAAGCATGGCATCAGAAACTATGATCTCTAAGTTTTCATTGCAAACATGGTTCTCTCACAACAAAGCTAAATTTGGGTTGACAAGCTAGTCATATTTACAAAAACAAAATAGATAGAGTTCATACCAGCTATTCAGTCTCAGTCACTTCATCATATATCATCATTGTTGCCTTTCATTTGCACGATCGAACGATGAAAACGATAATAAGCGCATTGGACTAAGCTGAATTTGCAGGCAAACACAAAGGATAAGACAAAGTAATATGGCTCTTTGAAAGCTAAACAGGTAAGCATGTAAGAACCATCAAGCATTGTAACCAATATATTCTACCTTGACACAAAGAAAAAGAAAACTATTTACACGGGAAAGCTCCCAACAAGCAAAAGAACAAACAAATATCTTTTGGGGCTTTCTCAAAATGACACAAAACAAGAAAACAAGAAAACAAGAAAACGAAAAGAAACTAGCATGGATAATACAGTGGCAAAGTGTAAACACCGGCTAACAAAGTGAAAGCATAAGCATGAATGTAAAGTCGGTGAGAACACGTACTCCCCCAAGCTTAGGCTTTTGGCCTAGCTTGGTCTACTCCCATGGTGGGAAATAACCAGCTCCAGGATACTCCGGAGCAGACTGTGGATGACACTGCTGTGTGAGCTCCTGTGGCTCCCACTAATAAACTGGCGTCTGGTACTCGACTGGCGGCTCGGGCGCGGGCGCCTATGGTTGGGCCAAGCCCCAATATGCGTAGATGTCCGCGGGCATAATAGTGTACCTGCCTGCATGAAGATCAAACAAAGAAGGAGCGGGCAACGTAATAGTCTCTCGAGTACCCTGACTAAACACCAGGTTATAAATCATCCGTCTACTAGCATCTCTATCCATAAAATCATGGCGAACCATGCTGTCATAATCCAGATATCTCTCAGGGAGAAGCATCTCTCCTTCCTCTCCCAGTCTAGTCGGTATCTCAAAGTGTCTGGCAAGACGGGTAGCATAGATACCTCCATAGAAGACACCTTTAGAACGGTTCAGGTTCAACCGTTGAGCTACTATAGCGCCCAGGCTATAAGTCTTATCGTTATAAAGCCCTTCGCGTAAAACCGCAAGGTCTGGAGAACTGAGTGATCCAGCCTCCCCACGACCAATCAAACATTTTCCCACAAATAGTGAGAAGTACCGAAGCACAGGAAAATGTATGCTGCTGATTCTAGCGCGAGACACTCCTCTCTCCTCTCCAACAACAATAGAACCAATGAAATCCTCCAAGTCCCATGGACGAGGGTCACGGATATCCCCAATATAAGGTAATTTGCATACATTGCCAAAATCCTGCAGCGTCATGCACTGGGGGACATCGTATATCCTGAACTCAACCATGGGAGGATTCTTCCTCGGATAAAAGTTGAAGCTTTGAACGAAAATATTGGTGAGGAGGAGATATTGTGGGCACTTATCCAACGAATGCAGTAAGACCTGCGTTCTCCACCAAGTAATAAAAGTCTTCATAAAGTCCGGCGGCGCGCAAAAATTCATCACTTGGCCACTCGCACGCTCGAACTTCTGTGACTCGAGGGACTGCGTACTTGGGGTGGTTCTTCTCATCCTCCTTGGGGTTACGGTTTGAAGAGCCTCTCAAGAATTTCCTCATCTTTTCCTTTTTCTAGCTTTGAAAAATTCTGAAACTTTTAGAGACTTCGATAGAAAAGTGAATAAGGATTAACCCAACTTGTAGCAACTACTCCTACTAGTACGTAGAGACCGTATCACGCGCTAAAACTAGTTGGGACCAGCTAAAATCAACTTTTATAGCTCAAGAACAGGGTCACCAAGGTAGCAAGAATTCGCGAAGGATAAAGCACTAGAGCAAAAACTAATTGGACCAATGGAGGAGTCACTTACCAAGGAGTAATTTCCCCAAAACGGTTCGGAGAATAGTGCTCTGAGGAAGGAGATCGAAAATCACAGCCAAATGAGCAAGAACACGGGTTTGAGCTGCGAAACAATTTTTTCTGGAGGTGGAAGAAGAGGCTGAGAGCTGGAATGAGTGGAGGGGTGCCTGTGGGCCCCACAAGCTTGCACCCCGCCACCAGGGGTGGGGGGGCTTGTGGCCCACTGGTCAGGCCCCCTGACCAGCTCTCAGGCTCAGAAATTTTCAAAAATTCCAGAAAAATCATACTAAATTTTTAGAACCATTGAAGAACTTTTATTTTCGAGGTATTTTTCTCCGGGACGCTAAAAACAGAAAACAGGAAAAGCTAAACTAATTCTATCATTTTTCTTCTAAGCAAAAGAAAATGAATACTCAAAAACAGAGGTATGTGACTCTTTGATTCATCCGTTTCATGGTCATCGAAAGAAATCCGTCAATGGGATTGATCAAGTCCTTATGACAAAACCTTCTCGAATAGCAAGAGAGAACGGAGAATTTTTGAATAGCCACTAAGTCACCTCAATGGGGATATGTATCTCCCCAACAAGCAAATCATATTTCATCTTGACACGAGGAATAGGGCATTCAAAGCTCCCAATGAGAATCGATGAAGTCTTTTCGATAACATTGATGCAATGTATTGGATATCGTTTCTCCGGAAAGTGCATTGTGTGCTCATTACCGTTGACGTGGAAAGTGACATTGCCTTTGTTGCAATCTATAACAGCCCCTGAAGTGTTTAAAAAGGGTCTTCCGAGGATGAAAGCCATGGCATTGTCCTCGGGAATATCCAAGATAACAAAGTCTGTTAAGATAGTTGTATTAGCAACCACAACAGGCACATCCTCGCAAACGCCGATAGGGAAAGCAGTTGATTTGTCGGCCATTTGTAGAGAAATTTCAGTGGGTGTCAACTTATCCAACTCAAGTCTACGATAAAGAGAAAGTGGCATAACACTAACACCGGCTCCAAGGTCACATAAGGCAGTTCTTACGCAGTTTCCTTTAATGGAGCAAGGTATAGTGGGCACTCCGGGATCACCAAGTTTCTTAGGAGTTCCACCTTTGAAAGTGTAATTGGCAAGCATGGTGGAGATCTCAAGATCTGGTATCTTCCGTTTATCAGTCACGATATATTTCATGTACTTGGCATACGGAGACATCTTGAGCATATCAGTAAACCGCATCTGCAGAAAGACGGGTCTTATCATCTCAACGAAGCGCTCAAAATCCTCATCATCCTTTTTCTTGGATGGCTTAGGAGGAAAGGGCATAGGTCTCTGAACCCATGGCTCTCTTTCTTTACCATGCTTCCTAGCAGTGAAGTCATTCTTGTCGTATCTCTTAGGTTGTGGATTATCAGGATTAACCGTAGGTTCAATCTCCACATCCTTATCATGGCTAGGTTGAGCATTATTATGAACATCACTGTCCACATTGTCACCAGGTTCATGTTCATCACCTGATTGTGTTTATGCATCAGACGCAGAAATATCATTAGGTTCTTCAGGTGTGATAGTATTTGGCAAACTGGCGTGCATGTTTCTATCATCCTTCTTCTTCTCCTTAGGATGACTAGGTGTATCAACATTGATTCCTTGAGGATCTTGATCAATTCTCTTAGGATGACCTTCAGGATAGAAAGGTTCCTGAGTCATTTTGCCTCCTCTAGTAATGACTCTGACAGAGTTGTCATTTAATTCATTGAGCAGGTCATTCTGAGCTTTAAGTACTTGTTCTACCTGAGTAGTAATCATAGAGGCATATTTACTCAGAAGCTTCAGAGCATTGACATTTCTATCTACACAAGCACTTAAATGGCTAAGCATAAGAGTACTTTGTTCCAAATGTCTGCTAACATAATCATTGAAACTCTGTTGTTTGGCAACAAAGTTGTCAAATTCATCAAAGCATAGGCTAGTAGGTTTATCAAAAGGAATATCACTCTCGTCAAACCTACGCAGAGAATTCACTTCCACTACCTGTATTGGGTTATCGAGACCGTGGATCTCTTCGATAGGTGGTAGATTTTTGACATCTTCAGCTCTAATGCCTTTCTCTTGCATAGATTTCTTGGCTTCTTGCATATCTTCGGGACTGAGGAATAGAATACCTCTTTTCTTAGGAGTTGGCCTAGGAGGTGGTTCGGGAATAGTCCAAGCATTATCGTTGATCAAGATGTGATTCAATAGAGTCTCAGCTTGTTCTACAGTTCGTTCCCTAAAAACACAACCGGCACAACTATCTAGGTAGTCTCTAGAGGCATCGGTAAGTCCGTTATAGAGGATATCAAGTATCTCGTTCTTCTTAAGAGGGTGATCAGGCAAAGCATTCTGTAGCTGGACGAACCTCCCCCAAGCTTGTGGAAGACTCTCTTCTTGGAGTTGAGCAAAGTTGTATATTTCCTGCAAGGCAGCTTGCTTCTTATGGGCAGGGAAATATTTCTCACAGAAGTAATAGACCATCTCCTGGGGACTACGCACACATCCAGGAGCAAGAGAGGTGAACCAGGCTTTAGCGTCATCCTTTAGAGAGAAAGGAAACATCTTAAGGATATAGTAGTGGCGGATCTTCTCCTCATTAGTGAAAAGGTTGGCTATTTCGGATAGTCTGGCAAGATGGGCTATGACCATCTCAGACTCATAACCGTGAAAAGGATCAGATTCGACTGGAGAGATTATCTCAGGGTCGACAGAGAATTCATAATCCTTATCGGTGACAAAGATAGGCGAAGTGGCAAACTTCGGATCATTTCTCATCCTAACTTCCCGAGATTTTTCCTTCCACTTGAGAATTAATTTCTCAGCGTCATAGGCATCCTTACACGCAAGAAAATTCTCAGCTATCAATCCCTCCATAACGTAACCCTCAGGTATATCAGGCAATTCATATCTAGGAGAGCTAGATCTAACAGGAGCAAAAGCAGGTTCTATCTCAATAGCATCGGCAGTATCAGAAGCATCACGAGCATTGGCAGTAACTCTAGCAATATGAGCATCAAGGAACGCTCCCAGTGGAACATCAGGCAAAGGAGTATATCTAGAAGTATCAAGCATAGCATTATCAGGCATAATAGCATCTCTAGCATCATCAGGCAAAGTAGTATCAAGCATAGCATCTCTAGTAGTATCAACCATAGTATCAAGCATAGCATCTCTAGCAGTGTCAGGGATAGTATCAAGCATAGCATCTCTAGCAGTAGTATCACAAGCATCATCAAGCACATGCGACATATCAAGATTTCTAGCAGGAGGTGATATCGCAAACTTACTCATAACTGAAGGTGAATCAAGTGTAGAGCTAGATGGCAATTTCTTACCTCCCCACGTAGTTGAGGGCAAGACTTTGGTCTTCGGATCCTTCAGATTCTTCATAGTGATCAGCAGATATAAATCCCAAATGACTCACAGAATATAGCAATACCTCCCCGGCAACGGCGCCAGAAAAGTGATGACGTCAGCTGTGCTTCCCCGGCAATGGCTCCAGAAAAGGGTTGATCCTGCAATCTCTAGTGTTAGCTAGACTAATGCTTATAAACAACTAACCTTCTCCTGCAACGGCAGCAGAAGAATGCTGATAGCACTCCCCGACAATGAAACTGGAAGAATGTTGTTGATGGCCCACCAGCGCGTGGGTTCGCAGCAGTTTTCGAGGGTAGAGTATTCAAGCCAATTTATAGGTACGCCAGACAGGAGGTGAGAGTATACTCTCAAGTATTAGCAGCTGAATTTGTCAAATTCAACCACACCCGAAAGATTAGTATCTGCAAGCACAATAGTAACCGCGAAGTAGTAACAGCGAAGTAGCGGGTATCGGTAGTGTAACGAGCAATAACAGTGGCAAGGAACAATAGTAGTGACAGCAGTAGCAAGTGGCAACAGTAGCAAGCGACAGTAGTAGCAACAGTAGCAGAGCAAGACAAGTAACAGCAGTAGCAACAGTAGTAGCAGCACAGCAAGACACGTAACGGCAGTAGCAACAGTAGTAGCAGCAGAGCAAGACAAGTAACGGCAGTAGCAACAGTAGCAGCAAACTTGTAGGCATTGGATCGGTGATTTGTTTGGATGATAATCATCATGCAACAGCTATAACACGGAGAGATATGTGGCTACCTCCCGTTCGTCAATGTGATGTAGGCATGCATTCCGTGTGTCTTCATACGTGCTTAGGGAAAAGAACTTGCATGACATCTATTGTCCATCCCTCCCGTGGCAGCGGGGTCCAAAAGGAAACTACGGGATATTAAGGTTCTCCTTTTAATAAAGAACCAGACCAACGCATCAGCACTTGGTGAACACATGAACTCCTCAAACTATGGTCATCACCAGGAGTGATTCCGGTTATTGTCACTCCGGGGTTGCCGGATCATAACACATAGTAGGTAACTACAACTTGCAAGATCGGGTCTAAAACACACATATATTGGTGACAACATAATAATTTCAGATCTGAAATCATGGCACTCAGGCCCTAGTGACAAGCATTAAGCATGGTAAAGTAGTAGCAACATCAAATCTCAGAACATAGTGGATACTAGGGATCAATCCCCGTCAAAACTAACTCGATTACATGATAGATCTCATCCTACTCATCACCGTCCAGCGAGCGTACGAATAGATTACTCACGAATGATGGAGAGCTTCATGGAATTGGAGAGCGAAGAAGGTTGATGATGACGATGGCGACGATTTCCCCTCTCCGGAGCCCAAGACGGACTCCAGATCTACCCTCCAGATGAAGAACAGGTGGTGGCGGCGCCTCCGTATCGAAAACGCGACGAGAACTTCTCTTTTTTATTTTTTCTGGGACGAAAGACAACTTATAGAGCTGGAGTTGGGGGCGGCAGAGGCATGTGGGCCCCACAAGACTGCCCACCGCCACCAGGGGTGGTGGCGGAGCAGGGGCTTGTGGCCCACTGGCCCACCCCCTCAGGTGGATTATGGCGCGGGTATTTTTGATATTTTCCAAAACTGCTCCCCGTAAATTTTCACGACGTTTGGAGAACTTTGATTTATGCACAAAATTAACACCAAGGCAATTCTGCTGAAAACAGCGTCAGTCCAGGTTAGTTCCATTCAAATCATGCAAATTATAGTCCAAAACAAGGGCAAAAGAGTTTGGAAAAGTAGATACGTTGGAGACGTATCACGCCACCGGCCTGTCCCGCCGGCGAGCCGAGGCCCCCACCCGTTGCAGAGCCGTCGCCGGCAACCTCGCGACCCCGCCGATCGGAGCTTCACCCGCCATCGCCGGCAGCCAGCCCCAAGGGCGCCAGCCGCAGCTCACCCCCAAGCCAGCCCGATCTGCGCCGCCTCGCCGCCTCCCCTCGTTCCGTGTCTCTCTACCCCACCGCCGCCTCGGTCCCGCAGCTCCCCGTCCCCGGTCACCTCTTGTCGCGCCGGCCACCGCCGTAGGTCCCTCGCCCTGCGTTGCTGCGTTCCAGTCGCGGTCTGGATCAAGTGGATCCAGATCCAGCGACCACTGCTCGCGTTGGCATGGGCCGCAGCGCCCTGGCCCAGCACCACGTCGAGCTGGCCCACCTCTCCTCTGCTCCAGCGCGACCGAGCCGGCCCAGGCTCGCCCGTCGGCCCAGCTAGGCCGGCCTCCTCCCCCGCCGAACCAGGCCCCAGGCCCACGGTGAGCCCCTTGTTGCCCTTCTACCGCCCTATTTTGCGCACTAGGCGATATGTAGTTAAGTTGTGCTCAATGCGAGATTCGCCCTAGATTTCGAATCAGGCCCCGTAGTATTTTTTTTAGGTTTTCAGATTTAATAATAACACGAATATAGCTGATTTTAAAATACCCGTAAATTATTAACCGTGCGTCGGATTACAATGAGTTGTATACGAAACTTGATTAGTTTTCCGCGTAGATTAATATTTTGCAACTTGCATGCATGTTTGAAATAGTTTGACCCGTCGAATACCTAGAAACGCGTGCTGTCCTATTATGTTTTTATTCCATAGTTATTTTTCGTGCGTGTCCGGATTGCACAAACCCCGTAGATAAAATGCTCATGTTTTAGGAACCCTTTTTTCATGTATTTTAGTGTTGTTGTTGGTATTTTTGCATGTGGGATTCCTTAGCTAGTTTGTTATACCGTGTTTAGCACGTTATCTCACATATACGTGTGGCGTTGTTTTAATTTTGCAACCCCTCATGTTATATATGTTTTCGGAGTAGAAAAATCCGTAGAATTTGACTGTGTATTTAGTTTTAGCTTTTGAGCAAGTTAGTTCGCGTGATATTTTGCCATGTTGCCCGTTTGTTTATTTTGTGGGATTTAATCCGTGCATCATATGAAGAAGTTGTCAACTAGAGAGTTGCTCTTGGATGTTTAGTCTAGCCCCTCGTATTTTGGTTGCAATAGAAATCCATGTTTAGGTGTGGTTTGCTTGCTCTCAACTTGCTAGGAAATAGAGCTGATTTGGAGATGCCGAAATATTACTAAGTCTGAAATCTGTTATATTTCATTGTTGTCTTTGCATGAGTTTATCTGGTGATCTATAGCTCTATTGAGGTTGATGCAATGGAGTTAGTTGTACACTTTAGGATTCACTAGCACGCTGTCGATTTTCATGCCATTTGGAGTCCTGTAGCTTATGGTTTTGCTGCTGTCAATATGCCTTTAGATCAAGAACTGCACTTTCATATATGTGTTTTTTCACAAAGTCTGGAACTATGTGTGAGAAGCCATTTTGTGACTTCTTTTCCTAGTGATCCATGCTTCCATGCTAGGTGTTATTAGTTGTATGTTGTAGTGCTTCTTTCCCTCTATCGTCTCATGCCTTGGTTGAGCATTTTGGATTTGTGTAGCTCGTAGTTGTGGGGCGTAGAAAATGCTATGTGGCTGATTTTGGCAGATTGTAGTGATTTCTTGTCTAGCTCGTAGTTGTTGAACCGTTGCTCCGATTTGATCGTGCCCTATATGAAACTTGCTTAGAATCTCGTGTAGTTTCATATTATATTGCTGGTTGTGTGTTTTGAGATGCTTGTAACTGTCGTTGCACACATATTGCATTCATGTCATCATATCTTGCGGTGATCGTATCTTTCGAACCGTAGCTCCGTTGGAGATGTTCTCTATGTGTAAATTGCTTGTAACGACGCGTAGAATCACGTGAACCTACTTATTTTGCTGTTTAACAAACATTTAAACGTGTTAGTTCAGATCTGGACAGAATTGTAAATTAACATGTGAGGTCGTTTCGGAGATGCTATATGTCATTTCCGACCTCATTTCAGATGCCTAGATAGGTAATTTAATTACACTTCACCTCTTGCTATGTTTAACAACACTTAATATTGCCGTGTACCTAATCTAGATAGAACTAACTAACCTGTATGTGGAGTTTCGTCAATATGCAACTCGTTGCATATTGAACTTCACTTAATGTGTAGAGTTTGATTCTCGTGAATCGTCGTGCCATGTATTGCATATATTCAGCTGATCATGCATCATATGTGGATTGCATCTTGTCGTGCATGTGCCATGGGGAATATCTGTGTTGATGCTTGCTTCCGGTTTCCTTCGTCTCGATAGAGTTCCGCAAGCGTGTCGGATTGTGAGGACCTGTTCGACTACATCGGTTCGTCTGCTTCACGGAGTCGTTCTTATTCCAAGCGGGATCTCAGGCAAGATGACCATTTCCACAGATACCATTACTATCATTGTCATGCTAGTATTATCGTTTCTGTCGCTATGTCTCGTTGCCTACCACATGTTAAATATCAGCCTCTCAACATTGCCATGAAAACCTTCAACATGTTCACAACCTAGCAAACCACTGATTGTCTATGTTACCGCTTGCTTAAGCATGTGTTAGCGTTGCTAGTTGCAGGTGTAGTTTCTTCCATGTGATAACATGGGTTCCTTCTTACATCACCATATTAAATGCTATTTAATTTAATGGACCTATATACTTGGTAAAAGGTGGAAGGCTCGGCCTTTTTAGCCTGGTGTTTTGTTCCACCTTTTCCCCCTTAGTTTGGGCTACCGGTGTTATGTTCCATATTTGAGCGCTCCTAACACGATCGGGTTTGTTATGGGGACCCCCTTGATAATTCATTCTAGATTAAAGCTGGTCTGGCAAGGCCCAACTTTGGTTCTACATTTGCTTAATAACCTAATAAAATTGCATAGGGACTTTCCGGACCCCAAGGATAATTAATCAACCCCGGGGCGAGTGCTCCGCATGAGTGTTGGTCCCACCTGAGCGATGTCCGGCGCCCCCTGGTCACCCAGGGTTTAGCGATCCCGACGTCTTGCTCATCCGTCATGTCCTGAGAACGAGATACGCAGCTCCTATCGGGATCGTCGACACGTCGGGCGGCCTTGCTGGTTTAGTTTTACCTTTGACAAGATATCTTGTGCATCGGTATTCCGGTGATGCTTTGGGTAATATCAGAGTTGAGGTTTTCCACTAAGGAGTGTGACGAGGTCGCGAGTGTCGTGATCGAGGATTTCTATGCGGCTTGTGGTAATTTGTGATGGACTAGTTGGAGCACCCCTGTAGGGTTAAATCTTTTTGGAAAGCCATGCCCGCGGTTATGTGGCAACGTGGAAACTTGTTTAACACTGGTTCTAGATAACTTGAAGTTAACTTAACTAAAACTTGCCAACTGTGTGCGTAACCGTGACTGTCTCTTTCGTGAGTTCCTTCTCTGATCGAGGACACGATGGGGTTATGTTTGACGTAAGTAGGTGTTCAGGATCATTCATTTGGTCAACAGTAGTTCACATCCACTATGCGTAGATCTTCCCCCTCTTTATTTCTTGTACTCGTAAGTTAGCCACTAGATAATTGCTTAGTCACATGTTGCATCCTCACCACTTAACCATACCTCACCTATTAAGCTTTGCTAGTCTTGATACCTTTGGAAATGAAATTCATGTGTCCCCTGTGGCTCACAGATTACTACAACACCAGTTGCAGGTACAGGTAAAGGTTGCTTGACGCGAGCGCGTTGATTGTTCATTTGGAGTTGCTTCTTCTTCGTCATCGATCTAGGATGGGTTCTAGGTCGGCAGCCTGGGATAGTAAGGATGGACGTCATTTTTCTTTTCTCGTTTGTTTTCGTCCGTAGTCGGACCCTTCTCTTCTTCATGATGTTTATGTATTGTAGTGATGTGATTCTGATATAGCTTGTGGCGAGTGTAAGCCAATTCCATATATCTCATCATTTCAGTACATGTACTTGTAACGATATCCATTCTTGTGAAACGACGAGATGCGTTTATATCCCTGACGAGGCCCTCGTGCCAAATTGAGGATAGGATCGCATCTTAGGCATTACAAACAGGGAGCCCACAAGCCCCCTAGGCGCGGCTAGGGGGGTAGGCCGCGCCTAGCAGGCTTGTGGCCTCCTGGTGGCTCCCCTCTGGTACTTCTTCGGCCCAATATTTTTTATAAATTCCAAAATAATTCCTCGTTGATTTTCACGGCTTTTGGAGTTGCGCAGAATAGGTATCTCAAACTTTCTCCTTTTTTAGGCCAGAATTCCAGCTGCCGGCATTCTCCCTCTTCATGTAAACCTTGCAAAATAAGAGAGAAAAGGCGTAAGTATTGTACCGTGAAGTGTAATAACAGCCCAAAAAGCTATAAATATCAACATAAAAGCATGATTCAAAATGGACGTATCAAGTCCCCCAAGCTTAGACTTCGCTTGTCCTCAAGCGGAAACCGAGATCAATAAATATGCCCACATGTTTAGAGAGAGAGAGGTGTTGACAAAACAAGATATGGACATGCAGGCATCATGATCATAGTCAGAACAGCAATATCATCATATAATCTCTTATGCTAAAGTGATAATTCCTTCACAAAGTAAAGTATGGGTCAAGGACTTTATTGAGAATTAACAACCAATAGCCTTTAGTCATTTAAGCAATTGCAATTTATCATAACAACGGAAAGAGTCAAATAAGATCTTGTAAAGCAAATCCACATACTCAATCATCCTTTCATCTTCTACAATTGCTACAACTCATGTGGTACTCATGAGATCAAAGTTTCAGTCAGACACAGAGAAAGATATCGGCTTATAGTTTCGCCTCCCAACTATTTACCTCAAGGATAATGTCAACAATAATAATTAACGAATACTTACTTCCAAGTTGACATATGAATATATATCTTTCCCTAGCATATGACGTTAGCCAAGATAAAGGCGAAAGAAGGAATTGGTGTAGATCACCATGACTCTTTCAAGGGAAAAAAGTAAAGGTACAAGATAGGCCCTTCGCAGAGGGAAGCAGAGGTTGTCATGCACTTTTGAGGTTTGGATGTGTGACCTGTTAGTGTGAAGGAACATCACTTAATATTGCCTCCTGTGATAAAGAACTTTATTATGCAGTCTGTCGCTTTTATGTCTTCGTCATCACAGGTTCGTACAAAGCTTATTTTCCACACACTAATAGATCATACTTATTTAGGGAGCAATTTTTATTGCTTGCACCGATGACAACTTACTTGAGGGATCTTATTCAATCCATAGGTAGATATGGTGGACTCTCATGGCAAAACTGGGTTGAAGGTTTATGGATGCACAAGTAGTATCTCTACTTGGTGCGGAAGTTTTGGCTGAAATGAGGTGGAAGCAAGCATCACATGCTAAGGGATCTCTAGTCATATAACATTGTTCGGAACCAACCAAACATAATTCATTATGTTGTCTTCCTTCTCCAACATCTACTTCTAAGCATGCAATAGTTTAATGAGTGTTCACAATCATAGATAGTGTCAAAGATGATATATTTATATGTAAACCTCTCTTTCCTTATTACTTCCTATTAATTGCAACAATGACCAAGGTCTACGTTTGTCCACCTACAACAAGTTTCAATCAACATTCTTTTTATATGTGAAGCCATCACTTCCCATAAGATCATTACATGATCTTTCATGCTTTTGTTCTTTTATCATTCTTTTCTTTCAGATCATGGCATAAGCCAGGCCCTTAACTAAAACACTATTTATTATATGACTCACGAGCTCGAATACATTGGGGGTGACACAAAGCAAAACTCAAGCCTAGATCACTAAGAACTTTGTTCTACTAGAGAAAGATAAAACCAAAAAGTAACTAACTAAGACAAGGTAAAGGCAAAAGATGTGATGGTGATACGATACCGGGGCAACTCCCCCAAGCTTGGCACAAGCCAAGGGGATTGCCCATACTCGTGCTTAGTTGTCTTCCTTTGGAGGTGATGGTAGTGGAGTTGTCTTGTCTTTTGATTCCAAGAGGGCCATCAATCTTTGATTTATACCTTGGAGCTCTGTGATATTTTCTCCAGCAAAACAACTTCACGAGTGAGATAAGTATTACGAACACGAGTTATTTCACATAACCTCAAGAGCTCGATCAAGGATGGAGGTAAAAAGTGGAGGTAGGATTGAAGAAAATCCTCTTCCTCGGCTTCTTCCTTGTTGAGCATAGATTGCCCTTCGTCCAACGCCGGATTCTTCTCCTTACTTTTGCCCTTAGTTTCTTCAGGTAGCCTTTCCTTGGCCTCCATGACCTCCATTCTTTTCAGATCAACATTTACTTCTTCGTAGACTTGAGGGAGATCGTCCTCCCCTACAGATTGCTGAGACGACATCTTGCTCTAAATCTGCGGCAGAAACAGGCTCGAAACGAAAATAGAGGAAAATTGTGTGATACGAGGGTCAGACCTTTCGGGAAAATATATAATGATTTTTTTCCGACTAGAAGGAGTACTCCGCAAGAAAACGGAGTCCGGGAGGCACACGAGGTGGTCACAAGCCCCCCAGGCGCGGCCAGGGGGTGGCCCGCGCCTGGCAGGCTTGTCGCCTCCTCGTGCGCTTTCCGGACTACTTTAATTTTTTCTATTTTTCTAAAAAATCCAAAACGGAGAAAAATTCCTACTGGAAATTTTTTGGAGTCGGTTTACTTACCGAATCACATACCTCCTCATTTTCGGAGTCTGAAACAGGCTGATAAATATCCCTTATGTACTCCTCTGGAGTTATGGTATTGATAATATTGCTTTCAACATTTATGGGAGTACCTGAGATATAATGCTTGACTCTTTGCCCATTTACCACTCTCGGAAAATTACCTTCCGCGTTGTTGATCTTGATGGCACCGGAACGATATACTTCCTCAACAATGTAAGGACCTTCCATTTAGAGAGAAGCTTGCCTGCAAAAAATCTTAAACGAGAATTGTATAGCAAGACATAATCACCTACATTGAACTCGCGTTTTTGTATCCTTTTACCATGCCACCTCTTAACCTTTTCTTTGAACAACTTGGAATTTTCATATGCCCGAGCTCTCCATTCATCAAGCAAGCTAATATCAAATAACCTCTTCTCACCAGCAAGTTTGAAATCAAAGTTGAGCTCCTTTATTACCCAATAAGCCTTATGCTCTAGCTCAAGAGGTAAATGACATGATTTACCGTAAACCATTTTGTACGGAGACATGCCCATGGGATTCTTATAACCAGTTCTATAAGCCCACAGTGCATCATCGAGCTTCTTAGACCAATTCTTTCTAGACCTATTGATAGTCTTTTGCAGAATTAGTTTAATCTCTCTATTACTTAGCTCTACTTGACCAGTGGACTGAGGGTGATAGGGAGATGCAATTCTATGGTTGACATCATACTTAGCAAGTGTTTTACAAAAAGCACCATGAATAAAATGTGAACCACCATCAGTCATTAGATATCTAGGGACTCCAAATCTAGGGAAAATAACTTCTTTAAGCATCCTGATAGAAGTGTTGTGATCAGCACTACTAGTTGGGATAGCTTCTACCCACTTAGTAACTTAATCAACGACAACTAGGATATGAGTATACCCGTTGGATTTTGGAAAAGGTCCCATATAATAAAAGCCCCAAACATCAAATGGTTCAATGACAAGTGAATAATTCATAGGCATTTCCTGACATTTACTGATATTACATATTCTTTGACATTCGTCACATGATAGGACAAACTTACGGGCATCCTTAAAGAGAGTGGGCCAATAGAAACCTGATTGAAATACCTTGTATGCAGTTCTATCTCCCGCATGGCGTCCTCCGTAAGCCTCGGAGTGACACTTCTGTAGGATATGTCCCTGTTCATGTTCAGGTACACAACATCTAATAACACCATCTACTCCTTCCTTATAAAGGTGAGGATCATCCCAAAAGTAATGTTTCAAATCAAAAAAGAATTTCTTGTTTTGCTGGTATGTGAAACTAGGTGGTATATATTTGGCAACGATATAATTTGCATAATCAGCATACCACGGTGTACTACGTGAAGTATTGATGACATTCAATTGCTCATCTGGAAAGCTATCATCAATAGGTTGTGGGTCATCAAGAACATTCTCCAACCTAGACAAGTTATCTGCTACTGGGTTCTCAGCACCCTTCCTATCGACAACATGCAAATCAAATTCTTGTAGCAAGAGAACCCATCTGATAAGTCTAGGTTTAGCGTCTTTCTTTTCCATGAGGTACTTAATAGCAGCGTGATCAGTGTGAATAGTGACTTTGGAATCAACTATGTAAGATCTGAACTTTTCACATGCAAACACGACTGCTGAAAATTCATTTTCAGTAGTAGCATAGTTTCTTTGGGCACTGTCTAGAGTTTTACTAGCATAATGAATAACATTCAACTTCTTATCAACTCTTTGTCCTAGGACAGCACCCACAACATAATCACTAGCATCACACATAATTTCAAAAGGTAAGTTCCAATCAGGTGGTTGAACAATAGGCGCAGTTATCAAGGCCTTTTTAAGTATTTTGAAGGCTTCCTCACAATCATCGTCAAAAAAAAAAGGAATACCTATTTCCAAGAGATTCGTAAGAGGCCTAGAAATCTTAGAAAAGTCCTTAATGAACCTTCTATAGAAACCAGCATGACCAAGGAAACTTCTTATACCTTTGATATCTATAGGGCATGGCATTTTCTCGATCGCATCAACCTTAGCCTTATCAACTTCAATACCTCTTTCAGAAATTTTATGTCCTAAGACGATGCCTTCATTAACCATAAAGTGGCACTTCTCCCAATTCAAGACAAGGTTGGTGTCTTTACATCTCTGCAAAACTCGATCAAGGTTGCTGAGGCAATCATCAAAAGAAGACCCGTAAATGGAGAAGTCATCCATGAAAACCTCAACAATCTTTTCACAAAAGTCAAAGAATATAGCCATCATACATCTTTCAAAGGTAGCAGGTGCATTACATAAGCCAAAAGGCATACGTCTGTAAGCAAAGGTACCGAAAGGGAAAGTGAAAGTGGTTTTCTCCTGATCAGATTGTGCAACAGGTATTTGGGAGAAACCAGAATAACCATATAGAAAGCAGAAGTGTGTGTGTTTAGACAGTCTTTCTAGCATTTGGTCGATAAAAGGCAAAGGGTAATGATCTTTCCTAGTGGCTTTATTCAATTTCCTAAAATCGATCACCATCCTATAGCCAGTAATAATCCTCTGTGGTATCAATTCATCCTTATCATTAGGGAGAATGGTAATACCTCCCTTCTTAGGGACGCAATGCACCGGACTCACCCAATCACTATGAGCAACAGGATAGATAATACCTGCTTCCATGAGCTTTAGTATTTCTTTTCTTACTACCTCTTTCATCTTAGGATTTAATCTCCGTTGATGATCGGCAACTGGTTTGGAATCAGGATCGGTTTTAATCTTGTGCTGGCATAGAGTCGGACTAATGTCCTTAGGATCATCAAGAGTATATCCAATAGCAGCACGGTGCTTCCTCGGAGTTTTTAGTAACTTCTTTTCTTCATGCTCTGAGAGGCTAGCACTAATAATAACAGGATATATCTCTTTTTCATCAAGATAAGCATACTTAAGTGTATCAGGCAACTGTTTAAGCTCGAACACAGGATCACCTTTTGGTGGGGGTGGATCTCCAAGCAGTTCAACATGCAAATTATTCTTAAGGATAGGATGTGGTTCAAAGATAACTCTATCTATCTCATTCCTTTCATCCATATGCATATCATTTTCATGCTCAAGAAATTATTGCTCTAAAGGATCAGTAGGAGGCACAACAATAGAATCTAGGGCAATAATTTCATCCTTACTAGGCAACTCTTTTTCATGAGGTTGTCTACCAAACTTGGAGAAATTGAACTCATGTGACACACCTTCAAAGCCAACAGTGACAGTTTGCTTCTCACAGTCAATATGAGCATTGACAGTATTGAGGAAAGGTCTGCCAAATATGATGGGACAAAAGCTATCTTGTGTGGTAGCAAGAGCGAGAAAATCAGCAGGATACTTCGTTTTACCACACAAGACTTCAACATCCCTAACAATTCCCAAAGGGCGGATAGTATCTCTATTGGCAAGCTGAATAGTGACATCAAAAGGTTCCATCTCAACAGGTGCAATATCGTCTTTAATTTCATCATATAAGGATTGAGGTATTGCACTAACACTAGCACCCACGTCACATAAACCATGATAACAATGATCTCCTATCTTAACAGAAACAACATGTGTGCCGACAACATGCCTATGTTTGTCTCTAGCATGTGGTTTAGCAATTCTAGCAGCATCTTCATAGAAGTGAATATCATGGCCATCA
The DNA here is from genome assembly GCF_904849725.1 of Hordeum vulgare subsp. vulgare. Classification (NCBI taxonomy): domain Eukaryota; kingdom Viridiplantae; phylum Streptophyta; class Magnoliopsida; order Poales; family Poaceae; genus Hordeum; species Hordeum vulgare. The sequence goes on along the minus strand of NC_058521.1, from coordinate 42,554,709 downwards.
ACATTGTCGGACAGGAGATCTTTGATAATAGCAATGCTAGGTTCAACACTAATTTGCTCAGGGGGTGTAGGTGTTCTAATGTATCCCCTACGTATCACAGTTGAAACTTTAGAATGATCCTTTATCCTAACAAGGAAAGGTGGTTTCTCAATGTAAGCACTGGGAACAATACGATCATTATAAGCGATGACTTTCTCTTCAACTGGATTGGGTTTAACTACATTGACTTCTAAGGGAGGATGATATTTAAACCACTTCTCTTTAGGGAGATCAATATGAGCAGCAAATGATTCACACAATGAAGCTACTATCTCAGAGTCAAGTCCATATTTAGCGCTAAAATCACAAAGAGTATTTGTTTCGACAAAGGATTTAACGCAATCAAACTTGAAATTCATACCTGACTCCTTACCTTCATCAAACTCCCAATATTCAGAGTTGTGTTTAATTCTTTCCAATAAATTCCATTTGAAGTCAATATCTCTCTTCATAAAAGAACCGGTACAAGAAGTGTCAAGCATCGTGCGATTATCATGAGAAAGCCGAGCATAGAAGTTCTGAATGATAATTTCTCTCGAGAGCTCATGGTTGGGGCATGAATATAACATTGATTTAAGCCTCCCCCAAGCTTGAGCTATACTTTCTCTGTCACGAGGACAAAAATTATAAATATAATTCCGATCACGATGTACCAAATGCATAGGATAAAACCTTTGATGAAATTCCAATTTCAATCGGTTGTAGTTCCATGATCCAGTATCATCACATAGCCTATACCATGTCAATGCTTTATCCCTCGAAGGTAAGGGAAAGACCTTCTCCTTGACCTCATCCTCGGGCAAACCTGCAAGCTTAAATAAACCACAAACTTCATCTACATAGATTAGATGCAAGTCGGGATGTGATGTTCCATCTCCTGTAAAAGGATTAGCCAGGAGTTTCTCAAACATACCGGAAAGAAATTCATAGCAAATATTTTTAGTAGGTGCAGCAGGTTGAGGAGCAACTCCTTGTGCTTCTGTTCGAGGTGAATATACCCCGAACATGCTCCTCAAAGGATTAGTTTCCATAGTAACAAGTGACAATAAATTTCAGCACACTATATAAATGTTTCCTTACCAAATTCCACTTACCAAAGGCGCTTCACTCCCCGGCAACGGCGCCAGAAAAGAGTCTTGATGACCCACAAGTGTAGGGGATCTATCGTAGTCCTTTTGATAAGTAAGAGTGTCGAACCCAACGAGGAGCAGAAGGATCTGACAAGTGGTTTTCAGCAAGGTATTCTCTGCAAGCACTGAAATTATCGGTAACAAAAAGTTGTGTGATAAGATGATTCGTAGCAAGTAGCAAGTAACAATAGTAACAACGGTGCAGCAAAGTGGCCCAATCCCTTTTGTAGCAAGGGACAAGCTTGGACAAACTCTTATAGGAGGTAAAGCGCTCCCGAGGACACATGGGAATTTCTGTCAAGCTAGTTTTCATCATGTTCATATGATTCGCGTTCGCTACTTTGATAGTTTGATATGTGGGTGGACCGGTGCTTGGGTGCTTCCCTCACTTGGACAAACATCCCACTTATGATTAACCCCTCTCGCAAGCATCCGCAACTACGAAATAAGAATTAAGACAAAGTCTAACCATAGCATTAAACTAGTGGATCCAAATCAGCCCCTTACGAAGCAACGCATAAACTAGGGTTTAAGCTTCTGTCACTCTAGCAACCCATCATCTACTTACTACTTCCCAATGCCTTCCTCTAGGCCCAAATAATGGTGAAGTGTTATGTAGTCGATGTTCACATAACACCACTAGAGGAGAGACAACATACAACACATCAAAATATCGAACGAATACCAAATTCACATGACTGCTTATAGCATGACTTATCCCATGTCCTCAGGAACAAAAGTAACTACTCACAAAGCATAATTATGTTCATGACCAGAGAGGTATTGAATAGCATCAAGGATCTGAACATATAATCTTCCACCGAGTAATCCAACTAGCATCAACTACAAAGAGTAATTAACACTACTAGCAACCTTACAAGTACCAATCGGAGTCGCGAGACGAAGATTGGTTACAAGAGATGAACTAGGGTTGGGAGATAAGATGGTGCTGATGAAGATGTTGATGGTGATGAGTCCCCTCCGATGAGAGGAGTGTTGGTGATGACGATGGTGACGATTTCCCCCTCCGGGAGGGAAGTTTCCCTGGCACGACGACCCTGCCGGAGCTCTAGATTGGTTCTGCTCAAGTTCCGCCTCGTGGCCGCGGCGAATCCTCCCGAAAGCCTCCTCTTGATTTTTTCCGGAACGAAACCCTTCTTATAGCAAAAGAGGGGATCCAGAGGGCCAACAGGGAGCCCACATGCCCCCTAGGCGCGGCCAGGGGGTAGGCCGCGCCTAGCAAGCTTGTGGCCTCCTGGTGGCTCCCCTCTGGTACTTCTTCGGCCCAGTATTTTTTATAAATTACAAAATAATTCCTCGTTGATTTTCACGGCTTTTGGAGCTGCGCAGAATAGTGTTGGAATTATGCCCTGGAGGCAATAATAAATATATAGTTATTATTATAATTCCTGTATCAAGATAATAGTTTATTATCCATGCTATAATTGTATTGAATGAAGACTCATTTACATGTGTGGATACATAGACAAAACACCGTCCCTAGCATGCCTCTAGTTGGCTAGCCAGTTGATCAATGATAGTCAGTGTCTTATGATTATGAACAAGGTGTTGTTGCTTGATAACTGGATCACGTCATTGGGAGAATCACGTGATGGACTAGACCCAAACTAATAGACGTAGCATGTTGATCGTGTCATTTTGTTGCTACTGTTTTCTGCGTGTCAAGTATTTATTCCTATGACCATGAGATCATATAACTCACTGACACCGGAGGAATGCTTTGTGTGTATCAAACGTCGCAACGTAACTGGGTGACTATAAAGATGCTCTACAGGTATCTCCGAAGGTGTTAGTTGAGTTAGTATGGATCAAGACTGGGATTTGTCACTCCGTGTGACGGAGAGGTATCTCGGGGCCCACTCGGTAATACAACATCACACACAAGCCTTGCAAGCAATGTAACTTAGTGTAAGTTGCGGGATCTTGTATTACGGAACGAGTAAAGAGACTTGCCGGTAAACGAGATTGAAATAGGTATGCGGATACTGACGATCGAATCTCGGGCAAGTAACATACCGAAGGACAAAGGGAATGACATACGGGATTATACGAATCCTTGACACTGAGGTTCAAACGATAAGATCTTCGTAGAATATGTAGGATCCAATATAGGCATCCAGGTCCCGCTATTGGATATTGACCGAGGAGTCTCTCGGGTCATGTCTACATAGTTCTCGAACCCGCAGGGTCTGCACACTTAAGGTTCGACGTTGTTTTATGCGTATTTGAGTTATATGGTTGGTTACCGAATGTTGTTCGGAGTCCCGGATGAGATCACGGACGTCACAAGGGTTTCCGGAATGGTCCGGAAACGAAAATTGATGTATAGGATGACCTCATTTGATTACCGGAAGGTTTTCGGAGTTACCGGGAATGTACCAGGAATGACGAATGGGTTCCGGGAGTTCACCGAAGGGGGGCAACCCACTCCGGGGAAGCCCATAGGTATTTGGGGGGGTCACACCAGCCCTTAGTGGGCTGGTGGGATAGCCCACCAATCCCCTATGCGCCAAGAGAGAAAAGATCAAAGGAAAGAAAAAAAAAGGAAGAAGTGGGAAGGGGGAAGGACTCCCTCCCACCAAACCAAGTAGGACTCAGTTTGGGGGGGGAGAGTCCTCCCCCCTGGCTCGGCCGACCCCTTGGGGATCCCTTGGACCCCAAGGCAAGGTCCCCCTCCCTCCTCCTATATATATGGGGCTTTTAGGGCAGATTTGAGACGACTTTCTCATGGCTGCCCGACCACATACCTCCATAGTTTTTCCTCTAGATCGTGTTTCTGCGGAGCTCGGGCGGAGCCCTGCTGAGACAAGATCATCACCAACCTCCGGAGCGCCGTCACGCTGCCGGAGAACTCTTCTACCTCTCCGTCTCTCTTGTTGGATCAAGAAGGCCGAGATCATCGTCGAGCTGTACGTGTGCTGAACGCGGAGGTGCCGTCCGTTCGGTACTAGATCGTGGGACTGATCGCGGGATTGTTCGCGGGGCGGATCGAGGGACGTGAGGACGTTCCACTACATCAACCGCGTTCTCTAACGCTTCTGCTGTACGATCTACAAGGGTACGTAGATCACTCATCCCCTCTCGTAGATGGGCATCACCATGATAGGTCTTCGTGCGCGTAGGAAAATTTTTGTTTCCCATGCGACGTTCCCCAACAGTGGCATCATGAGCTAGGTTCATGCGTAGATGTCTTCTCGAGTAGAACACAAAAGGTTTTGTGGGCGGTGATGTGCGTTTTGCTGCCCTCCTTAGTCTTTTCTTGATTCCGCGGTATTGTTGGATTGAAGCGGCTTGGACCGACATTACTCGTACGCTTACGAGAGACTGGTTTCATCGTTACGAGTAACCCCCTTTGCTCAAAGATGACTGGCAAGTGACGGTTTCTCCAACTTTAGTTGAATCGGATTTGACCGAGGAGGTCCTTGGATGAGGTTAAATAGCAACTCATATATCTCCGTTGTGGTGTTTGCGTAAGTAAGATGCGATCCTACTAGATACCCTTGGTCACCACGTAAAACTTGCAACAACAAAATTAGAGGACGTCTAACTTGTTTTTGCAGGGTATGATTGTGATGTGATATGGCCAATGATGTGATGTGATATATTGGATGTATGAGATGATCATGTTGTAATAGAAATATCGACTTGCACGTCGATGGTACGGCAACCGGCAGGAGCCATAGGGTTGTCTTTATACTAACATATGTGCTTGCAGTTGCGTTTACTATTTTGCTAGGATGTAGCTTTAGTAGTGATAGCATAAGTAGCACGACAACACCGATGGCGACACGTTGATGGAGATCATGATGATGGGGATCATGGTGTGGCGCCGGTGACAAGAAGATCGTGTCGGTGCTTTGGTGATGGAGATCAAGAAGCACGTGATGATGGCCATATCATGTCACTTATGAATTGCATGTGATGTTAATCCTTTTATGCACCTTATTTTTCTTAGAACGACGGTAGCATTATGAGGTGATCTCTCACTAAAATTTCAAGACGAAATTGTGTTCTCCCCGACTGTGCACCGTTGCTACAGTTCGTCGTTTCGAGACACCACGTGATGATCGGGTGTGATAGACTCAACGTTCACATACAACGGGTGCAAAACAGTTGCGCACGCGGAACACTCGGGTTAAGCTTGACGATCCTAGCATGTGCATACATGGCCTCGGAACACATGAGACCGAAAGGTCGATCATGAATCATATAGTTGATATGATTAGCATAGGGATGCTTACCACTGAAACTACTCTCGACTCACGTGATGATCGGACTTGGGATAGTGTAAGTGGATCATGAACCACTCAAATGACTAGAGAGATGTACTTTTTGAGTGGGAGTTTAGCATATAATTTGATTAAGTTGAACTCTAATTATCTTGAACATAGTCTAAGTCCACTTTGAATATATTTGTGTTGTAGATCATGGCTCACGCAAGTGTCATCCTGAATTTTAATACGTTCCTAGAGAAAGCTAAGTTGAAAGATGATGGAAGCAACTTTGTAGACTGGGCTCGTAATCTTAAGCTAATCTTACAAGCTGGAAAGAAGGATTATGTCCTTAATGCTGCGCTAGGAGATGAACCACCCGCTATGGCTGATCAGGATGTTAAGAATGCCTGGTTAGCGCGTAAGGAGGACTACTCAATAGTTCAATGTGCAGTCTTGTATGGCTTGGAACCGGGACTTCAACGTCGCTTTGAGCGTCATGGAGCATTTGAGATGTTCCAGGAGTTGAAGTTTATCTTTCAGAAGAACGCCCGGATCGAGAGGTATAAGACCTCCGATAAATTCTATGCTTGCAAGATGGAGGAAAACTCGTCTGTCAGTGAACATGTGCTCAAAATGTCTGGGTACTCAAACCGTCTAGCTGAACTGGGGATTGAACTCCCGCAAGAAGCTATCACTGACAGAATCCTCCAATCACTGCCGCCAAGCTATAAAGGCTTTGTGTTGAACTACAACATGCAAGGGATGAACAAGTCTCCCGGCGAGTTGTTTGCGATGCTGAAAATCGCAGAGTCTGAACTCCGTAAAGAGCATCAAGTGTTGATGGTGAGCAAGACCACTAGTTTCAAGAGAAACGGCAAAGGCAAGAAGGGCAATTCGAAGAAGAGCGGCAAGCCTGTTGCCAATCCGCCGAAGAAACCCAAGGCTGGACCTAAGCCTGAAACAGAGTGCTTCTATTGCAAGGGTATGGGTCACTGGAAGCGCAATTGCCCCAAGTATCTGACAGATAAGAAGGCGGGCAAAGAAAATCAGGTATATTTGATATACATGTTATTGATGTGTACTTAACCGGCTCTCGTAGTAGTGCCTGGGTATTCGATACCGGTTCTGTTGCTCACATTTGCAACTCGAAGTAGGAACTGCGGAATAGACGAAGGCTGGCGAAAGACGAAGTGACGATGCGCGTAGGAAACGGTTCCAAGGTTGATGCAATCGCCGTCGGCACCGTGTCACTTCAACTACCATCGGGATTAGTGATGAACTTAAGTCATTGTTATTTAGTGCCTGCGTTGAGCATGAACATTATATCTGGATCTTGTTTATTGCGAGACGGTTACTCTTTTAAGTCTGAGAATAATGGTTGTTCTATTTCTATGAGTAACATCTTTTATGGTCATGCACCGAATGTGAGAGGATTGTTCATATTGAATCTCGATAGCGATACGCATATACATAACATTGAGACCAAAAGAGTTAGAGTAAACAATGATAGCGCCATATTTTTGTGGCACTGCCGCTTGGGTCATATTGGTGTAAAGCGCATGAAGAAACTCCATGCTGATGGACTTTTGGAGTCACTTGACTTTGATTCACTTGACACGTGCGAACCGTGCCACATGAGCAAGATGACTAAAACTCCGTTCTCCGGAACAATGGAGCGTGCAAGTGACTTGTTGGAAATCATACATACCGATGTGTGTGGTCCGATGAGCGTGGAGGCACGCGGCGGATATCGTTATTTTCTCACCTTCACTAACGATTTAAGTAGATATGGTTATGTCTACTTGATGAAGCATAAGTCTGAAACATTTGAAAAGTTCAAGCAATTTCAGAGTGAAGTAGAAAATCATCGTAACAAGAAGATCAAGTTCCTACGGTCTGATCGTGGGGATGAATATCTGAGTTTCGAGTTTGGTACTCACTTAAGACAATGTGGAATTGTTTCGCAGTTAACACCGCCTGGAACACCATAGCGTAATGGTGTGTCCGAACGTCGTAATCGTACTTTGTTAGAGATGGTGCGATCTATGATGTCTCTTACTGATTTGCCGTTATCATTTTGGGGTTATGCATTAGAAACAGCTGCATTCACTTTAAATAGGGCACCATCAAAATCCGTTGAGACGACACCATACGAACTGTGGTATGGCAAAAGACCAAAGTTGTCGTTTCTTAAAGTTTGGGGATGTGATGCTTATGTCAAAAAGCTTCAGCCTGAAAAGCTGGAACCCAAAGCGGAAAAGTGCGTCTTCATAGGTTACCCAAAAGAGACAGTTGGGTACACCTTCTATCTCAAATCCGAGGGCAAAGTGTTTGTTGCTAAAAACGGAACTTTTCTCGAGAAGAAGTTTCTCTCGAGAGAATTGAGTGGGAGGAAGATAGAACTTGACGAGGTTGTCGAACCTCTCATCCCTCTGGATGGTGGCGCAGGGCAAGGGGAAACCTCTGTCGCTGCGACGCCGGTTGAGGAGGAAGTTAATGATGATGATCATGAAACTCCAGTTCAAGTTTCTGTTGAACCACGCAGGTCGGCGAGATCACGCGCTGCTCCAGAGTGGTACGGTAATCCCGTCTTGTCAATCATGTTGTTAGACAACAATGAACCTTCAAATTATGAAGAAGCAATGGTGGGCCCAGACTCCAACAAATGGCTAGAAGCCATGAAGTCCGAGATAGGATCCATGTATGAGAACAAAGTGTGGACTTTGGAGATACTACCTGAGGGCCGCAAGGCTATTCAGAACAAATGGATCTTTAAGAAGAAGACGGACACTGACGGTAATGTGACCGTTTATAAAGCTCGACTTGTGGCAAAGGGTTTTTCACAAGTTCCAGGAGTTGACTACGATGAGACCTTCTCACCCGTAGCGATGCTTAAGTCCGTCAGAATCATGTTAGCAATAGCTGCATTTTTCGATTATGAAATCTGGCAGATGGATGTCAAAACAGCGTTCCTTAACGGTTTCCTTAAGGAAGAGTTGTATATGATGCAACCCGAAGGTTTTGTCGATCCTAAAAATGCTGACAAGGTGTGCAAGCTCCAGCGATCCATTTATGGACTGGTGCAAGCATCTCGGAGTTGGAACAAGCGCTTTGATGAGGTGATCAAAGCATTTGGGTTTATACAAGTGGTTGGAGAATCTTGTATTTACAAGAAAGTGAGTGGGAGCTCTGTGGCGTTTCTAATATTATATGTGGATGACATATTACTGATTGGAAACAACGTAGAGCTTTTGGAGAGCATAAAAGGTTACTTGAATAAAAGTTTCTCTATGAAGGACCTAGGAGAAGCTGCTTACATTCTAGGCATTAAGATCTATAGGGATAGATCAAAACGCCTGATAGGACTTTCACAAAGCACATACCTTGATAAAGTTTTGAAGAGGTTCAAAATGGAACAGTCCAAGAAAGGGTTCTTGCCGGTGTTACAAGGTACGAGATTGAGTAAGACTCAGTGCCCAGCAACTGATGAAGATTGAGAGCATATGCGCTCCGTCCCCTATGCTTCAGCCATAGGCTCTATCATGTATGCGATGCTGTGCACTAGACCGGATGTTAGCCTGGCCATAAGTATGGCAGGTAGGTTCCAGAGTAATCCAGGAGTGGATCACTGGACGGCGGTCAAGAATATCCTGAAGTACCTGAAAAGGACTAAGGAGATGTTTCTCGTGTATGGAGGTGACGAAGAGCTCGCCGTAAAAGGTTACGTCGATGCAAGCTTTGACACAGATCCGGACGACTCTAAGTCGCAAACCGGATACGTATTTATTCTTAATGGGGGTGCAGTAAGCTGGTGCAGTTCCAAGCAAAGCGTCGTAGCAGATTCTACATGTGAAGCAGAGTACATGGCTGCCTCGGAGGCGGCTAAGGAGGGTGTCTGGATGAAGCAGTTCATGACGGATCTTGGAGTAGTGCCAAGTGCACTGGATCCAATAACCTTGTTCTGTGACAACACTGGTGCCATTGCCTTAGCAAAGGAACCAAGGTTTCACAAGAAGACCAGACACATCAAACGACGCTTCAACCTCATCCGCGACTACGTCGAGGAGGAGGACGTAAATATATGCAAAGTGCACACGGATCTGAATGTAGCAGACCCGCTGACTAAACCTCTTCCACGGCCAAAACATGATCGACACCAGAACTGTATGGGTGTTAGATTTATTACAATGTAATTCACATGGTGATGTGAGGGCTAGATTATTGACTCTAGTGCAAGTGGGAGACTTTTGGAATTATGCCCTAGAGGCAATAATAAATATATAGTTATTATTATAATTCCTGTATCAAGATAATAGTTTATTATCCATGCTATAATTGTATTGAATGAAGACTCATTTACATGTGTGGATACATAGACAAAACACCGTCCCTAGCATGCCTCTAGTTGGCTAGCCAGTTGATCAATGATAGTCAGTGTCTTCTGATTATGAACAAGGTGTTGTTGCTTGATAACTGGATCACGTCATTGGGAGAATCACGTGATGGACTAGACCCAAACTAATAGACGTAGCATGTTGATCGTGTCATTTTGTTGCTACTGTTTTCTGCGTGTCAAGTATTTATTCCTATGACCATGAGATCATATAACTCACTGACACCGGAGGAATGCTTTGTGTGTATCAAACGTCACAACGTAACTGGGTGACTATAAAGATGCTCTACAGGTATCTCCGAAGGTGTTAGTTGAGTTACTATGGATCAAGACTGGGATTTGTCACTCCGTGTGACGGAGAGGTATCTCGGGGCCCACTCGGTAATACAACATCACACACAAGCCTTGCAAGCAATGTAACTTAGTGTAAGTTGCGGGATCTTGTATTACGGAACGAGTAAAGAGACTTGCCGGTAAACGAGATTGAAACGGATACTGACGATCGAATCTCGGGCAAGTAACATACCGAAGGACAAAGGGAATGACATACGGGATTATACGAATCCTTGACACTGAGGTTCAAACGATAAGATCTTCGTAGAATATGTAGGATCCAATATGGGCATCCAGGTCCCGCTATTGGATATTGACCGAGGAGTCTCTCGGGTCATGTCTACATAGTTCTCGAACCCGCAGGGTCTGCACACTTAAGGTTCGACGTTGTTTTATGCGTATTTGAGTTATATGGTTGGTTACCGAATGTTGTTCGGAGTCCCGGATGAGATCACGGACGTCACGAGGGTTTCCGGAATGGTCCGGAAACGAAAATTGATGTATAGGATGACCTCATTTGATTACCGGAAGGTTTTCGGAGTTACCGGGAATGTACCGGGAATGACGAATGGGTTCCGGGAGTTCACCGAAGGGGGGCAACCCACTCCGGGGAAGCCCATAGGTATTTGGGGGGGTCACACCAGCCCTTAGTGGGCTGGTGGGACAGCCCACCAATCCCATATGTGCCAAGAGAGAAAAGATCAAAGGAAAGAAAAAAAAAAGGAAGAAGTTGGAAGGGGGAAGGACTCCCTCCCACCAAACCAAGTAGGACTCGGTTTGGGGGGGGAGAGTCCTCCCCCCTGGCTCGGCCGACCCCTTGGGGATCCCTTGGACCCCAAGGCAAGGTCCCCCTCCCTCCTCCTATATATATGGGGCTTTTAGGGCAGATTTGAGACGACTTTCTCACGGCTGCCCGACCACATACCTCCATAGTTTTTCCTCTAGATCGTGTTTCTGCGGAGCTCGGGCGGAGCCCTGCTGAGACAAGATCATCACCAACCTCCGGAGCGCCGTCACGCTACCGGAGAACTCTTCTACCTCTCCGTCTCTCTTGCTGGATCAAGAAGGCCGAGATCATCGTCGAGCTGTACGTGTGCTGAACGCGGAGGTGCCGTCCGTTCGGTACTAGATCGTGGGACTGATCACGGGATTGTTCGCGGGGCGGATCGAGGGACGTGAGGATGTTCCACTACATCAACCGCATTCTCTAACGCTTCTGCTGTACGATGTACAAGGGTACGTAGATCACTCATCCCCTCTCGTAGATGGGCATCACCATGATAGGTCTTCGTGCGCGTAGGAAAATTTTTGTTTCCCATGCGACGTTCCCCAACAAATAGGTATCTCAAACTTGCTCCTTTTTCAGGCCAGAATTCCAGCTGTCGGCATTCTTCCTCTTCATGTAAACCTTGCAAAATAAGAGAGAAAAGGCATAAGTATTGTACCGTGAAGTGTAATAACGGCCCAAAAAGAAATAATATCAACATAAAAGCATGATGCAAAATGAACGTACCAATACTCTCCTTTGTTGGCGTCCCATGTCCATGCCGGTGATTTCCATAACGTGTCTAGCTCCTCTTGCAGAAGCCCCATATACAGGTTAATACTATTTCCCGGTTGTTTCGACCCTTGAATCAGCATGCGCATGTGTATGTACTTTGTCTTCATGCACTTCCATGGGGGGAGGTTGTACATCCATACAAACACGGTACATGTGTTGTGGTTGGTGTTCTGGTTTCCAAATGGATTCATGCCATTGGTACTCGCACCAAGCATGATGTTCCTTGGATCTTCTTTAGCAAATCCATTTACGGTGTTGAATGCTCTCTAGTGGCTACCATCTACGAGGTGTCTCAGCCTCGGATTATCTCCATCGTCGGGCTTCTTCCTCTCCGCATGCCAGCACAGGAGCTTTGCTTCCTTAGGATCTACAAAATACCGCTGCGGACGGGGAGTGATTGGAAAGTACCATACAACTTTATGAGGAGCTTTCTTTCCTGCCTTCTTGGATCGAGAAGCATTGCACACTGGACAGTTAGTTTTTTCCGCATGCTCCCCCCGATAAATGATGCAATCGTTGATGCATGTGTGGTACCTAATGTGTGGCAAATCAAAAGGGCAAACGGTTTTCTTGGCCTCCTCGACACTACTAGGACACAGGTTCCCCGCGGGAAGAACTTTATTATGTAGATACTTCAAATGCTCATCGAGGCTTTTGTTTGTCCATTTGTTTTTGGCCTTCGTCTTTATAAGTTCGAGCGTGAAACTCAAGCGGGTCACCTCGAGATCACAACCGTCATACAATGGAGTCCTCGAGTCCACTTCAAGTTGAGCCAGCTTGGCCTCCTCTCTAGAAGCAGCTCTCTCGCTAGTCATACTCTTGCGAATGAGGTCTTGAACATGAGGGTCTTGCACGACTGCACTTAGTAGCGTCGAAGACTGCGGCATGACCACCGCCTCTTCTTCGCCATGTCCGGATTCTTCTTTGTCGTGTCCGGAATCTTCTCAACCGCCGTCATTTCCGGAATCTTCCCCACCGCCATGTCCGGCACCATCGTCTTCGTGTAGATCGGTCATCTCTTCGTCTAGCTCCATGTCGTTATTCCCTGCCATTTGGACGTCCTCATCATCATCATCTTCTTCACTTATCCATCGAGTATAGACATCCATGAAACCATTCATCAGCAGGTGCGCCTTCAAAGTGCCACGATCAAAAGGGTCAAAAAGGACTCCTTCCTTGCATCTTGCACACGAACATCTAATCCTAGTCCAATTATTTGCATGCATGTCCGTCACCGCGGATTGCATGTACCGCTCCACCTTCCATCCACTCACCTTCATGACCAACTGCACGGTATAACAAGAAAAAGGGTTATAAAATAAATAACACATGCATGCTTCAAAGTCATATAAAATTTTGGCATGACCTTGCCTAAAAATAGGACATATTGAGTTTGCTTGAAATTCACCAAAATGGAAATAAATCGACATTTCGGCAAAACATAAGCAACTCGATCGGAGGGCATGTCACACTCGCACAAATCTCTCTTTAAGTGAACATATTCTCATTCACACACATATTCCCATTCTTTAAGTGAACAACTTTTTACTCATCTATATATATCTCCCGAGAGAGACCGATCGAGTGTGATGATCGTGAGAGAGACCAATCGAAAGAGCATGTGTGGATGGATAAATAGCTAGCTAGATCTAGTTGTTGGGGAGGAGAGGTGAATCTAGCTATCTAACTAATGGAGAGGGAGTTATGATGGAGGGGGGAATTAATACAATGGGGAGAGGAAGAGAGGTGGGACAAAGAGAGATGTGAGAGAAGTCATTTATGAAGGAGAGTTATGGTGGAGGGTTACATTAATGAGGAGAGAAGAGAGGTAGGAGGAAGAGAGAAGAAGAGCAACAATGGTGTGGAGAGTGTGGAGAGGGAGAGGAGGGGAGAGAGGTGAAAGTGGGGAGGGGAGGGGGTAAAAAGGTGGCAGCCGCAACTAGTAGCGCTGGATAACACGGAGCGTTGCTGCTATTCTATTAGTAGTAGCACTGCATACCAGCGAGTGCTACTAATAAGTAGGGCTAACTATAGCAGCGTTGCTGAAAAACAACGCTCTACCGCTAAACACTTAGCACTAGCGCTGGATTTTGGGCGACGCTGCTACTACATCTACCGTCGGTGGCATCGTCTGGTTCCACATAGTAGTAGCGCCTTTTCAATTAGCAGCGCTACTGCTAAGGTGTTATTAGCAGCCGCTTTACTGGATCAGCGTTGCTGCTAATTATCAGCAACTTTTTTTTATTCCAGCGCTACTACTGAGCCCGTGCCTATAAGGTTTTTCCTAGTAGTGATATCATAAAGTATAAGTAGTAGAGTTTTTTTGTAGGAATGTTTTCTCAATTCATTTTCATTTCATTCTAACGATTAAACTATTGCTCCCGAATATTCAGCCGACCTATTAATTTCTTATAATGTACTTTGTGTTTCTTTACCAAATAAGCTAGCAAACGTTGATGTTTTCCCAAAAGTCTTCGTAGATCTCTTTCAAATGTGAAGCAAGTCTCTATATCTTATTGATGAAACTGAATACTTGAAATTCAACATAACCCATGTTTTCTTCTTTTTCTTCTTTAACCATAAATCCCAAAAAATCCACCCTCTTTCTTTTTCATGTATTTTTTTGATCAGGAAAATAGAAAAAATATGTCAGTTATTTTGAAGTTATTCTAATCTCGTACACACACAAATTTGCAACTACTCATCTAGTACTAGAATTCAGATTTATTTTTCCGATGCAAATTGGACTTGGGTAAAAGGGTATTTTGAAGTTCTTGTACTCATCTAGTACAAGAACTATTTCATTCAACTTTTTCCTCATATTGTTATTTTTAGTAGTATTTATAGTAGTCTTAGATTTTTCATTTTGATGAGCATCACTTTAAGGAATTCATGGAATAATTCATTTTCATGGAATAACGAATGAAGGAAGAAAGGATACGAGTCTATCACTGTTGGGGAACGTCGCATGGGAAACAAAAAATTTCCTACGCGCACAAAGACCTATCATGGTGATGTCCATCTACGAGAGGGGATTTCCGATCTACGTACCCTTGTAGATCGCACAGCAGAAACGTTAGTAAACGCGGTTGATGTAGTGGAACGTCCTCACGTCCCTCGATCCGCCACGCGAACCGTCCCACGAACCGTCCCGCGATCCGTCCCATGATCTAGTGTCGAACGGACGGCACCTCCGCGTTCAGCACACGTACAGCTCGATGATGATCTCGGCCTTCTTGATCCAGCAAGAGAGACGGAGAGGTGGATGAGTTCTCCGGCAGCGTGACGGTGCTCCGGAGGTTGGTGGTGATCTAATCTCAGCAGGCCTCCGCCCGAGCTCCGCAGAAACGCGATCTAGAGGTAAAACCGTGGAGGTATGTGGTCGGGCTGCCTTGAAAAAGTTGTCTCAAATCAGCCCTAATAGCTCCATATATATAGGAGGAGGGGAGGGGAGGCTTTCCTCAAGGAGCCCCAAGGACTGCGCCACCAAGGGAGGAGGAGTCCTCCTCCAATCCTAGTCCAACTAGGATTGGAAGGTGGAGTCCTTCTCTCCTTTCCCACCTCCTTTTTTTTCTTTTCTCTTTGATTTTCTATCTATGGCGCATAGGGCCTTCTTGGTCTGCTACATTCAGATCCGTGTGCACTTTGCATATATTTACGTCCTCCCCTTCGACATAGTCGCGGATGAGGTTGAAGCGTCGTTTGATGTGTCTGGTCTTCTTGTGAAACCGTGGTTCCTTTGCTAAGGCAATGGCACCCGTGTTGTCACAGAACAAGGTTATTGGATTCAGTGCGCTTGGCACCACTCCAAGATCCGTCATGAACTGCTTCATCCAGACACCCTCCTTAGCCGCCTCCGAGGCAGCCATGTACTCTGCTTCACATGTAGAATCAGCTACGACGCTTTGCTTGGAACTGCACCAGCTTACTGCACCCCCATTAAGAATAAATACGTATCCGGTCTGCGACTTAGAGTCGTCCAGATCTGTGTCAAAGCTTGCATCGACGTAACCCTTTACGGCGAGCTCTTCGTCACCTCCATACACGAGAAACATCTCCTTAGTCCTTTTCAGGTACTTCAGGATATTCTTGACCGCCGTCCAGTGATCCACTCCTGGATTACTCTGGAACCTACCTGCCATACTTATGGCCAGGCTAATGTCCGGTCTAGTGCACAGCATTGCATACATGATAGATCCTATGGTTGAAGCATAGGGGAAGGTGCTCATATGCTCTCTATCTTTATCAGTTGCTGCGCACTGAGTCTTACTCAATCTCGTACCTTGTAAAACTGGCAAGAACCCTTTCTTGGACTGTTCCATTTTGAACCTCTTCAAAACTTTATCAAGGTATGTGCTTTGTGAAAGTCCTATCAGGCGTTTCAATCTATCCCTGTAGATCTTAATGCCTAGAATGTAAGCAGCTTCTCCTAGGTCCTTCATAGAGAAACTTTTATTCAAGTAATCCTTTATGCTCTCCAAAAACTCTACGTTGTTTCCAATCAGCAATATGTCATCCACATATAATATTAGAAACGCCACAGAGCTCCCACTCACTTTCTTGTAAATACAAGATTCTCCAACCACTTGTATAAACCCAAATGCTTTGATCACCTCATCAAAGCGTTTGTTCCAACTCCGAGATGCTTGCACCAGTCCATAAATGGATCGCTGGAGCTTGCACACCTTGTTAGCATTTTTAGGATCGACAAAACCTTCGGGTTGCATCATATACAACTCTTCCTTAAGGAAACCGTTAAGGAACGCCGTTTTGACATCCATCTGCCAGATTTCATAATCGAAAAATGCAGCTATTGCTAACATGATTCTGACGGACTTAAGCATCGCTATGGGTGAGAATGTCTCATCGTAGTCAACTCCTTGAACTTATGAAAAACCCTTTGCCACAAGTCGAGCTTTATAAACGGTCACATTACCGTCAGCGTCTGTCTTCTTCTTAAAGATCCATTTGTTCTTAATAGCCTTGCGGCCCTCAGGTAGTACTTCCAAAGTCCACACTTTGTTCTCATACATGGATCCTATCTCGGACTTCATGGACTCCAGCCATTTGTTGGAATCTGGGTCCACCATTGCTTCTTCATAATTTGCAGGTTCATTGTTGTCTAACAACATGATTGACAAAACACGATTACCGTACCACTCTGGAGCAGCACGTGGTCTCGTCGACCTGCATGGTTCGATAGGAACTTGAACCGGAGTTTCATGATCATCATCATTAACTTCCTCCTCAACCGGCGTCGCAATGACAGGGGTTTCCCCTTGCCCTGCGCCACCATCCAGAGGGATGAGAGGTTCGACAACCTCATCAAGTTCTATCTTCCTCCCACTCAATTCTCTCGAGAGAAACTCCTTCTCGAGAAAAGCTCCGTTTTTAGCAACAAACACTTTGCCCTCGGATTTGAGATAGAAGGTGTACCCAACTGTCTCTTTTGGGTAACCTATGAAGATGCACTTTTCCGCTTTGGGTTCCAACTTTTCAGGCTGAAGCTTTTTGACATAAGCATCACATCCCCAAACTTTAAGAAACGACAACTTTGGCCTTTTGCCATACCACAGTTCGTATGGTGTCGTCTCAACGGATTTTGATGGTGCCCTATTTAAAGTGAATGCAGCTATGTCTAATGCATAACCCCAAAACGATAACGGCAAATCGGTAAGAGACATCATAGATCGCACCATCTCTAATAAAGTACGATTACGACGTTCAGACACACCATTACGCTATGGTGTTCCAGGCGGTGTCAACTATGAAACAATTCCACATTGTCTTAAGTGAGCACCAAACTCGAAACTCAGATATTCACCCCCACGATCAGACCATAGGAACTTGATCTTCTTGTTACGATGATTTTCAACTTCACTCTGAAATTGCTTGAACTTTTCAAATGTTTCAGACTTGTGCTTCATTAAGTAGACATAACCATATCTACCCAAATCGTCAGTGAAGGTGAGAAAATAACGATATCCGCCGCGTGCCTCCACGCTCATCGGACCGCACACATCGGTATGTATGATTTCCAACAAGTCACTCGCACGCTCCATTGTTCCGGAGAACGGAGTTTTAGTCATCTTGCCCATGAGGCATGGTTCGCACGTGTCAAGTGAATCAAAGTCAAGTGACTCCAAAAGTCCATCGGTATGGAGTTTCTTCATGCGCTTTACACCAATATGACCTAAGCGGCAGTGCCACAAAAACATGGCGCTATCATTGTTAACTCTAACTCTTTTGGTCTCAATGTTATGTATATGTGTATTATCACTATCAAGATTCAATATGAACAATCCTCTCACATTGGGTGCATGACCATAAAAGATGTTACTCATAGAAATAGAACAACCATTATTCTATGACTTAAAAGAGTAACCGTCTCGCAATAAACAAGATCTAGATATAATGTTCATGCTCAACGCAGGCACTATATAACAATTATTCAAGTTCATAACTAATCCTGATGGTAACTGAAGTGAAACTGTGCCGACGGCGATTGCATCAACCTTGGAACCATTTCCTACGCGCATCATCACTTCATCTTTCGCCAGCCTTCGCCTATTCCGCAGTTCCTGTTTCGAGTTGCAAATATGAGCAACAGAACCGGTATCGAATACCCAGGCACTACTACGAGAGCTGGTTAAGTACACATCAATAACATGTATATCAAATATACCTGATTTTTCTTTGGCCGCCTTCTTATCTGCCAGATACTTGGGGCAGTTGCGCTTCCAGTGACCCATACCCTTGCAATAGTAGAACTCTGTTTCAGGCTTAGGTCCAGCTTTGGGTTTCTTCGTCGGATTGGCAACAGGCTTGCCGCTCTTCTTTGAATTACCCTTCTTGCCTTTGCCGTTTCTCTTGAAACTAGTGGTCTTATTCACCATCAACACTTGATGCTCTTTACGGAGTTCAGACTCTGCGACTTTCAGCATCGCAAACAACTCGCCGGGTGACTTGTTCATCCCTTGCATCTTGTAGTTCAACACAAAGCCCTTATAGCTTGGCGGTAGTGATTGAAGAATTCTGTCAGTGATAGCCTCTTGCGGGAGTTCAATCCCCAGCTCAGCTAGACGGTTTGAGTACCCAGACATTTTGAGCACATTTTCACTGACAGACGAATTCTCCTCCATCTTGCAAGCATAGAATTTATCGGAGGTTTCATACCTCTCGATCCGGGCGTTCTTCTGAAAGATAAACTTCAACTCCTGGAACATCTCATATGCTCCATGACGCCCAAAGTGACGTTGAAGTCCCAGCTCTAAGCCATACAAGACTACACATTGAACTACTGAGTAGTCCTCCTTACGTGTTAACCAAGCGTTCTTAACATCTTGGTCAGTCGTAGCGGGTGGTTCATCTCCTAGCGCAGCATTAAGGACATAATCCTTCTTCCCAGCTTGTAGGATCAACTTAAGATTATGAGCCCAGTCTACAAAGTTGCTTCATCATCTTTCAACTTAGCTTTCTCTAGGAACGTATTAAACTTCAGGGTGACTGTCGCGTGAGCCATGATCTACAACACAAATATATTCAAAGTGGACTTAGACTATGTTCAATATAATTAGAGTTTAACTTAATCAAATTACTTTCTAAACTCCCACTCAAAAAGTACATCTCTCTAGTCATTTGAGTGGTTCATGACCCACTTACACTAGCTCAAGTCCGATCATCACGTGAGTTCAGTATAGTTTCAGTGGTAAGCATCCCTATGCTAATCATATCAACTATATGATTCATGATCGACCTTTCGGTCTCATGTGTTCCGAGGCCATGTCTGCACATGCTAGGCTCGTCAAGCTTAACCCGAGTGTTCCGCGTATGCAACTGTTTTACACCCGTTGTATGTGAATTTTGAGTCTATCACACCCGATCATCACGTGGTGTCTCGAAACGACAAACTGTAGCAACGGTGCACAGTCGGGGAGAACACAATTTCGTCTTGAAATTTTAGTGAGAGATCACCTCATAATGCTACCGTCATTCTAAGCATAATAAGGTGCATAAAAGGATTAACATCACATGCAATTCATAAGTGACATGATATGGCCATCATCACGTGCTCCTTGATCTCCATCACCAAAGCACCGGCACGATCTTCTTGTCACCGGCGCCACACCATGATCTCCATCAATGTGTCGCCATCGGGGTTGTCGTGCTACTTGTGCTATTACTACTAAAGCTACATCCTAGCAAAATAGTAAACGCATCTGCAAGCACAAACGTTAGTTTAAAGACAACCCTATGGCTCCTGCTGGTTGCCGTACCATCGACGCGCAAGTCGATATTATCTATTACAACATGATCATCTCATACATCCAATATATCACATCACATCGTTGGCCATATCACATCACAAGCATACCCTGCAAAAACAAGTTAGACGTCCTCTAATTTGTTGTTGCATGTTTTACGTGGTGACCATGGGTATCTAGTAGGATCGCATCTTACTTACGTAAACACCACAACGGAGATATATGAATTTCTATTTAACCTTATCCAAGGACCTCCTCGGTCAAATCCAATTCAACTAAAGTTGGAGAAATCGACACTTGCCAGTCATCTTTGAGCAACGGAGTTACTCGTAGTGATGAAACCAGTCTCTCGTAAGCGTACGAGTAATGTCGGTCCAAGCCGCTTCAATCCAACAATACCGCGGAATCAAGAAATGACTAAGGAGGGCAGCAAGACGCACATCACCGCCCACAAAAACTTTTGTGTTCTACTCGAGATTACATCTACGCATGAACCTAGCTCTCATACCACTGTTGGGGAACGTCGCATGGGAAACAAAAAATTCCTACGCGCACGAAGACCTATCATGGTGATGTCCATCTACGAGAGGGTATTTCCAATCTACGTACCCTTGTAGATCGCACAGCAGAAGCGTTCGTGAACGCGGTTGATGTAGTGGAACGTCCTCACGTCCCTCGATCCGCCTCGCGAACCGTCCCGCAATCCGTCCCACGATCTAGTGCCGAACAGACGGCACCTCCGCGTTCAGCACACGTACAGCTCGACGATGATCTCGGCCTTCTTGATCCAGCAAGAGAGACGGAGAGGTAGATGAGTTCTCCGGTAGCTTGACGGCGCTCCGGAGGTTGGTGGTGATCTAATCTCAGCAGGGCTCCGCCCGAGCTCCGCAGAAACGCGATCTAGAGGTAAAACCGTGGAGGTATGTGGTCGGGCTGCCTTGAAAAAGTTGTCTCAAATCAGCCCTAATAGCTCCATATATATAGGAGGAGGGGACGGGAGGCTTGCCTTGAGGCTCAAGGAGCCCCAAGGGCTGCGCCACCAAGGGGGGAGGAGTCCTCCTCCAATCCTAGTCCAACTAGGATTGGAAGGTGGAGTCCTTCTCTCCTTTCCCACCTCCTTTTTTTTCTTTTCTCTTTGATTTTCTATCTATGGCGCATAGGGCCTTCTTGGGTTGTCCCACCAGCCCACCAAGGGCTGGTGCGCCACCCCCAAGGCCTATGGGCTTCCCAGGGGTGGGCTGCCCCCCCCCCCCCCCGGTGAACACCCGGAACCCATTCGTCATTCCCGGTACATTCCCGGTAACTCCGAAAACCTTCCGGTAATCAAATGAGGTCGTCCTATATATCAATCTTCGTTTTCGGACCATTCCGGAAACCCTCGTGACCTCCGTGATCTCATACGGGACTCCAAACAACATTCGGTAACCAACCATATAACTCAAATACGCATAAAACAACTTCGAACCTTAAGTGTGCAGACCCTGCGGGTTCGAGAACTATGTAGACATGACCCGAGTGACTCCTCGGTCAATATCCAATAGCGGGACCTGGATACCCATATTGGATCCCACATATTCTAGGAAGATCTTATCGTTTGAACCTCAGTGTCAGGGATTCATATAATCCCGTATGTCATTCCCTTTGTCCTTCGGTATGTTACTTGCCCGAGATTCGATCGTCAGTATCCGCATACCTATTTCAATCTCGTTTACCGGCAAGTCTCTTTACTCGATCCGTAATACAAGATCCCGCAACTTACACTAAGTTACATTGCTTGCAAGGCTTGTGTGTGATGTTGTATTACCGAGTGGGCCCCAAGATACCTCTCCGTCACACGGAGTGACAAATCCCAGTCTCGATCCATACTAACTCAACGAACACCTTCGGAGATACCTGTAGAGCATCTTTATAGTCACCCAGTTACGTTGCGACGTTTGATACACACAAAGCACTCCTCCGGTGTAGTGAGTTATATGATCTCATGGTCATAGGAACAAATACTTGACACGCAGAAAACAGTAGCAACAAAATGGCACGATCAACATGCTACGTCTATTAGTTTGGGTCTAGTCCATCACGTGATTCTCCTCATGACGTGATCCAGTTATCAAGCAACAACACCTTGTACATAGTCAGAAGACCCTGACTATCTTTGATCAACTGGCTAGCCAACTAGAGGCTTGCTAGGGACAGTGTTTTGTCTATGTATCCACACATGTATATAAGTCTTCATTCAATACAATTATAGCATGGATAATAAACGATTATCTTGATACAGGAATTATAATAATAATTATATTTATTATTGCCTCTAGGGCATAATTCCAACAATCACTTACAAGAAAAGATCTCATGATAGTCAATATGGGCCCTCAACATCCATCAATGCGTGGTGTTCTTCGACTGGTCGTTCCTCTCGATGGTGAGGCTGTTATCGATTGTGAATCCATATTAGTCTATTTACAAAGAGAATTGGAAAAATAGTGAAAAATTAAACTATTGTACAATACTTACCTTATGTAATAAGGTGGCATTATTTAGCTACTATGTTTACAGAAGTAATAACAATAAATGCACTAGAATTCTTGGAGAATATTCAAATACCACAAAATGCCAACTATATTAGGGTAATTATGTTAGAGTTAAGCCGTATAGCTTCTCACTTAAAGAAAAAGGAGTAATCGAAGAATTAGAGAAAGATCTACAAACGGAAATAAACTCTGTAAACCAGAGATTTAATATTTCTGTCAAAAAAGTTAAAGAACCTTATAGACAACCAAACATTATTGCAGAATATTTAGCCTTCCAATTAAAAATAGAGTTTCATTCATAAAGGTAATTAAAAAATCATTTAATTGACTAAAAGGGCAGATGTAAGGGGAGCAGGTCCGAGTCAAATAACAATGATTCAAAGCACTTTTTTTCCATTACACTATTTCACAAACCTAAGGAGTCGATCGTATGAATTCGGAAAATATAGGATTTCCGATCCTAGCTAGGAATGGACGGAAATGGACAGGCAATTTACAGTGGGTAAACATAATCCCGTACTCAATCTCATTGATCCCTACAGAATTCTGTGGAAATTTGTATTCGACGAAAATCATCTGTACAGCTTGGAGGGAGATATTTCCTATCTTTTGAGATCCAAACTTTTTCGATACACTCCAACATTACCCATTTGTCCGACTGTTGCTAAGTAGTTTTGGGATACTAAATGGACCTTCCAAGATGGTAATCTTAAAGTGGCTGATTTACCCTCTTTTGCAACGAGTTTTCCTACATCACCTGTTGCTCTAGCTAATTGCCCACCCCTTCCACGTGTGATTTCTGTGACATGCATGACCTATAAAAGCCCTTGAGTAGATTTGCCCTTGTTTTCATTAATCACTGTCTATTCAACCAAATGGGTAGTTTCATTCTATGGGGTACGTCTATCGCAACCAAAAACAATCCAAACTTTTTTGGCAGTGAGAACAAGTCAAACTTCATGTATTGCCATTCCACAAATCCTCCTAGCGACCCAACTAAAATATGGTTCACGTCAATTGGCGAGAACAAATCACAAACTACTATCATCCATAATACTCTCTCCGTTCCGAATTACTTGTCCCGGAAATGAATGTATTTACATGTATTTATAGCTCTAAATATATCCATATCTATCCCTTTATGCGATCAGTTATTCGGGGTGGAGGGAGTATACCATTTTGTAGGTCCCTCCGAGTATCTCCTACCCCGTGACGAAAAACGGTGGATGTGTTAACGAGAATCTAAGTTCTGTAGTAATCTTTCTCAAAAGGGTTTTGAAAAATAGAGGGTATGGATTCAACATATTCCGTATGTTCATTTTTGTAAGACGTTGTAGACATTTCAAGCAGTGCCCAAAACAGTTCAATCTTAGCTGTCTAAAATGTCTTATAAAAAAGAACGGAGAGAGAACTTTTTAGAATTCGGCCCACTATTTATTCATCATCAACAACAAAAAAGGATAATGGAAGGCCCGGTAAAGCAAAAGGCCCACTAGGCTGCCCACTCTAAAAAGAAGTCCAGAGACCAACCAGCCATTCCCCATCCCGTCCGGACAGGTATGCTGCGATCCCTCGCCGCCGCCGCGCGCTCGCCGGCGGCCGCCGCGTGGCGGCGCCTCCTCCACCATGGCAGAGGCATCGGCGGTGGGGAGGAGGCGGAGAGCATGGCGTACCGCATGTCGATGCTGCGGCCTCCTACCGTCGCGCGGAAGAAGGATATTATTAGCTCTAACTCGTGCAGCCTCATCGGCCGCCTCAACGCGCCGGTGCGCCTGCACCTCAACAGCTCCGAGGAGGACCCGAAGGCTTACACCTTCCTCTGCGTCACGCCCTCTTCCTCGTCCTCGTCCTCGTCGACCTCTTCCAACTTCCAGTTACGTCTCCCTCCCCCCCCCCCCCCCCCCCCCCACACACACACACAATAGGTCGCAGCTTTCTCTTGTTCATGGTCGCTGTTTTGGTGCACAAGATTTTGATCTCTGCGAGGAAAAAAAATGGCAGCCTTCATTACCCTATCTGATTGATTGTTTTAGATTCTGCTTTATATTATGTTCTTGCCAGGTTCACTGTATTATGTTGGTCTTGCAGATAGTAATAACCATCTGTTGTTTCAACGGACGATTGTTTGTTCTAACCATGGTAAACACAGGTGTTAGAGTTAAGACCGTTGGACATTGTCCAACCCAAGTTAGTAGGATGTACTTAACTTAGATCCCTCGTACCAGGGAGCAATTTCAATGCTTGTGGTGGTCGAAACAGCACAGATAGAAAGTTGTATTTCCAAAATGTAAACTGGAAGGACTATATTTGGCTTTTTTTTGGGGCCATATCCATCGTTTTTATGTAAAAACGAGAGACATATGCATGCACGGTATCTTTTGGGAGCTTGAGATCACTGACGTGCTTCACCCCGTCAAAAATTTGTGCAACTCTTCAGAGGTGAAGCATAGAAGCACTAGCTATATCCACCAAGTAGATAATAATGTAATACAAAGATCTTATTTTCATAGAGCCTGCAAACTTAATCAGATACACGCAATGTTATACGATTGCTCCAACTCCTGATTATTTTAATTTTGTGTTAAATGAAACTAAAATTTCTACCACCATACTTACGGTGTAAGCAATTTGAACAGAGTGACATTGCAGATGAAGGGCGATCTGGCAAATGTGTGCCTGAAGCATTTGAAGTACAAAGACCTTGTACATGTATCTGGCTTTCTGAACTCTTATCATAAAGTCAGCGAAACTGGTGAACTGTATGTGTACTACAAGGTTAGTCAATTATTGAGTGGTTGCAACTTCTTATGAACATATGACGCTGTACCGTTCTGAGATATATACATTTTTCTTTACGAGGTCATTTAGAAGATCGGTTTGGTGCTCTCACCATTATTGGTTCTGTTCTAGCCATGGTTTTATGTTACTCCCTCCGATCCATATTACTTGTCGCTGGTTTAGTACAAAGCTGTACCTAGTTACTTCCACTATACTTGTGTGGTCCTAGTTACTTCCACTATCTTTGACCATATATGACACATACAAAATTGTGTCGACATCAATAACCACAAAATGTGTTAACAATTGTTCCCTGTGTTGCTATGTGTTATTGTTGGTCTTGAATACTTTTGTATGCTTTGTATCTTCTGTACTTTCCTAATTCAAAATCCATTATTCCATAGATTCATGTCAAGGAACTGAATTACGTTTATGATCCTAAGAAGGCTAGGAATGATAATGACTCGGTAGATCCAGCATCAACACCATCTGCGGATAGTACGTTTTTCTCAGTTGACTTTGTTCATTCCTGTTCTGTATTGTAGTCCTTTTGTCTCTTATCTAATCTCTTACTGTCTTCTGTTGTATCAATTAGCTCAAACACTTGAAGAAACCAAGTGCAGAGAAAGGCTTCGTCTGTGGCAAGTCTTCTTTGCCAGCCCTTACGAGTGGTGGGATAACCGGCAATACAAACCATACGCCGGTTGCCCTGATTTTAAGCACAAGGACACCCGTGAGCAGCTATGGCTTCATCCAGATGACCCTCCTTGGGTAATAAAGCAGCTCAAATTGATTGACCAGCAAACAGCAGAGAGTGGTCGCAGGGATGGCAAAGGGCGATTGACAAACCCAAAATGGGACGCTCAAGATTTCAACTACTCTGACGAATGTCATGATGATGAGCAAGACATACGAAGGCAGGCGAATGGATGACTGAGTTCTGGAAGATGACTGATGAGGCAGGTATCCTGCACTGATTATGCTTGACTGTAAAACTGAATGGAAGTGTGTATGTATAGATGGTAGAGAAATCGATCACAGGACTCGTCTGATTATGGGATTTGGTCCTTTTGGGTGTAGTGTGGGTTGTAATTCATGTACATTCAGTGCTGCCTTGGAGCGAATCTGGACGCACCACACTTATTAACTCTCAACGCGTACTTTTTACCCAGAACAATAGTATATACTGACGGCTAATTGCTATATGAAATTGCATGTTAGCAAACTGTTTCCTTGGTCTCTGCATCTCCTGAGGGTTGCTGTTCTTTGCATCTGTGGAAGCTGAAAAAACATCTAGAGGACTGCTGGGTCTCTGTATCTCTTGAAAACAGTCTCAATGTCATCAAGAACTTGTGGCGGCAGAGGCCGTGGAGCGCTGGTGAACGCGTTAATGTTCTCCTTCAGCTGATCCATGGTGGTCACCCCGATGATGGTGCTAGCTGTGAACGGGCGGTCGCGCACGAAGCCGAGGGCAAGCTGCACCGGAGTTAGCACATGCTTCTTCGCAACCTTGAGGTATTCCTTCGTTGCTTCCTGTCAAAAGAACACAACAGAATTAATTGCACATAATTTTGAATGTAGCCTTCCAGTGTGTGTGTGTATACTTTGGCCAAAAGCGCGTTGTAACGCTGCATGTATCCAGGGAAGAGATTCAGCCTGAAACTTTTGCTGTTGCCACAGCTATCATCCAAATACTTTCCAGTCAGGACACCGCTACCCAGTGGGGAGTAGGCGAGCAGCCCAATGTTGCAGTTGTTTGGGTGGCAGACTTCAGCAAGATCAACTGCGACAAAAAACGAAGCATGCAGACTCCATTACACCATAGAGTTCAAGTGACTGAAAATTGGATAGATGGCTGACATCTCTGCTTCACCTTCGAAGCTGCATCTCACAAGTAGACTATAACCGTTCTGGATGCTCACAATCTTTGGTAGTCCATGAAGTTTTGCAGCCTGTACAAACCGCATTACTCCGTACGAGGTTTCATTGGAAACGCCGATATACTGTACCTAGATTAGAAGAGACCAACAGGGAATTATATACTGGTCTACGGTAACCAATCTGGTATCTTCGGCTGTCTTCTGCATATGCTCTGAGTGAACTACTCAAATGTATTGTGCGCACACGAACACAACAATCATATGCTCACAATCTAGAATAAAAAAATTTTGAAGGTCATCTAGAATAAATCTAGTCTGTTATTACAATAAAAATACACATGGTTTTAATAAAGTATGCAAAATACACACACCAAATGTTATGTGAACATGGATCCATACTAAGATTTATGTTCAGTTAATTATTTTGTGTAAAATAAAATAGTATTACCTTTCCTTCATCAATTAGTTCTTGAAGAGCTTTCAATTGATCCTCAAATGGGACACTTTAGTCTCCATTTAGTTGAATCATAACTGAATTCGCCATATAGTGCCACATACCTATCTGGCCCGAGGACATAAAGCAAACCTTTGGAGCCAGAGTTGTCATTTTTGTCAAGTAGAATATCAATATGAACAAAAAAAAAGTCCTACCTGACAAAAAAATCGTATGTAAATAATCAAACAAGTAACACAATTGCGACTAATGAAGGATTGCTGAAAATAGTCTATATAAGACGACAAAAAGACCCACAAAGGATGGAAAAGAGAACTCAGATTTACAATTTTCAAGTTCTATAAGGAAATGCAAATTGTGAAATATGATTGTGTATGAATCAATCTGGAACAAGATGTGGAGGTTATTCTGAGCAAGAATAATCTTCACAATAAAAACACTTACCAGTGTATGTGAAGCAAATCAATGTAGTCTGTTGATAAGCGTGAGAGGCTCTTTTCGACACTTTCCTTTATATTGGGAGCATCAACACGTACCATTTCTGCATTGTCCCGAAGAAAAGTGCGATCCGAATAACCAGAAACTTTGGTGGCCAAAATTACCTGGTTAGAAACAGAATGTAAAGTGGGCAGGTACCATGTTTCAGTGACACCATTCAAACATGCTATCTGAAGCAGAAATCAGGGGACTACAAATGGATTGAAACTGCAAATAAGTTATAGGGCATGTTTAGGGTACTTTATCTCGTGGCTTGGATTTCATCCACCTGCCTACATATAGATCGGTCCTCCCTTGAGTCTCCTCCTTGGGTTGAATCGGGTACTAAAAGGCAACAAAAGTATTTCAGTTGAATCTGGGATCAACCTCAGAAAATGAGACAGTGGTTGAAGGGAAGGAAGGAAGGAATGTGTAGTGACAATTTCTGCGGTGTCGAGCATGTTGATGCCCTGATCAAGAGAATAAGAGAGCATATCATGTGATTCCTTCTCTGTGCTTTGTTCTCCGAAGGTCATCTAGAATAAGTAAAGATCAGACTAGGATGTAAAAATATGTGACAACATTAGAAACATGATGGTTCAGCTATGCACATACTGTTCCAAGAGTTATCTCGCTGGTAAGGAGATCCGAATCTCCCAGCTTCCTGTACTGCACCGACCGAACTTGGCTGCGGACGCATCTCCGGTGCCATCTTCGGGACTGCTGGGCACCCAGCGTCCCAGCCCCTGTAAGGTATTTCCGTAGGACGAGGAGATGGCGGTGAACGCGGATAGCACCATTTGTCGCCTATGCTGTTGTTGATTTGTTGTTGTTGTTTTTGTTGTTGCTGCTGCTGCAAACACTGCAACCCCTGTTCTTTCACATTCCAACAAACATATCAATAATCAAAGATCAATCCCTGAAATGATGCAGAAATCAGTTTGAGCCTTTGATGTCGCGCTTGGAATAGATGTAAATAATTACCGGTGTATTTTTCTTTCGGGTGTAAATTACTGGTTGAAAGCGGAAACAAAAGGGACGACAGCTGGTCTATATTGTTTACTCCCTCCGTTCCTAAATATAAGTCTTTTTAAAGGTTTCACTAGTAAATTATATTAAGATGTATATAGACACATTTTAGAATATAAGTTCATCCATTTTACTTTGTATGTAGTCTTCTAGTAAAATCTCTAGAAAGATTTATATTTAAAAACAGAGGAAGTACAAGCGTATTTTAAGGCAGAAACGACGTTCCAAATAGGGCCTGAAAGTTCTTCCTAGCCTGCCAAATGTTTGAATGTTTGAAAGAAATACCCTTGGTATTTGTCGCCCTGCCTCCCTGGCCAGGCCAACACAGCTCTTCAGTTCACCGGCGAACTAGAAAACGAAGCACGGGGGAGCGGAGAACGGAGGAGAGCTCGCCGCGAATGGAGGAAGGGATGCGCAAGTGGTGCGAAAATATTACTCCCTCCGTTTCAAAATAAGTGTATCAACTTTATACTAGCTCTAATACAAATTTGTACTAAGCTTGAGACAGTTATTTTGGGACAAAGGGAGTACGTAGGAAGCACACGGTCCTCGCCAACGTTGGTTTCCGAGGCTGATGCTGACGGCGGCCAGGCGACAGGGTGAATTTGTGGCGAAGATCCATGAAGGAGAAAAAGACGGTCGCCGTCTGGGTAGGACGAGAAGGCGCCAACGAAGTTACAAAAATGGAAAGCGGCTGCATCCCTGAAAAACGTATGTCGGCTTCTTTAGAACCGCACGAGCACCCACACGTACTAAACGAGCGGCAATGGATGGTGTCGTTCATGTCATGGGTCTTTCAGTCCAGGTGACCGCTCGCTCTTCGAGGATGGTGACAAACACAGTCGTTTTCTTACCACGGCATGCGTAACGGAGTAAGGCCAGTTTTTGTTCGAGGGTGGCACGTGGGATGTACGTCATTGCTGGTAATAATTTGAAAAAGGAGAGAATTCTAAATAAATAAATAAATAAATAACTTGGAAAGGAGAGGGATACGAGAAAAGTATTTGCACACTCGACATGATATTTTTTTTCCTTTCTCGTGGTTGGATGGTGGTCGTGCTCCCGGCTCATCGGGAATCACATCACGGATTTAACACATTGTGTCAAAATCCGCAGGGCCACACACCTCTTCATTTCTGTACAATCGTTGATCTCCGCGGTGTTCAAAAAGCTTGTTTCGAAAAAAATTGACTGAATTCCTTTTAGAACCTTGTCTATACATTTCGTGTTCTAATACATTTGGTGCAATAGTTCTTTTGCGTCCATGTTTATGAGCGCTTCCTTTATATCCCCGTCTTCTTCATTCCCCAACCGAGTCTTCTTCTCAATGGTGATCCATTATTGTTAGTACTTATCATCTTCTTCCACAGTTCACATGTTCCACGGTCACCTTGCACCACTCTTCGTCGTTTGCGTTATTCCTCTCAATCCTTTCATACTGGTATTTCTCATTTCGTTTATGTCCGTCGAATTCTCTTTCATCATACTACTATTGTTCATGAGTCTTTTAGTCCAGATAACCCCTCTCTACTCAAGGACGGTAACAAAACACATCGTTCTCTTACACAGCATGCGTACCTTTTCTTTTGAAAAATATCCAGCGCATGAAAGTATAAAAGTTCATAAAATATACAAAGCATCTTAACCGTAATAAAAACTACATCAATGTCTCTAAACCATTGAATGACTGTTATCGCTGTCGGAACAAGCTGTTAATGCACAACTGTGCACAACTTACATGTGATTTCTAGGTGTTTTCGGGTGCAAATGAGGGCACAAATCACGGGGGTGAATGAATGGTGAAGTAGAGTTGAGCACACGTGTGCACATGCATTTTTTTTATAACTTTGTTAATCTTAAAATGATGTGTCGACTCAGCATCTCGGAGACAGGGGACGAGCAGGGTCCTGCCCCCCCCCCCCCCCCAACGATCAACGAAACCTGAAGTATATAGTGTATATTTGACTAATATGCGTAAGTATGTATGTATTTGCTCCCCTCTCAGCGGTTATATCCAAATCGTAGCTCCGCTACTGGTGCGGGCGTGTTCATATTGTAAGTGTATATGAGCATCTGTCATTGTATAGTATTTGGAAAAAAAATAAAGGGTCGCAACAACACCCACACGTGACAACGTGTGGTAGGAACAACAACAACCCACACACTAAATGATCACAGATGCATGCATACACAAGTGACGAAACTGATGATGTCAGCAGAAATTTTTTGTCTTTTAAAATTTTAAATATTGTATATCTTAAATATAAAACCTAATTGAAAAACCGTTTTCACCATTAAATCTGTCATGACGAGATCTTCGAAACTAGATCTCATATGATAGGGTTCAATGACTTTTTTTGTTAAAAGTTGTCATGTCTATTGCACATAAATTGACATCATGATTACACTGAAGTTGTCATGATATATCTCAACTACTTTTTCTTCTAAGTTTAAAATAAACTTTGATATTTATAAAAAAGGAAATTAACAAACCCATGAACCATAAACTAAAATTGCCATGGTGAATTACTCAATATGGGATCTGGTTTTAAAGATCTCGTCGAGACGGATTTAATGATGAAAACGAATTTTTAATTAGATTTTTTATTTAACAGATAAAATACTTTTAAGTCTAAAAAACCAAAAAGATTTCGCTGATGTCATACGTTTTATGTGACAAGATGAATAGTTATATAGGCGTGTGGACCATGTTGGCTCATGCCACACGTTTGGACATTATTATTTATAAAAATATAAAACTGAACCAAGGTTGTGTTTTTTTCCTTATTCCATATTTGTGCAAGACTTCCTTGATCATCTTAACTTTCCTTGTTTGCCCCAGGTAGCTGCCCCTTATCTCTTGTCATGCGTGTGTATTTTAAATCCCTAATGCCTTGTTTGATACAGTACTAGAGTTTTTGAAGAAATTGATGGGGATAATCCTTACAAGGATTGGATAAAACCTCAATCTTTATCCAATCCCTTTAAATCCTTATTTATTCCCAATTCATTAGATAAGGATAGTGTATTGGATATTGAAAAATATGCACTAGAGTTTGAAAATTTGTGGGGAAATATGATAATAAAACATGTCAAACACACCAGAACCAAATGATGTTTTGGGATATATGAAATTTAAGGGTTTGACCGGAATAATCCCTACCAATTCTTAAGGTTTATAACTAATCCCGAAGGTAGATGTAGAGGTAGCGTGCGACGGCGATCACATCGACCTTGGAACCATTCCCGATGCGCATCGTCACCTCATCCTTAGCCAGTCTACGCTTGTTCTGTAGTTCCTGCTTAGAGTTGCAAATGTGAGCAATCGCACCGGTATCAAATACCCATGAACTACTACGAGCGCTGGTAAGGTACACATCAATAACAAGTATATCACATGTACCTTTGACATTGCCGGCCTTCTTGTCCGCTAAGTACTTGGGGCAATTCCGCTTCCAGTGATCGGTTCCCTTGCAGTAGTAGCACTCAGTCTCAGGCTTAGGTCCTTTCTTTGACTTCTTCCCGGCAACTGGCTTACCGGGCGCGGCAATAGCTCTGTAATCTTTCTTGAAACTTTTCTTACCCTTGCCCTTCTTGAAACTGGTGGTCTTATTGACCATTGATGGATGTTGTATATCCCTTGCAACGGCGCCAGGAATAGTTGTGTCGACGGCACCACGAATTCTTCAGCTGCGGCTACGCCTTAAGGGACTTCCTAGGCAAGTATGCAAAGGATTTCCCCCGTGGCCTTGGAGCCTTGCTTGGTGTTCCCTCGAAGCGGAAAGGATGATGTAGCACAGCGACGGTAAGTATTTCCCTCAGTTTGAGAACCAAGGTATCAATCCGGTGGAAGAGTATCTCAAGATCATGCACAAACACAAAAAGCTTGCACCCAATGCTATGAAGGGGTTGTCAATCCCTTATAGATTGTTTGCCAAGTGAGAACTGAAAGCAACAAAGTAACAAAGTAAAGTAAAAGCGGAGTTGTAAACGATGGATGTGAATAGACCCGGGGGCCGTAGTGTTTACTAGTGGCTTCTCTCATGAAAGCAAGTAGACGGTGGGTGAACAAATTACTGTCGAGCAATTGATAGAACTGTGCAGAGTCGTGATGATATCTATGCAATGATTATTTCTATAGGCATCAAGTCCGAAACAAGTAGACCGATACTTTCTGCATCTACTACTATTACTCCACACGTCGACCGCTATCCAGCATGCATCTAGTGTATTAAGTCCATAAGAACAGAGTAACGCCTTAAGCAAGATGACATGATGTAGATGGATAATCTCAAACCAATGATTAAAACCCCATCTTTTTACCCTTGATGGAAACTGCTTGATGTGTGCCTTGCTGCCCCTACTGTCACTGCGAAAGGTCACCACATGGCAGAACCCAAAACCAAGCACTTCTCCCATTGCAAGAATCATAGATCTAGTTGGCCAAACAAAACCCAAGACTCGGAGGGACTTACAAGGATATCAAATCATGCATATAAGAAATCAGCAAAGACTCAAATATATATCATAGATAATCTGATCACAAGTCCACAATTCATCGGATCTCGACAAACACACCGCCAAAGAAGATTACATCGGATAGATCTCCATGAAGATCATGGAGAACTTTGTATTGAAGATCAAAGAGAGAGAAGAAGCCATCTAGCTACTAACTACGGACCCGTAGGTCTGAAGTGAACTACTCACGAGTCATTGGAGGGGTGATGATAATGATGAAGAAGCCCTCCACCTCCAAAGTCCCCTCCGGCAGGGTGCCGGGAATCTCCAGATGAGATCTCGCAGAAACGGAAGTTTGCGGCGGCGGAAAAGTATTTTCGAGGCTCCCCTGATTTTTTGCGGAATATTCGGGAATATATAGGCGCAAGACCTAGGTCAGGGGGTGGCTAGGGAGGCCACAAGCCTGCACACCGCCGCCTCCCCCCTGGTGGCGTGGTGGGAGCTTGTGGGCTCCCTGGAGCCCATCTGGCTTGGCCCAAAGGCCCCCTGGTCTTATTTCGTTCGGGAAAAAATCATTTCAGAGTTTTTATTCCGTTTGGACTCCGTTCCAAAATCAGATCTGAAAAGAGTCAAAAACACGGAAAAACAGGAACTGGCACTTGGCACTGAATTAATAAGTTAGTCCCAAAAAGATATAAAAAGATACATAAAACATACAAAGAAGGCAAGATAACAGCGTGAAACCATCAAAAATTATAGATACGTTTGAGACGTATCAAGCATCCCCAAGCTTAACTCCTGCTCGTCCTCGAGTAGGGAAGTGATAAGAATGAATTTTTTATGCTTTAATGCTACCTAGCATAGGTGTCCTTTGTAATTAATCTTATGTGACGTGAATGTTCAGATCCATTAGATTCAAAACAATAGTTTGCTATTGACGTGGAAACAATAATAATTCAAGCAAACTAGCAAAGTAATCATGAACTTTCAAGATAACAAGGCCAAAAGAAAGTTATCCCTACAAAAGCATATAGTATGGCTATGCTCTATCATCATTTCACAACGAATTTAAATCATGCACAACCCCGGTATTGGCCAAGTAATTGTTTCACACCTTTACTTTCTCAAACATTTTCAACCCTCACGCAATACATGAGCGTGAGCCATGCTTATAGCACTATAGATGGTGTGGAATGTGGTGGAGGTTGCAAGACAAAAAGGAGAAGATAGTCACATTAACTAGGCATATCAATGAGCTGTGGAGATGCTCATCAATAGATATCAATGTGAATGAGTAGGAATTGTCATACAAATGATGCACTAGAGCTACAAGTATGTGAAAGCTCTTAAAGAAAACCAGTGGGTGTGCATCCAACTTGCTTGCTCACGAAGACCTAAGGCAATTTTGAGGAAGCCTATCATTGGAATATACAAGCCAAGTTATATAATGAGAATTTCCCACTAGCTATATGGTGGTGACAAAATGAGAGACTCTCAATCATGAAGATCATGGTGCTCAAAATGCACAAGTGTCGAAAAAGTGGTAGCATTGTCCCTTCTCTCTTTTTCTCTCATTTTTTTTATTTTGGTGGGCTCTTTGGCCTCTCTTTTTTATGGGCTTCTTTGGCCTCTTTTATTTCCTCACATGGGACAATGCCCCAATAATGATGATCATCACACTTCCAACTCAAAACTTAGAGCAACTATGACTCTATATGGAATGCATTCAGTAGTGTACCGTGGCAATGATCTAGCATGGCATAGACATCAATGGAAACATCATGCTAGCTATCTTACGATCGTGCAAAGGCAATGTAGACGTGGTGGCACATATCATGGTGGTAGTTGCATGGCAATATATCTCGGAATGACTTTGAAAAAGCCATAGTAGGTAGGTATGGTGGCTGTTTTGAGGGAGGCTAATGGTGGGTTTTGTGCACCGGCGAGAGTTGCACGACACTAAGAAGATAGTGATGGTGGAAGGTGAAAGTGCATCTAAACCATGGACTCAACATTAGTCATGAAGAACTCATATACCTATTGCAAAAGTTTTATTAGTAATCGAAACAAATCATTCAACGCATACTCCTAGGGGAAGGGTTGGTAGGTATAAACCATCGCGCGATCCCGACCGCCACGCAAAGGATGACCATCAATAGACTAATCATGCTCAGATTTCATCACATAGCGGTTCACTATACGTGCATGCTACGGGAATCACTAACTTGAACACAAGTATTTCTAGATCCACAACACCTTACTAGCATGACTTCAATATTACCATAACCACAACTCAAAACTAATTGAGATGAATCAAACTTCTCTAACTATTCAATGCACATGAAGGTGGAAGTTTTCGTATCACTTTCGATAACTACCCCTTTTGAGACTAATTTCAAAGCATAGATCAACTACCAAGCCACACACCGCTGTGGTCTAAAAGATATAAGTGAAGCACAAAGAGCAAAAGTATCTAGCTCAAAAGATATAAGTGAAGCACATGTGAGCTGAATTGTCTACCAAAAGATATAAGTGAAGCTCGACAAAATCACGGTGAGTGCATGTCTCTCTATCTAGGTGTGCAGCAAGGATGATTGTGACACAACAAAAATAAAATACTCCTACGATACAAGATGCTCCAAGCAAAAACACATAACATGTGGTGAATAAAAATATAGCCCCAAGTAACGTTACCGATGGATTGAAGACGAGAGAGGGGATGCCTTCCCGGGGCATCCCCAAGCTTAGGCTTTTACGGCATCCTTGAATCTCTTGGGGTGCCTTGGGCATCCCCAAGCTTGAGTTCTTGCCACTCTTTATCTCTTTGTCCATAAGAACTTCACCCAAAACTTGAAAACTTCACAACACGAAACTTAAACAGAAACTCGTGATAACATTAGTACAAGAAAGCAAACCACCACTTTCTTAGGTACTGTAGCAAACTTAAATTCTACTTGTGCTGATGTTGAGTTACTGTACTTTTAATCTTCCATGGCTAATACCCCCGATACTATCCATAGTTTCATCAAAATAAGCAACCAACACAACAAAAACAGAATCTGATAACAGCAGACCAGTATGTAGCAATCTGTATGTTTCGTATACCTCTGGTACTTCAAAAATTCTGAAAAATTACGACAGTCTGAATAATTTGCGTAGCAATCATCGGCAAAAAGAATCAACTCAAAAGCTCTTACATAAAAAAAGAAAATTCTTTTCGTGAGCAGAAAGTTTCTGTCTTTCCCAGCATGACCAAACGATCATCCTCAAGACTAATCATAACGGTTTTGCTTGGCACAAACGCAAAAAAGAAACACAAAAAACACAATCATAACAAAATTATGAAAGTGTGGAAAACACAAAACAGAAAGAAAAAGGATAGATTCGTTGGGTTGCCTTCCAACAAGCGCTTTTGTTTAACGCCCTTAGCTAGGCGAAAGTGATGGAATCACGTATAGTCATCTTTGGTGTTCAAACCATAGGTAGCCCTCATCATAGATTCATAAGGCAATCTTATTTTCTTTCTAGGAAAGTGCTCCATGCCCTTCTTTAAGTGAAATTGAAATCTAATATTCCCTTCCTTCATATCGATGATAGCACCAATAGTCCTTAGGAAAGGTCTACCAAGAATAATGGGACATGAAGGATTGCAATCTATGTCAAGTACAATGAAATCCACGGGTACATAGTTCTTATTTGCAACAATAAGAACATCATCGATCCTCCCCATGGGCTTCTTGACGGTAGAATCCGCAAGATGCAAATAGAGAACACTCTTCAATCTCATGAAAACCAAGAATATCACATAAAGACTTTGGAATCGCGGAAACAGTAGCACCCAAATCACACAAAGCATTGCACTCATAGTTTTTGATCTTGATTTAGTAGGTTCCCACTCACCATGAAGTTTTCTAGGTATCCAGACTTCTAGTTCGAGCTTCTCTTCAAGAGATTTAATCATAGCATCTACGATATGCGCGGTAAAGGCTTTGCTTTGGCTATAAGCATGTGGAGAGTTTGCAATGGATTGCATCAACGAAATGCATTCAAACAAGGAGCAATTATCATAATTGAATTCCTTGAAATCCAAAGTGGGAGTTTCATTACTACCCAAAATTTTGACTTCTTCTACTCCACTCTCCACACCTTTATCATCAAGATAGGTGGACTCTGAATCATTGGGGCGTTTTCAACAAAAGTGTATTCATATCCAGCCCCTCCATAAGTAGGTTTGACACGCGAAAACAAAGATTCAAGAGGAGACACACCAAGTACTTTAAGATCTTCGTGATTTGCATCACTAGAACGCACCCTTTTAAACCATTCATGTCTAGCGCGAATTTGGGCGGTTCTTTCTTTGCTCTCATTCATGGAGATACGCATAGCTTTCAAAGTTTCATCCAAGCTGATCTTGGGAGGAGCGCATCTAACTTTCAAAGCATCAATATCACAAGACATCCTATCAACGGTCTTAGCCAAATCGTCTATTTTGAGTAGTTTTTCCTCTATGGACGCATTGAAAATCTTTTGAGAGTTGATGAACTCCTTGATATTACTCTCTAGATCAGAGGGTAATTTGTTATGATTTCCATAAATGTTGCCGTAGGAATTGCAATAATTGTTACAAGAGTTACTAGGAAAAGGCCTAGGAACATAGTTTCCTCTAAAAGCATTGTTGTTGCCAAAATTGTTCCTGCCAACAAAATTCACGTCCAAACTAGCGTTGCTACTCTCAATCAAAGAATATAGTGGCATGTCATTAGGATCTACGGTAGCATTTCTACTAGCAACCAAATTCATCAACTCGTCCATCTTAGCACTAAGCGAGTTAATCTCTTCTATAGCGTGCACCTTTTTGCTAGCAGGCGACCGTTCAGTGTGCCATTGAGAGTAGTTGGTCAATATATTGTCTAGGAGTTTTGTAGCATCTCCTAACGTGATTTCCATGAACGTTCCACCTGAGGCGGAGTCCAAGATATTGCGAGAAGCGAAATTCAAGCCAGCGTAAAAGATTTGTATAATCATCCACAAACTCAAGCCATGAGCGGGACAATTTCTAATCATAAGCTTCATGCTCTCCCAAGATTGTGCAACTTGTTCATGATCAAGTTGCTTGAAATTCATGATATCGTTACGTAAGGAGATGATCTTAGCCGGCGGAAAATACTTGGATATGTAAGCATCTTTGCACATATCCCAAGAATCGATACTATTTTTAGGCAAACAAGAAAACCAAGTTTTTGCGCGATCTCGCAACGAGAAAGGAAAAAGTTTCAACTTAATCACGTCATTATCCACATCTCTTTTCTTTTGCATATCACAAAGCTCAATGAAGGTATTGAGATGGGATGCGTCATCTTCACTAGGAAGGCCAGAGAATTGCTCTTTCATAACAAGATTTAGCAAAGCTGTGTTGATTTCATACGATTCCGCACTAGTGGCGGGAGCAATCGGAGTACTAATAAAATCATTATTATTAGTGCTCGAGAAGTCGCAAAGTTTGGTGTTTTCACACATGATGTCTTCAACAAACAAACAAGCACACAAGCAAGCAAGAAACCGGCAAAGGAAATCGGCAAGGGCAAAAGAAAACGGCGAAGGAGAAAGGAGAATGAAAACGACAAATGTGAAGTGGGGGAGAGGAAAACGAGAGGCAACTCGCAACAAAAGTAAATGCAACAGAAAAGTTTGTGAGACCTACTTGGATAGATCTTGATTTCTCCTCCCCGGCAACGGTGCCAGAAATACTTCTGATGGCTGATGTGTATCCCTTGGAACGGCGCCAGAAATAGTTGTGTCGACGGAACCAGGAATCCTTCAGCTGCGGCTAAGCCTTAAGGGACTTCCTAGGAAAGTATGCAAAGGATTTCCCCCGTGGCCTTGGAGCCTTGCATTGGTGTTCCCTCTAAGCGGAAAGGGTGATGTAGCACAGCGATGGTAAGTATTTCCCTTAGTTTGAGAACCAAGGTATCAATCCGGCGAAAGAGTATCTCAAGATCCTGCACAAACACAAAAAGCTTGCACCCAACGCTATGAAGGGGTTGTCAATCCCTTATAGATTGTTTGCCAAGTGAGAACTGAAAGCAACAAAGTAACAAAGCAAAGTAAAAAAGTGAAGTTGTAAACGATGGATGTGCATAGACCCCGGGACCGTAGTGTTTACTAGTGCCTTCTCTCATGAAAGCAAGAAGACGGTGGGTGAACAAATTACTGTCGAGCAACTGATAGAACTGT
Organism: Hordeum vulgare subsp. vulgare; assembly: GCF_904849725.1. NCBI lineage: Eukaryota > Viridiplantae > Streptophyta > Magnoliopsida > Poales > Poaceae > Hordeum > Hordeum vulgare. The sequence goes on along the minus strand of NC_058521.1, from coordinate 42,514,913 downwards.
GCAGAGTCGTGACGATATCTATGCAATGATTATTTCTATAGGCGTCACGTCCGAAACAAGTAGACCGATACTTTCTGCATCTACTACTATTACTCCACACGTCGACCGCTATCCAGCATGCATCTAGTGTATTAAGTCCATAAGAACAGAGTAACGCCTTAAGAAAGATGACATGATGTAGAGGGATAATCTCAAACCAATGATAAAAACCCCATCTTTTTACCCTTGATAGCAACTGCTTGATGTGTGCCTTGCTGCCCCTACTGTCACTGGGAAAGGTCACCACATGGCAGAATCCAAAACCAAGCACTTCTCCCATTGCAAGAATCATAGATCTAGTTGGCCAAACAAAACCCAAGACTCGGAGAGACTTACAAGGATATCAAATCATGCATATAAGAAATCAGCAAAGACTCAAATATATATCATAGATAATCTGATCACAAGTCCACAATTCATCGGATCTCAAGAAACTCACCGCCAAAGAAGATTACATCGGATAGATCTCCATGAAGATCATGGAGAACTTTGTATTGAAGATCCAAGAGAGAGAAGAAGACATCTAGCTACTAACTACGGACCCGTAGGTCTGAAGTGAACTACTCACGAGTCATTGGAGGGGTGATGATGATGATGAAGAAGCCCTCCACCTCCAAAGTCCCCTCCGATAGGGTGCTGGGAAGGGTATCCGGATGAGATCTCGCGGAAATGGAAGCTTGCAGCGACGGAAAAGTATTTTCGAGGCTCCCCTGATTTTTTACGGAATATTTGGGAATATATTGGCGCAAGACCTAGATCAGGGGCCGGCCAGGGAGGCCACAAGCCTGCCCACCTCCGCCTCCCCCTGGTGACGTGGTGGGAGCTTGTGGGCTCCCTGGAGCCCACCTGGCTTGGCCCAAAGGCCCCCTGGTCTTCTTCCATTCGGGAAAAAATCATTTCGGGGTTTTTATTCCGTTTGGAATCCGTTCCAAAATCAGATCTGAAAAAGAGTCAAAAACACGGGAAAAACAGGAACTCGCACTTGGCACTGAATTAATAAGTTAGTCCCAAAAAGATATAAAAAGATACATAAAACATACAAAGAAGGCAAGATAACAGCGTGAAACCATCAAAAATTATAGATACGTTTGAGACGTATCAACCATCAACACTTGGTGCTCTTTCTTGATTTCTACCTCTACAGATTTCAGCATTGAATACAACTCGGGAATAGACTTTTCCATCCCTTGCATGTTGTAATTCATCACAAAGCCTTTGTAGCTAGGTGGAAGCGACTGGAGGATTCTGTTAATGACCGCATCATCCGGAAGTTTAACTCCCAGTTGAGTCAAGCGGTTGTGCAACCATGACATTTTGAGTATGTGCCCACTGACAGAACTATTCTCCTCCATCTTACAGCTAAAGAACTTGTCAGAGACTTCATATCTGTCGACCCGGGCATGAGCTTGAAAAACAAGTTTCAGCTCCTCGAACATCTCATATGCTTCGTCTCAAAACGCCTTTGGAGCTCCGGTTCTAAATTGTAAAGCATGCCGCACTGAACGAGAGAGTAGTCATCACTCGGCGACTGCCAGGCGTTCCTAACGTCCCGGGTTGCTGTAGGAACGGGAGGATCACCTAGCGGTGCATCAAGGACATATGCCTTCTTGTAAGCCATGAGGATGAGTTTTAAGTTACGAGCCCAGTTCGCATAGTTGCTCCCATCGTCTTTCATCTTGGTTTAACACGTTGAAGTTGAATGGGACATTTGTGTTGGCCATTGGATCTACAATATTTGTAAAGACAATTTTATACTAAGTTCATGATAATTAAGTTCAGCTAATCAAATTACTAATGAACTCCCACTTAGATCGACATCCCTCTAGTCATCCAAGTGTTACATGATCCACGTCGACTAGCCCGTCTCCGATCATCACGTGAGACGGACTAGTCATCAATGGTGAGCATCTCCATGCTGATTGTATCATCCATACGACTCATGTTCGACCTTTCGATCTCCCGTATTCGAGGCCATGTCTATACATGCTAGGCTCGTCGAGTCAACCTAAGTGTTTTGTGTGTGTAAACTGGCTTACACCCGTTGTATGTGAACGTTAGAGTCTATCACACCCGATCATCACGTGGTGCTTCGAGACAACGAACCTTCACAACGGTGCACACTTAGGGGAATGCTTATCTCAAAATTTTAATGAGGGGTCATCTTATATTTGCTACCGTCCTTCTAAGAAATAATATGTAAAACATGATAAACATCACATGCAATCATATAGTGACATGATATGGCCAATATCATCTTGCTCCTTTATCACCATCTTCGGGGCACCATGATCATCATCGTCACCGGCATGACACCATGATCTCCATCATCATGATCTCCATCATTGTGTCTCCGTGAAGTTGTCACACCAACTATTACTTCTACTACTATAGCTAACCGTTGGCGATAAAGTAAAGTAATCAACATGGCGTTGCATCTCATACAATAAATTAAGACAACTCCTATGGCTCGTGTCGGTTTTCTTACTCATCGACATGCAAGTTGTGAATCCTATTACAAGAACATGATCAATCTCATACATCACATCCTTTTGGCAATATCACATCACATAGCATACCCTCCAAAAACAAGTTAGACGTCCTCTAATTGTTGTTGCAAATTTTACTTGGCTGGTTTGGGTTTCTAGCAAGAACGTTTCTCACCTACGTGACAGCCACAACGTTAATATGCCAATGCTATTTACCCTTCATAAGGACCCTTTTCATCGAATCCAATTCGACTAAAGTGGGAGAGACAGACACCCGCTAGCCACCTTATGCACCAAGTGCATGTCTGTCGGTGGAACCAGTCTCACGTAAGCGTACGTGTAAAGTCGGTCCGGGCCGCTTCATCCCACAATACCTCCGAAAAAGGATAAGACTAGTAACGGCAAGCAAGTTGACAAATCAGCGCCTACAACTTTTGTGTTCTACTCGTTCATAGAATCTACGCATAGAACCTTGGCTCGGATGCCATTGTTGGGGAATGTAGTAATTTCAAAACAATTCCTATGCCATACAAGGATCTATCTATGGAGAAACCAGCAACGAGAGAGGTTGTAGAGCATCTTCATACCTTTGAAGATCACTAAGCGGAAGCGTTACTATGAACACGGTTGATGGAGTCGTACTCGTAGCGATTCAGATCGCGGTGGATTCCGATCTATGTGTTGAACTACGGCACCTCCGCATTCAACAAACGTGCAGCCCGGTGACGTCTCCCGCACCTTGATCCGGCAAGGAGGAGGGAGAGGTTGAGGGAGAGAGCTCCGGCAGCACGACGGCATGGTGGTGGTGGAGCTACGTGGTTCTCCGGCAGAGCTTCACTAAGCTGTGCGGAGGACGAGGAGAGAGAGGGGTAGGGATGCGTCGAGAGAGATAGGTTTCGTGTGTTCTCCAAAGGCCAAAACCTCCACTCCACTATATATAGGGGGAGAGGGAGGAGGTGCCCACCCTTAGGGTTCCCACCCCTAAGGGGTGCGGAAGTGTCATGCCGAAGATGCGACCCTATCCTCAATTTGGCACGAGGGCCTCGTCAGGGATAGAAGCGCATCTCGTCGTGTCGCAAGAATGGATATCATTACAAGTACATGTATTGAAAAGAAGATATATATATATATATAGAATTGGCTTACACTCGCCACAAGCTACATCAGAGTCACATCAGTACATTACATAATCATCAAGAGTAAGAGCAGGGTCCGACTACGGACGAAAACAAACGAGAAAAGAAGAACGACGTCCATCCTTGCTATCCCAGGCTGCCGGCCTGGAACCCATCCTAGATCGATGAAGAAGAAGAAGAAGAAGAAGCAACTCCAAATGTACAATCAACGCGCTCGCGTCAAGTAACCTTTACCTATACCTGCAACTGGTGTTGTAGTAATCTGTGAGCCACAGGGGACTCAGCAATCTCATTTCCAAAGGTATCAAGACTAGCAAAGCTTAATGGGTGAGGTAAGGTTAAGTGGTGAGGTTGCAGCAGCGGCTAAGCATATATTTGGTGGCTAAACTTATGAGTACAAGAAATAAGAGGGGGAATATCTACGCATAGCGGACGTGAACTACGGTTGATCAAATGAATGATCCTGAACACCTACCTACGTCAGACATAACCCCATCGTGTCCTCGATCGGAGAAGGAACTCAAGAAAGAGACAGTCACAGTTACAAACACAGCTGGCATATTTTAATTAAGTTAACTTCAAGTTATCTAGAACCAGTGTTAAACAAAGTATCCACGTTGCCACATAACCGCGGGCACGGCTTTCCGAAAAGATTTGACCCTGCAGGGGTGCTCCAACTAGTCCATCACAAATTACCACAAGCCGCATAGAAATCCTCAATCACGAAGCTCACGATCTCGTCGGATTCCCTAGTGAAAAACCTCAACTATGAGATTACCCAAAGCATCACCGGAATCCCGATGCACAAGATATCTCGCCAAAGGTAAAACTAATCCAGCAAGGCCGCCCGACGTGTCGACGATCCCGATAGGAGCCGCGTATCTCATTCTCAGAACACGACGGATGGAACTAGCTACGGGTGCCAAACCTCGAGTTTCCTCGTGGTGGCCCTCCAGGCAGACTGTTTTGGACGAACACTCATGAGGAGCACTAGCCCGGGGGTTGATTAAATTTCCTCGAGTTAATTACTCCCTATGCAGTTCATTAGTTATTAGGCAAATGTAGTACCAAAGTTGGGCCTTGCCAGACCAGCTTTAATCTAAAACGAATTATCAAGGGGGTCCCCATAACAACCCCGATCGTGTTAGGAGCGCTCAATTATGGAACATAACACTGGTAGCCGAAACTAAGGGGGCAAAGGTGGAACAAAACACCAGGCTAGAAAGGCCGAGCCTTCCACCTTTTACCAAGTATATAGGTGCATTAAATTAAATACCAATTAAATATGGTGATATGGCAAGGAACCCATGTTATCACATGGAAGCAACTGCACCTGCAACTAGCAACGCTAACATGGATAAGCAAGCGGTAACATAGCCAATCAGTGGTTTGCTAGGTCGAACAGGTTGAAGGTTATCATGGCATTGTAGAGAGGCTGATATTTAGCATGTGGTAGGCAACGAGACGTAAACGGTAGAAGCGATAAAACTAGCATGGCAATGATAGTAATGGTATCTGGGGAAATGGTCATCTTGCCTGAGATCCCGCTTGGAAGAAGAACAACTCCGTGAAGTCGGCGAACCAACGTAGTCGAACGGGTCCTCACATTCCAACACGCTTGCGGATCTCTATCGAGACGGAGCAAACCGGAAACAAACATCAACACAGATATTCACCACACGATGCACAACATGATGCACAACCTACTATGATGCATGAACAGATCATTGATTTAAGGCATGGCATGGCAATTCACCTCACACAAACACTAAACATTAAGTGAAGCTCGATATGCAACGAGTTACATATCGACGAAACTCCACGATTAATCATTAGTTCACTCCTGATTATTTACACGGCAATATTTAATGTGGTTAACATGGCAAGGGGTGAAGCGGGTGATCCTACATGTCATCCTAGTCGGTTAACACGCGGGACTTGGAACGAACGCTACGGCACAAGAGACATGCAACACAAGATCTATGCCATGAATGTGTCATGCATGCAAGTTACAACACGGGCAAGAAGAGAAAGAAGCAAATGTCGCCACGGCGAGCGAAAGGGATACTAAGGCGGCAAGACAGAAACGAAGCCACGGCAACGTTCCTATCCCGATAACTCGTCGAGATATCGTGCCAACGTATAGGAAGCATGTGCGGGACAACCAAACAAAGATGGGGTGATCCCGCTACCGGGTTCCCATGTGTCGAGGGCGCGACGAAAGAGAGACAACGTGCAACGGGCAAATATACAACGCAAACATACGATACATCTCATACAACATATTTGCATTTGGTACACGACACGTCTCATCAGTATACCTTCGAAGCGTGCATGTCGGAGGGGATCAGATCGTAGCGGACATTGTGGAAGTCGTGGTCGTCGTCTCGTCGAAGGCCGTCGTTCGCTCGGCGTCGGTTCACGGGTCTTCGGCGTCGGTTCACGGTCTTCACATCGGTAGTCGAACACGTTCCGGGGGTCGTCGAGGATGAAGTTGTACACGGCGATCTTGTCGGTTCCACGACAGAGGGAATGGGCACGCGGTCTTCGGCGACATAACGAGCGACATCAAACAGCAACGCGACGCAAGCAGCACCAGCAGCAAGCCACGGTGACACAACAGCAACATGCCACAATCTAACAACAGCAACTAGCAACAACAAGCATCTATTAGCAAGCAATATCAAACAACTAATTAGCAGCAGCAAGCAAGCAAGCTATCAGGGCATCTAACAGCCACCTAGCAGCAACTACAACTCTCGGAAACAGGCAACAGCAAGCAACGGCCTAGCAACAGCATGCAGCCTAGCAGCAACTAGCGTCGGCTAGCATTAGCAGGAAAGCATCAGGCAGCTAGCACGCAAGCAGCTACAGCAAGAGCAACATCAATCGCAGTAACAGGCTCGGCAGCAGCTAGCAACTCGGCAACAGGGACACGCAAGCTAGCTGGCAGCAAGCACCATGGCGGCAGGAGCACGATACGCCAGCAGCAGCAACAGGCAAGCATCTAGCAAGGCAACGCAAGAACAGGGGCGACAGCAGCTACGGCAGGAGGAGGCCGGGCCTCGGGGACTTGCGCGCATAGGGCCTAGATAGAACGGCCATGGCGGGCGGCGCGGCGACCACAACGCAGGCGGGGCGCAGCGGCAGGAGCCGAGGCGGGCGCGCACAGGACGCGGGGCGCGGGGCTCCTGCAGGCGGGCGGCGACATGGAACCGGCGCGGAAGACGGCGGCCAGAGCTGGCGCGCGGGGAAGCAGGAGGCGCACGGGGATGCAGCATGGCGACGAGCAGCTCCTGAGGAGGAGGGGCGAGGCCATGGCGCGGACGGCACTGGGCGAGGGGAGCATGGGCGGGGGAAGCCAGGGCGACGCGGCTGCTGCAGCAAGGGGAGGATCTCGGCAGGGGAACGGGCGGCCATGGGGGCGAGAAGAGGGAGGCGAGCACGGGCGGGGGAGCTCGGGCCTGGGCAAGCCGGCGGCGGGGCAGCTCGGGAGAGGGAGGAGGAAACGGGAGGAGAGGGGGATCGAGCGAGGGGGTTGCGGCTGCGCACAAAGGAGGGGGACGGGGAGGACGAGTGGAGAACGGGAGTTGCTCACTAGGGTTGGAGGAGAGGCCTTGGGCCTTGGCTGGCTCGGTCTTGGGCCTGGGGTCCTCCTCTCTCCCTATTTTGTTTGTTTTTTTCTTTTAAAACCAGAAAACTTAAACAAAAGAAAAGTTTTTTAACAAAATAAACAAATGCTTTTGGCTCCTTTGAAAAATATACCCCAACTATAAAATAGCTTGGGCATTTTTTTTAAACAAATAAAAATAAAACCTTTTGAAGAATTAAAATTAAAACCCTTTTAACAAAAGAATAAAATAAAACCCTTTTTTTAATAATAAAATAAACCCCTTTTATAAATAAAAGAGACTCTAGTTTTAAAATAAAACAAAAGAAAAAAATAAAGGAAACCAAAGGGGTTTCCTCCACCTTTAATAAAATGAGTTTTAAAAGAAGACGAATTTATTTTGAAAGGGTTAAAACTGAAATCAATCGCCGCCACAAAAATAGAATAAGAGAGGAGAGAAGGGTTTTACGTCCTCGGTGCAACAGGGTTTCGAGGTGGCTCTGTTGCACCCACTCTCATCACTCCAACAAAACAATGCCACTCACAAGCATAACACCCAACAACATGGAGCAACAAGCAACACCGACAAAACACAATTGACATGATGCCATGCATGATGCGATGATGCAAACTAAATGAAGAGGCCACAAAATAAAATAACCACATGACGGAAACGGAAATAAAGGGGAATCTTCTGGAACGTCGGTCTCGGGCTGTCACAACTCTCCTACACTACAAGAGGATCTCGCCCCGAGATCCAAGAATGAAGGGGGGAGAGGATGAGAAAGAAAGAGGTAAAACTTAGTCGCTTCTTTGACAAACAAGTGACACCAACAATCCTTGAAGGTTGCAAAGAGACGAGGAACGATATGAGAGACAAGCAAGAATTCACGGAAAATTTCGGCAGCACTTCGGTAGGAAAATGGGACAAAAAATTCGATAAGAAGAGAGAATTAGACAATATTCATATCAAACAACTAAATAGAACAAGGGAACACCACAATCTTGATAGAACAAGATGATAGACCCAAAAGAGCAACATCACAAAGCCTCCGGAACAAGAGAATATGAACTAGCTCAAGTGGAAGAAGAGAATGAAGAAAAAGAATGACAACTATTATCACAATAGAATTGAAGAGCCTCTTGAGAGAGAATTGACGTAGTAGTTGGAAAACCAACAACGAAAAGAACAAGATAGTAGTGGGCTTATGAAGATCATCTCAACATCCATGACGTGACAACCAACCACTACAAGAACCAAGGATAGATGAAAGCAAAGATATCAAAACTTCTTACACCAAGAGGATACCTTGGGAACTGGGATTAATGACAAGCACCATGATAGCACAATCCACAGGAAAAGCTTTAGGTGAAAACTAAACCAAGATAGCTCAATGAAGAAATCATGAGTTGAAATATCTCATGATCAAAGAATTTGTGGATTTAATTATCTCATTCTTGAAAGGAAAACTCTTCGAGGCTCCTACACTAACAAGAATGCTATAATACCACCTCAAAGGATAAAGGAAGAACAAATGCACAGAAATGCAAGAGAAAGAATACTTTAGGTACTCCAATAGGAATCTTGAAGAACACATGAGAATGAATCACATCCTTGAAGAACCACCATGACGAGCCTCCGTATCAAAAGGATGATGCAAGATATGAAGGTAGAAAAGAATAAGATTATGACCTTGCGAAGATTTAGATGGAGCCTCACAAAGAGATACTTGAGAAAACTGGAACTCCGGAAAAGAAAGATAAGCACTTGAGAAAAGAATTGATATGACGAGCCACTCCGGAAGAAGAATCAAGATCACAACGAATAAGAATAAGAATTATGTTATGCTTATCCTTCATCAAGTTAAATTGATGACAAGCAACGGATATAGCATACCACTTATTCTTCTTGAAAGAATCTTGAAGAGATAGAGAGATAAGCACCACTTGAGGCAAAATTAAAGGAAGCACCGGTAAGAATTCACAATTGAATGGGAACACCACGAATTAATGGAGATACATGAGAATGAAGAGCTCATGAGCCAGCTGAGAGAAACTTGAACAGGGCACCGGAATAATCGAGAGACGAACGAAGAGACAACAATTGAGAAAAATTGAGGATGAAAGTTGAAAGCTGAGAACGAAGAATCTTCTAAAATGATGGCCTTCGGAGGATCGAGAATGAAAACAACTCAGAAATGCACCGGATAGACAGAAAGGGATACTCATGATTGACAACAATTAAGATGATGGCACAAAGCTGAAATGATGAATCTTCAAAAGAATGAACCAAGATTGAGAGAAATACCCCTTCGGATTGCAAGCTGAGAATGATGAAGAGAACAACACCAAGAATTACTGAGACACTCCGGAATAATGAAGAATGAAAGGTTGAGACAATATGAGAGTTAATTCAAATAGATCTTGAAGCAATAATATGACTGATGGAAATCATACTTACGTCATAGTTGAAAAGAATTAATGATCTCCGGGAAGAGATTAAAAGAGCCAGGAAAGAACCTCGAAAGAACCTGTGGGTTATGGGCCCACTCAAAGAAACCACCGTTGAAACAACTGATTATAAGGAGAGATATTGCACCGGTATAAAGAAAACGAGATGAGGTTAGCACCTTGAAATAATGAAAGATCTGAAAACAAGAAACTCTAATACAACTTCAACATACCGGATAGAAAGGAGAATAAATAAACAACATAAGCTGATAAGAATTCCCAACAAAGGAAAGAATTAACAAGGATGAAAAGGATATGATGAACACGGACAACTGAATTAAATTCACTGGAAAAGACAACCAGATTGAAGGAATGAAGCACTAGAACTTCTGAGAATATTCACAATGAATCACCGGGTAGGAGAGAAAAGAACAGGTAGCGGAAGCACAATGAAAAGAAAACTCTTGGACGAAAATCCAAACACTGAAGAAAAGGGTGGGAGGGTCGGGAAAAACAAAGACAACTTGGGTTGCATGAGATGAACTCCGAAATAAAAATAGAAAGATTTATCTTGCAAAAATAGGAGAGGGTTGAATTAACTGAAGAGAAACACATCGGTTGAAAAGAATTGACAAGACAACTCCGGTTGAAAAGAATTGACAAGAGAATTGATTTGAGCAAAAGACTTAGCACTCTCATATGAATATGAGAACACTACTTAGAAAAGATCTGAAATCACCACCTGACATCGAAGCAACTTGAATTACCATATTCCAACAAAAATAAAAGGTGCGGCTTATGAAGCAAGCCAAAACAAACTCATGAGAGAGATTTCCGTTCGATATTTTCATGGACAGGATCGCACGGGCTCGAACCTTACAGTAGACATCAAGTGCAAGGCAGTGCACCCGACATACGAAGCGTCCCCGAGTCGTAGCAAGCTACAAGGACTCTTTAAGACACAACGAGAACCACTGTAAGTCGACCGTCAACAAACGAATCCACTATATGTCGAACCCCAACCTAACATCATGCATTTGTTGGACGATTGTCCTATAAGTAACTACTTGAATTCCCACCTAAGAATTCCCGAAATATCTGGTCATGCAATCTGCTACACGGATACAAGGAGTAATAATCACACAACTCCTATACTAACCCGTCACCTGTATCACATCCGTCAACACACAACCAGAAACTCGGACCTTCATCTACAACAGACCCTCGTGATCACAATGATACAAAGTATGGCAGTACTCCCGAACAATCTGCACCAGTACTGGGGACATCGGGGTTATCTCGCCACTACTAGTATTGAAGCAATTACGAACATCCTTCGTTCTGAGATACTAAGAAATCTGAATGATAACGATGTGCTCAAGAATCCCGTGGAGCTCAACTCCCCGGAAGAAAATCAAGTCAGACAGGAGGCACCAAGACATAACTCCGTCACATCGGCATCATATAGATCCCAAAAATATACGCGTGATCCTAAAAAAATTTGAGTGAGAAGAGGAGTAGAATTAAAATATTACGTCAAGATTCCTCACCAGAGCATAGCACAGGAGAAAAAAGAATCCTACTCTCCGATATATAACTAGACTCAAAGCAGTTTTTCACTACACTCGACTTGGCCATATTCGATCAATCAAGGGGGCTCCTAGGTCGGCACTACTCTGATACCAACTTATCACGCCCAAGATGCGACCCTATCCTCAATTTGGCACGAGGGCCTCGTCAGGGATAGAAGCGCATCTCGTCGTGTCACAATAATGGATATCGTTACAAGTACATGTACTGAAAAGAAGAGATATATATAGAGAGTAGGCTTACACTCGCCACAAGCTACATCAGAGTCACATCAGTACATTACATAATCATCAAGAGTAAGAGCAAGGTCCGACTACGGACGAAAACAAACGAGAAAAGAAGAACGACGTCCATCCTTGCTATCCCAGGCTGCCGGCCTAGAACCCAGCCTAGATCGAAGAACAAGAAGAAGAAGAAGAAGAAGAAGATAAAGAAGAAGAAGAAGAAGAAGAAGAAGAAGCAACTCCAAATGTACAATCAACGCGCTCGCGTCAAGTAACCTTTACCTGTACCTGCAACTGGTGTTGTAGTAATCTGTGAGCCACAGGGGACTTAGCAATCTCATTTCCAAAGGTATCAATACTAGCAAAGCTTAATGGGTGAGGTAAGGTTAAGTGGTGAGGTTGCATCAGCGGCTAAGCATATATTTGGTGGCTAAACTTATGAGTACAAGAAATAAGAGGGGGAAGATCTACGCATAGCGGACGTGAACTACGGTTGATCAAATGAATGATCCTGAACACCTACCTACGTCAGACATAACCCCACCGTGTCCTCGATCGGAGAAGGAACTCATGAAAGAGACAGTCACGGTTACGCACACAGTTGGCATAATTTAATTAAGTTAATTTCAAGTTATCTAGAACCAGTGTTAAACAAAGTATCCACGTTGCCACATAATCGCGGGCACGGATTTCCGAAAAGATTTGACCCTGCAGGGGTGCTCGAACTAGTCCATCACAAATTACCACAAGCCGCATAGAAATCCTCAATCACGAAGCTCACGATCTCGTCGGATTCCCTAGTGGAAAACCTCAACTCTGAGATTACCCAAAGCATCACCGGAATCCCGATGCACAAGATATCTCGTCGAAGGTAAAACTAATCCAGCAAGGCCGCCCGACGTGTCGACGATCTCAATAGGAGCCGCGTATCTTGTTCTCAGGACACGACAGATGGCACTAGCTATGGGTGCCAAACCTCGAGTTTCCTCGCGGTGGCCCCGGAGGCAGACCGTTTTGGACCAACACTTATGAGGAGCCCTAGCCCGGGGGTTGATTAAATTTCCTCGGGTTAATTACTCCCTATGCAGTTCATTAGTTGTTAGGAAAATGTAGTACCAAAGTTGGGCCTTGCGAGACCAGCTTTAATCTAAAACGAATTATCAAGGGGGTCCCCATAACAACCCCGATCGTGTTAGGAGCGCTCAATTATGGAACATAACACCGGTAGCCGAAACTAAAGGGGCAAAGGTGGAACAAAACACCAGGCTAGAAAGGCCGAGCCTTCCACCTTTTACCAAGTATATAGCTGCATTAAATTAAATAGCAATTAAATATGGTGATATGACAAGGAACCCATGTTATCACATGGAAGCAACTGCACCTGCAACTAGCAACGCTAACATGGATAAGCAAGCGGTAACATGGTAGAAGCGATAAAACTAGCATGCCAATGATAGTAATGGTATCTGGGGAAATGGTCATCTTGCCTGAAATCCCGCTTGGAAGAAGAACAACTCCGTGAAGTCGGCGAACCAACGTAGTCGAACGGGTCCTCACATTCCGACACGCTTGCAGAACTCTATCGAGACGGAGCAAACCGGAAACAAACATCAACACAGATATTAACCACACGATGCACAACATGATGCACAACCTACTATGATGCATGAACAGATCATTGATGCAAGGCATGGCATGGCAATTCACCTCACACAAACACTACACATTAAGTGAAGCTCGATATGCAATGAGTTACATATCGACAAAACTCCACGATAAATCATTAGTTCACTCCCGATTATTTACACGGCAATATTTAATGTGGTTAACATGGTAAGGGGTGAAGCGGATGATCCTACATGTCATCCTAGTCGGTTAACACGCGGGACTTGGAACGGACACTACAGCACAAGAGACATGCAACACAAGATATATGCCATGAATGCGTCATGCATGCAAGTTACAACACGGGCAAGAAGAGAAAGAAGCAAATGTCGCCACGGCGAGCGAAAGGGGTACTAAGGCGGCAAGACGGAAACGAAGCCACGACAACGTTCCTATCCCGATAACTCGTCGAGATATCGTGCCAACATATAGGAAGCGTGTGCGGGACAACCAAATAAATATGGGGTGATCCCGCTACCGGGTTCCCATGTGTCGAGGGCGCAACGAAAGAGAGACAACGTGCAACGAGCCAATATACGGCACAAACATATGATACATCTCATACAACACATTTGCATTCGATACACGACACGACTCATCGGTATACCTTCGAAGCGTGCATATCGGAGGGGATCGGATCGTAGCGGACGTCGTGGAAGTCGTGGTCGTCGTCTCGTCAACGGTAGTCGTTCGCTCGGGGTCGGTTCACAGGTCTTTGGCGTCGGTTCAGGGTCTTCACATCGATAGTCGAACACGTTCTGGGGGTCGTCGAGGACGAAGTTGTACACGGCGATCTTGTCGGTTCCACGACGGAGGGAATGGCACACGGTCTTCGGCGACATCAAACAGCAACGCGATGCAAGCATCACCAGCAGCAAGCAACGGCGACACAACAGCAACTAGCAACAACAAGCATCTATTAGCAAGCAATAGCAAACAACTAATTAGCAGCAGCAAGCAAGCAAGCTAGCAGGGCATCTAACAGCCACCTAGCAGCAACTACAGCTCTCGGCAACAGGCAACAGCAAGCAACGTCCTAGCAAGAGCATGCAGCCTAGCAGCAACTAGCGTCGGCTAGCATTAGCAGCAAAGCAGCTAGCAAAGTATCAGGCAGCTAGCACGCAGGCAGCTACAGCAAGAGCAACATCAATCATAGCAACAGGCTCGGCAGCAGCTAGCAACTCAGCAACAGGGACAGGCAAGCTAGCTGGCAGCAAGCACCATGGCCGCAGGAGCACGATATGCCAGCAGCAGCAACAGGCAAGCATCTAGCAAGGCATCGCAAGCAAAGGGGCGGCAGCAGCTACAGCAAGAGGGGGCCGGGCCTGGGGGACTTGGCGCGCACAGGGCCTGGATAGAACGTCCACGACGGGCAGCACGGCGACCACGGCGCAGGCGGGGCGCAGCGGCAGGAGCCGACGGCGGGCGCGCACAGGACGCGGGGCGCGGGGCTCCTGCAGGCGGGCGACGACAAGGAACCGGCGCGGAAGACGGCGGCCAGAGCTGGCGCGCGGGGAAGGAGGAGGCGCGCGGGGATGCAACATGGCAGCGAGCAGCTCCTGAGGAGGAGGGGCGAGGCCATGGCGCGGACGGCACTGGGCGAGGGGAGCACGGGCGGGGGAAGCCAGGGGCGACGCGGCTGCTGCAGCAAGGGGAGGATCTCGGCAGGGGAACGGGCGGCCATGGGGGCGAGAAAAGGGAGTCGAACACGGGCGGGGGAGCTCGGGCCTGGGCAAGCCGGCGGCGGGCAGCTCGGGAGAGGGAGGAGGAAACGGGAGGAGAGGGGAGATCGAGCGAGGGGGATGCGGCTGCGCACAAAGAAGGGAGACGGGGAGGACGAAGGGAGAACGGGAGCTGCTCGCTAGGGTTGGAGGACAGGCCTTGGGCCTTGGCCGGCTGGTCCTTGGGCCTGGGGTCCTCCTCTCTCCCTATTTTGTTTGTTTTTTTATTTTAAAAACAGAAAACTTAAACAAAAGAAAAGGTTTTTAACAAAATAAATAAATGCTTTTGGCTCCTTTGAAAAATATACCCCAACTATAAAAAAGCTTGGGCATTTTTTTAAAACGAATAAAAATAAAACCTTTTGAAGAATTAAAATTAAAACCCTTTTAACAAAAGAATAAAATAAAACCCTTTTTTTAATAATAAAATAAACCCCTTTTATAAATAAAAGAGACTCTAGTTTTAAAATAAAACAAAAGAAAAAATAAAGGAAACCCAAGGGGTTGCCTCCACCTTTAATAAAATGAGTTTTAAAAGAAGACAAATTTATTTTGAAAGGGTTAAAACTGAAATCAATCGCCGCCACAAAACTAGAATAAGAGAGGAGAGAAGGGTTTTACGTCCTCGGTGCAACAGGGTTTCGAGGTGGCTCTGTTGCACCCACTCTCATCACTCCAACAAAACAACGCCACTCACAAGCATAACACTCAACAACACGGAGCAACAAGCAACACCGACAAAACACAGTTGACATGATGCCATGCATGATGCGATGATGCAAACTAAATGAAGAGGCCACAAAATAAAATAACCACACGACGGAAACAGAAATAAAGGGGAATCTTCTGGAACGTCGGTCTCGGGCTGTCACAGGCAGCCCCATCTAGGGCAGTGGGCGGCGGCCAGGGCAGGGAGAGGAGGGGTGGCGCACCCAAATGGGCCTTGTGCCCCCTCCTGTGCTAGGGTTTGCCCCCTTTCCTCCCTTGCTGCGCCTTGGGCCTACGTGGGAGGCGCACCAGCCCACACTAGGCTGGTTCCCTTCCACCTTTTGGCCCATGCCGTCCTTTGGGGTGGTGGCCCCTCCCGGTGGACCCCTGGAACCCTTCCGGTGGTCCCGGTACATTATCGGTGACGTCCGAAACATTTCCGATGTCGAAAATTTCTCATCCTATATATTAATCTTTACCTCCACACCATTCCGAAGCTCCTCGTGACGCCCGGGATCTCATCCGAGACTTCCAACAACCTTTGGTAACCACGTACACTATTTCCCTATAACCTAGGCGTCATCGAATCTTAAGTGTGTAGACCCTATGGGTTCGGGAGACATGCAGACATGACCGAGACATCTCTCCGGCCAATAACCAACAACGGGGTCTGGATGTCCATGTTGGTTCCCACATGTTCCACGATGATCTCATCGGATGAACCACGATGTAAAGGATTCAATCAATCACGTATGCAATTCCCTTTGTCTATCGGTATGATACTTGCCCGAGATTTGATCGTCGGTATCCCTATACCTTGTTCAATCTCGTTACCGGCAAGTCTCTTTACTCGTTCCATAACACATCATCTCGTGGCTAACCCCTTAGTCACACTGAGCTCAATATGATGATGGATTACCGATTGAAGATACCCGTAGTGCACCTTTATAATCACCCGGTTACGTTGTGACGTTTGGTACATCCAAAGCACTCCTACGGTATCCGGGAGTTGCACAATTTCATGGTCTAAGGAAATGATACTTGACATTAGAAAAGCTTTAGCAGACGAACAACACGATCTAGTGATATGCTTAGGATTGGGTCTTGTCCATCACATCATTCCCCAATGATGTGATCCCATTATCAATGACATCCAATGTCCATGATCATCTATTGATCAACGAGCTAGCCAACTAGAGGCTCACTAGGGACACATTGTGATCTATATATTCACACATGTATTTCGGTTTCTGGTTAATACAATTATAGCATGAATAATAGACAATTATCATGAACTAGAAATATAATAATAACTACTTTATTATTGCCTCTAGGGCATATTTCCAACATACCTTAGCATAGTTCTGATGTGAGTCTTGCGAGTACTCTGGACGAGTACTCATCGTTGCTTTGCTCTCCCATTTCCTCTTGATACATTTGCCGCGACCAGATGATGGAGCCCAGGATATGGTTGATCCCGCCGATGACTACTACTACCCCTATAGAGCCTACTACTACGTGGTGGCCGCTGACGACCAGGAGTAGTTAGGAGGCTCCCAGGCAGGAGGCCTTCCTTTTCAATCCGATGTTATGTTTGTGCTAGCCTTCTTAAGGCAAAACTTGTTTACTTACGTCTGTACTTAGATATTGTTTGATTTCGCTGACTCGTGTGTATTCGAGCCCTCGAGGGCCCTAGCTTGTAATATGAAGCTTGTATGACTTCAATTTGTGTCTAGAATTGTGTTGTGATATCTTCCCGTGAGTCCCTAATCATGGTCGTACGTATTTGCTTGTATGATTAGCATACGATCAAAATGGGGGCGTCACACTCTCGACAGACTTAGACTTTGACTATAATTCTTGGTGCCACACGGGTGACTATCTTTGGAGTTTGTACCTAACTCCACATGACTTCGCGAACCTATTACTCTATGTGCACTAGCAAACACATCAGTCCCTTATAGTTTATGACAACAATCTCCAAAACATAAGGAGGCAAATTATTCCACCAACAACATCTCTCTTCTCTAAGGCCTCGTTTGGTTAAGGTGGATTTGGGAGGTTTTGAGAGGGAGGGATTTCAGGGGATTGGGTGAATCCCTTTCTTCCACCCAATCCTCTCAAATCCCCGGGGCTTTGCTTCCACTAGTCCCTCCAAGAGGATTTTGAAACACATGGATAGGAAGGGATTGAAGGGGAACAGAGGGGATTGGCCTAAGCAAACCCCTCCTATCAAATGGACGCCCGAGGATTTGTGGGGTTTCTAACCCTCCCGGGGATTTTCCTCTCTAAACCTCCCCAATCCCCCTTAACCAAATGAGGCCTAATGGTGTCGTTGTCTTCTGTCATCCAAACACATTTGATCTTCTCCCATCCACGAGCTCCTTGACACCTTCGACAAGTCTCGGGCCTTTGCACTACTTTGGCCCAAGTGCTCTGCGGCCACTTCGATGCTTCACGCCAGTGACCACAATATTGAGACCGCACTTTCCTGCCCAATCAAGGACTTCCCCATCAAGTAACTTGAACTGTTGCTTCAGGTCTGTAAAGCATCCTCGTCCGAGCTCATGCCACTCGTCTTGAAGCTCACCACATGGAAGGTCGCTCTCCTTAACTGCAGTAAGCGGCTCTTCCTCGTGCGTCACGTCCTCACCGCAATGCCAACTCACATCCTGTTGGCCATGGATATCTCACATCCTATCCTCAAGAAAATCAACCGGATCATTTGCGACTTCCTTTCTTAGGGTTGCAAGGACACACGCACTGACTGTTGCCTCGTCAGCTGGGACAATAGCTCCTGTGCGACGTATTTCCTGAGAATTGGATGGAATGAGACGTTGTTCGACAGAATGGCTCGGCAGCGACACTTTTGAGCGAGTAAATAGCTCCTCTGCGACATGGCCCTTAAGCAGAACTGATATCCTCATTAGCTGTTATGAGTTGGACCCACAACGTATCCACGTAAGCGCGGGACCCACCACTTGTCCAGTAAGCGCGGGACCTACCTCGTCGCGGCTAGAAGCGATTCCGCCCGTGCCCGTCTGTCCGCCGCCGCCCATTGCTTTCCCCTTTCCCCATTCTTCTTCTTCCTCGGGTCTCCGGCGACCTAGTGCAGATGTCCACCTCCTCCGCCACGCAATCAAACTGGCGTCAGTATGGTCTAGTGATGCTCACAAGGTGCCCTAACTGCCCACGCCCAGAGCCTCTCAAACGGTTGGTGACTAAGACGGATGAGAATGGCAATCTTGGGCGGGAGTTTGTGAAATGCTTGAGCAAACCAATGGCAGGAAGGGATGGCAAGGTTAGATCTCGGTTCTAAGCCCGTTCTTTCGCTGTTGTTTGCTTTGATTTCTCCATATTTTGTTTTTTCTCCTAGAATTTGAGATTTAGGGTTCATTTTGTGGTTTGCAGATCCTGAAGAAATGCACACATTTCGAGTGGATTGATGAATATGTTCAGAGGATTAAATCTGAGGGCTACATTGATTCTAGCGTGGCCGCAACCTGGGAGCTCAATTTGGGCGGGGTGTTGCAGATGGAGAATTGGGGGAGCTCGGACAGAGGGGCGGGCAGAGTTGTGCCGATGGCGAGGTACTTGGAGTCTGAACCGACCGATGAACTGAAGAAGATAAAGAAAAATCAAAGGGAGATGATCGATTTGCAGAAGCAAGCAAATATCATGGCAGTGTTTTTTTATTGCTGTGTCATTGCTCTGTTTATGTATTACTTGCTATTCATCGTCATTAGAGGGGGCATTTAGGTCTGTCCAGTGTAGATGATGTGATCTGTGCGCCATGACAAGTTCATGTATCTTAAATGAATCAGCAGTTTGGAACACAAATTATTCAGTTTTCATGTTGTGTTTCCTCTGTTTTTTGTTCTTCAGTTAACATAGTACACACCCAAATTCAGTTTTTAGTAAAAAAACAAAATTGGGCTGCCGAGTGCGAGACCAAACAAAGTTCAGTTTCAGTACAAAAAAATTATTCCTGGGCTGGCGAATAGATGTTGGGCCCAAAATAAAAACGACGGATTATAACCAGGCCCAAAGGTGTAATTTACAAAAGGTACTACTGATTTCAATAGGAATAACCAGGCCCAAAATTATTTGACTGGTCATGTATGATTTTCAGTAGGAAATAAAAACGACGATTATATACAACAATCCAAGTTCATTTATCTTAACAGGGTTGAACATCTAATCTGATCTGTATTATTTACAAACATGGCCTAAGCGGCCTGCAAGATACAAGTGTAAAATCTACAGAGCTAGTACTACACGGGGCAACTACACGTGAGGAACGTCGGGCACGTCTTCTGACTGCTCCTTTTCTGCCCCTTACTCGCTGCAAAATCGCCTCTGATGCGTGGAACAGTGGCTGGAACGGGCCCGGCTGGAACAGATCCACAAGAGGAAAGGAACGTCTTCTGGCTGCTTCTTTTCTGGCCCGCCCCTTGGTCGCTGCGGCTGCGCTCCATTGCCCCCCCCCCTCCATTGCTGCCTTGCTGCTCCTGGGTCAACCAAACGAGAGATTAGTTCCTGGTGAATGGTGACAAGATAAACACAGAACCATGAATGGTGACAAGAAAGGATCAAATACCTGGTGCACTGTGTCACTGATAAATATATAAACTGACACATAAACACATAGATGTGCACAACATAGATAAGATAAACACGGGCGTCACATAAACGGGCACAACAGTACGTAGGGCACAACAGTACGGGCGATTACAATAAACTTACAGATACGATAGTGTTTAACATTACAGATATGATAGATAAGAAAGAAACTACGATAAACCCGACATGGAGGGGCGACGGGCGCGCGTCTTCACTCCTCGGGCGCCCTCAGTCGTCATCGTCGTCGGCCGACAGGTTGTAGGGGAGGGTGTGCATGGCGTGCTCGTTGGGCCAGATGCTGTCGAGGTCGGTGAAGATGTTGTAGGTGGTGAAGCATATGAACTTGCACCCCCCAAACCAGACACGGCCGAGGAGGTGATACGCGTCGTAGGGGTTGCGGAAGCGCACGATCATGCCAGTTCCTCCCATGCGAGACTCGTCGATGGTGAACATCTGGGGAGTTCCCACAGGGAGGTGGCGATAGAGGGCACGAAGGAAGAGCCTCGCAAACTCCCGTCCACCCCGCCAGCGCGACATGGCCCAGACCCGGAGCTGGTTCTCCACGATGACCCTAGCGGGGTACATCCTTTCCGGTCTGGTGCCGGGCGCTTGGAACGTCGGGCCATGGAACTCCATGCCGGGGCTTGCGGTTGCTTGAATGTGATGCGAGGGGGGGCTGGGGAGAAGGAGGGCAAGGAGGAAGATGAAGGTTAGATGTGCACGGGGCAGAGGAGGGTTAAATAGCAGGTTTTGGGCTGCGTCGGTTCGTCGATTCAGTTGCCGCAATTAATGGATGCCGCCCATTTGCGTTTGCCTATTGGATCAAAGGGTGCGTCGCCGATTCACACACTGCGTCGAGCACGCCCGCCGTTCATACTTTCGTCGGTGCACCGCGTCGAGCACGCCCCTCATATTCAGAGCCCATTCAGACTACGGTCCTTGATGCGCTGCTAATGGCTCTGATGCGACGCGTGCATGCATGCAGAAAAACCGACGCGTGTCATGCAACAAAGAAGCACACGAAGTCAGAGGCGCGTACGCCACATCCATGCACCGATTCATTTCCAATCGTCGGATCTTCACCGAACTGACTAGATCCAACGGACAGGCCCTCACTCGGGCCCTCGATCCAAACCCCCCCCCCCCCTCGCCAGCCAATCAGCACACGCGGATCACAAACGCGGATCGACGTCAGATCCAACCGCTCACTCAGCAATGATCGACGGCTACAAACATGGCGGGGTTTCGGATGGGGTTTCCGGGGTTATGGGGTTTAGGGTTGCAGTGAGCTAGGGTTGAGCACAAAAAAATCAAAAAAATTCAAAAAAATATGAAACTTTCTCCCACTGTCTACTGATGCAACTACGTTGCTATAAAAAAATTGATTCGTGTTATATCCATGTTTAAATGAAAAAGATTCACACAATTCATGTTATTGATGGAATGATCTAGGGTAGAGCATAAGTAATTCAAAAAAAAATTTAAAAATACAAAACCAGCGCACATTGTGTACTTATTCAACTGAGTTGTTATAAAAAATGGAAACTTGTTATATGCAAAGTTTAAAACCAAAATTCACACGTTCACGATATCGACGAAATGAGCTAGGGTTAAACATAATTAATTCAAAAAATTCAAAAAATATAAAACCAGCACACATTGTCATTTTACATCACATACTTAGCAAACAAAAATATAAACTTTGATTTTGAGTCGGTCAACGTTTTTGTGAAAAAGTTGACTATTTTTCAAATGAGCACAAATAATTCAAAAAATCAAAACTTGTGCCCGTAGTCGTATTATGTTGCATAGCAATCAAAAGAAATATAAACATGGTTTATATACAATTGCAGGAAAATGCCTTCAAGAAGATGAGATTTTGTTACAATGTACAATGTACTATGGAGGGGTTTAGGATGGGGTTTTCGGGGTTTAGGGTTGCAGTGAGCTAGGGTTGAACACAAAAAATTCAAAAAAATATGAAACTTTCTCCCACTGTCTACTGATGCAACTACGTTGCTATAAAAAAATTGATTCATGTTATATCCATGTTTAAATGAAAAAGATTCACACAATTCATGTTATTGATGGAATGATCTAGGGTAGAGCATAAGTAATTCAAAAAATAGAAAACCAGCGCACATTGTGTACTTATTCAACTGAGTTGCTATAAAAAATAGAAACTTGTTATATGCAAAGTTTAAAACCAAAATTCACACGTTCACGATATCGACGAAATAAGCTAGGGTTGAACATAATTAATTCAAACAAAATCAGAAAAATATAAAACCAGCACACATTGTCATTTTACATCACATACTTAGCAAACAAAAATATAAACTTTGATTTTGAGTCGGTCAACGTTTTTGTGAAAAAGTTGACTATGTTTCAAATGAGCACAAATAATTCAAAAAAAATCAAAAAAAATCAAAACTTGTGCCCATAGTCCTATTATGTTGCATAGCAACCAAAAATATATATAAACATGGTTTATATACATTTGCAGGAAAATGCCTTTAAGAAGATGGCGTTTACCCTACCTTATGAGGTCGTTTGTCACACATTTTTTATGACTATGGCTCTAACTTAACAAAAGAGCTCAGAATGATGACATAACAACCATATTTGAGTTGTTGTGGTAGCATTGAAACATCATACCCGAGTCAAAAGTTCAACTTACTCCAAATTTGAATTTAAACCGAAATTTTTATTTTTCATCAAATTTGAAATTTAGTTTGAAAACAATAATAATTAAACAAGTTTTGATGGAAACATGTGGGTACATAGTGCCCAACAAATTTTATTACATGCCATAAATTTCAAATGATCAACAGTTCTATCTCTTCCGACCAGGCCGTGTACCCTTCTTCGCCTTGGCATTTCTTGTTTTTGGTTGTACTGCACACACAAGTTCACTGATCATCTTGGTTTTCTTCACTGGACTCGATGCTATCGCCTCATGAAACTCGATAGCAGCTTCAATTTCGACAGTTTCGACAGTGTGCACAACTTCAGTTTCAGTTTCGACAGTGTGCACAACTTCAGTTTCGACAGTGTGCACAGCTTCAGTTTCGACAATGTGCACAGCTTCAATTTCGTCACTTGCAGCACCAAACTGTTCCATCCACTGACTTGTTGCCTTCTGCTGCCACTCACTCTTGCTCTTTTTGTTGGCCAACACTATTCAACAACAATAGGCTGACTTGGAAGCTTCCTCCTGAAAACAACAAAGCATGCCACATATTTATAATTTAAACAAAATCAGAATATGAACAAACACAAATAAACAAGCACATACTTTCTCGGATTAGGAGGAGAGAAAATGCATAGTCTGGATCCCTCTGTGTGCCCAAGTATTTGGCACCTCTTGCATCTGTTTTTGTTACCCTTTTGAGCCCTTTTTGGCTTTGCATCTTTCTTGTCCTTCTTGCCCTTCTTACGACTCCCACCTTTTTCAAACCATGCTTTGAATCTACTCTGTTTAGGTCTGCCTGCCTTTCTTTTTGTTAGAGGAGGACACATGGAATATTCAAGCGGCACTTCTGGCCACTGTTCCTGATCTGTAAGAGGTGCAATTGGAGTTGCATATGCAGTTCTGAATTTTGCTACCGAATAATACTCATGCAGATATGGATGCATATTTATCTTTGGTTGGCCGGCTAAGAATAGAATGGCATGATCACATGATTTACCAGTGGCCTGCCATTCGAGGCAACTGCAATCATGCAATTCAGTGTTAACAACATGCCTCCTTCGAGTCTTGTTATCTCTAACTTCAGCACCCCACAGTGATGGTTTTTCAACAGACAAATGTGTAAGACCTCTGCTTCTGTTGACCACCTGTTGCACCACTGTTGGAAGTTTATCACCTTGCAGACAATCAGCAATCTTTTTTCTCAATTCCCACAGCCGCATGAGCATGATCCTCATTTGATCAACCATGTCATGCACAGGCAAATCTTTTAGCTGCTTCACCTTGTTGTTGAAACTTTCTGCCAAATTGTTGTTGATATGGTCACACTTGATGGTAGTGTTGAATCCTGACCTGTACCATAATAAAGAATGGTAGGTGTTCAACCATGTATCAAACTCCTCACATGTTGCCATTACCTTACTAAGATGATATGAATGTGTTTGTTTAGTGTAAGATCTTGCTGCTGGCCACATTCTCCCAAATTCATCTCCTCTGAATTTTTTGATCAAATTCATCCACAAATGGCCGAAGCACTCCCTTTGCTCAGCATGTGGGAATACATTTTTAACTGCATTTTCCAGACCTTTGCATGCATCTGTGTGTATTGCCAAAGGTGACACTGGCCCTAAGCATCTTTTCAACTGCATCATGAACCATGTCCATGAAGCCTCTGTCTCTGACTGAAACAAGCCAATAGCAACTGGAAACATCCGGTTATGTCCATCTAGAGCATTACATGCTGCCAACTGACCATTCCACTTGCCTGTCAAAAATGATGAGTCTATGCTCAAATATGGACGACATCCTACTTTGAAGCCATCGATGCAAGGCTTTAAAGCCATAAAAAAATTGGAGAAATAAACCTTGCCATCCTCTGATACCTCAGTATCTATCTCGACAACACTGCCAGGTGACCTTTTCTCCACCTCTGCTTTAAAATTGAAAAGCAGCCTAAATGTGTTTGCCCAATCACCATACAAATTCTTCATTGCCCTTTGTTTATCCTTCCACACTGTGGTATAATGCAGTTTAATGGGGTACAACTTTTCCAAGTCTACTTGGAGTCTTTTTGCAGTAGTGTTCGGTGTTTTGGCCAAAATTGGAGTTATCTTTTCTGCAACCCAAATCTGTGATGTCATGCTTGATTTTTTCTGTGAACTTGTGAGACAAGTATGTTTATTAGGAATTTGGTTAACCCTGACAGTACTTCCATCAGGCTACAGTCTAGCAGATATGTACCACTTGCAAGCCCTCCTACCACTACCATCAAAACCTCTGCACTTAGCATAAAACTTCTTTCTATCAGTCCAAACTGTCTTGGCATCAAACTGATGTCTGACTGCATAAGTCTTGAAAGACAACCTGAACTCATCCATGTTTGGCCACAACTTCCCCACTCGAATGACAGGGTTTTCCTTGTCATACACATGCACTAGCTCTTCATCATGTGCATCATCTACATCATCTGCAGCATCTTTCATCAACTGTTCATCTACATCACTCAATTCTCTGTCATCATTATCACTTGTATTAGCTTCATCCCTCTCCTCCTCATCTCTGTCATCGACTGGAATGCCAAATAGTTTGGCCATCTCAGTGTCAGCAATTGGTGCAATGACCAAATCAGTAGGCTCCTCCAACTCAACTGCATTCCAATCAACAACATTAACATTTCTCTCTTCTGCATGTGAATTAGCCCCATCGGCTATTACTGTTAGATCCGTAATAATGGGAACGATATGCCTCTGCGAAGCCCAATCATCATCTGCCTTCTGCATAGCCAAGTGTGACGGCACATAACCTACCTTCGAGTCAATATTCAGACCAACGAGCTCAGCAAAAAATTCAGCCCTGAGGCTTGCCCAGCCCTCTTGCCTATCGATTTCAACAACAATATCTTCACCATCTTCAATTCTGACATACTCTCCTTTGAAATCATCATACCGCAATAGTGAAACCTCTTGCTCTGGACCCCAAAGCACAGTTTCCCCAATTTTCTCCACCAATTTCCTCACTGCATTCTCTTCCATCGACTGTATCTCATTGGGATCAATTTCTGCACAATCAACCTCCCATTTCATAATTGTGTCTCTCTGGATGTTCTCAATGCTACCATCAACTAATTTTGCCGTCGATGGAAAGAAATTGATTGCAAATTCAAATGTCTCAGCAGCTTTCCCTCTGTTATAGGCGGGCGGGCAGCGTGAGACAGAGCAAAGACTGCCTTCAATCGCACTCACAAAATGGGCGGAAGGGAGGCGCATTACCTGTTCGAAACTGAATCTGGTGGCTCCTTCTCGACCTGACCACGGGCTCCTCTCACCGCGCCGCCCCCTCTCACCTTCTATCGATTTCACCAAGCAAAACAGAGAGCTCAGATCTACAAGGCGGAGGGATTGGGACTAGAGTATCGAATTCACTCACCACCATGGCCGCCGCCGCCGCCGCCGAGAAAGAGGGCTACGCCGCCGTAGCCGCCGCCGGAGCTGAAGATGTCGGGCAGTTTCAGATAGTTCTAGTCGGGCAGTTTCACGAGATGCGGTGCTAATTAATTTGGGCCCAAATTAGGTAAGACATGACTTAACGCAAATTGGAGTAGTTGACTAAAGTTTTATCGCATGTGTGGCCGTGAGCTATTTTCTCCTTGTAAACCGTCGCACGAGAGCTATTTTATCGAAAGATGTCGCACTGCTTCCAATTCCCAGGAAAGACGTCGCACGGGAGCTATTGCCCCTCATCAGCTAGGCTGAAGTTCGTCACCCCCTTGAGTTTGGGGGGCCTCGGGGTTCATGATCTTCTTTGCACCGGCATCGGCCTTCACACTCACTGGTTAAGGCTCAAGACACGGATCCTAGCCGCCCTTGGCAGCATCTCCACCTCCCTCACGAGATCGAGGCGCAACAGCTATTCCGAGCTTCCATGGTTTGGACATTAGGCATAGGCAAAACCTGCTAGTTTTGGCTTGACCACTAGCTAGACGGGGGCTCTATCTCTGAGATCGCACCAACTCTGGTTACCCTCGTACCATGTCGCCGCTGCCATGCCAGGCTGGTGTGTGACACTGGCACAATGTACTTGGATCTCCGACATCACCGGTGGCCATGGTCCTCTCGCCACCATCGAGTATGTAGACCTCTGGAGGCGCATTCAGAGAGTTTCTCTTTCCACTTCCCTGGACACACTCACTTGGCGTTGGATGACCAATGGGTTGTATTTTGTGCACTTCTGCTATCATGTCATGTTCAAGGGATCCACGACGGTGCCATTCTAGAGGATCATCTAGCGTAGCTGGCCCCCGTTGAAAGTGAAGGTCTTTCTCTGTCTTGTGTCGCAAAATCGATGTCGGATGGCAGATCTCTTGACCAGGCGGCAACCTTCAACACCCCCCCCCCCCCGGTCTATTGCCGATGTTCTCACGAGGATGAGTCCTTACACAATCTCCTTGCCGACTGTGTCTTCTCGAAGATCGCCTGGCATGAGGTCTTATCCTCAGGTCGACTAAGTCTGTTGGCCCAGACCCGTACGTCAAGTATTTTCCGACGTACTTTGTATGACGCGATTTCAACGATCAGTGCTTTCGACTGTTAACCACACGCCTGTACAAGAAGATCTGATACACATCGTAGTGGTAGTACTAAGCAAGCAGGCACACAGGTGGATGGATTGTTGCTGGACTGTCGCACGGATATAGCTAGCTTAATCAGCTAAGCTAGAGATCAACTCGTCGGGCTAATTCGATCACAACGGAACACGCACGCGAGAATTCTAGGTGATGGCTAATAGGACCGTGTCGGTCCTATGCTTGTATTACTTTGGTCTTGATCTAGTTCAGTTTACAAGGGGTAGATTGCATATATATACTACTATCAGCTAGTCTATACATGTCCTAATCAGTGATTGAATACTGATCCGAGCCGTACCAAGAGACGTGTTTAATTCCAACAATCACCCCCCTAAACACGGCGTCGTTACGTTACAGTTCGACGCCAATCCTTCTTCGCATCTCCAAGAACTTCTCTCGATCTAAAGCCTTGGTTAGGATGTCCACCAACTGATCATCGGTGCAAATGTAGTTGACCTTCGTTTTACCTTCTTTCACGTCATCCTTCATGTAGTGATACATCATATCAATGTGCTTGCTCCTGTCACGCCACACTGGATCCTCGCGTAGAAAAAACATAGACTCGCTGTCAACTTTGAGCACCACTTGTTCCAGATCTCGATCCATGAGATCACCGTGTAGCCTTAGCCACACATCTTGACACTCTGCTTCACTTCAAGTCGATGTCATCACTTTATGCTTTCGTGATAGCCAGCTTACTATGCTTCCATCAAGGAAATATGCCACGCCCGAGGTACTCTTACGGTCGTCAACAATTCCTTCCTTGTCACTATCACTATAGGTGAGTAGTTTCACCATCTCCTTCTTGCTCAGTTCAAGACGAGGTTCCATTGAAGCATCAATTGGATTGCAATCTCCCATGCCACAGTTTTCGAGTACCTTTCTTTGTGTATGCCTCCTCGCATAGTGTGATCCCTTCCGGCTTTTGATGTACCTATGGCCCGAGGTAGCAACTCAGAAGACCTAGATCAACCATCTTGAAAAGCTCCTTCATTTGTAGCTTGAACTTTGCAATCACCTCTTCATCTGCTCCAGTAATCAATAGATTGTCGTCGTAGATGCCAACTAGTAGACGATCCCTTCCTTCATCTATCTTGTACATTGCATGCTCTAGTGGGGCTTTCTCAAATCCAAGAGAAATCAAAGTCCGATCAAGTTTGATATTCCACGCTCGAAGGTCTTGCCGTCGCCCATACAAGACTTTGTGTAGCCTCAATACCTTGTGTTCTTCTCCCTCCTTGATGAAGCTTGGTGCTTGATTCACATACACATCTCCTTCCATCTCACAGTGCAAAAACGTGGATTTTACATCCATGTGATGTATCTTTCATGATTCTTGAGCCGCGAGAGCGATGAGTAATCTCACTGATTCCATCTGTGCAATGGGAACGAACACGTCTTTGAAGCCCACACATTCATCTTGCATGTCCTCTTTGACCACTAGCTTCGCCTTGTGCTTCACACAATTTCCTTCAGCTTCTTTCTTGATCGTAAATTCTCACTTGAGCTCCATGGTTTTTTCATTGTTGGGAAGATCCACAAGCTCCCATGCATTGTTGTCGTGGATCGACCCCAACTCTTCTTTCATAGCATGACGCCAACACTCCTTCGTATTTGCGTCTTCAAAATCTACCGGTTCCTCAACAATTGCTAGATACCTTCGCCCACTTCCTTTGATCTTTACCAAGTCAATCGTCCGAAGAGTATCCTCCGGATATGGATGAAACACCGGCTGTAGCTTTATGTTTACAGGTGGTGGTGTCCTTTCCTCCATTACTGTCGGAGGCGACATGAAAATTTCTGCTGCGCGCGTTTCTTTTGGCGAAGCAAAAAATCCAGCCCGAACTAGGCTTCCTAGTATCCCTGACCCTTCATTTGGATCACTTGTTGCGTTGCATGTGCTCCCTCCAGCCATATGAACTACTTGTAGAGCTTCTTCATGTGATGGAACAAATCCACCACGTCATGCTCCATGCCCTATTGCTGAAGACGTACTGCTACTACTACGTAGGATACTACAACCTAGTCCACCTCCTTTGCTGCTGATCGGGACAACCAGCTTCGGGTCTTCTAGCCGAGCGACCGTAGCATACCGGACGGCTGCTCGTCCGTGAATTCGCGGTCCAAAATCTAGAATCTCCACAACCACAACCGGGAGTGGACCTTTTTCCCTCGCTTTGCCATCCTCTGACACGGCGCGATTCTCATCAGGTCCGAGCGGCATAGTTCGTCGTGTGCTATGGTTTTCCGTCACCATCACAGGTGCGTAGTGTATTTCTGACACCATGTCTTTGTCTGTTACTGGACGACATGACAAGGCTGGTGCGCACGTGCCTACTTTTGCATCAGCATACTTTGATTCGTGGTCTTCACGAGCCATGTACGCCGAAGTGACATTCGTGCCCGTAGCATTGACACAAATTTCAGACTTATGCATCACGTCAGTAGCTTCGACACGAATTTTGGAATCACCCCTCATGTTTGTAACAAGGCCACTTCTCCATGGCTGAGCGCATGCAATGAGCACTTCCTTCGCTCCAGCAAAGATAGCACTTACACCCATAGTATTGATGTAAGTTTCGGAATCACCCCCCGCATCCGTAGCATCGACACGAGTTTCCGAATCATGATTTTGAGAGCAAACTTTTCCTTCACGGAGCGCGGCAATTTCTTTAGCCAGCCCTTGAAGAACTGGATCCTCCTCGTCCACGAGTTCACACATCAACATCATGTCACCTTCATCTCCTTGTTGGGCCATGAACGCCTTCTCCTTTGGGGAATTCTTGCACTCCGACTTGAAGTGCCCCATGATGCCACACTTGTGACACTTGATCTTGCGCTTGTCGAACTTCTTCTTCTTCTTCGGAATGTCATCGCTGGCGTCCTTTTGATTTTGTTCGTTTGTCACACGATCTTGGCGAGCATAACTGCTAGAGCCCTCACCTTCTCTCCTTGAGTCCAGCACCTGCCACTGAGCCCGCGTGAGCATGACAAGCTCATCGTTCCTCCCGTCCCGCCTCATACGCTCGTCGTGAGCCTTGTAGCGTCCGACGAGACCATCAATGGAGAGAGTCGCGAGATCGACGCACTGCTCGATCGCCGTGACAATTTGCAGGTACCGGGGAGGAGCCGCAGGCAAGAATCGACGGACAAACGAGGCCTCCGTTAGATTTTCTCCAAGTGCGCGGATCCGATTGACGAGAGTAGCTACCTGTGAAGAAAACACATCCACGGACTCATTGTCGCCCATGACCAAAGTCTCATAGTTCCTTAAGAGAGTTTGGAGATTGGCTTGCTTGACACGGTCGTGTCCCTCGAACATGAGCTCCAAGTTATCCCACACCTCCTTCGTCGTTTCTTTGGCGATCAGATGTTGGAGGACATCCATCGACATCGCCGAGTAAATCGCCGATGCCGTCTGCCGATCCTTCCAGTGCTCGGCTCCCCCCTTCTTGAAAGCATCGCCTCCTGGATCGACTGCGTCCCACAACACGTTGGCGTGGAGACCACACTCCATCAGTGCCTTCCAGACCCCGAAGTTCTCGCGGCCAAATCGTGGGTACGACGAACTCGCCGGAGCAGCAAATACTTTAGCCGCACCGGAGTACGCCGCCAGCTACTTGGACTTGTCGTCCTCCGACATGATCTCCCGTTACAAGAAGATCAACCTGGCTCTAGATACCAATTGTTGGCCCAGACCCATACGTCAAGTACTTTCCGACGTACTTTGTATGACGCGATTCCAACGACCAATACTTTCGGTCGTCAACCACACGTCTGTTCAAGAAGATCCGATACACACCGTAGTGGTAGTACTAAGCAAGCAGGCACACAGGTGGATGGATTGTTGCTGGACTGCCGTACGGATATAGCTAGCTTAATCAGCTAAGCTAGCGATCAATTCGCCGGGCAAATTCGATCACAACGGAACACGCACGCGAGAATTCTAAGTGATGGCTAATAGGACCGTGTCGATCCTATGCTTGTATTACTTTGGTCTTGATCTGGTTCAAATTACAAGGGGTAGGTTGCATATATATACTACTATCAGCTAGCCTGTACATGTCATAATCAGTGATTGAATCCTGATCCGAGCTGTACCAGGAGACCGTGTTTAATTCCAACAACGTTTGCACCTCCCGGATGGCCAGGCCACCTTCTTCGGCTGATGGCTGGAGTGCACCGCCGTGACCCTGCCACAACAGCGGAAGGGCTTTGCTTCACTCGCGATCATCACCACATGGGCCATTTGGAAGCATAGGAATGCAACCATTTTTTACAGCACGCTCCCTTCCAGCTCCCACCTACTCAGGACCATCAAAGATGAGGCTAGGCGATGGGCACGGGCTAGCCCCAAGGGTTTAGTCAGAATCATCCCTGTAGCCTGATCTTCTGTTGGTGCTGAGCAACCTCCTATCACATGCTCATTGGTAACCCCAAAGACACCCCTTTCTTGTTGTGCACGTCTTTGGGTAACTAAACCCTTTGTATTCTCTCATATCTATCAATAAAATGATATGCTTCTGCGCGTATTTGCACAAAAACAAATGAAATTTGCCATCTAAACAGAAAGTTATCTTCCTTACATCATTAAATTTGCCATCATCGCCTTATTAAACTTGTCATAAAAAACATTTGAAGTTGTCATGTGTTGGTGCCACATGTATGACACTTATCAGGGTTCATCTTATCTTTCCTTGTTTCCTGCCGGCCCCTTGTGACCTCATCTCTTCGCATGCGTGTGTATTTAAAGCCCTAATTGAGAAATACAGGGATTATTTACACCTGTGCCTATGTCTCCGAGACCAACTCGCACGCGACGTCAATTTAGATTTGCAGATTAAACTCGTGTGCGGGGCGGAAAGAGAAAAGACAGGGCAAAGGCCCGCTCGTCGCCGTCTCTCTTCCCACAATGGCACATCGGATCTCCTCGACGCCGTGCGACGCGTCTGGCTGCGAGGCGACAGAGGAGGCGCCGCTGCTGGACGTCGAGAAGGGCGTGCCCGAAGAACGCGCCACAGCGTCGCCGGCGGACGATGGGGCCGCGGAAACGACGGCCTCCCGGCGCTTTTGGCAGGTAACCACCACCCCCCCCCCCCCCCCCCCCCCCCTCCCAAAGAAAAGAGTCGTGAT
This sequence comes from Hordeum vulgare subsp. vulgare, assembly GCF_904849725.1. Taxonomy (NCBI): domain Eukaryota; kingdom Viridiplantae; phylum Streptophyta; class Magnoliopsida; order Poales; family Poaceae; genus Hordeum; species Hordeum vulgare. The sequence continues at coordinate 42,482,211 of NC_058521.1, read as the reverse complement.
GCGATCGACGTGCTAACTGAAACTTCCCGGTGTAACTGACTGAAATCTGCAGGGGTTCTTGGCCGGCGTGTGGCTGTGCATGGTGAATCAGATGAGGATACAGTGTAGCGCCTGCGAGGATGGCGAAACGAGAGCGTACATGGCGTTTTACATGGGGCTGATCGCCTTGAACGTCGGCACGGTGTTTCACATAGTCGGCACACAGCCTGCGTACCCTCCGGCGGCGCAATCTACCTCCGTGCCTCACTGATTCGTTTGGTTTGGTAGCCCGCTTTTTCCACAAGTCTGTAAGGATCAATTTAGCCGGTAGAAACATGTGGCGTTACCAAGATTTTTGGCATGAAAATATGGTAGCCTGTGCAAGTGCATGCATGTATGCATGACAGCCAAACGCGCCCTATGTCTTGGAGACGATGCATCTCTCTACTTATTCAAACTAGTTGAATGCCCGTGTGTTGTCATGAAATAGTTAAATTTGGACAATGATCAAAACATCGTTGTTGTAATTCACAACGTGTCGCGTGTGGCTTCTTATGACGATGTGGCGACAATTATCGCCTACTGGTAAATGACAGGACACCATGGGCATAGTTAGAATTGATGGCGAACGATGGCATGTGCGCATTGCGCTCTTCGTCTCCAGACAGAAACTCGACAAGTAAGTCTTCATGAAAAAATCAAAACAATATTCCCTCTATACCTAACTAATTATAGTTGAAGAGAACTAATCTAGTTCTCCTCAACTATAATTATTGAGGTGTGCTTCGGTACAATCCCTTTCCCCACAACACGTATAAAGGAGAATATATACTCACCTCGTATTGTACATTATAGACCGTTATACGTATACTATACAAGGTGGATATACGTATGGCGGCCTATAGTGTATAATATGAGGTGGATATACATTCTTCTTTATACGTTTTGTGGGAAAGGGGGTTGTACCGAAGCACACCTCATAATTATTTAGGTGCAGAGGGAGTATAAAATAGCAGTGAAAAGCTCTAGATGGGACAAGCATTACACTTAGGAGGTGTTTGTTTCGACCAATTCGCACCGTCACCTGTTTACACCGTTAACCACAACCGTTTCAGGCGTTTGGAATGGATGCACTGTAATCATCTTCCCCTGTAAACGGTTCCAGAACAAGTCTCGGTCGCTACCACCCACCTCCCCCCGGTAACGAAGCGTTAACTTCCCTCACGAGATCGCTCCTCGTCCCCCACGAACCCATCCGCCGCCCCCGCCCCCGCCCCGTCCTGATTCATCCAAAGTCTCCGCGTCGTCGATCCCCTTCGATCCCCTCCGACTCCCGACGAATCCCTTCTCGTGCACTTGAAGCCGCCATCGACGCTGACGAGGATGGATAGTTGAAGCCGCCGTCGATGCCGACGAGGACTGACCTCCTTGCCCGACGAGGACGGACAGATGAACTCGCCGTCGACGCCGACGAGGATGGACCGTCGAAGCCGCCACGGAGGAGCAGCAAGGTCCATCTCCGCCGAGGAGGAGCATCACGACCGTCAAGTTCATCCCCCATCAAGTTCCTCGTGCAGATCTGTTTCCTTTACAGGGCAGAACCAAACAAAATGAGGTTTGTCCATTCCAATGCTGTTACGGTGTGTAATCAGTTTACATTTACGTTCACGTTACCACTCATCAAAACAAACATCTCCTTAATAGTAAGCACACTGCTAGTAACGTCACATACTGAGACTGACACGGGCTCACCAAGGATCAAACAACACAGAACACCGTCTTTCTAAAAGAGAAAAAAATTAAAAAAAAAAGAGAGAAAAAGATTGTGTCATAAGACCAAAAAATCTTTCATCGGGAGACAATGTTCACATCAACAGCGGGATAGAACACAATAGCCGATGCTATTGAAGATGTTCTTAGCCGCTTCACCATGGAGGATACGGGCCGCCACTCGCCGCACGGTGGATGTCACGTTCACGCCACAGGGGAACACCACCGACGGCGCCAACAGGCAACAGAGTGCAGATAATGGCCAAATAGAACTGATAACTCTTAGAAGTTTCCCTGTTTACAGAAAAACAGGAAACAAATAGCTGATGGTATGATAACTAGGTAAACTTTCCTGTTTTAGAAAATTTAGAGAGAAAATAGCTGATTATATGTAGCATCATTCTTTACTCCGAGATATACTATCTGTGCACATATATTTCAAAAAATAAACGCATACACATTTGGGAAATATCAGTTGAAAGAAACAAAGCAATGTGTAATAAACATGAACGAAATCGCGTAATCCATGTCCGCTTGCTAGGTCTTGTACGTGTTGAGGATTGATGCCCTTTGTAGCAAAAAAGGTGAATGAGCATCTAGAGGATTGCTGGGTCTTTGTATTTCTTGAAAAGAATCTCAATGTCATCGAGGACTTGCGGCGGCAGAGGCCGCGGAGCGCTGGTAAATGCATCGATGTTCTCCTTCAACTGATCCATGGTGGTCGCTCCGATGATGGTGCTGGCTGTAAAAGGGCGGTCACGCACGAAGCCAAGGGCAAGCTGGACAGGTGTTAGCCCATGCTTCTTGGCAAGCTTGACATACTCGTCTGTTGCTTCCTGAAACAAAGGCAATAGAAGTAAACAAGGATGAATGCCGCACTCACAAAAGTGGGAAACTAACAAAATTTAGTTCTGAATTGTTAGTTCTAGTGTTTAACCATACTTTAGCCAAAGATGCGTTGTAGCGCTCCATGTATCCCGGGAAGAGATTCAGCCTGCTCCTCTTTGCATTGGCAGAGTTAGCATCAAGATACTTTCCGCTGAGAACGCCACCCGCCAATGGGGAGTAGGCAAGCAGCCCAATATTGCAGTTATTTGGGTGGCAGACCTCAACAAGATCAACTATGATAAAAAAAAACCATGAAGGTCAGGTCCAGCATATTAGGTACCATCACCTCAATAATATACAAAATGCACAATTCAACAAAATTATAACACGATTGTATGGAACCCTTTTCATTCTTTTTAGTTATATCTAAGCAGGAAGGAAATTAGCTGCCAGCAAATATTTATCAGCAATTTGTATTTATTTGACATAACAGGCAACTGACTTTCAGATTAAAAGAGAAGATAAAAAAAAATCAGTTAATTTTAGAACCAAGGGTCTGATAAACAGAATTCTGATGAATCAAGTGAAGAGATAGGTGTCATCTGTTTCACCTTCAAAGCGGCATCTCACAATTAGACTATAACTGTTCTGGATGCTCACAATCTTTGGAAGTCCCTGAAGTTTTGCAGCCTGTACAAACTCCATCACTCCATATGAGGTTTCATTGGAAACACCGATATAGCGTACCTACAACATACAATAGAAGTGATTTCAACAATTGTTCTTTCTGCACTTTGAATATGCTGTGAGTGAACTACTCACATGTGCCTCTAAAATGCAGTAATAACATAATCATAAGCTACTTCTAGAAACAAGGCATTAAGCCAAGCTTTCATTGCAACTCCCATTGGCAGCATTCTTACAATCAGGTTCAGACCAGGGACAGCAGCATACTAGAGGATCTCAAACAAGATAAGTCCAGACTAGCAGCGACAAGGACGCAAACAAAAACAATGAAATGGCAGCGACAGAACGATCTAGGCAACTCCAGAAAAGAGAGGAATGGTTGACTTGCTCGTAAAATATGTGCTCTATAATAATTAGATGGTTGTTATTAACCCAAAAAACACTCACCCTTTTACCAAAATAATATGAGTGATTATGGTTATCAACCCCCCACCCCCCACCCACCCCCACCCCCCCGGGGGGTTCTGTGCGTGTGTGTTTTGTTTGCTTTCCCTGCTTCCCTACATGCTTTCTGTAAGAAAACGTGTTTTGATGTGTGTTCGACAAAAATAAGTTTAGCCATCTCCATAAAAGAAATGCACAATTATTGACTTTGCTTGTTTATAATATCAGCTAAGGCATAAAGGGGGATCACGAGAACTAGGAGATTGATCCTCGTGAACACTGATACGAGCAAAACCTACTCATCATCTTCTGGTTGCAGATGCCCCTATATGGGCTTTGGACAGAATGGATAAGGGCTGTTGAGCATTTTTTTGAGGAGGGCTCTGAGAACATTCACGGAGGTAAATGTCTCGTTGCTTGTCGCTGAGTGTGCAGACTTAAATATCTTGCGGTTTGGGCATACTTGATCTATGCAAACAGGGTTTGGCTCTAAGACTTCGAAGGGAATGGCTCAAGTGCACCTTGGAAAGGGCCACCCATGAGGCCATGACCTCTGACTCCCATGTCGAAGGCCTGTTCAATTGCTTGGAGCATTGGAAGGTGGGTTCTGGCAGCAAGATCCGTTCTGGTCGGATGGATCATTGGGTCAATGGCTGTCGGGTCGAGGAGATTGCTCGGTTGGTCTTGGCTCAAGTGAAACGACGAGTTCTGAAAAGGAGAACTGTCAGAGATGGCTTAACCTTGCATCGCTGGGTTTCTGATGTTGATGGAGAACTACCCACGGATGGTCTGGTGCGGTACATTCACTTATGAGAGGCCCTGCTTAATGTCCAGCTAGAACCCACAGCAATCGATGAAGCTTCCTGGAAGTGGTGTAGCAAAGCTTCCTACGCTGGTCTTGTAGCAGGAGTTGGGCCTGTGGCATTTTGTGAGTAGTTCATGAGATGTTCAGGTGGTTATGGAGACTCTCTGCTCTCCCAGGATTGGTGGGAGCGTTTGTAATTTCAACTCTTATCTCTTCTATAAAAATATGGTATGCATTTTGCGTACACTCAGAAAAAAAAACAGCTAAATATGTGTCAGGCAAGGCTTTTGTGTTTTCTCCAAAAAATAAGGCTAAAAAATAATACCTTTCCTTCATCAATTAGCTCCTGGAAAGCTTTCAATTGATCTTCAAATGGAACGCTTGGCCGCCATTTGGTTGAGTTATAACTGAATTCACCGAATATTGGTACATACCTATCGGGCCTATAAAGACATAAAAGAAACATTCGGAGCCAGGGTTGATTTCTCATCAAGTAAAAAGAAAAAAAATCAATATAACAACAAATAACCTCCTCTCCAATGTTGATAATTAGTTGAAAAATATTTCCATAAACAAAAACCTGACAAAGTTAATCTAATGAATATTGGCTCTGAAAATGATTATGCATGCATTCGAGCTGGACAAAAAGATGTGCAGGTTATGCATAAGCAAAAATAATCTACAAAATGAAACACTAACCAGTGTATCTGAAGCAAATCAATGTAGTCTGTATTTAAACGTGAAAGACTCTTTTCAACACTTTCCTTGATATTGGCGGCATCGACACGCACCACCTCTGCATTATCCCGAAGATAAGTAGATCGCTCTGAATAACCAGAAACTTTGGTGGCTAGAATCACCTAGATACACATAATCAAAACATGCAAGTGTCATGTTTCAGACTCTCAGTGAACCTATTCAAACATGTCACTACAAATGGAAAATTTGAGGTCTGTTGATCCTAAAGCTTGGGCCATATTTTATTTTTATTTATCCAACATATTTATTCTTATTATTATGATCATAATTTCTAGACCCTAAACACTAACGGCAACTTGGTTGGGGAATCAGCATACCATATATGCAGATACAAAAGAATCTTGTACATATAGAAACAAGTTAATTAAACAGAATAGAATCTCATGTCCATGAAATTGCTGGTAACCCAAGCAGCTGACATTGATTGGAGAATTCAGAATGAGGTGATAAACAACTGGGCCAGTTTACAGTACCTTGTCTCGTGGCTTGGATTGCATCCACCTGCCTATATATAGATCAGTCCTCCCTTGAGTTTCCTTCTTTGTTGGAACAGGGTACTAAAGGAATAAAAAATGAAAAACTAGATCTATCATTCATGGATAGCTGATTGAACTGAACTTCAGAGGATAAGGGAATAGAGTTCCCAAAGGGGAGGAAAGAATACACAGTTCTGCACTGACCATTTCTGCAGTGTCAAGTATATTGATGCCCTGATCTAAAGAATAAGAAAGCATATCATGTGCTTCCTTCTCTGTGTTTTGCTCCCCAAAAGTCATCTAAAGGAACAAAGAATCAGTCCGGATTGTAAAACAAACGTAGCAACAACATGCAACATGATCTGCGGCTATGCACATACTGTTCCAAGAGTAATCTCGCTGACAAGAAGGTCCGAATCTCCCAGCTTCTTATACTGCAACCCATCTTGTGCCTGCGCTCGAACTTGGCTGCGCAGGCGTCTCGCGTGCCATCTTTGAGACCGGCGGGCAGTCGACCCCGGTAAGCCATTGCTATAGGATGAGGAGGGGGTCGCGACGAAGGCAGATAGCGCCATTTGTTGCATACTGAAATTCCTGTCCATGCATATTACAGCAAACAATCATTTTCCGTGTCAGCGTCGGAACACTAGCTGCCCAAATTCTGGAATTTGTACAGAGAAAACCTGAACGCTACATTCTGCATTATGCATGGCCAAACCCTTACTACATGTAACTAAATTTCTTCATCTGGCAAGTCCACTAAATAAATTAATATTGGAAACCCCAACAGATAAGCTCCTAAAAAGTAAAACCTACTAGTATTTGGAATTCCTGCCCCCAATACCCGGGAATTCTCGGGAATGCAATCCCAAGATACTTTAATTTCATGGATAAGCACGCGTTTTTCGACTTGCATTCCCGAGAATTCCCGGGAAAACAACGTATGCGCCTATTCGGAATCGAGAACCGCGGAGAAGGAGGGGCGGAAGAGGGCTACCTGTTTCTAGGTCGTCGCCTCCCAAAGTTCCTGTTTCTAGGTTGCCCCTGCCTGCCTGCAACGGCGGGAGAGGACGGAGGAGGCTCTGCGAGGTCGGTTGCCTGAATTCCGCGCGACGGAGGCCTACGGGTAGGGGTGGATGAGGTGGCCGTCCCGCGACGGCGCACAACAGTGTTCGTGTGTGTGGCAAGGATTCGTGGAGGCGGATGGAACAGCGTGCCCTGCCCACTGCCCCACTAGCCCAGCCACTCTCAAGCGGAAAAACCCCTATTTGCCGCCGTCTGCGGCAAACAGTCGGGGTTCCGCACACGCTATCGACCGAGCGCTCGGGGTAGGCCGGCATGTTGAGCATTCCAGCCATACCCATTTTGGAAACTTTCTACAAATGGTCCTAGCCAGTTTTTCCAGTTTTGGGAGCCTTCCTGAAGGTTCCTGAACCGGTTTAATTATTTATTTATTTTAGTTTAGTTTTTATACTTCATATTTCTATTTCTTTTTTCTGTTTTTATTTTCCTTCTTATTGCTCTTTTATTTTTTATTTTTTTATCTATTTCAAACAATGTTTTAGAAAAAAATAAAAACTGAAAATTACAGATCTTGTTTGATATTTTAGAAATTGTTCTTGCTTGCAAAATTTTGCCAGAAATTTCATGAAATTACACAATTTCAAAAATGGTTCACTATTTTCAAAACAAATGTTAAAAAAATTCAAAAAGTGTTCGTCTTTCAAATTTTTTGTCACGATGTAAAAGATGTTCGTTTTAAGAAATATGATCCCATTTTTACATTTGTTCAAAAATTCAAAAACAATTCATGTTTCAAAATATGTTTACAAATACAAAAAAAAATTGCATTTTAAAATTTTGTTCACAAATTAAAAAATTGATCAGAAATTTAGGAAAATGTTCCCATTTTCTAAAAATGCTCATGAAATTCATAAAATGTTTCCGTTTTCACAATTTGTTTGCAAATTCAGAAACTTTCGCGTTTTTCAATTTTGTTCACATATTCGAAAAAAACAGGGTATTTTTCCAAATGTCCCTGTTTTCCAAAAAAATCACAAATTCAAAAAATGTTCACATTTAAAAATTTTGTTCACAAATTACAAATTGCTGAGGTATTTTAGAAAATGTTCCAATTTCTATATTTTTCACAAAATTCAAAAAAAATCCCCTTTTCAAAATTTGTCCGCAAATTCAGAAAAAAATCACGTTTCTAAATTTTGTTCACATGTTACTGAAAAATCGGGAAATTTTAGAAAATGTTCATGTTTTCCAAATTTGTTCACAAATTCAATAAATGTGCATTTTTTGAAATATGTTCACAAATTAATGGGATTTTAGAAAATGTTCAAGTTTCTGAAATTTGTTCAGAATTTTAGAACATGCTCCTATTTGTAAAATAAATATTTTTACAAAGTTGAAAAGTATTTGTCTTTCACAAACCACTCAGTTTTTTTTTAAATAAACGCGTTCAAAATTCAAAAAATATGTCGGATCTATATTGGATGTTGCTGACTTGCTTCTTAAAGGTTTATGCTGCTCTGTGTTTAATAATCTTAGGTAGCTCAGCTGGTAGTAGTGCGTGGTTTGTTGATTGAGCTCCCCTCTCAAGCATGCATCATGATCTTCTTTCACGAATATAGCTGGCCAGATGGGTCGACTCAGGCGGACCGGTCTGTCACATTTTGTGTTTTACCTCTCCTGACTAAGTCAACATAACTAAAAAATTAGGATTAATAAAAACTTTTATGTGCCTATTATGCTTGACTTGATTGCTATTTTCTTGTGTGCTTGTTTGTGTTTTTATTCATAAAAATTCTCCTTCTCTCTAGACTTATCTCCTTGCTCCAAATCTTTCCCAATTGACCATATCATGTGTATAGGACATAAAATTATTGTTTACACAATATTATTTTGATCAAAAATAATTTATTTGATTTAAGCTTTCAAAAATTCTTGAATTGAGGTTTGTACTACGAGTCCTCAAATTAGGAAGGAAGTTTTGCCCTAAATATTTTATTTGGATCCTATTATCAAAGATACTTCCCAAACCACAATTATTATTTTGATAGTTTTTTTTGTATTTTATTTCGGAAATGGTTTTTTATAGGGAAAAACTATTTTCATGCTTCCAAAATATTTGAGAAATTTGAGGGAAACTCATTGGACATGTAGTTTTCATATATAAGAGTTTCAACACATGGTCATGTTTAAAATATTAAGTAAAACCCTTCAAAACCTTTTCTGTTATTTTAATTATTTGAGATATATTTTTATAAGAAATATTCTTAAATAATTTCATGAAAATTCTAGCAAGTCATATATGATATATGTAATGATCATGCCAAGTTTTATCTCGATCCAAATTGGTTTTATTCATTAAAATATTCCATAACCCTCTCTGTACATAATCAAACTTAAGCAACTTTACATTGCCAAATATCTCCAACTGTTCTTAAATTTTGTAGACATGTTCTAACCCCCAAATAATGCATCCACACCAACTCGCGCATCAAGGAGAACATATCCACTTGTCTAAATCTCCTCAAACCCATCTCTGTTAATTTCTAAAATGGGAACATTTTACATTATCAAGTTTCTTCAATTGATTTCACTCACCTCCGCATATGTATCTCGGCAGGAAAAATTAGAGCATTTGGTTTCACTCACCATTTGTCTCAAGGCTAGACAATATTCACCCAGGATTACACACAGAGGGTTTGCATTTTGGATATCTGGTCTCATAAAAAACATTCATCAACAAATAATAAATGTAAGATTATTGAAGAGTGTCTACACACCCCGGACCCGTTCAAATTTCAGCATCCTCCTCATGATTAATAAAAGATGACAATCCTTCCACACACAGAAGAAAAAGGCATGAAGACAAATGATCCCTTGTGTCAGTTCCCGTGTGGGTGTAAATGATATTGTCTTATTCGAATTAAGCCAAACCTTATACTCAACCGAGGTGACACAAGACATCACCGGTTGAATCCAATTTGGATCAAAACCCCAGCTTAGACAGCATAGCCTCCAAAAATGTGCACTCTAGACGGTCATGTGCTTTGTGATAAGGGCATCTCTAGCGGACCTGTAAAAAAACCAAACCCGTATAATTTTAAAGAGCATATGGGTTTGGTTCGTTTTTCTTGTCAGAACAGATATCGTAACCCGGATCTGGTAAGTAAGTTTTTTTGCCGTGGACCAAAAAAAGACCATCTCTACTGCTATTTATGCGGTTTCACCGTTCGAATACGGGTCAAACCTTATTCGCCTCCGCCGCCGCTACGTCGCGATTCCTCTCTCACTCTGCCCCAATTTCTCGCCGCCAACGAGACTAGAAAAACCCTAGCGACCCGTCCCGACCGATGGACGGCTACAAAATGGTGGGGATAACGCGGAGCGTCGGCGTCGCCGCATCTGCAACGCCGCAAGCAAGCGGGGACACGGAGGTGGCTCAACTACGGTAGCCGGCCGTCGTCGGCTTTCCAACGCCGCGAGCTCGACGAGTACGAGTGCGAGCTCGCGGTTCGACGCCGCGCCTCCTCCGGCTCCTCTGCCGCTGGGAGCTCGTCCGCGGGCGCCTCAAGCTCGCAGAATACTCTGGTCAAGAGAGAGCCAAAAGAGCTCAGGCCGCTCGATGTCAAGCTCGAGGCCGACACAGACCTGCCGCGTTGATGCGTCATCGACCCCGAAGACTACCTTCCCCCGGGGCAGGAGAACCACCTCGTGCGCGCCATCATGTAGCGCTCGGTGAGGGAGGCGGAGGAGGCCGGCGAGCGCATCCTCGAGCAGGGCTTCCCGGCGTCGCAGGCATACACGTCCAAGGACGCGGACCTGCCGTCATGAAGGCAGGCCAAGGTCTGGATCGACCTCGACTCCGATGAGGTTTGAGCTCCTCAGGCTCCTTCGTCGTGTCGTCGTCGCCACGCCCACCGTTTTTGGTAGCCTAGGCTCGGGTACGCTGCACGGCCCATAGATCTCCCTCTCCTCTTACGTAGTACTATGATGTATATGATGATCAACTATGTATGATGAATGTCTTTGCAAGTTTTTCCCGCGAATGATTTGCAAGTTTCATATACGGGGCCTGATCTGCAACGCAAAAATTCATCCCGATAATCTTTTTTTGCAGGCAATATAGAGAGCTTTATTCATGAAAAGCACTTCTAGGGCAATCAACCAATTGGCTGGTCACTAGGAAGCTCGGAGTATCATCAAGCCAACATTCCGTCACATTCAAAGTGTAAACACGCTTAGCACAGACATGAGCGGGGATGTTTGATGTCCTCGTTACATGTTGAATATCAAACAAGATGAAATCCCTAGCTAGCTCTCTAATTTCATCTAAGATAGGAGACACAATCGAACGAGTATTGTGGCGAGTGTTCTAGAGTGTAACAACCTCCAGACAATCAGTTTCCATAATCACATGTGTAAAATCGCCCAGCTTGGCAAACTTGACTCCTTCATGGACTGAAATGGCCTCCATGATGAAAGGATCCAAGATACCTGTGTGAGGTTTGCACCAAGCAACCAGAAGGGACGTGTCAGTGCGAGCCACACCCCCGCCTCCTCCTCGGCCTTTAGCAAAGTTCAGAGCACCATCTGTAGAGATCTTAATGACACCTTGCTCCGGAGGGCATCAACCATGCCCCGGTAGCACCACTGGCTCCTTCATTGATAGCTCAAGGATGGACATCACTTCTCGCGTTCGTCTTGCTGTAGCCACCGGATCTAGAGCTTCTCCGTCATGCTTCACATAGTTCCGAGAGTGTCAAATGTTCCACATGATAGTAATAATGATAGCCCTGTCTTTATTTGTAATCCGTTGATCACATAAAATATCCCTAGCCCAAGTGGCAGTTTGTAGCCGTGGGAGGATAACCTGGAATCATGCCCGCGCTGCATTTCAAAAACCGGCCGCATGCGAGCAGTGAATGAAAGCATGTTTCAGGTCTTCCCCGATTGCCCGACAGATTTTACATATGTCGACTTCAGCTACGTGTCGTGTCTTGAGCGTAGTTTCATTGGAAAGAATTCCTCTAAGAACCCTTCACCAGAAGACACATACTTTGGAAACAACATTGAGCTTCCACACAACATTCCACATCTATTTTTCTGCAGTTGAAGTGTCGGTAGCCGTTGCTTCCTCAAGAGCTGCACTCTCTTTCCGAGTCATAAGAATACGGTACCCTGATTTAACAGTGTAAATGCCCGTTCGCTCAAAAGCCCAAGCTATAAACTACAAATGTATTTTACGGATCGGAACTATACGGATGTGTCAGATATGCTCCACCAAGTTTCACCACGTACAAATAGTGGGGTCGTTTTGGTTTGGGCCTTGGGTTGAAGATTTGCCCTGATCAAGACGGCCACCCAAACCGACCCAACCTAATAGTACCAATCATCAGGAGATAAATACACTCATGGTCATTGTATTTGGGACGAGAGCACGATACGGTCACTAAACATTGGAATACGCTCGTTACGGTCACTGTATATGATGGGACGTGAATGTACGGTCACTGTAGCATGTATGCGGTGCGTACAGGCCTAGTTGACCACGTGCTGACCGATCGTTGGGGACAGGTGGCGACCCGCGGCGCGGCGGCAGTGGAAATATGCGAATAGCCCCTCAGGCATCACCTAATCCCCAATCATCCCTCCTCCTCCTCCTCCAGTCACGTCCCCTGTTCGTCTTCGCCCAGAGAAAGGGGAGTCGCCACCCCGGCGATCGTCGGCGGTATAGTCGTGGCGAGGGGCTGATTTCGTGCGTCGTCGACGAGGCACCGCCGCAGCACTCCTTCTTCCCGTTGGACCCGACGTCGATGGCCCCTGTTCGTCGTCCAAAAAGGGCACCTCCCCCCGTGTAGAGTAAGTCCTATTTCCTCAAGAATCCGAGCGTTTTGATGTTCAAAAACCAACCTTTTAGGGCCGCATTGCCTTTGTAGACGTGTTGTTGTTGTTAGTCAGGACCGATTGTTCTAGGGTTTTGGTATGGGATTTGGGGGTAGGAGAATTGGGGCTTAGGGTTTTATCTCTTTTAATAAAATGTATATAGAGTCGATTCTGATGCTTGTTGTCTATGTGTTGGTGCATCAGGTCTTAGAAGCAGAAATTTCTCTGTTGAAATTAATCATGGTGGATTTTTTGTTGGGCATGGGAGGAACCGTGCTTATGTGAATGGTCGAGCCATCTGGTATGATAATGTGGAGAAGGTAACGTGGTCACCAATTCTCATTGAAAGCCTAGTTGAGGAAATAGGTTATGAGATGGCAGGGAGGCTCAAAGTATTCTACTGTGTGCCCATCCTTACACCCAGTACAAATGGTCTAAGAGAACTTAGTGATGAGGAGCAGAGAGACAGAATGATGGTGTTTGTTGATATTGGGCACCATTTCTTCAGTATATATCTAGATCATGATGACAGCTTGCAGGCAAATTCAAATGAAGATGATGTTGTGCACTATCCAAGAGCACATTTGCCTCCAGTTATCAGCCGTGCAAAGAGGATTCCCAGCAGTAGTGTTCAGTCTGAAACAGAGGAAGCAGAGGCAGGGGCAGAAACAGAGCAAGCAGAGGCAGGGGTAGAAACAGAGCAAGCAGATGCAGAGCCAGAGGCAGGGGCACTAATTCCTCTGCAGGTTATATTCCTTGAGCAAGAAACATAGCAAGCAGAGGCAAATACTGAAATACAAGCAGAGGATGTTGGAGGCAGCACATCTATGAGGAGGAGTGCTAGGCAGAGCAAATGCACTTATGCAATGGAAGAAGAGGATGCAGGTACTGACACAGATGATGAGGATTATGACCCTGGTCTACTTGTGGACAGTGACAATGAAATAGGCAATGATGATGATGACTTGTATGCAGATAACGTAGATGAGGATGAACCAGAACAGAGGCAGGAAAACAAAAGTAATGAGAGAGCAAAGCATAAAGGGGATCAAGTGCAACCTAAAGCTCAAGACAAAGGCAAACAGAAGTATGATTCAGATGAAGACTTGTCTGAAGGTGAAGATTTGTGGGCACCTGATTCAGATGACGAAGAGCTGCATTTGAAGTTTGGGACTTTCAGACCATAGGATCTACATAGGCCAACATTTCATGTAGGCCAGGTTTTTGAGAGTGTAGAACTGCTGAGGACAGCAATTAAAGAGTACTCATGTCAAAACAGAGTTGATATCAAGCTACCTGTCAATGATAGGAAAAGAGTGAAGGCCAAGTGTGATGATGACTGCACATGGTACTTGTGGGCATCATATGATAACAGAACTAAGGCTTTCATGGTTAAGAGATATGTTCATGAACACACTTGCAGCAAGAAGTGGAAGATTAGGGCTTTCACTTCTAAATTCCTAGCAATGAAGTACTTAGAGAGCTTTAGAGCTGATCAAGATATGAACTTAATGAATTTCTCAAGGGTTGGTCAGAAAGAATGGCACATGACACCTGGTAGGATGAAACTTCAGAGGGCAAGGAGAATGGCTATGAAAATTATATATGGTGATGTAGAAGGGCAGTACAAGCTACTTTGGAATTATGCACATGAGGTTAGAAGAAGCAACCCTGGCTCATCTTTCTATGTCTCCCTTGATGATAATGCAAGGTTCAGGTACATTCTGGAGGCTAGGGAACTACCCAAACATATTCAGAGGGCAACTTGCTGAACCTTGCCCGAATGTGATATTCTGCTAAACAACATATGTGAAGTTTTCAACAGGTACATTCTGGAGGCTAGGGAACTACCAATACTTAGCATGGTTGATAGGATTTATAGACAGCTAATGACAAGGCATTACAACAAGCAGATGGAGTCAGATAAATGGCCTGGTGATATTTGCCCAAAGATCAGGAAGAAGGTTGAGAAGGCAACAGAATTTGCAAACACATGCTATGTGGAGGGATCAGGAGATGGCCTTTTTCTAGTAGGTGATAGAGGAGTTGATTACATTGTGGACATGCACAAGAGAACATGCACCTGCAGAAGGATACATAAAGCAGGGGTTCCATGCTCTCATGTCATAGCCTGCTGCAGGAATGACAGAATTGATCCTCTTCTGATGGTTGACCCTTGCTACTCAAAGGAGATGTTCAAGAGGGCATATGGTAATATTATATATCCTTGCAAAGATAGGAGAGAGTGGGAGGATTTACATGGGCCCCCAATTGAGCCACCATTGTACCAGAAGCATGTGGGTAGACCATGTACCAGAAGAAGACAAGCACCTGGAGAGGTTGATCATAGAAGGGGAGGGAAGAAAATAACAAGACATGGTGTCATCATGCACTGTTCTTACTGTGGTGAGGCAGACCACAACACCAAGGGTTGCAAGCACAAAAATGCTGGACTGCCACCACCAAGGGCTGGCAGTGTGACAAATCCAGAACAAGGTCCTGGCAGTGTGACAAATCTAGAACAAGGTGCTGGCAGTGTGCCTAATCCAGAACAAGGTGCTGGCAGTGTGACTAATCCAGAACAAACAGCTACATCCACTCAAGTTGATCCTGTTTTAACACAGGTAACACTTGTATGATCCTGTTTTAACACACTGAAGTTGATCATGCTTGGCATTTATCTAACACAAACTTTTGCATTTGAGCAGGACCATCAAGAACCTTCTGCAACATATGAAGATCTCATGATAGACAACATGATTGCCCAGGTAACATAACTACTCCATACCCAATAACATAACTAGTACTGTAGTATTGATATCACAATGGACACTTGTGTATTTTTTAGATGCCAATACCTAGAGTTGTGGAACAAAGGCCACTACCATCTTCTAGTTTCCTGAATGCTGCCCAAGTGGTGCTAAACCAGTCTCTTGATGGCCAAGGCAGCCAAGCAAGTTCAAATACCATCAGGCCTGGTGAGTTGGCACAGAAATTGGAGGCCATGAAGAACCAGAGAGATAGGGAACTAGAGGAGAGGAAGCAGGCCATTCTGGCATCTAGAAGAGAAGAGGAATTGAGGAGAGCTGAAGAGGTAGCAAGAAAGAAACATGAGGTTGCACAGAAGAAGGCTGAACTAGCAGAGAGAAGAAGATTGGTTGTTGCACAGACAACTGCCAAAAAGAAAGAAGAAGCAGAAATCAACAAGAAAGCTCAAGCTGAGACAAGACAGATTATTCAAGACACAACGTAAACATTAGCTGCTGAGAAGAAGGCAAGGCAAGAAGCAGAGAGGAGAGCTGCTGCTCAAAAAAAGGAGGAAGAAAAGAGAGCACAGAGGGAAGCAGCTGGTGCAAAAAGAGAAGAAGAGAAGAGAATTGCTGCTGCAAAAAGAGAAGAAGAGAAGAAGCTTGCTGCTGCCAGAAAAGAAAAGGAGAAGAAGCTTGCTGCTGCCAGAAAAGAAGAGGAGAAGAAGCTTGTTGCTTCAAAGAGAGAGGCTGACAAGAGGCTTGCTGCAGCACAGGAGAAGATGAAGGCTGCTGCAAAAAAAAGCAAGGGAGCAAAGCATGGCTGCTGCAAAAAGGAAACAAAGCTGGGTTGACAATGAAGCTGCCTATCCAAAGAAGGCTCCAAGATCTTCAATGTTTGATGTCTTTAGATAGTATCATGCATAGTGACTGCAATATTCTCCTGTAAGAAACATGGCTATTTTCTTTTGTATGTGGATGATGGGCAAGACTTATTTGGTTGTGACAACAAGTTTTCATGCATCATATTTGGTCAGTTTGGCATATTTGTCAAGTTTGGAAAAGACTTACTTCTTATTTGGTCAGTTTGGTCCTATTTGTAGACAACACTGCCTTACATTGTAATATACCCTTTCAATAAGCATAACATGACACCATTTGGAGGAACTTTGTACACAAAACAAGTAATCACATATTAAGAAGGAATGACATAAGAACATCATATTGATCAAATATAACATAGGGTTCAGCATAGCAATGTCACTTCCACCATTACATGACACCATAACATGACACCATTACATGAAACAAACTACATGACACCAAACTAGGACTGCCATCACTACTAACATCACTGCAGTCTCCCAAAATGAACCGGGCATCACCAATGCAGCTAATCTTCAGTTCTTCACCATGTATAGCACCAATGCACCAACACCTAACATCAGCACAACAGCAAGCAGGATCTTCATGAGCATCACTAGCTCTCTCCCAAGCTTCATCAGTGCAGCAACTTGCTGCCTGGTCATGACATTGCCATTCTCTCTCTTCACAAACTTCTTAGACATGCTTGTTGATCCATTCATGTAATGAAGCTCTTGTGCATTCAGAAGTTGCTCCCTGTGTTCCTCAGCCGCACCAATAGCATCCACAGCTGCATCGCCAACCAGATAGTGATTGTCAACCAGGTACTGCACGTACTCCAATTCCCAACGCCAGAACTCACAACTCACCTATCCCAAAAATACATGCCAAGGTAAAAAAAAAGTTCAATCTTTCCATCCAAAACGGAATAGAATCCATGGACAGGACATAAATCGAAGAGATAAATCCATGAAAACACTAACCCCATGATTTTGGCACTTGTAGAAGACCCATCCCATCGTGCTTCTCAGTGGTGGAAACAAACATGCGCACTTTCTCCTTGTAGCCTGCGCAGCAGATCAGCGGCAGCGCCAACGCCCGGCGGCGGACAGCAGAGGAGGACGAGCTCGTGAGAGACATGACCGCCAGAGCTTGCGGGGACAGCGCCAGAGCGTCGGTGGTGGCCGAGCAGAGCGACGGAGGCGGAGCAGAGCGACGGAGGGTTAGGGATTTGAGGGGGACGCTGCGGGTTAGGGATTTGAGGGATTGGGGATTTTGGTTCTTTTAAAAAAAACCCCTTCATGAATCGTTGGCCGAATGAGAGACCACTACGTGGCGGTCAACAATAGGTCAAACTAGGGCTGTACGCACCGCATACGTGCTACAGTGATCATATATTCACGTCCCATCGTATTCAATAACCGTAACGAGCGTATTCCAATGTTCAGTGATCGTATCATGCTTTCGTTCCAAATACAATGACCATGAGTGTATTTATCTCAATCATCAGCTACCCCGCCTACCGCGAGTCAGCCGATCAACTCGACGACCGCCGGTGCCGAAACGAGAGCACGCCCACAGCGTCAAATCAATCGCAGCCGTCCACGCACGCAACGGGTCACCCGACCACCATCCGATCCGCACGGAGCGGCGGGCTCAGCTCAACTCACCGACCCGAAGTTGAGGCGTCACCCGTGCGCTCCACGCGGTACGCCTTCCAGCCACCCCTCCAGATATTTCCAGCCCCGCCACCACCCTACGCCTACGCCACCGTCCTACCACAGACGCCGACACCCGGGCCCCACCCGTACCTCACCGCGCCGGGTCTGCACGTCATTGACCGGCGCTGCTTACGTGCACGCACACCACCGGCGCCGGCCTCCCGTGACAAGCCCGACGCGCGGGGCCCGGTGCTGCTGGGCCAGGACAGAGGACGCGACACGTCACGCTCCCCCCGTCTTCTCTTCCCCACCGGACTGGATCCTTCGCGCGCCTAGCGAAGCAGACCGGGGAGAGAAACATTAAAGTAAAACGGAGACACGGAGGAGAAGAAGCCACAGAGAGAGGGGCGATTTTATTAAGGAAATAAAGTCTGCCGGCACGGCGTGGGCGCGGGGCGAAAAGCGCGAGGCGATAGTGAGTGAGAGAGGGAGAGGGAGAGATCACGAGGCGGGGCTTCTCCTCCGCCCAATCCGTTCCACCACCCTCCCCCCCTCTGGAGCTGGAGCTGGAGCTCATCATCAGCTAATTAAACTAAAGGCAGCAGGCCAAGGCTTCTTTCTCTCTTGGATCGCGGGGTCACGGGAGGCGCGCGCGCGGGAGCTTGCTTGCTCGCTCGATCGACCGACCTCGCGGCGGTGGGGGAAGGGAAGGGAAGGGGAAGGGGGATGGACCGGGCGGCGCTGACGGTGGGGCCGGGGATGGACATGCCCATAATGCACGACGGCGACCGGTACGAGCTCGTCAAGGACATCGGCTCCGGCAACTTCGGCGTCGCGCGCCTCATGCGCAACCGCGCCGACGGCCAGCTCGTCGCCGTCAAGTACATCGAGCGCGGGGAGAAGGTACTTGCTTCCTCCTACTAGCTACTTCTCCACCTCCCTGCACGTACGGGGCGGAACGGCACGCCAGGGCTCAAGCGCGTGTTTGCAGATTGACGAGAACGTGCAGCGGGAGATCATCAACCACCGGTCGCTGCGCCACCCCAACATCATCCGCTTCAAGGAGGTCATCCTCACGCCCACGCACCTCGCCATCGTCATGGAGTACGCCTCCGGCGGGGAGCTCTTCGAGCGCATCTGCAACGCCGGCAGGTTCAGCGAGGACGAGGTTCGCCGTTTCCGCGTACGTGGGCTCAACTGCCACCGAATCACTGTGCTAGCCAGTACTAACCGCCCAAGCCTCTGACTTTTCAGGCGCGTTTCTTTTTCCAGCAGCTGCTCTCAGGGGTCAGCTACTGCCACTCCATGGTACGCTTTCCTCTTCGGGCGATTGCACAGTTAGTCAGTTACAGTTACGGCAGCTGCTAAATTGGTCTCGTCTCTTGTTAAGCAAGTATGCCATCGTGACCTGAAGCTGGAGAACACCCTGCTGGACGGGAGCACGGCTCCCCGCCTCAAGATATGCGACTTTGGATATTCCAAGGTACCTCCTACATACGTACTAAAACAAGATGCTACCTGCTTCACTGTCGCAGGCTTGCAGTTTTCAGAAATCAACATGTTTGCTCTGTTCACATGCCAAATTGGGGGTTATCCTCTGCTTGTGATTATAGTTTTGTGTCCTAGTGTATCGACCTGTTACTCTGCTCATTGCTGGTCTGCGTACTTGCAGTCGTCGGTTCTTCACTCGCAGCCTAAATCAACCGTCGGAACCCCCGCATACATTGCTCCTGAGGTTCTTCTCAAGAAGGAATATGATGGAAAGGTATGCATTTTTTTAACGGCAAAGGGTGGATTTTAATGACTTGAAATGAAGCACACGCACCCGGCCTCTGCATAGCTAGGATGCACACGGCCAAATTAGGGCTCCAATGCTAATACTACTTCTCATGATATCTTGATCCTGTTGTTCTGTCTAATGTTCCTGCGTATTTTTCTCCACTTGGGCAACTATGTTTGCATGCGAAGCATTTCCATTCGTGAGATGCATGATGTATAATCCCATGGTACTGCTAGACTCTGCGATGTATCGTCTCAAGTTACCTAGCACTAATCCTTTGTTCCTCGATGAAATGAAGATTGCGGATGTGTGGTCGTGTGGAGTGACGCTTTATGTTATGCTAGTTGGTGCATATCCCTTTGAGGACCCGGATGAGCCCAAGAATTTTAGGAAGACAATTCAGGTTCCCACTCTGAGCCATCTTCATGTTCTTGACCATCTCTGTCCTGATCATAAAACTAATGAGCTTGTTCGGGCAGAGGATATTGAGCGTGCAGTACTCGATTCCCGATTACGTGCACATATCTTCCGAGTGTCGAGATCTTATTGCCAAGATTTTCGTCGGCAACCCAGCTACCGTGAGTACTTATATCTAATAGCCATGTAGTGTTCAAGTCACTATATTGTGGCATACAGTTCACTTTGAGATTGATAAACTTTTTGCAGAGAATCACAATCCCCGAGATAAGAAACCATCCGTGGTTCTTGAAGAACCTCCCAGCTGACCTGGTGGATGATAGCACCATGAGCAGCCAGTACGAGGAGCCTGAACAGCCGATGCAGAGCATGGACGAGATCATGCAGATCCTGGCGGAGGCCACCATCCCGGCGGCTGGTTCTCGGATCAACCAGTTCTTGAACGACGGTCTCGACCTTGACGACGACATGGACGACCTTGATTCGGACGCCGACCTCGACGTGGAAAGCAGCGGGGAGATCGTATATGCCATGTGACACTGCAAAGGCTCTCACATATAAGTTGACCGAAAGATGGCCAAGATACTCGAGGAAGGGATAGATATCTTGAGGCTACCGCTGAAGTTCGGCTGCTCATGCTTGATAGCCCACAAATGTTACTTTGTTGTTGTTTTTGTTGTTGGTCCCTGTACTTCCGATGTTCTGAAACGGTTTAGCCTGCCTTTTGGATGTAACCATGCTTTGCTCTAATGCCGTGTGACTATCTCCGCTAATTTGGGAACTGACCGTGTCTGTGCTCCCCTTAGATAAGGGACATGTTATCACATCATGTTTGTACCATGTATATGTGTTGTAGGCAAATAAAGGGCACTCCAGTTTGATCAAGTTCCTGCCATATCCAGGATCCAGCATCTTGTGAGACATGAGTGCGCTTGGACCTTTTGGTTCAGATGAGTTTTTGTGTGTTTGCGTTGTGGGTCTTGATGTGATTCAGTGTATCCATGGGTTTGCATTGTTCAGGGCATCCATGGGTTTGCTTTGTGGTTCCAGGTGTTGAGATTTGTACAAGAGAACAGCCTGAACTGCATTATATTTCATGGAAGGCCTTGTTTCTTTTAGAAATCACGATAATAGAGTAAGGCCTCCTTACATAGAAATTCGTTTCTTGTAAGAATTTTTTTAGAGCCCTTTGATTCATAGGAATGGATCCTATTTTTATATTCCCTCTGTATCGTAATATTTGTTGTTGAAGAAAACTAATTAATTCTTTCCAAAAACAAATATTTAGGAACAGAGGGAGTATATGATTGGTTCTATAAACATGAGTCAACATTCAATGAAAAAATATTTATATTGTTATGATTCTTTCTTATGAACCAAAATAGGCCTAACAAGTTTCTGAATAACTTGCCAACAACGGATCCTAACATCATTGAGCAATTTTGTAATAGTGCATATTAATATCTGATTTCCGCTTATCGTGGGCTTATCTGATGTATGGAGGAGTTCAAGAATGAATAAATTAGGAACCATTGTGGAATCTTTCTCCTTCTTTCCCCACGGTCAAAGGCACACATGGCTGATAACGATAGGGCCACGGAGGACGAAGTCGCTCTCGCCGCCTTGTCAACCAAACAAACCCAGGTAAAACAATCCAGATCAATCACCCAAATTATGCAAAGACCATGGTTCATGCTTCGCTAAGAAGCATTTGGCCATCACATGTATCAAGCAACTGAGAGCACAAAACTCCACAGCAATCCGAAATTATTGTCACCAACTCACCACAACCTTCATACATCAAGCAAGCCATTATTCGAAAACAAAAACATCCACTCGATTTATTGCACAGGCAGCATGATCTAAAGTTGAAACCCTCCACTCACATGTGACAGTCGAGGCCACTGCCAATGCAGCGATCCAGAACAAACACATTATGCAGACACCAAGGGATTGAACACATGACCGACGAATAGCACCACGCCTGTGAGGTCCTCTCGGATAAGGAAGAGGAAAGGGTGATCCGCAACGAAATCCACCTTCACGGGCTCTACAGGCAGTGACCTAAGTGTGACCACTGCAGCAGTTGCTGCCGCAGCCTCGGTGCCTTCTTCATTCACCTCGACAAACGACTTGTGGAAAACGGATGAGACATACAAGCTCCGTGCTGCGGGTGAATCCACCATCTCCGAAAGATCTGCCTCTGAGCTGAATGGCAGCTGGAGACCCAAACCTTTGAGCATATCAGACGCTTCAAACCCAAATGATATCTTGAACTTCGGGAGCTTGAATTGCCCGACTGGAACCTTCTGCATTGGCATATGCTTCTCCATGAACTCTGGTTCGGTGCTCAACTTGTTGGCCAAGTTCCAGAGACCATCCTGTGCTTCTGGAAGAAGAATGTACATGGAGAACTGCCTCTTGTCCCTGCCTTGCTGGTAAGGAAGCTTCAGTACTTTCAAGCTGTCATAAGACGAAATGTATTGCTTCTTTGTACTGGACATGAATGGTGTTTGAACTGAGCTCCCATCAAGGAGGTGGAACTTCTCGTCTTTTGTCTTAGATGCATCAAACTTCTCAGTCCAAGCTCCTTTAAAATAAAGGGCATTACCAAGAACCAGTCTAGTGGTACTGTCAACAGACCCTGCAGGGAGGATCTCTTTGATGAGACCTGTTGTGATTTTTTCTACCCAGGAGTTCACTTGACCAGCAACTTCAGGAGCCTGGACCATTGTAAAATACATCAATACTTAGAACAACTGAAAAGTATTACTAATACTCATTTAAAGTTGCTCCACATGTAGTCATTTAAATGGGCATCACACCATCTAGAAGCATCATTGTTCAATACCACTAATATTTTTTTGACAATTCTAATCCAGTAATTGTTAGTTTTTTTTTTTTTGGGGGGGGGGGGGGGGATCTTCTTAGAAACAAAATTGCCGTGAAGGTGATAAATGAAAAGCACGAAAGGACCCGGAAAACACTGAAATACAGACCAACGAATTTGGAAGGCCCTATACATTCCTATTTATCCAACATACATAGGCTCGAGAGCATAAAAATGTAAATATCAACAAATTCCCCAGGCTTCAAATCCCTAGATAGCACATTATGAAAATTACACTTCTAAAAAGGAGTATATTTGCTCACAGAAGTAACAGACTAGCTATCCCAAAATCTCACTGATGCAAGTTCCAAAGTGTAAATTATCCGCACAAAGGGGAACTCCAAAGAGCAAGTTAGGAACATGAACTTCAAAGTTGTACTAAAGCAGTGACAGTTAATATGGATCGGAGGGAGTAATATTTCCAAAGTTCCATTATTTTCTACTGTTTAGTGAGCACCTCTACTACAATAATTAAATTGAACTTTTTTGGCAAGGCATTGGTAGTCTGTCACGTTTTTAAGCTTGATAACGTAATAAATTGCACAAGCCTGAACGCTTAGCAGTTGAACATTCAGTTGAATTTATTGCATTTACCAAAACAGCCGAAATACCAACAGATATGCATATCTACATCACAACAGCACAAAGCAAGCACTTTCGGAGAAAGAATGACACGGCGAACTGTAAAAATACAAGTAAATAAACTATACAAGCTAGTGATGTCCACAAATAATGAGCAAATCTGTACTAATATGTTTTTTTTTCTGGTGAAGGATCTTGCCGTCGTTTCAAGAAGTAGCTAGACAAGGAAGGGGATCACCTTAGTTTGGAAGTCCACGGACTGCGTCTCGGCCTTGTACTTGCCCACTACGAGATCCTTGAAGGAAGGCTTGAGTTTGAGCGAGGCGTCGACGAAGACGCCGTTGGCGAAGGCGACGCGCGGGCCGCCAGCGCCCGACGCGTCGGCGAGCACGACCTGCACCACCTGCTCGGCGAGCGCGTGGAGGCCCTCGGCGTCGCCTTTCTCCGCGGCCCCGAGCGTGGCAGCAAGCTGGTCACGCGTGGCGCCGCCGGCGCCGGCCGCGACGAGGCTGAGCGCAACGTGGAGCGAGAGCGGGGAGAAGGCAGCGTTGCCGGAGGATCCCTTGGCGTGGGAGGGCGAGGAGATGGCGGAGGCAAGGCGGAGCGCGAAGCGGGTCTGGTGCGCGATGGAGAGGCGGATGTCGGTGGTCGCCATGGCCGGGTGGTAGCTCGTCGGAGGTCGGACTTTGGTTAGACCGGAGAGGAAAGGGGGATGTACGGGGGTGCAATTTTCAAGGGTTTCAGGGGTCTCGCTGGTTATGTGGCGGGTGCCTGAACAAAGTTTTTTTTTAAACAGAGTACACGAGCATACACTCATTCTTGTGAATGCACACACGCACACCCTACCCCTATGAGCATCTTCAAAAGACTGAACCGGCACATCGTTTTGAGATTGATGAAGTCACCACATACGTCTTACGGGAACACAGACGTCTTCGTAGTCAACGGGAACGTCTCCTCCCACTAAACGCACATCGTCGAAAGACCTGGAATAAATTCAGAAAAATGCAAGCACGAGTGTCAAATCTGGAATTTAAACTCTGATGAGCAGGGGATACCACAGTCCTTCTAACCACGGGTTGGTTTGTTCGTGGGAAAAGAAAAGAAGAACGTGTGCGGTCTTCCGGAGTATCGTGTGCGCTTGTGCGTGCGTGACCGTTGAGCCGTACACCTACAAATCCCGTTGCTTTTCTTTCCTGGGTAAAAAAGAGTTTTATTTATGGAAAAAGAACTTCCAACGAGCTTTATATATATACTAGTAAGCTTGCATTGCAATGCACGTCTTGAATAATACAATTTTTTATTATATTGTAATAATAATATTATAAATAATATTATAACAATCTATTAACCATTTGAAATACAAATGTTGGTACATTTCATAATAACTACACCAAATATGCTCCTTCCTAAAATTTAAAGTTATATATACTCCAAGTCTATTACCACATCAAATATGAACATGATACATTTCTAAACATTTCTAAACATCTAAAAAGTGCAACAACCCAAATCAGAGCATGAAAAAGGAAACACATTAAGTTCAAATATTGGGTGAAGTGCAACAATAATTTCTAGAAAAAGGAAACCGCTTAATTAGAGCATGAAAAGCATTTTTAGTTGTTCTTGTGTGAGTGCCACCAAATCTCCACATTCCATGTATAAATTATCGAGGTACCAGGGACCAAATGTCCGCCTCCCAAAGTCTAACCAGAGACCAATCAAATACACAAAGAGGATCCTGGAGTTGCGTGAAGATGGGGTCGTGAAAGATCAGGAAGAGGTTTGCATCATCTCTGATCGCAACACTGGACTATTAAGCGCGCTCGACATAAGTAAGGCTTCATAAGATCGAGATTGGGGTGGCCCGATCTGGAGACAAGGTGGTGCATGAGGCATTTGACAGCTAATTTTTATTCCAAATTCAAGAACAAAGATTGCTTCAAGCTATTCAAGAGAATGTGCATGCAAAAAATTGAAGCCAAAATGAATGCTATCTCGACAAGTATCAATGGTGAGATCGAGCGCGCATCCCTCCCAGAGAGAGAAGACAGGATGGGTCGTCGGACAATAATAATTTTGAACAAGTGGATCAGCGAGAATTGTCCCCATTTGTACAAGTGGGCGTAGTGTCACGATAGTGGCGCTCGGTACGGTATAATGACAAGCAACATGTCGGAGGTGTACAATGGTGTTCTGAAAGGGGTGAGGGCCCTACCTATCACAACACTAATTGATGAAACTTGGAACCGGACTGTGTCATACTTTACAGACAGAGCCAGCGTCACCAAGGCAAAAGTTGAATTGAACAAGCCCTAGTCCGAGAAGATGCAAAGACATCTTGATGAGAAAGCAAAGAAGTTGCAAAGCCATGGGTGCAGGAAGGTAGATGCACTTAGGAATAAATGGGAAGTCAATGTGCGAGCAAAGTATGTTAAGGGTAACCATAGAGGAGGAAAAAAACAAGCTGTGACATTTGGCACAACCTCGTGTGAGTGCAATTGCAACAAGCCCAAGCTTCTGGGATACCCTTGCAGACACGTATTTCGGGCAGCTGCAGATCAAAAAATTAGTGTCGAACCATACGTATAACGTTCTTCAACATGCACAATTTATACAACACTTGGAATGGTGAGTTCTAGGCATGGGGCATTGATATGAACTACAAGCAATTGTGGTCAGAAGGGACCACATGGGTTCGTGATCCCGAGTTGATGCGAACCACCAAGGGATGGCGTTAGTCTAGGCGTCATCGCAATGACATGGACCACGACCAGTTGGGAGAACCTAGGCGATGTTGCATTTGTAGGTGCCTTGGGCACTCGCGTGGGGATTGCCCGTATTGTAACAACAACACTACATGATATTTACTCATGCTATGTATTTGAATTTCATTTCATCATGATGTAAGCTTCAAATATTTAATTTCATTTCGTCGTGATGTAAGCTTCACATATTTAATTTCATTTCGTCGTGATGTAAGCTTCAGATATTTAATTTCATTTAATCGTGATTGCAGGTTATGACCGAAATGCCCCATCTTTTGCAGGGGCATAACGACACCCACCACCGTTGCCAACTTTTCTTAAATCCAATCATGAAAATCCTCCTCAGACCTTCAGGCTTTGAATCTTAAAGACACCCGGGATAGTACAAAATTGTTTCCTTCGTCACCTAGAGGCTTATGGACTCATTCATTTCGCGAACCTCGCATCTCGTCCGGGCAGTTTCATTACTGACCCATCTCTTTTGACATCCCTCGTTGATCGATGGAGACCTGAGACCCACACCTTTCACTTTCACTGTGGAGATCTAGCACCTATGCTCAAAGATGTGTCAATGATCACAGCTTTACCAATTAGAGGTGTGCTAGTGGTCCCTCCACGAGTTTCTCCTACTTGGCCAGAAGATGTCTTGGGACGTCTTAGGCTTGAAATGCCCGTATCACATCGTTCAGGTCGGCCTCGAGGTGTCCCACTCAGCTGGCTTTGTACTAACTTCGAAATTTTATCTAGCTATGCTGATCTTGAGACGAGGAAGAGACACTTTGTTCGCATATTTGTTGTGTCTATTTGGTGTGATGTTTCCGAATTCTTACGGGGAGGTAGTTTTTCTGGTCTCGCCTACTTTGCCACAAAGATAGTGGACAAACCATTACCTGTGGATCCAACATATAGCTTTGGTTCTGCTATCCTTCCTCACACATATCGAGGGTTGTGTGATGCCACTCAAAAAACTTCATTCGCAGCTAAAGCTCCATTACTTTGTGTTTCGTACGAGTTTCTACAACTGTGGTCATGGAAATACTTACCTGTAGGATGACCCCAGATTGTAGGTCCGGCAATCCCGTATGACTATGGTGCTGGCGTTGTAACTATGTCTAACCGGTGGACGCTCGATCGAAAAAAATGGTCTACTAAAATTGCGAAAAAATGTTACCCCATATACCATGATCAGTTTGAGTTTCTTGAGGACTCAGTAATCACATGGAACCCGTGGACTCATAGACACATTGAAATGGTATTTGGTTCGCAACACATCCCAGTGAAATGCGTGAGAGATAGTGCATTTTGGATGACTCGCTCCAATTTACTATATCTGTGGTTTGTCGAACCTTACAATCCTGACTGTGTCATGAGACAGTTCAGTCTACATCAAGATATTCCACCACATATTCAAGATGTATCGACGAAGAAACTCATAAGTAAAATGTGACCTCCGAAAATTTACGTACATGTATTTTTAATTCATAAAATTTATGTTTTGTTACGTAAATTTCAGGATGAGCAATATGGGTAGATGTGGTGTCGATTGGAATGTAGAAAACATTGAATGGATAAACCAGTGAAATACTAAGCACTACAAAATTTAGTGCATCAACAAAGGTAATTTTATTTATGGTAATTTATATACATACAAAAGTTGATTTAATTATGTACATATAAAAGGTGATGTAATTATTTATTTACACAGACTATACGATGCAACTACAACACAAGCGTACTATGATTGGTATCGCATGAGCACGCGTGCTAGGCTGACGTGTCAACCACCTACGATTCCAACACATTCCACGCATATGGAACAGTTACAGAGACGGATAGACACATCATCAGCTTACTATCATGACTCCACGGTAATCATCAACATCTTGCTATTCACGTCCATTATTTCATGAACAATTCAAGCAACCAACAACTATTTTTTTCAGATTGATATTTGCAACGAAGTAAGGGCAATGACGAGGGAAGGAATGCGAGCCCAGGGAATTGGTACTCAAGTAGTGTATGTCTTCAAAAGAATTGGCGAATTTGTCACCAAAAAGATTATGAGATGCGGTACAGAGAACGACATTGCCACTAGAGCGTACACCATTTCGAAACCGAGGTCATCTAGAACGAGTGTGGTGCCGTCATGGTCCAGCCGGTGGGGAGAGGCTCCTAGTACTACAACGACAGTTCCACGTCATGACTCGTCTCTCCCACTACAGGGGCAGACATCCCAGGTACATGTTCCAGGCTTGGGTTCGATGCCCGAGTAGACTCATTTCGTGGACCAAGATGCATATGTTGGAAATATGCCCTAGAGGCAATAATAAATTTGTTATTATTATATTTCCTTGTTCATGATAACCGTTTATTATCCATGCGATAATCATATTGATTGGAAAGTCAAATACATGTATGGACACATAGAAAAAACACTGTCCCTAGTAAGCCTCAAGTTGACTAGCTCGTTGATCAAAGATGGTTAAGGTTTCCTAGCCATAGACAAGTGTTGTCACTTGATAACGGGATCACATCATTAGGAGAATGATGTGATGGACAAGACCCAAACTATAAATGTAGCATATGATCGTGTCAGTTTATTGCTACTGTTTTCTGCATGTCAATTTATCTGTTCCTATGACCATGAGATCATGCAACTCCCGGACACCGAAGGAATACCTTGTGTGTATCAAACGTCGCAACGTTACTGGGTGACTATAAAGGTGCTCTACAGGTATCTCCAAAGGTGTGTGTTGGGTTGGCATGGATCAAGACCGAGATTTGTCACTTCGTGTGACGGAGAGGTATTTCGGGGCCCACTCGGTAATACAACATCACAATCAGCCTTGCAAGCAATGTGACTAAGGAGTTAGTTACATGATCTTGTATTATGGAACGAGTAAAGAGACTTGCCGATAACGATATTGAACTAGGTATAGAGATACCGACGATCGAATCTCGGGCAAGTAACATACCGAAGGACAAAGGGAACATCATACGGGATTAACTAAATCCTTGACATAGAGGTTCAACCGATAAAGATCTTCGTAGAATATGTAGAAGCCAATATGGGCATCTTGGTCCTGCTATTGGTTATTGACCGTAGAGGTGTCTCGGTCATGTCTGCATAGTTCTCGAACCCGCAAGGTCTGCACACTTAAGGTTCGATGATGTTTCGGGATAGTTGAGTTATAGGTGTTGGTAACCGAAAGTTGTTTGGAGTCTCGGATGAGAATCCAGACGTCACGAGGAGCTCCGGAATGGTCCCAAGATTGATATATAGGAAGTCCTGTTTTGGTCACCGGAAAAGTTTTGGACTCATCAATAGTGTACCGGGAGTGCTGGGAGGGTATCGGGGACCATCGGAAGGGGTGTCACGCCCCGATGGGCCTTATGGGCTGTGGGAGGATACAAATCAGCCCCTAGTGGGCTGACATAAGCTCCCACTAAGTCCCATGAGGTTTGAGAGGCAAAAAACCCAAAGGTGAAAAGGTGGAAAGGGTTTCCAAGTGGAAAGGAGGAATCCTACTCCTAGTAGGATTGGAGTAGGACTCCTCCACCTCCAATTTCGACCAAACCTTGAGGGTTTGAGTCTGTCTCCTCCCCTCCCTCCCTTCTATATATACTAGAGGAATTGAGGGTTTTTGAGACACAGAAAAACAGCCACGTGCTGCCCTCTCTCTCTAGATCTATTTCTCCTCTAGTCTAGTTTCAACGGTGCTTAGGCGAAGGCTTGCTGGAATAGCTCCACCACCACCACCACCATGCCGCCGTGCTGGAGAACTCATCTACCTCTCCGCCCCTCTTGCTGGATCAAGAAGGCGGGGATCGTCATCGAGCTGTATGTGTGCTGAACGCGGAGGTGCCGTCCGTTCGGCACTAGATCGGGATGGATTGTGATGGGATCGCGGGACGGGCTGCGATTTGGATCGCGAAGATGTTCCACTACATCAACCGCGTTATATACGCTTCCGCTTAGAGATCTACAAGGGTGTGTAGATTCACTCTCCCCTCTCGTAGATGATCATCACCATGGGTAGGTATTGCGTGTGCATAGGAATTTTTTTGTTTCCCATGCGACGTTCCCCAACATTGGGATCATGAGCTAGGTTCATGCGTAGACGATATCTCGAGTAGAACACAAAGGATTTTGTGTGCGTTGATGTTCAATTTGCTGCCCTCCTTAGTCTTGTCTTAATTCAGCGGTATTGTTGGGTTGAAGCGGCCCGAACCAACTTTACTCGTACGCTTACGAGAGACCGGTTTCATCGACTGACAAGCAACTTGTTGCATAAAGATGACTGGTGGGTATCTGTTTCTTCAACTTTAGTTGAATTGGATTTGACCGAGGCGGTCCTTGGAGAAGGTTAAATAGAAATTTGCATATCACTGTCGTGGCTTTGCGTAAGTAAGATGTGATCATACTAGATAACCATAGCAGTCACGTAAAAATTGCAACAACAAATTAGAGGACGTCTAACTTATTTTTGCAGGGTATGCATGTGACGTGATATGGCCAAAGACATGATATGGTATATTGGATGTATGAGATGATCTTGTTGTAATAGTTAAATATCGACTTGCACGTCGATGCTACGGCAACCAGCAGGAGCAATAGGGTTGTCTTTAAACTAATGTTTGTGCTTGCAGATGCTTTTAGTATATCGCTAGGTAGTAGCTTTAGTAGTAATTGTTGGGGAACGTCGCATGGGAAACAAAAAATTTTCCTACGCGCACGAAGACCTATCATGGTGATGTCCATCTACGAGAGGGGATGAGTGATCTACGTACCCTTGTAGATCGTACAGCAGAAGCGTTAGAGAACGCGGTTGATGTAGTGGAACGTCCTCACGTCCCTCGATCCGCCCCGCGAACAATCCCGCGATCAGTCCCACGATCTAGTACCGAACGGACGGCACCTCCGCGTTCAACACACGTACAGCTCGACGATGATCTCGGCCTTCTTGATCCAGGAAGAGAGACGGAGAGGTAGAATAGTTCTCCGGCAGCGTGACGGCGCTCCGGAGGTTGGTGATGACCTTGTCTCAGCAGGGCTCCGCCCGAGCTCCGCAGAAACGCGATCTAGAGGAAAAACTATGGAGGTATGTGGTCGGGCAGCCGTGAGAAAGTCGTCTCAAATCAGCCCTAACTGCTCCATATATATAGGAGGAGGGAGGGGGGACCTTGCCTTGGGGTCCAAGGACCCTCAAGGGGTCGGCCGAGCCAAGGGGGAGGACTCTCCCCCCCAGACCGAGTTGGACTAGGTTTGGTGGGAGGGAGTCCTCCTCCCTTCCCACCTCCTCCCCTTTTTTTTCCTTTTCCTTTGATTTCTTATCCTTGGCGCATAGGCCCCTTTGGGGCTGTCCCACCAGCCCACTAAGGGCTGGTGCGCCACCCTTATGGCCTATGGGCTTCCCCGGGGTGGGTTGCCCCCCCGCTGAACTCCCGGAACCCATTCGTCATTCCCGGTACATTCCCGGTAACTCCGAAAACCTTCCGGTAATCAAATGAGGTCATCCTATATATCAATCTTCGTTTCCGGACCATTCTGGAAACCCTCGTGACGTACGTGATCTCATCCGGGACTCCAAGCAACATTCGGTAACCAACCATATAACTCAAATACGCATAAAACAACGTCGAACTTTAAGTGTGCAGACCCTGCGGGTTCGAGAACTATGTAGACATGACCCGAGAGACTCCTCGGTCAATATCCAATAGCGGGACCTGGATGCCCATATTGGATCCTACATATCCTACGAAGATCTTATCGTTTGAACCTCAGTGCCAAGGATTCGTATAATCCCGTATGTCATTCCCTTTGTCCTTCGGTATGTTACTTGCCCGAGATTCGATCGTCAGTATCCGCATACCTATTTCAATCTCGTTTACCGGCAAGTCTCTTTACTCGTTCCTTAATACAAGATCCCGCAACTTACACTAAGTTACATTGCTTGCAAGGCTTGTGTGTGATGTTGTATTACCGAGTGGGCCCCGAGATACCTCTCCGTCACACGGAGTGACAAATCCCAGTCTTGATCCATACTAACTCAACTAACACCTTCGGAGATACCTGTAGAGCATCTTTATAGTCACCCAGTTACGTTGCGACGTTTGATACACACAAAGCATTCCTCCGGAGTCAGTGAGTTATATGATCTCATGGTCATAGGAATAAATACTTGACATGCAGAAAACAGTAGCAACAAAATGACATGATCAACATGCTACGTCTATTAGTTTGGGCCTAGTCCATCACGTGATTCTCCCAATGACGTGATCCAGTTATCAAGCAACAACACCTTGTTCATAATCAGAAGACACTGACTATCATCGATCAACTGGCTAGCCAACTAGAGGCATGCTAGGGACGGTGTTTTGTCTATGTATCCACACATGTAAATGAGTCTTCATTCAATACAATTATAGCATGGATAATAAACTATTATCTTGATACATGAATTATAATAATAACTTCATTTATCATCACCTCTAGGGCATAATTCCAACAGTCTCCCACTTGCACTAGAGTCAATAATCTAGCCCTCACATCACCATGTGAATTACATTGTAATAAATCTAACACCCATACAGTTCTGGTGTGGATCATGTTTTGGCCGCGGAAGAGGTTTAGTCAGCGGGTCTGCTACATTCAGATCCATGTGCACTTTGCATATATTTACGTCCTCTTCCTCGACGTAGTCGCGGATGAGGTTGAAGCGTCGTTTGATGTGTCTGGTCTTCTTGTGAAACCGTGGTTCCTTTGCTAAGGCAATGGCACCAGTGTTGTCACAGAACAAGGTTATTGGATTCAGTGCACTTGGCACCACTCCAAGATCCGTCATGAACTGCTTCATCCAGACACCCTCCTTAGCCGCCTCCGAGGCAGCCATGTACTCCGCTTCACATGTAGAATCTGCTACGACGCTTTGCTTGGAACTGCACCAGCTTACTGCACCCCCATTAAGAATAAATACGTATCCGGTTTGCGACTTAGAGTCGTCCGGATCTGTGTCAAAGCTT
Source organism: Hordeum vulgare subsp. vulgare (assembly GCF_904849725.1). Lineage (NCBI taxonomy): Eukaryota > Viridiplantae > Streptophyta > Magnoliopsida > Poales > Poaceae > Hordeum > Hordeum vulgare. The sequence continues at coordinate 42,448,828 of NC_058521.1, read as the reverse complement.
GCATCGACGTAACCTTTTACGGCAAGCTCTTCGTCACCTCCATACACGAGAAACATCTCCTTAGTCCTTTTCAGGTACTTCAGGATATTCTTGACCGCTATCCAGTGATCCACTCCTGGATTACTCTGGAACCTACCCACCATACTTATGGCCAGGCTAACATCCGGTCTAGTGCACAGCATCGCATACATGATAGAACCTATGGCTGAAGCATAGGGGACGGAGCGCATATGCTCTCTATCTTCATCAGTTGCTGGGCACTGAGTCTTACTCAATCTCGTACCTTGTAAAACTGGCAAGAAACCTTTCTTGGACTGTTCCATTTTGAACCTCTTCAAAACTTTATCAAGGTATGTGCTTTGTGAAAGTCCTATCAGGCGTTTTGATCTATCCCTATAGATCTTAATGCCTAGAATGTAAGCAGCTTCTCCTAGGTCCTTCATAGAGAAACTTTTATTCAAGTAACCTTTTATGCTCTCCAAAAGCTCTACGTTGTTTCCAATCAGTAATATGTCATCCACATATAATATTAGAAACGCCACAGAGCTCCCACTCACTTTCTTGTAAATACAAGATTCTCCAACCACTTGTATAAACCCAAATGCTTTGATCACCTCATCAAAGCGTTTGTTCCAACTCCGAGATGCTTGCACCAGTCCATAAATGGATCGCTGGAGCTTACACACCTTGTCAGCATTTTTAGGATCGACAAAACCTTCTGGCTGCATCATATACAACTCTTCCTTAAGGAAACCGTTAAGGAACGCCGTTTTGACATCCATCTGCCAGATTTCATAATCGAAAAATGCAGCTATTGCTAACATGATTCTGACGGACTTAAGCATTGCTACGGGTGAGAAAGTCTCATCGTAGTCAACTCCTGGAACTTGTGAAAAACCCTTTGCCACAAGTCGAGCTTTATAAACGGTCACATTACCGTCAGCGTCCGTCTTCTTCTTAAAGATCCATTTGTTCTGAATAGCCTTGCGGCCCTCAGGAAGTATCTCCAAAGTCCACACTTTGTTCTCATACATGGATCCTATCTCGGATTTCATGGCTTCTAGCCATTTGTCGGAATCTGGGCCCACCATTGCTTCTTCATAATTTGCAGGTTCATTGTTGTCTAACAACATGATTGATAAGACGGGATTACCGTACCACTCTGGAGCAGCGCGTGATCTCGTCGACCAGCGTGGTTCAACAGAAACTTGAACTGGAGTTTCATGATCATCATCATTAACTTCCTCCTCAACCGGCGTCGCAACGACAGAGGTTTCCCCTTGCCCTGCGCCACCATACAGAGGGATGAGAGGTTCGACAACCTCGTCAAGTTCTATCTTCCTCCCACTCAATTCTCTCGAGAGAAACTCCTTCTCGAGAAAAGCTCCGTTCTTAGCAACAAACACTTTGCCCTCGGATTTGAGATAGAAGGTGTACCCAACTGTCTCCTTTGGGTAACCTATGAAGACGCATTTTTCCGCTTTGGGTTCCAGCTTTTCAGGCTGAAGCTTTTTGACATAAGCATCACATCCCCAAACTTTAAGAAACGACAACTTTGGCCTTTTGCCATACCACAGTTCGTATGGTGTCGTCTCAACGGATTTTGATGGTGCCCTATTTAAAGTGAATGCAGCTGTTTCTAATGCATAACCCCAAAACGATAACGGCAAATCAGTAAGAGACATCATAGATCGCACCATCCCTAACAAAGTACGATTACGACGTTCGGACACACCATTACGCTGTGGTGTTCCAGGCGGTGTTAACTGCGAAACAATTCCACATTGTCTTAAGTGAGCACCAAACTCGAAACTCAGATATTCACCCCCACGATCAGACTGTAGGAACTTGATCTTCTTGTTACGATGATTTTCCACTTCACTCTGAAATTGCTTGAACTTTTCAAATGTTTCAGACTTGTGCTTCATCAAGTAGACATAACCATATCTACTCAAATCGTCAATGAAGGTGAGAAAATAACGATATCCGCCGCGTGCCTCTACGCTCATTGGACCACACACATCGGTATGTATGATTTCCAACAAGTCACTAGCACGCTCCATTGTTCCGGAGAACGGAGTCTTAGTCATCTTGCCCATGAGGCATGGTTCGCACGTGTCAAGTGAATCAAAGTCAAGTGACTCCAAAAGTCCATCAGCATGGAGTTTCTTCATGCGCTTTACACCAATATGACCTAAACGGCAGTGCCATAAAAATATGGCGCTATCATTGTTTACTCTAACTGTTTTGGTCTCAATGTTATGTATATGCGTATCGCTATCAAGATTCAATATGAACAATCCTCTCACATTCGGTGCATGACCATAAAAGATGTTACTCATAGAAATAGAACAACCATTATTCTCAGACTTAAAAGAGTAACCGTCTCGCAATAAACAAGATCCACATATAATGTTCATGCTCAACGCAGGCACTAAATAACAATGATTTAAGTTCATCACTAATCCCGATGGTAGCTGAAGTGACATTGTGCCGACGGCGATTGCATCAACCTTGGAACCGTTTCCTACGCGCATCGTCACTTCGTCTTTCGCCAGCCTTCTTTCTATTCCGCAGTTCCTGCTTCGAGTTGCAAATATGAGCAACAGAACCGGTATCGAATACCCAGGCACTACTACGAGAGCCGGTTAAGTACACATCAATAACATGTATATCAAATATACCTGATTTTTCTTTGGCCGCCTTCTTATCTGCCAGATACTTGGGGCAATTGCGCTTCCACTGACCCATACCCTTGCAATAGAAGCACTCTGTTTCAGGCTTAGGTCCAGCCTTGGGTTTCTTCGGCGGATTGGCAACAGGCTTGCCGCTCTTCTTCGAATTGCCCTTCTTGCCTTTGCCGTTTCTCTTGAAACTAGTGGTCTTGCTCACCATCAACACTTGATGCTCTTTACGGAGTTCAGACTCTGTGACTTTCAGCATCGCAAACAACAAGCCGGGAGACTTGTTCATCCCTTGCATGTTGTAGTTCAACACAAAGCTTTTATAGCTTGGCGGCAGTGATTGAAGGATTCTGTTAGTGATAGCCTCTTGCGGGAGTTCAATCCCAAGTTCAGCTAGACGGTTTGAGTACCCAGACATTTTGAGCACATGTTCACTGACAGACGAGTTTTCCTCCATCTTGCAAGCATAGAATTTATCGGAGGTCTCATACCTCTAGATCCGGGTGTTCTTCTGAAAGATAAACTCCAACTCCTGGAACATCTCAAATGCTCCATGACGCTCAAAGCAACGTTGAAGTCCCGGTTCTAAGCCATACAAGACTGCACATTGAACTATTGAGTAGTCCTCCTTACGTGCTAACCAAGCGTTCTTAACATCCTGATCAGCCGTAGCGGGTGGTTCATCTCCTAGCGCAGCATTAAGGACATAATCCTTCTTCCCAGCTTGTAAGATTAGCTTAAGATTACGAGCCCAGTCTACAAAGTTGCTTCCATCATCTTTCAACTTAGCTTTCTCTAGGAACGTATTAAAATTCAGGATGACTGTCGTGTGAGCCATGATCTACAACACAAATATATTCAAAGTGGACTTAGACTATGTTCAAGATAATTAGAGTTCAACTTAATCAAATTATATGCTAAACTCCCACTCAAAAAGTACATCTCTCTAGTTATTTGAGTGGTTCACGATCCACTTACACTATCCCAAGTGCGATCATCACGTGAGTCGAGAGTAGTTTCAGTGGTAAGCATCCCTATGCTAATCATATCAACTATATGATTCATGATCGACCTTTCGGTCTCATGTGTTCCGAGGCCATGTCTGCACATGCTAGGCTCGTCAAGCTTAACCCGAGTGTTCCGCGTGCGCAACTGTTTTGCACCCGTTGTATGTGAACGTTGAGTCTATCACACCCGATCATCACGTGGTGTCTCGAAACGACGAACTGTAGAAACGGTGCACAGTCGGGGAGAACACAATTTCGTCTTGAAATTTTAGTGAGAGATCACCTCATAATGCTACTGTCGTTCTAAGCAAAATAAGGTGCATAAAAGGATTAACATCACATGCAATTCATAAGTGACATGATATGGCCATGATCACGTGCTTCTTGATCTCCATCACCAAAGCACTGGCACGATCTTCTTGTCACCGGCGCCACACCATGATCATCCATCAACGTGTTGCCATCGGGGTTGTCGTGCTACTTATGCTATTACTACCAAAGCTACATCCTAGCAAAATAGTAAACGCATCTGCAAGCACAAACGTTAGTATAAAGACAACCCTATGGCTCCTGCCGGTTGCCGTACCATCGACGTGCAAGTCGATATTTCTATTACAACATGATCATCTCATACATCCAATATATCACATCACATCGTTGGCCATATCACATCACAATCATACCCTGCAAAAACAAGTTAGACGTCCTCTAATTTTGTTGTTGCATGTTTTACGTGGTGACCAAGGGTATCTAGTAGGATCGCATCTTACTTACGCAAACACCACAACGGAGATATATGAGTTGCTATTTAACCTCATCCAAGGACCTCCTCGGTCAAATCCGATTCAACTAAAGTTGGAGAAACCGTCACTTGCGAGTCATCTTTGAGCAAAGGGGGTTACTCGTAACGATGAAACCAGTCTCTCGTAAGCGTACGAGTAATGTCGGTCCAAGCCGCTTCAATCCAACAATACCGCGGAATCAAAAAAAGACTAAGGAGGGCAGAAAAACGCACATCAACGCCCACAAAAACTTTTGTGTTCTACTCGAGAAGACATCTACGCATGAACCTAGCTCATGATGCCATTGTTGGGGAACGTCGCATGGGAAACAAAAAAATTTCCTACGCGCACGAAGACCTATCATGGTGATGTCCATCTACAAGAGGGGATGAGTGATCTACGTACCCTTGTATATCGTACAGCAGAAGCGTTAGAGAACGCGGTTGATGTAGTGGAACGTCCTCACGTCCCTCGATCCGCCCCGCGAACAATCCCGCGATCAGCCCCACGATCTAGTACCGGACGGACGGCACCTCCGCGTTCAGCACACGTACAGCTCGACGATGATCTCGGCCTTCTTGATCTAGCAAGAGAGACGGAGAGGTAGAAGAGTTCTCCGACAGCGTGACGGCGCTCCGGAGGTTGGTGATGACCTTGTCTCAGCAGGGCTCCGCCCGAGCTCCGCAGAAACGCGATCTAGAGGAAAAACTATGGAGGTATGTGGTCGAGCAGCCGTGAGAAAGTCGTCTCAAATCAGCCCTAATTGCTCCATATATATAGGATGAGGGAGGGGGGACCTTGCCTTGGGGTCCAAGGACCCTCAAGGGGTAGGCCGAGCCAAGGGGGAGGACTCTCCCCCCCCAAACCGAGTTGGACTAGGTTTGGTGGGAGGGAGTCCTCCTCCCTTCCCACCTCCTCCCCTTTTTTTTCCTTTTCCTTTGATTTCTTATCCTTGGCGCATAGGCCCCTTTGGGGCTGTCCCACCAGCCCACTAAGGGCTGGTGCGCCACCCTTATGGCCTATGGGCTTCCCCGGGGTGGGTTGCCCCCCCGGTGAACTCCCGGAACCCATTCGTCATTCCCGGTACATTCCCGGTAACTTCGAAAACCTTCCGGTAATCAAATGAGGTCATCCTATATATCAATCTTCGTTTCCGGACCATTCCGGAAACCCTCGTGACGTCCGTGATCTCATCCGGGACTCCGAACAACATTCGGTAACCAACCATATAACTCAAATACGCATAAAACAACGTCGAACTTTAAGTGTGCAGACCCTGCGGGTTCGAGAACTATGTAGACATGACCCGAGAGACTCCTCGGTCAATATCCAATAGCGGGACCTGGATGCCCATATTGGATCCTACATATCCTACGAAGATCTTATCGTTTGAACCTCAGTGCCAAGGATTCGTATAATCCCGTATGTCATTCCCTTTGTCCTTCGGTATGTTACTTGCCCGAGATTCGATCGTCAGTATCCGCATACCTATTTCAATCTCGTTTACCGGCAAGTCTCTTTACTCGTTCTGTAATACAAGATCCCGCAACTTACACTAAGTTACATTGCTTGCAAGGCTTGTGTGTGATGTTGTATTACCGAGTGGGCCCCGAGATACCTCTCCGTCACACGGAGTGACAAATCCCAGTCTTGATCCATACTAACTCAACTAACACCTTCGGAGATACCTGTAGAGCATCTTTATAGTCACCCAGTTACGTTGCGACGTTTGATACACACAAAGCATTCCTCCGGTGTCAGTGAGTTATATGATCTCATGGTCATAGGAATAAATACTTGACATGCAGAAAACAGTAGCAACAAAATGACACGACCAACATGCTACGTCTATTAGTTTGGGTCTAGTCCATCACGTGATTCTCCCAATGACGTGATCCAGTTATCAAGCAACAACACCTTGTTCATAATCAGAAGACACTGACTATCATCGATCAACTGGCTAGGCAACTAGAGGCATGCTAGGGACGGTGTTTTGTCTATGTATCCACACATGTAAATGAGTCTTCATTCAATACAATTATAGCATGGATAATAAACTATTATCTTGATACAGGAATTATAATAATAACTTCATTTATCATTGCCTCCAGGGCATAATTCCAACAGTAATAGCATAGATAGCATGACAACCTCGATGGCAGCACGATGATGGAGATAATGGTGCGGCGCCGGTGATGATGGAGATCATGCCGGTGCTTTGGTGATAGAGATCAAGAAGCACAAGTTCATGGGCATATCATGTCACTTATGATTTGCATGTGATGTTAATACTTTTATGCACCTTATTTTTCTTAGGATGACGGTGGCATTATAAGGTGATCCCTCACTAAAATTTCAAGATGAAATTGTGTTCTCCCCGACTGTGCACCGTTGCGACAGTTCTTCGTTTTGAGACACCACGTGATGATCGGGTGTGATAGACTCAACGTTCACATACAACGGGGGCAAAACCGTTGCACACACGGAACACTCGGGTTAAACTTGACGAGCCTAGCATGGACAGACATGGCCTCGGAACACAAGAGATCGAAAGGTCGAGCATGAATCATATAGTTAATATGATCAACATGGAGATGTTCACCATTGAAGCTAAACTCAACTCACGTGATGATCGGACTTGAGTTAGTAGATTTGGATCATGTGCCACTCGAATGACTAGAGGGATGTCTATTTGAGTGGGAGTTCTTAAGTAATATGATTAATTGAACTCATTATCATGAACATAGTCAAATGGTCTTTGCAAAATATGTTGTAGCTTGCGATATAGCTCTACTATCTTTAATATGTTCCTAGAGAAAACTTAGTTGAAAGATGATAGTAGCAATTATGCGGACTAGGTCCGTAAACTGAGGATTGTCCTCATTGCTGCATAGAGGGCTTATGTCCTTAATGTACCGCTCGGTGTGCTGAACCTTGAGCGTCGTCTGTGGTTGTTGCCAACATCCGACATACACATTTTGATGACTACGTGATAGTTCAGTGCGTAATGCTTAATGACTTAGAATTGAGGCGCCGAAGACGTTTTGAACGTCACAGAACATATGAGATGTTCCAAGGGATGAAATTGGGATTTCATGCTCGTGCCCTTGTTGAGAGGTATGAAACCTTCGACAAGATTCTTTGTCTACAAAGTAAGAAAGAAAAGCTCAATCGTTGAGCATGTGCTCAGATTGTCTGAGTGCTACAATCGCTTGAATCGAGTGGGAGTTAATCTTCGAGACGAGATAGTGATGGTTCTTCAAAGTCAATGCCACCAAGCTACTAGAGCTTCGTGATGAACTATAACATATCAGGGATAGATATGATGATCCTTGAGGTATTTGCGATGTTTGACACGGCAAAAGTAGAAATCAAAAGGGAGCATCAATTGTTGATGGTTAGTAAAACCACTAGTTTCAAGAAGGGCAAGGGCAAGAAGGTATACTTCATGAAACGGCAAACCAGTTGCTGCTCTAGTGAAGAGACCCAAGGTTGAATCCAAACCCGAGACTAAGTGCTTCTGTAATGAGGGGAACAGTCACTTAAGAGGAACTACCTTAGATACTTGGTAGATGAGAAGGCTGGCAAAGTCGACAAAAGTATATTGGATATACATGATATTGATGTGTACTTTACTAGCACTCCTAGTAGCACGAGGGTATTAGATACCAGTTCGGTCGCTAAGTGTTAGTAACTCAAAATAAAAGCTATGGAGACTAGCTAAAGGCGAGGGGACGATATGTGTTGGAAGTTTTTTCAAGGTTGATGTGATCAAACATCGCATGACCCCTCTACCATCGGGATTAGTGTTAAACCTAAATAATTGTTATTTGGTGTATTCGTTGAGCATGAACATTATTAGTTCGTGTTTATTGCAATACGATTATTCATTTAAAGAGAATAATGGTTATTCTATTTGCTTGAATAAATACCTTCAATGGTTTATTGAATCTCAATCGTAGTGATACACATGTTCATAATATTGTTGCCAAAAGATACAAAGTAGTAATGATAGTACCACTTACTTGTGGCACTGCCGCTTGAGTCATGTTGGTGTAAAATGCATGAAGAAGCTCCATGCTGATGGATCTTTGGACTCACTTGTTTTTGAATCGTTTGAGACGTGCAAACCATGCCTATTGGTGTAAACACATGAAGAAACTCCATGCAGATGGATAGTTTGGACTCACTTGATTTTGAATCACTTGAGACATGCAAATCATGCCACATGGGCAAGATGACTGAAGGCCTCGTTTTCCAGTGAGATGGAACAAGAAAGTAACTTATTGGAAGTAATACATTTTGATGTATGCAGTCCAATGAGTGCTGAGGCACGCAATGGATATCGTTATGTTCTTACTTCATATATGATTTGAGTAGATACTAGTGTATTTGCTTGATGAAACACACGTCTGAATTATTGAAAGGTTCAAGTAATTTCAGAGTGAAGTTGAAGATAGTCGTGACAAGAGGATAAAATGTCTACGATATGATCATAGAGATGAATATCTGAGTTGCGAGTTTGGTACACAATTAAGACAATGTGAAAATTGTTTCACATCTCATGCCACCTAGAACACCATAGTGTGATGGTCTGTCCGAACATCATTGCCGCACACTATTTAATATGGTGCATACTATGATGTCTCTTATCGAATCTCCACTATCGTTTATGGGTTATGCATTAGAGACAACCACATTCACTTTAAATAAGGCACCACGTAATTCCGTTGAGATGACAACGTATGAACTATGGTTTGGAGAAACCTAAGCCGTCGTTTCTGAAAAGTTTGGAACTGCAACGTTTATGTGAAAAAGTTTCAACGTGATAAGCTCGAACCCAAAGCAGATAAATTCATCTTTATAGGAGACCCAAAACAGTTGGGTATACCTCCTATCTCAGATCCGGAAGCAAAGTGTTTGTTTTTGGAAACATGTCATTTCTCGAGAAAAAGTTTCTCTGAAAAGAATTGAGTGGGAGGATGGTGGAAACTTGATGAGGTTATTGAACCGTCACTTCAACCAAGATGTAGCACGGCACAGGAAGTTGTTCCTGTGGCGCCTATACCATTTGAAGTGGAAGCTAATGATGGTGATCATGAAGCTTCGGATCAAGTTACTACAAAACTCGTAGGTCGACAAGGTCACGTACTGCTCTAGAATGCTACGGTAACCCTGTCTTGGAGGTCATGTTGTTGGACAACAATGAACCTACGAGCAGTGGAGAAGCGATGGTGGGCCCGGATTCTGACAAATGGCTGGGGGCATGAAATCCGAGAGAGGATTGATAACCCACAAGTATAGGGGATCGCAACAGTTTTCGAGGGTAGAGTATTCAACCCAAATTTGTTGATTCGACACAAGGGGAAGCAAAAGAATATTCTTGAGTATTACCAGTTGAGTTGTCAATTCAACCACACCTGAAAGACTTAGTATCTGCAGCAAAGTTTTAGTAGCAAAGTAGTGTGATAGCAACGGTAGCAACGGTAACAGTAGCAATAGTGACAGTAGTAGAGGTAACAGTAACGTAGCAAGGGCCAGTAGGAAAAACTCGTAGGCATAGGATCGGTGATGGATAATTATGTCGGATGACATTCATCTTGTAACAGTTATAACATGGGGAGATATGTAACTAGCTCCAGTTCGTCAATGTAATGTAGGCATGCATTCCGTATATAGTCATACGTGCTTACGGAAAAGAACTTGCATGACATCTATTGTCCATCCCTCCCGTGGCAACGGGGTCCTAATGGAAACTAAGGGATATTAAGGTTTCCTTTTAATAGAGAACTGGAACAAAGCATTAGCACATAGTGAATACATGAACTCCTCATACTATGGTCATCTCCGGGAGTGGTACCGACTATTGTTACTCCGGGGTTGCCGGGTCATAACACATAGTAGGTGACTACAACTTGCAAGGTAGGATCAAGAACACACATATATTGATGAAAACATAATAGGTTCAGATCTAAAATCATGGCACTCGGGCCCTAGTGACAAGCATTAAGCATAGCAAAGTAGTAGCAACATCAATCTCAGAACATAGTGGATACTAGTGATCAATCCCCATCAAAACTATCTCGATTACATGATAGATCTCATCCAACCCATTGATGTCTACTACGCAACCTTCTCCTTGTAGACGTTGTTGGGCCTCCAAGTGCAGAGGTTTGTAGGACAGTAGCAATTTTCCCTCAAGTGGGTGACCTAAGGTTTATCAATCCGCGGGAGGCGTGGGATGAAGATGGTCCCTCTGAATCAACCCTGCAACCAAATAACAAAGAGTCTCTTGTGTCCCCAACACACCCAATACAATGGTAAGTTGTATAGGTGCACTAGTTCGGCGAGAGATGGTGATACAAGTGCAATATGGATGGTAGATATAGGTTTTTGTAATCTGAAATTACAAAAACAGCAAGGTAACAAGTGGTAAAAGTGAGCACGAACGGTATTGCAATGCATGGAAACAAGGCCTAGGGTTCATACTTTCACTAGTGAAGTTCTCTCAACAATGATAACATAATTGGATCATATAACTAGCCCTCAACATGCAACAAAGAGTCACTCCAAAGTCACTAATAGCGGAGAACAAACGAAGAGATTATTGTCGGGTACGAAACCACCACAAAGTTATTCTTTCTGATCGATCCATCATAGAGTTCGTACTAGAATAACACCTTAAGATACATATCAACCAAGACCCTAATTTCACCTAGATACTCCATTGTCACCTCAAGTATCCGTGGGCATGATTATACGATATGCATCACATAATCTCATAATCATCTATTCAACCAACACACAAAACTTCAAAGAGTGCCCCAAAGTTTCTACCAGAGAGTCAAAACGTGTGCCAACCCGTGTGCATAGGTTCCAAATTTCACGAACCCGCAAGTTGATCACCAAAACATAAATCAAGTACTCACATGAATCCACGTGTGCCAACCCATATGCATAGGTTCCCAATTGTCACAAACCCGCAAGTTGATCACAACAGATAGACACGTGCAAGACATACATCAAGTGTTCTCAAAGACTCAATCCGATAAGATAACTCCAAAGGGGAAACTCAATTCATTACAAGAGGGAGAGGGGGAAGAACATCATAAGATCCAACTATAGTAGCAAAGCCCATGGTACATCGAGATCAAGACATCTCAAGAACACGAGAGAGAGATCAAACACATAGCTACTGGTACATACCCTCAGCCCCGAGGGAGAACTACTCCCTCCTCGTCATGGAGATCGCCGGGATGATGAAGATGGCCACCGGAGATGGATTCCCCCTCCGGCAGGGTGCCATAACGGGCTCCAGATTGGTTTTTGGTGGCTACAGAGGCTTGCGGCGGTGGAACTCCCGATCTAGGTTTCTTTTTGGGGGTTTCTGAATTTATAGGAATTTATGGCGGTGGAATTGCGTCAGTTGGGCCCACGAGGAGGTCACAAGCCTGCTCGCCACCATCGGGGGGGGGGGGTGGTGGTGGCGGCGTGAGGGTTTGTGACTCCCTCGTGGCCCATCTAGCCTTCTCCCAAAGCTTCGGGGATCTCTTTTGGTCCAAAAAAAATCATTGTAAAGTTTCATTCCATTTGGACTCCGTCTGAAAATGGGCCAAAAACACGAAAAAAAGAAACTGGCACTTGGCACTGAGTTAATAGGTTAGTCCCAAAAAAGATATAAAATAGCATATTCATGCATATAAAACATCCAAAGTTGACAAGATAATAGCATGGAACCATAAAAAATTATAGATACGTTAGAGACGTATCACCCATCACCGTCTAGCAAGCCTAGGATGAGATTACTCACGAGCGATGAATAGCATCATGGAATTGGTGATGAAGGATGGTTGGTGTTGACGAAGGCGTTGATTCCCCCTCTCCGGAGTCTAGAACGGACTCCAGATCTGCCCTCCAGAGGAAGAACAGGTGGTGGCGGTGGCTCCATATCGTAAAACGCGATGAACTCTTCTCTCTGATTTTTTTCCAGGCGAGAGAGAATATATAGAGCTGGGATTGGAGGTGGCGGATCCACGAGGGGCTCACAAGCCTGCCAGGCGCGGCCAGGGGGGGGGGGGCGCCTCCTGGGCTTGTGGGATCCTGGCTCCGTCCCTCCAGGTAATTCTTGCGCCAGTATTTTTTATATATTCCATAAAAAATCCTCATAAATTTCTAGGTCATTCCAAGAACTTTTATTTCTGCGCAAAAACAACACCATGGCAATTCTGCTGAAAACAACGTCAGTCCGGGTTAGTTCCATTCAAATTATGCAAATTAGAGTCCAAAACAAGGGCAAAAGAGTTTGGAGAAGTAGATACGATGGAGACGTATCAACTCCCCCAAGCTTAAAGCCTTGCTTGTCCTCAAGCAATTCAGTTGACAAACTGAAAGAGACAAAAGAAAAACTTTTACGAACTCTGTTTGATCTCGTTGTTGTAATTATGTCTGACTCATATTCGGATTTTCAGCAAGATCATAAGCTAACCACATAAGCAATGACATTTAGGTCTCAAGATGTACTCATATCAATGGCATAATCAACTAGCGAGCAATAATAATAAGTTCCAACGTCAACACTTCAATCAAAACAATCATGAAGCAATATGAACAGATGATATCTCGCTAGCTCTTTCTGAGACCGCAAAACATAAATGCAGAGCATCTTCAAAGACCAAGGGTTGACTGAACATTGTAATTCATGGCAAAGAAGATCCAGTCACAGTCATACTCAATATCAATTAACAGCAAAGCATAGAAATGACGGAGGTGCTCTCTAATTGGTGCTTTTTGAAAGAAGAGGATGACTCAACAGAAACATAAATAGATAGGCCCTTCGCAGAGGGAAGCATTTATTTGCAGAGGTGCCAGAGCTCAAGCTTTTAAAACAGAGATAAATAATTTTGGGTGGCATGCTTTCATTATCAACGCGATGACCAAGAGTTTTCACCATCTTCCATGCTACACGTACTATAGGTGGTTCCCAAACAGAAAAGTAAAGTTTTGACTCCCCCCCACCGATCAATCACACTCCACGACTAGCCGAATCCTCGAGTGCCGTCCATACCAACAACAATCCAGGGGGAGTTTTGTTTGCAATTATCTTTTCGATTTGAGCATGGAATTGGGCATTCCTATTACCGGCCCCTTTCTCGTGAGTGATAGTGAATAAACACGTATCGAGGATAACACGCCTAGCATGGAAGATAATGATCGCCCCTTGTCACCACATGAGCGGTTCAGGCATGCAAAACAGATTATTACTTGAAGGTTTAGAGAGTGGCACATGCAAATTTACTTGGAACGGCAGATAAATACCGCATATAGGTAGGTATGGTGGACTCATATGGAACAACTTTTGGGTTTATGGAAGTGGATGAACAAGCAGTATTCCTGCTTAGTACAAGTGAAGGCTAGCAAAAGACTGGGAAGCGACCAACTAGAGAGCGACAACAGTCATCAATACGCATTGAAATTAACCAACATTGAGAGCAAGCACGAGTAGGACATAAATCACCATAAACATGAATATCATAGAGGCTATGTTGATTTTGTTTCAACTACATGCGTAAACATGTGCCAAGTCAAGCCACTTGAATCATTCAAAGGAGGATACCATCCTATCATACTACATCGTAATCATCTTGAAATTCATGTTGGCATCCAAGACAAACCATTATAAGCCCCTAGCTAATTAAGCATGGAATCAGAAACTATGATCTCTAAGTTGTCATTGCAAACATGTTTCTCTCACAACAAAACTGAATTAGGAACGATGATCTAGTCATATTTACAAAAACAAAATAGATCGAGGTCATACCAGCTTTTCCAAGCTCAGTCACTTCATCATATATCGTCATTATTGCCTTTCACTTGCACCACCGAATGATGTGTATCATAATGAGAGTGTTCGTGCATTGGACTAAGCTGGAATCTGCAAGCACACTCGAAGGAGAAGACAAAGTAATATGGCTCTTTGACAGATAAACAAATATGCATGTGAGAGCCACTAAACATTTTAATCATGGTCTTCTACCTTGACCCAAAGAAAAAGAAAAGTATTTACACAGGAAAGCTCCCAACAAGCAAAAGAAGAACGGGAAATATTTTTGGGTTTTCTTTTTTAAACACCACTAAGCAAGCTGGAAAGCAAACTTACAACTAATTTTTTTTGTTTTTCTCAAACTAGACAAACACACGAGAAGAAAGCGAGAAAAAGAAATAAACTAGCATGGATGATACAATGGCAAGGTGTGAAAAACGACTAACAAGGTGAAAGCGTGGGCATGAATATAAAGTCGGTGAGAAACACGTACTCCCCCAAGCTTAGGATTTTGGCCTAAGTTGGTCTACTCCGACGGCTGGTCCGGGCGATATCCAAAATTATAATGGGGGTTGTACGGGAACGCGGCAGCTACCGCCTGAATAGCTGCCTCACGGAGGCGAGCAACCTTCGCCTCCCTCTCATACTCCTCTGCCTGTCCTCTGGTTATGTAATGTCTCCATTTTACCTGAAAGTCAAAGAAGGCAGGAGCAGGACGAGTATTTGGAGAACTTTTATTTTCGGGACACTTTTCTAAGGGACGCAAAAGCAGAAAACAGGAAAAATAAAGCTAAATTTATCATTTTTCTTCTAAACAACAGAAAGTAAAAGTTCGAAACAAAAGGTTGTGACTCCTAGATTCATCCATCTCATGGTCATCAAAAGAAATCCGTCAATGAGGTTGATCAAGTCTCCTTGACAAAAAAAATAAAACCGGAGAATTTTTGAATAATCACTAGGTTACCTCAACGGGGATGTGCATATCCCCAACAAGTAAATCATACTTCATCTTGAAAGTAGGTATAGGGCATTCAAAGCTCCCAATAAGAATCGATGAAGTTTTTTCAATAGCATTGATGCAATGTACTCGATATTGTTTCTTTGGAAAGTGCACCGTGTGCTCATTACGATTAACATGGAAAGTGATATTGCCTTTGTTGCAACCAATAACAGCCCCTGCAGTGTTTAAAAAGGGTCTTCCAAGGATGACCGCCATGGCATCGTCCTCGGGAATATCCAGAATAACAAAGTCCATTAAGATAGTAACGTTAGCAACCACAACAGGCACATCCTTGCAAATGCCGATAGGGAAAGCAGTTGATTTGTCGGCCATTTGCAAGGAGATTTCAGTGGGTGTCAACTTATCCAATTCAAGTCTACGATAAAGAGAGAGAGGCATAACACTAACACCAGCTCCAAGATTGCATAAAGCGGTTCTAACATAATTTCCTTTAATGGAGCAAGGTATAGTGGGCACTCCGGGATCATCTAGTTTCTTAGGGGTTCCACCCTTGAAGGTGTAATTAGCAAGCATGGTGGAAATGTCAACCTCAGGTATCTTCCTTTTGTTAGTCACAATATCTTTCATGTACTTAGCATAAGGAGACATTTTGAACATATCTATCAAACACATTTGCAGAAAGACAGGTCTAATCATTTCAACAAAATGCTCAAAATCCTCATCATCCTTTTTCTTGGATGGTTTGGGAGGAAAGGGCATGGGTTTCTGAACCCATGGTTCTCTTTCTTTACCATGCTTCCTAGCAATGAAGTCGTTCTTATCGTATCTCTTTTTCTTAGGTTGTGGGTTATCAAGATGAACACTAGGTTGAATCTCCAGATCCTTACAATTACTAGGTTGAGCATCATCATGAACACCACCATCTATATTATCACTAGGCTCATGTTCATCACCATATGGTGTTTCGACATCAGAAACAGAGATATCATTTGGATTCTCAGGTGTAACAGCAGCAGGTTTGCTAGAATGCAAGTTCCTATCATCTTTCTTTTTCTTCCTAATACCAGGATGACTAGGTGCATCAGTGCTAACTCCTTGAGAATCTTGTTCAATTCTCTTAGGATGGCCCTCATGATACAAAGGTTCTTGAGTCATTCTACCACCTCTAGTGACGACTCTAACAGAATTTTCATTCAACTCATTGAGCAAGTCATTTTGAGCCTTAAGTACTTGTTCTACCTGAGTAGTGACCATAGAGGCATGTTTACTCAAAAGCTTAAGATCATTGACATTTCTATCCACACAAGCACTTAAATGACTAAGCATACGAGCATTCTGTTCCAATTGTCTGCTAACATAATCATTGAAACTTTGTTGTTTGATAACAAGGTTATCAAATTCATCTAAGCATAAGCTAGCAGGTTTATCAAAAGGAATATCACTCTCATTGAATCTATGAAGATAATTTACCTATACTACCTGTGTCGGGTTATCAAGACCATGGATATCTTTGATAGGTGGTAGATTCTTAACATCTTCAGATTTAATGCCTTTCTCTTGCATAGATTTCTTGGCTTCTTGCATATCTTCAGGACTGAGGAATAGAATACCTCTTTTCTTCGGAGTTGGCTTCGGAGGTGGTTTGGGAATAGTCCAAGCATTATCATTGCTCAAGATATTATTCAATAGAATTTCAGCTTGTTCCACAGTTCTTTCCCTGAAAACACAACCAGCACAACTACCAAGGTGGTCCCTAGAAGCATCGGTTAGTCCATTATAAAGGATATCAAGTATTTCATTCTTCTCAAGAGGGTGATCAGGCAAAGCATTCAGTAACTAGACAAGCCTCCCCCAAGCTTGTGGGAGACTCTCTTCTTCATCTTGCACAGTTATATATATCCTACAAGGCAGCTTGTTTCTCATGGGCAGGAAAATATTTCTCAGAGAAGTAGTAGATCATATCCTGGGGACTACGCACACAACCAGGAGCAAGAGAAGTGAACCAAGTCTTAGTGTCATCCTTTAGCGAGAAAGGAAACAACTTAAGGATATAGTAATGGCGAATCTTTTCCTTACTCGTGAATAGGGTGGCTATATCATTCAGCTTGGTAAGATGTGCTACAACCGTTTCAGACTCATAACCATGAAAAGGATCAGATTCTACCAAAGTGATTAACTCAGGATCAACAGAGAATTCATAATCCTTATCAGTCACAAAGATGGGTGAAGTAGCAAACTTAGGATCGTATTTCATTCTAGTATTAAGAGATTTTTCCTTCCACTTGCGCAGTAAATTCTCAAGATCACCGCTATCCTTACAAGCAAGAAAGTCCTCAGCTACCTCTCCCTCCATAACATAACCCTCAGGTATATCAGGCAATTCATATCTAGGAGAGCTAGTTCTAACAGGTGAAACAACAGGTTCTACTTCAATAATTTCAGCAGTTTCAGAAGTATCATCACATTCAGCAGCAACTCTAGCAATTTGTGCATCAAGAAATGCACCTAGTGGAAAAGCAATATCAAGAAAAGCATCATCACAAGCATCATGGATAGCAGAAGTAGCATCATCAAGCACAGGCGACATATCGGAATTTCTAGCAGGTGGTGTCGCAAACTTACTCATAACTGAAGGTGAATCAAGTGCAGAGCTGGATGGCAGTTCCTTACCTGTCCTCGTAGTTGAGGGCAAGACTTTAGTTTTTGGATCTCTCGGATTCCTCATAGTGATCAACAGACGTAAATCCCAAGTGACTCAGAGAATAGAGATAGGCCTCCCCGACAACGACGCCAGAAAATAGTCTTGATAACCCACAAGTATAGGGGATCGCAACAGTTTTCGAGGGTAGAGTATTCAACCCAAATTTGTTGATTCGACACAAGGGGAAGCAAAAGAATATTCTTGAGTATTAGCAGTTGAGTTATCAATTCAACCACACCTGAAAGACTTAGTATCTGCAGCAAAGTTTCAGTAGCAAAGTAGTGTGATAGCAACGGTAGCAAGGGTAACAATAGCAATAGTGACAACAGTAGCAGTAACAGTAATGTAGCAAGGACCAGTAGGAAAAACTCGTAGGCATTGGATCGGTGATGGATAATCATGTCGGATGACATTCATCATGTAACAGTTATAACATGGGGAGATATGTAACTAGCTCCAGTTCGTCAATGTAATGTAGGCATGCATTCCGTATATAGTCATACGTGCTTATGGAAAAGAACTTGCATGACATCTATTGTCCATCCCTCCCGTGGCAGCGGGGTCCTAATGGAAACTAAGGGATATTAAGATCTCCTTTTAATAGAGAACCGGAACAAAGCACATTGTGAATACATGAACTCCTCATACTATGGTCATCTTCGGGAGTGGTACCGGCTATTGTCACTCCGGGGTTGCCGCGTCATAACGCATAGTAGGTGACTACAACTTGCAAGGTAGGATCAAGAACACACATATATTGATGAAAACATAATAGGTTCAGATCTGAAATCATGGCACTCGGGCCCTAGTGACAAGCATTAAGCATAGCAAAGTAGTAGCAACATCAATCTCAGAACATAGTGGATACTAGTGATCAATCCCCATCAAAACTAACTCGATTACATGATAGATCTCATCAAACCCATCACCGTCCAGCAAGCCTACGATGAGATTACTCAAGAACGATGAAGAGCATCATGGAATTGGTGATGAAGGATGGTTGGTGATGACGAAGGCGTCGATTCTCCCTCTCCGGAGCCCAGAACGGACTCCAGATCTGCCCTCCAGAGGAAGAACAGGTGGTGGCGGCAGCTCCGTATCGTAAAATGCGATGAACTCTTCTCTCTGATTTTTTTCCGGGCGAGAGAGAATATATAGAGCTAGGATTGGAGGCGGCGGAGCCACGAGGGGCTCACAAGCCTGCCAGGCGCGGCCAGGGGGGCGCCTCCTGGGCTTGTGGGCTCCTGGCTCCGTCCCTCCAGGTAATTCTTGCGCCAGTATTTTTTATATATTCCACAAAAATCCTCGTAAATTTCCAGGTCATTCCGAGAACTTTTATTTCTGCGCAAAAATAACACCATGGCAATTCTGCTGAAAACAGCGCCAGTCCGGGTTAGTTCCATTCAAATCATGCAAATTAGAGTCCAAAACAAGCGAAAAAGAGTTTGGAAAAGTAGATACGATGGAGACGTATCAAGGATCCATGTATGAACTACTTGACTGTTGTAAGACTGTTAAGTACAGATGGATCTTTAAAAGGAAGGCAGACGATGATGGTGAAAAGTCACCATTAAGAAAGCATGACTTGTCGGAAAGATGTTTCCGACAAGTTCAACGAGTTGACTATGATGATACTTCCTCACTCATAGCGATGCTAAAAGTTGTTGGAATTATGTTAGCAGTTGCTGCATTATTTATGAAATCTGGCAGATATGGTGTCAAAACATTGTTTCCTCGACGGTTTCCTTGAGGAAAGATTGTATGTGAT
This sequence comes from Hordeum vulgare subsp. vulgare, assembly GCF_904849725.1. Lineage (NCBI taxonomy): Eukaryota > Viridiplantae > Streptophyta > Magnoliopsida > Poales > Poaceae > Hordeum > Hordeum vulgare. Next base: position 42,429,105 of record NC_058521.1, on the reverse strand, counting down.
ACAACCAGAAGGTTTTGTCAATCCTAAGGATGCTAACAGGTATGCAAACTCGAGTGATCCTTCTATGGACCGGAGCAAGCATCTTAGATTCAGAATATACGCTTTGATGAGATGATCAAAGTTTTGGGTTTATACAAGGTTTGTGAGAAATTTGTATTTCCAAAGAGGTGAGTGGGAGCACTATAGAATTTCTCATGAGTATATGTGGTTGACATATTGTTGATCGGAAATAATGTAGAATTTCTAGAAAGCATAAAGGGTTGTTTGAAATGAGTTTTTCAAAGGAAAGCCTGGATTAAGCTACTTGAACATTGATCATCATGATCTATGGAGATATATCAAAGCGCTTAATAGAACTTTCAACGAAATGCATGCCTTGAAAAACTTTTGAAGGAGTTCAAAATAGATCGGCAAGGAAGGAGTTCTTGGCTGTGTTGTAGGGTGTCAATTTGAGTAAGACTCATAGCTCAACCACAAAATAAGAAAGAGAAAGGATGAAGGCCGTCCCCTATGCATTAGTCGTAGGCTCTATAGTATGCTATGCTGTGTACCGCACCTGATGTGTGCCTTGCCATGAATCTGTCAAGGGGTACAGAAGTGATCCAGGAATGGATTACTGGACAATGGTCAAAAGTTATCCCTAGTAACTGGTGGACTAAGGAATTTTCTCGATTATGGAGGTGATAAAAGAGTTCCTCGTAAAGGGTTACGTCGATGCAAGCTTTGACACTAATCCAGATGACTCTGAGTAGTAAACCGGATTCGTATAGTGGAGCAGTCATTTGGAATAGTTCCAAATGGCGCGTGGTAGTAGCATCTATGGGATGACATAGAGATTTGTAAAACACACACAGATCTGAAAGGTTCAGACATGTTGACTAAAAACTTCTCACACAAGCAAGATATGATCGAACCCCAAAACTATATGGGTGTTAGATTCATTACAATCACATAGTGATGTGAACTAGATTATTGACTCTAGTGCAAGCGGGAGACTGTTGGAAATATGCCCTAGAGGCAATAATAAATTGGTTATTATTATATTTCCTTGTTCATGATAATCGTTTATTATCCATGCTATAATCGTATTGATTGGAAACTCAAATACATGTGTGGATACATAGACAAAACACTATCCCTAGTAAGCCTCTAGTTGACTAGCTCACTGATCAAAGATGGTTAAGGTTTCCTAGCCATAGACAAGAGTTGTCACTTGATAACGGGATCACATCATTAGGAGAATGATGTGATGGACAAGACCGAAACTATAAACGTAGCATATGATCGTGTCAGTTTATTGCTACTGTTTTCTGCATGTCAATGTATCTGTTCCTATGACCATGAGATCATGCAACTCCCGGACACCGGAGGAATACCTTGTGTGTATCAAACGTCACAACATTATTGGGTGACTATAAAGGTGCTCTACAGGTATCTCCAAAGGTGTTTGTTGGGTTGGCATTGATCAAGACTGGGATTTGTCACTCCGTGTGACGGAGAGGTATCTCGGGGCCCACTTGGTAATACAACATCACAACAAGCCTTGCAAGCGATGTGACTAAGGAGTTAGGTACGGGATCTTGTATTATGGAACGAGTAAAGAGACTTGCCGATAATGAGATTGAACTAGGTATAGAGATACTGACGATCGAATATCGGGCAAGTAACATACCAAAGAAGTTGGTACGCAGGCATATGGTATAAAGACCCATGGTGGTACACACACCCAGGACCCCCTCTATCCGGAGGGGCATCCAAAGAGGATTGAGAAAGATTCTCAAATGCAGGAAGAAGACGTTGTCAGCTCCCCGAAGAAGAATAAGAAACGCAAGGAAGCTAACAACTCCAATGATCCCATAATCGATGAAGAATCTATCGTTTATCCTAATAGTATATCTCTTTCCGATGCTGAAACTGAAGATGGTGCTGAACCTGATAAAGATAATGAGAAGAATGATCCTCCTGAGGTACAAGAAGAAGAAGCACCCGACAAGTGCAAGAGATATACTAGAGAAGACTTTGTTGCAAGAAGACATGAGAAGGAAAGAGAACCATGGGTACAAAAATCAATGCTCTTCCCAGGTAAGTCTTTCCAAACCAAAGAAGAAGAGCATTACAATAAATTTTGTGAATGGATGAAACCTATTTTTCTTCAAATTCCTTTGACTGATGCTATTAAGTTGCCTCCATACTCGAGGTATATGAAATATATTGTTACTAATGAAAGCAAAGTTCCTAATGAGGAAATATCTACTATGCTTGCTAATTACTCTTTCAGTGGTAAGATTCTTGAGAAGCTTGGTGATCCAGGTATACCCACCATTCCTTGCTCCATAAAAAATAATTATGTCAGAACTTCTTTATGTGATCTTGGTGCAGGAGTGAGTGTTATGCCTTTCTCTCTTTACAAAAGGATCTATTTAGATAAACTAATCCCTACAGATATCTCTCTTCAAATGGTTGATAAGTCAATGGCCGTTCCTGTTGGTATTTGTGAGGATGTTCCTGTTGAAGTTGCTAATTGCTTGATCCTTACTGACTTTGTTGTGCTTGAAATGCCCGAGGATGGGAGCATGTCTATCATTCTTGGTAGACCTTTTCTTAACACCGCAGGTGCTATTATTGATTGCAATAAAGGAAAGGTGACTTTCAATGTTAATGAGAAGGAGCACACGATATATTTTCCGAAGAAGATTGATAAAAGGCATGGCCTTAATTCTATTGAGAATATTGAGACCATGAAGGTTGGAGGGTGGGATTGTCCTCTATATGTGCACCACAAATACAAAACCATTATGGTGGGGACAATATCCATTAAAATAAAGGTACCATGATTGCTTTATAAGCAGTGAAACTTTTTCTCGATATAACACTTGTTTGGTAATAAGACTTGATCAACCTTGCTAACAAATATGTTTTATATGAGTAAAAAGGGAAGCTTGTTATGTTTCATCCTACTTGTTGTACCAAAGTTTTATGTTTTTGAAGCTTCATATGTTTAACCATTGCTTCGAGCTTTCCGGAAGTTTTGCAGCTTTTGATACTTTGATTTTTTTCAAAAGTGAAGTTGTCAGAAAAATTCCAGAAAAAATATAATAAAAATTTCCATCAAAAAAGAGACGCACGGGCACCTGGGGCCAACCAGGGGGCCCACCCGTGGTCCAGCCGGCCAGGTGGTGCGGCCTGGCCCTTGGCCGCGCCCACAGGTTGTCTGGGCCCACCTGGTCCCCTTTCCAGGTATTTCTTCTTACCTTCTCTCTCTCACTCCAAAAATCCCGATTTTTCACATGGAGCTCGAGTTCTTGCTATTCCTGGTGGCAAATTTCGATCTCTCTCTACTACCCATCATTTGCATTGAGAATTTGAGCATTTGCTCCTCGGTATGTGACTCCTCCACTCCTCCAATTAGAGTTTTGAGTGGTAGTCTTATTTGTGAGTATTTAGGAGTTTTTGGTGCTATTCATATGAGCTTGCATGCATGTTTAGAAATTTATTTATGAAGTTTTGACGCAAGTTTACACATCAGGGAAGTCAGTAGAATAGTTTGCTCCAACTCATTTTGCTTAAACCTTCGTTTTTGTGATGCACCAAAAATTTTAGAAATGAGTTTGTTTGGAAAAGCAAAAGGATGGCTTGGGAAAAAGAGACCCGAGCCTACCGATAGACTAACTAGAGCTGCAGCTTCACCTTCTACTGTAAGGACAAGTTACAATGATGATATCGTGCCACCGGAGTTGCTCCACAAGACGGACACAACATGTGCCATGGCATACCCGTGTTCATATTTCCTTACGGCGACAAGTATTAAGGATGAGTTTGATAACCTCTGTGCAGCTGCAGGTTTGACACGTCACGTAACACGACGTGTGCCACAATATCCAAAACACACCTATTATTTTGTCAACTGGTTTAGATATAATGATAAAACTTCCATGATTGAATTCAGATTATATGAGGATGTCTTTACCATGTATTTGGCAGAATTTTATGATGTTATAGGTGTGCGGAATGTCGGGAAGATGACCAAAATGAAAGTTCAGCCCTACGAGTTGAAATCCCTATTCGCTTCGCTTTGCAGCAAGGATCCGCGAGACATTCATCGGAGGAAGATCTCCAGCATCTTGTTTCCCCACATCAGGTATTTCGCATACTATATTGCTCGAGGGGTGTTAGCTCGTGACAACACGAGCAACATTTCGGCTCCGAATCTCGCTATCTTGGCAGCCGCCCTCTTAGGAGATAACACGTATAATATTGGTGCTTTGATTGCTTGTTGCCTCATCGCTAACAGCGGCAAAGGGACTCACCGTGGTGGCATTTATGCCATGCTTATCCTCGAGCACCTCGGGCACACTGTACGCATGGATGATACGCCTTTTTCATTCATAAGCTTTGATCTTACCGCTATGAAGAGGCATGAGTTTGTTACTAGGACTTCTGAGTCTGGTAACCTTGTTTGTATTATGGGGTTTGGCGAGCTTACTACTCGCGAGATCCGTCTACCTACACCACTTTTATTTGATTACACTAGCAGGAACAGATGGTCCTTCACCTCGATTGAGCTGGATGAGTTCGTGGTCCAGCAGCAGTTCCACAACCCCTTGGAGGGGGTTGTTCCCGAGGAAGAAGAGCCTTCTTCTTGGGAGGACAGTCGGGCATCAGTCTACGCGCCCGAGGCCTCGTACAATTCTTGGAGCTACCCGTACCACCCCGGAGCCGGAGGGAGCTCCTCGGTCCCGCAGTAGCCAAGCCCAACTTAGGCCAAAAGCCTAAGCTTGGGGGAGTACATACCCTTCTCCCTTTCATTGTATCATCCGTGGTTTCCTTTTTAATCTTTTCGGAGTTTTTGCCTGTTCTTCTTTGTTCTTTCTTTGCAAAAACAACAAAAAGATTTCTCTTTTCTTTTGCTTTCGTTTAACCTTTGGAAAACCCAAAAATATTTCTTTTCTCTCTTTAGTTTGCTTTGTTTGTAGAGTTCAACTCACGTCCATGGTTGCAATTACACTTGATTATATCTTTCTACGTTTGATCTTGCAAGTGACGATGACGAAGATCGACGGAAGGGATGCAACAAGGAAAACTGGTATGAACTCTATTTGTTTCTATTTTTGTACATATGCCTGTACTTATGATCTAGAGACCAGCTTGTAGCGACATAGTGCTATGTTTACAATGCTTTCCCAGTAGTTCATGCTTTCTTTGCGACTAGTCTCAAATAGCTGGAGTGCATAATGTGTTATCGAAATGATTTGCATGCATTGCATTGTTCATGGTTTGGCGTATTGAAGTGGTATTTCCCTTCGGAGAGTTTTTGGATTGACTTGGCACATGCTTACACATGTTTATGACTAGAAGTCTATCAAGCCTTGATGATCTTTTTATTTCAAAATAGTTGTATCGCTTTCATGCACGATTCAATGTTGCTTTGTCGCTCTGCATGATTATGACCGTTATTGCTCTCTAGTTGGTCGCTTCCCCGTCTTTTTCTAGCCTTCGCCTGTACTAAGTGGACCGACCGCTTGTGCATCCGAAATCCTTGAAACCAGTTGCACCATATGAGTCCACCATACCTACCTATATGCGGTATTTATGTGTCGCCCTAAGTAAATTTGCATGTGTCGTATTCTAAATTTTCAAATAAATATTTTGTTTTGTATGCCCGAATCGCTCATGTAGTGACTAGGGGCTATCAGTATCTTCCATCCTAAGTGGGTTATTCTCAAGATATGTGTTGATTCACCATCATTCACGAGAAAGTGGCTGGTAACTGGGATGCCCAGTTCCATTCTCAAAAGTCAAATCAAATTTAATGAAAATAACTCCCCGAGGATTGTTGTTTGTATGTGTTGGGGAACGTAGTAAATTCAAAATTTTCCTACGCCATATAAGGATCTATCTATGGAGAGACCAGCAACGAGAGAGGTTGTAAAGCATCTTCATACCTTTGAAGATCGCTAAGCGGAAGCATTATTATGAACGCGGTCGATGGAGTCGTACTCGCAGCGATTCACATCGCGGTCGGTTCCGATCTATGTGCCGAATCACGGCACCTCCGCGTTCAACACACGTACAACCCGGTGACGTCTCCCACGCCTTGATCCTTCAAAGAGGAGGGAGAGGTTGAGGGAGAGCTCCGGCATCACGATGGCATGGTGGCGATAGAGCTACGAGGTCTCCCGGCAGGCTTCGCTAAGAACCATGGGAGAGGAGAAAGAGGAGAAGCAGGGCTGCGCCGAGAGAGAGATTTCGTCTGTCTCAAATCAGCCAAAACCTCCACTATCTATAGGGGGAGAGGGAGGGTGATACGTCTGCAATGTATCTATAATTTTTGATTGTTCCATGCTATATTATCAACTTGGGATGTCTTATATGCATTTATATGCCATTTTATATTATTTTTGGGACTAACCTATTAACTCAGTGCCTAGTGCCAATTTCTCTTTTTTCCGTGTTTTTGACCTTTTTCAGATAGGAATATCAAAAGGAGTCCAAATGGAATAAAACTTTCGCGATGATTTTTTTGGACCAAAAGAGACCCCCTAAGCTTTAGAAGAAGGCCAGAAGAGCCACGAGGGAGTCACGAGCCCGGTAGGCGCGCCCTACCACCCGGGAGGGCCTAGCAGGCTCCTGACCTCCTCGTGGGCCCAACTGATGTAATTCCACCGCCATAAATTCCTATAAATACAGAAACCCCCAAAAAGAAACCTAGATCGGGAGTTCCACCGTCGCAAGCCTCTGTAGCCACCAAAAACCAATCGCGAGCCCGTTCCGGCACCCTGCCGGAGGGGGAATCCATCTTCGGTGGCCTTCTTCATCAACACCATTGCCTCTCCGATGATGCGTGAGTAGTTCACCATAGAACTTTGGGTCCATAGCTAGTAGCCAGATGGCTTCTTCTCTCTCTTGGATCTTCAATACAAAGTTCTCCATGATCTTCATGGAGATCTATCCGATGTAACTTTCTTTTCCGGTGTGTTTGTCGAGATCCGATGAATTGTGGATTTATGATCAGATTATCTATGAATATTATTTGAGTCTTCTCTGATTTCTTATATGCATGATTTCGTATCCTTGTAATTCTCTTCAAGTTATGGGTTTCGTTTGGCCAACTTGATCTATAATTCTTGCAATGGGAGAATGTCGGGACCCCGATCCTGAGTCATAAGAACCTAGCCGGTAACACATCACATCACTTTGCGGCCTCACACACGGTAAACTCCACGGCTGCCACCTTACCTTGGCCGGGACCGTTTGCGTCTTTTGGCTCACGTATATGAATATGTTGCTAGCGTTCAAACGACAAAGAACCCGGGTCGACATGACTAGTTATAAACCCCAGCGGTACAACCGTACAGGGACAGGCATACATAACCCAACAAAGCAGGTGTCAGCCATCAGCGTGTGTAGACGAGTCGTAGCAAGCTACAAGGACTCCATTACACCGCGTGACATTTCCCCGAGGGGACAGACACAGCAGCAAAGAAGGATACATGCGGGTCAATCAATGTGTTCCGAGCAGTAGCAAACTACCAAGGCTCAATGGAATCACAAAGAGGCATTTCCCTGTAAAGAGTACTACTAAAGGCAAACAACTAGGTGTCGAATCCCACACATATAATGCATTTCAAACATACACACATTATGCACGATATGTGTAGATACAACATGGCATCACAACATAACTCTATGACTCAAGCATTTATTAAAGACTCATAAGAATCAACATAGTATGATATTACAAATAGGGGTCTCGTGACCCAACACTCAAGTCATACAAACAACAAGCTGAAGCAAATCATGTCTGGGTACACACATCTACTAAAAGTGGCTGGAAGAGCCTGAAAAGCTACTACGACCCTACCAAAGGAGCTCGGCCTCTGTCTGGGATTCCCAAGCTATTCCGGTCAACATCGAACACATTGCGTAGAACCTTCTAATGAGTCTAAGTCTTCACCGCAAAAACATAAATAAAGCAACCGTGAGTACAAAGGTACTCATCAAGTCTTACATCAGAACTATCTACATATGCATCATGTTTCAATGAAAGGATTGTGGGGTTTGATTGCAGCAAGCCAGCTTTGACTCTTGGCTAACCTGTACTACGACTACAAGTTCTTTCTTTGAGGTGGGATAACGCACACGAGTCCACATATTCACCAATGCAATACACCACTATGGATCCACTCTCGTCTCCCTACGAGAAGGCCTTCCATAGCACTCACACTTATCTTGCATGTTTTAGAGTATCCATTTAAATTGTCTACGTACCACGTAATGTTTCCAAGTAGTCCATAACCGAGGACGCGGCTATTCGAACAGATTAAATCACCCTGCAGGGGTATACTTCTTCACACATGCTCCCACCATTTAGCACCATATGCACGTCATGCATCTCGGCAACCTTCAAGCGGAAGCACTGACGTGGGTGTCGGCCACGACCGTTAACCACACAAGACCCTAGTCCAGGTTTATCGCCTACTTGAGACTGAACCCGCAAGGAAGTCCGGCCGAGGTCTCCTCTACGGCCCCAAACGATGCGCGCAGGGTTCCCAAGCCCACCATCCGGGTGCCACTTGGTACACCGTGCCACTGTGTATCTACCGTAGTGAAGCCTAACCCGTCGGGCAGAGCTAAACACGGCCGCCAACACTTTTCCTACAAACACCAGAAACTAATGGCAACTCCTGGACAGAGATCTAGGCGATTAATAAGACGAGAGGGTCAATTAAGTATCCCAATGTGTGGTAGTATCTTGTCTTGGATAACACACACAGAACTCAGTTCTTAAGGACGGTCCCAATGAGACAACCCGCCATGTACTCCTACATGGCCTCTCATCGCTACCTTTACCAAATCAGATTCACACCTTTACTCTCACACTATAGGACATGAACACAACCATTCCGATACATCATTCAGATGGATCAGACCCGACACGAATCTAAGCATAGCAAGCATTATAAACATGCATGGATGAGTAAGCACAACAAGGCTCAAGCAGTTGCTACTCATGCTAAGTGGTTTCAACTATTTACTATGACAAAATCAGGTCATGCAGAGGAATGGGTTCAACTACCGATAACATGTACAGTTGAATCGTGTTTGTCCTAATGCAGTAAAAGAGAGCAGGAGCGAGAGAGTGGGTTTATTTCAATATGCTCAAGGGGGGTTTGCTTGCCTGACACGTCTGAAGATAGCAATGAATCTTCATCAATGTCAACGATCACATCGTCGGAAACATCGTTTAGCGAGGGGGAACAACACCGACAAACAAGAAAGAACAACATTACTTCATAGAAATGCAACACTATGATGCATGCTCAAGACATGAAATGAAATGTGGCAGGGCTAATGTGGCTATCATTTCTTAAGTTGAAGTTGGTTTGAATTAGGATCCAAGCATCACTTCAAGCCGGGTATCTTTCCAAGTACCCTTATAATTGATTCGACCTGATGCTCATAACAAATTGTTCCAACATGCATGGGGTTAGTATTTTGAGGTACTGTTTTGCATTGACCAATGTTTGGTCATAATAGTTGAAGTGGAAATCAAATAAGTATCAATTTCCAACTCCAAACTATTTATTAAATTTACCCTATTCATCATTTTGCCTATTTAGTGTTGTTAACTTCTTCAAACATGCATGAAAATGCCATAATCAGATTCCTTGGATTTTTCTGATACTTTTTCATATATAAATTATTTTCATCCGAGTTATATTTTAATTTCTATGATTTTTACAAGTTTTAGGCATTTTCTGGAATTAATTAAAATCAGAAAAGCTTTATTGCATCACTGCGACGTCAGACTGGCGTCATCAGTCAACAAGAGCCGTCCGAGGTCAAACCTGACCAGTGGGGTCCACTGGTCAGTGACCTAGGGCTTAATCCCGCGTTGACCCACCCTAATGGTGGTTTGACTCACCCGTGGGGCCCTATGTCAGCGTCTCTGGGGAGGGGGTTAGTGGCTAAGAGCTGGCCACGTCGGCCCCCACTGGAGGGTGGTCGCCGGCGACCAAGCCCGCGGCGGAGGGCTCGCCGGAGTTGCGCTAAAACGCGCTACAGAGCACCAAATCGAGCGGGGTTTGCTGCTATAGGTTGCTGGCGAAGCGCGTGATCGACCAGGGCGATCAGAAGGAGCTAGGGTCGCCGGAGAGAGTGCCGGCGACGAGCGTGCGTGGCGGCCGGAAGTGGAGCACATCGGGGAGATGCTCTGGAGGGTGATTTCGAGCGGGAGAAAGAGGGAGAAGCATCGGAGGCTCACAGGGGTTCCATTCCTGGCATCGGAGAAGTTGGAGGGGCTCTCTGGCAGTGGATCGACGGCGGCGGATCTCGGTGACCGGAGATGGGGAAGACGGCGGTGGCGACGCTTCAGGAGGCTGCAACTTGAGTCCTTCGGCGTGGAGAAGCTACTCGTCGTGGCGGAGAGGATGGACTGCTTGGGGAGGCTTCGCTGCGGCCGAAAATGCGCTGGTGAGCTCAAGCAGAGCTCGGCCATGGCGGGAGGAAGAGGAGCGGGAAGCAGGAGGAGGAAACGGTGCTAGGTGAGGGGGAAAAGATCCAGGGGCTCATCCACATCGTCTACATACGCGGATAGGGACGGAGGAGGTGCCTCCAGCGCGAAGCAGGAGGTGGAGCCGGCGCACGCGCTGCTGCCACGCAGCTGCTCGGGGAAGACGACGAGCAGGGGGAGGCCCTGGTGGGCTGGACCTGCAGGGGCGATAGGTAAGCGTTTCCCTTTTTTCTATTATTTTCTGTTTTGTTATTTCTAACATTAGTTTTATTTGTTTTGGCTCCTACTAATTCAAAGAAAATAGGTAAACAACTCTGGGGTGTTATTTGGAATATTTCCAACCCCATGTGAAGTTTTCCACATTTTATAAAACTAGGAAGTATTTGAAATCAATTAATTAATTGATTTCAGTGGCTTTTGAGTTTAAAATAAAATGCCAAAAGTATTTTGAAAATATATATCACCCCTGATATTTTCTTTCCAACATTTATCAAAAATGATGGACTTTTATGAAAACCATTTTGGTTCATTGATTTGTCACCACTTTTGAATTGTTTTGCATATAGAGTTGCTAGGGTTTTGTTTTGAATATAGAGTAGCTAGGATTTTTCTCTTGTTGAACCTATTTGGATGTTGTTTGGTGTGAGGGTTTGGTCATCCCCATTTGTAGATCATCCAAAATTGAATTAAATTGATTTGAATGCATTCATGAATGCTTACTGATGCAACTAACTACAAGATATAATCTAGGGTTGTGACAACTCACCCCCACTAAACAAGAATCTCGTCCTGAGATTCAAGCGTAGTCGGGAAGAGGAAGAGGGGACACTAAACTATCACAAACTTCACGATCCATTTGCTCCTCTCGAGGACGTTGATTCATCGCCCCATGTTGATCTTGACATCTCTGTCCTTGAGGTCTTCATCTAGCTTGACTACAAAAGAACAGGGAGACTACACAAGATTCGATCTCCTCGAAAATCGAGCAACTCAAGATCAACTCATAGAATGAGACGTAGGAACGTCCCTTGAGCTGAGACACAACACACATAACACGGACGAGGAAATGAGACATATGACAGAGGTTCAATGGGTAGGCAACAAATCCGAGCTTAAAGCAGATGCTCGCGAGGTTTCAAAGTAGCGAGGATTAAGTTGCCCTTCATACCACAACGGAGCACCTTAGAAAGGTGACTCTTAGAGTTATTCCCCTTAAGTGGCAAAAAGAATTACTTTTGATCCTAAGATCATTGAAACTCTTCATACCAGGGTAAGGCAATTCACAATTGATTGTTTGAAGGAATTTGAAAGAATGGCATACTCAGTTTGAAAGAAACTAGAGTTATAGTACAACTCGGCGAACGGAAGGCACATTCCAAGTATTACCGAGGATATAACCTAGTGTCTGAGCGTGCACTCAAGAACTTGAGCATTTCCATATTCATCAAGGTTTACGAACATCCGTGCCAAGGATCCTGGTGACACAACATACTACCATGATGAACAGTGATGGAGGATGCAGATGCAAAGGAAGACAACACTTCCTCAGATTTCACCTTAGCTGTGCCAGGGAAACGAAATCTGGTTGATCGACCGAGAGACATTTAGCACTCCGCTTCTAATGTTCCCCTTGATGTACTGGCACAACCCAATTATAGGTCATGCTTTATATCTAGCACATCAAATATAGGTCAGACTTCGGGCTCAAAGGGGATCCATGAGGAACAACTTATAAAATAGGTCATACAAAAACCGCACGGAGGATGGCTAAGATTGCTGATACAAGATATTATAATATCAAGCCTTCCGGCTAGATGTGTTAGCCATTACATCACTTTACCGGGTTACATAGAGACCAATATTATAATTCTTGGGGAAAATTCCAAGCATTATAACTGCCTGAGATTCAGCTCCGGTTGGTGACATGATGCTTCAGACTGAGCATATCTGAAAAGAAAGTTTGCAACACAAATCGACGAGATAACGTTGCATGATTCTCAGGACATGAACTACGGAAGACAACTCCAAAACATGAGCTGGATCGCAAGACCCACGTGAACACACTGCCCAAGACAACTGTGAACACATGAAAGGTCTTACAACAAAACACTACCGAGTTCTGGATGGGAACCATCATTGCGGATAACGAAGCCATGTGCAAGTCCGTCTGGTACCTTCAGGAATGGCACTTACCTTCTTTTCCTTGAACAAATCAATCAGTGGCTTGGTGTGCTAGGAGATACATATGGAGTGAAGATGATCAGTCTATCAAACCATAGAATACTTCGCACGTGCATGATTGACTTGGGATGATTCCGAAGAAACAAATTAACTTTTCTCGAATTCATGGCGGCAACTTGCATCAGATGCACATGAATTAGAGGAATTCACTTCTTACACCTAACATATACCTCGTGCACGAGACACGAAGACAATGTCTACAAAGTTTCCAGCACTAGCTTAATGTCCAACATAGATCATGGAACAAATTAGAATGTTGCCGATGGGCTCAACAACAATTCATCAAGATACCCACATAAATGGATTTCCATAACTATGTGAGCAAGATAATAGCATTGGTCACATCAAATAATATAATGGTGTATGCTCAGAGGAATCCATGAGTAAAACACCGCTACAAAAATCTTTGGTTCTGAGTTTGATTTGACAATAGCCCATGCTCAAATCAAAATTGAACAAGATAATATATGCATAAGTTGATCACACGAATCAACCGATGAAAATATCATCTTTCTTCAGACTCACACAACAGAAAGATATCCCTTTTAAATGAGCTGAGTTTAGGCGAAGCTTTTATCTTCCAACTCTCCAAGTTGTTGTTTAGCTTAACCAATTAGCTCGGGGTATCCAATACGGATTCTTGGAGAAGGAGTTGGTTTATAGAAAAACCAACTTGATCACGAGCTCTATCATAACAGTCAGGAAACAACCTGGTAATACTTCCGAGAAGATATTCAGAAAATCATGAACCACCGATATATTATTAAGCTCGGGAACAATCTTGCTTTTCAGGGCAAGATGATGTGATCAATAGAGCGAGGGATTGACACAATCCTAACGCATCGATCGAAAAGCGCACCATGAAACATGGACTAGGTAGCACACTCAATCTTAGGATGACGATTCAATCACCATCACCATAAGAGTGAAATTATTGTCCATTAGCTACCAAGCAATAGCATTGCTAGGAGTATTGATTTCACACATCATGGTTTACTTGTCGATATTCCGGTTACAACCAACACGAAAACCGAGGAATGAACAATGATAGAGAAAAGTATCACTACATCAAGAGCTCATAAGAGATGGTGCAATTCTCATAACACTCTTGACAAAAAGAGGGTAATACTCCAAGATAGAACAGAACAAAAGCTGGGTTAGCATTTCGATCTGCGGAATGCAACTACTTTGACCCAATCCAAGAAATGGATGTGGTACTGGAATTTGCTTCTCCCAGTCATTCGAGAATAGAACAACTTGACAGACCACAAAATAGAAGACATCGATGACATGAATGCACAACTACTCTTGACTATCCTTTCAATGATGAAGGTCAAAATACAACTAAATAGGGCCAGCTCAAGAGCACATGATTTCTTGAGTTATGGATGCATGGATTAGAATGTCAAAAGAGTTCAACATAATTCTTCCAGATAACCCATGCAGAAGAGGGGAGTAGGCAGAATCACAATATGGAGTGGAGAACTCATCACGAGCACTCTTATTATGATCTTTAGTTCACGAAGGACTTTTGACAGAGATGGTCCATGGTATTGGAAGAATGATATACCATGCACCTTGAGGATTACAACAAGGTTACTAATCATTCTAGAGGAACTAGCAACACCATCAACAGAGATAAGCAGAATGATCCTTGGATTCAAAGACCCATAAATAGAGTACCTACAAGCTATTTAACATCACGAGATGTTTTTCAAAAATGATGGCCAGAACTATCACACTGGAAGACATACCACACATGTAGACTATTGGGTAGTTTTTGGAGTAACATGTTTTCCTAATACTTCAACAAAACATCGAGGTGATAAAGTACCTCAACACAATTATTAGTGTGCTTTGTCCGGCCAAAATACATTAGCTCAGGAGGAGGGAATTTGCAATTGCATCAGACTATTTGGGAACTTTGGAAAATTCGGACAACATAACGGCTGTACGGGCATGAAATATGAGGCAACCTGCAAGAAAAGTAACAACATAACAATTGAGTTCTTATGGAGACACTCATCTAGGAAGACAACAACTTCTCTATAAGTATCCAACATAGTAACTCGTCATCCTAATGAATAGATGAGAATCCTAATTCTTAAACCTCATAGAATAAAGAAGAGGGTGACTCAGAATAAGAATGACACAAGGAAAGGAGTAAAAAGAGCCTTACATTCCCTTCCACAAACAATTCCCTTATATAACTAAAGAGTTGCTAGACTCAACATCGACCAGTTTGGCTTGGTTATCCTACAGGCAGTCAAGCTCTGATACCAAATCTGTCGGGACCCCAATCCCGAGTCATAAGAACCTAGCCGGTAACACATCACATCACTTTGCGGCCTCACGCACGGTAAACTCCACGGCTGCCACCTTACCTTGGCCGGGACCGTTTGCGTCTTTTGGCTCACGTATATGAATATGTTGCTAGCGTTCAAACGACAAAGAACCCGAGTCGACATGACTATTTATAAACCCCAGCGGTACAACCGTACAGGGACAGGCATACATAACCCAACAAAGCAGGTGTCAGCCATCAGCGTGTGTAGACGAGTCGTAGCAAGATACAAGGACTCCATTACACCACGTGACATTTCCCCGAGGGGACAGACACAGCAGCAAAGAAGGATACATGCGGGTCAATCAATGTGTTCCGAGCAGTAGCAAACTACCAAGGCTCAATGGAATCACAAATAGGCATTTCCCTGTAAAGAGTACTACTAAAGGCAAACAACTAGGTGTCGAATCCCACACATATAATGCATTTCAAACATACACACATTATGCATGATATGTGTAGATACAACATCGCATCACAACATAACTCTATGACTCAAGCATTTATTAAAGACTCATAAGAATCAACATAGTATGATATTACAAACAGGGGTCTCGTGACCCGACACTCAAGTCATACAAACAACAAGCGGAAGCAAATCATGTCTGGGTACAGACATCTACTAAAAGTGGCTGGAAGAGCCTGAAAAGCTACTACGACCCTACCAAAGGAGCTTGACCTCTGTCTGGGATTCCCAAGCTATTCCGGTCAACATCGAACACATCGCGTAGAACCTTCTAATGAGTCTAAGTCTTCACCGCAAAAACATAAATAAAGCAACCGTGAGTACAAAGGTACTCAGCAAGTCTTACATCAGAACTATCTACATATGCATCATGTTTCAATGAAAGGATTGTGGGGTTTGATTGCAGCAAGCCAGCTTTGACTCTTGGCTAACCTGTACTACGACTACAAGTTCTTTCTTTGAGGTGGGATAATGCACACGAGTCCACATATTCACCAATGCAATACACCACTATGGATCCACTCTCGTCTCCCTACGAGAAGGCCTTCCATAGCACTCACACTTATCTTGCATGTTTTAGAGTATCCATTTAAATTGTCTACGTACCACGTAATGTTTCCAAGTAGTCCATAACCGAGGACGCGGCTATTCGAACAGATTAAATCACCCTGCAGGGGTATACTTCTTCACACATGCTCCCACCACTTAGCACCATATGCACGTCATGCATCTCGACAACCTTCAAGGGGGGTTTGCTTGCCTGACACGTCTGAAGATAGCAATGAATCTTCATCAATGTCAACGATCACATCATCGGAAACATCGTTTAGCGAGGGGGGGGGGAACAACACCGACAAACAAGAAAGAACAACATTACTTCACGGAAATGCAACACTATGATGCATGTTCAAGACATGAAATGAAATGTGGCAGGGCTAATGTGGCTATCATTTCTTAATTGAAGTTGGTTTGAATTAGGATCCAAGCATCACTTCAAGCCGGGTATCTTTCCAAGTACCCTTATAATTGATTCGACCTAATGCTCATAACAAATTGTTCCAACATGCATGGGGTTAGTATTTTGAGGTACTGTTTTGCATTGACCAATGTTTGGTCATAATAGTTGAAGTGGAAATCAAATAAGTATCAATTTCCAACTCCAAACTATTTATTAAATTTACCCTATTCATCATTTTGCCTATTTAGTGTTGTTAACTTTCTCAAACATGCATGAAAATGCCATAATCAGATTCCTTGGATTTTTCTGATACATTTTCATATATAAATTATTTTCATCCGAGTTATATTTTAATTTCTATGATTTTTACAAGTTTTAGGCATTTTTTGGAATTAATTAAAATCAGAAAAGCTTTATTGCGTCACTGCGACGTCAGACTGGCGTCATCAGTCAACAGCAGCCGTCCGAGGTCAAACCTGACCAGTGGGGTCCACTGGTCAGTGACCCAGGGCTTAATCCCGCGTTGACCCACCCTAATGGGGGTTTGACTCACCCGTGGGGCCCTATGTCAGCGTCTCTGGGGAGGGGGTTAATGGCTAATAGCTGGCCACGTCGGCCCCCACCGGAGGGTGGTCGCTGGCGACCAAGCCCGCAGCGGAGGAGTTGCCGGAGTTGCGCTAAAACAAGCTACAGAGCACCAAATCGAGTGGGGTTTGCTGCTATAGGTTGCCGGCGAAGCGCCTGATCGATCAGGGCCATCAGAAGGAGCTAGGGTCGCCGGAGAGAGTGCCGGCGACGAGCGTGCGCGGCGGCCGGAATTGGAGCTCATCGGGGAGATGCTCTGGAGGGCGATTTCGAGCGGGAGAAAGAGGGAGAAGCATCGGAGGCTCACAGGGGTTCCATTCCAGGCATCAGAGAAGTTGGAGGGGCTCTCTGGCAGCGGATCGACGGCGGTGGATCTCGGTGACCGGAGATGGGGAATACGACGGTGGCGACGCTTTAGGAGGCTGCAACTTGATTCCTTCGGCGTGGCGAAGCTACTCGTCGTGGCGGAGAGGATGGACTACTCGGGGAGGCTTCGCTGCGGCCGGAAATGCGCCGGTGAGCTCAAGCAGAGCTCGGCCATGGCGGGAGGAAGAGGAGCGGGAAGCAGGAGGAGGAAACGGTGCTAGGTGAGGGGGAAAAGATCCACGGGCTCATCCACATCGTCTGCATACGCGGATAGGGACGGAGGAGGTGCCTCTAGCGCGAAGCTGGAGGTGGAGCCGGCGCACGCGCTGCTGCCACGCAGCTGCTCGGGGAAGACGACGAGCAGGGGGAGGCCCTGGTGGGCTGGGTCTGCAGGGGCGACAGGTAAGCGTTTCCCTTTTTTTCTATTCTTTTCTGTTTTTTTATTTCTAACATTTGTTTTATTTGTTTTGGCTCCTACTAATTCAAAGAAAATAGGTAAACAACTCTGGGGTGTTATTTGGAATATTTCCAACCCCATGTGAAGTTTTCAACATTTTATAAAACTAGGCAGTATTTGAAATCAATTAATTAATTGATTTCAGTGTCTTTTGAGTTTAAAATAAAATGCCAAAAGTATTTTGAAAATATATATCACCCCTGATATTTTCTTTCCAACATTTATAAAAAATGATGGACTTTTATGAAAACCATTTTGGTTCATTGATTTGTCACCACTTTTGAATTGTTTTGCATATAGAGTTGCTAGGGTTTTGTTTTGAATATAGAGTAGCTAGGATTTTTCTCTTGTTGAACTTATTTGGATGTTGTTTGGTGTTAGGGTTTGGTCATCCCCATTTGTAGATCATCCAAAATTGAATTAAATTGATTTGAATGCATTCATGAATGCTTACTGATGCAACTAACTACAAGATATAATCTAGGGCTATGACAGAGAAGTGCTTGGTTTTGGGTTCATACCATGCAGTGTCCTCACCTAGTGACAGAAGGGGTTGCGAGGCACGCATCGTGTTGTTGCCATCAAGGGTAAAAATATGGGGTTTATATCATACTGCATGAACTTATCCCTCTACATGATGTCATCTTGCTTAAGGCGTTACTCCGTTTGTTATGAACTTAATACACTAGATGCATGCTGGATAACGGTCGATGTGTGGAGTAATAGTAGTAGATGCAGACAGTATCGGTCTACTTGTCTCGGACGTGATGCCTATATGTATGATCATTGCCTTAGATATCGTCATGACTTTGCGCGATTCTATCAATTGCTCGACAGTAGTTTGTTCACCCACCGTAATACTTGCTATCATGAGAGAGGCCTCAAGTGAACACTATGTTCCCCGGGTCTATTTTACACATCATATATTCACATCTACAAAAATACCAAAAAATACTTTGATGCACTTTTATTTCTTTTTACCTATCATCTCCTTCAGATCTCACCTTGCAAATAGTCGTGAAGGGATTGACAACCCCTTTATCGCGTTGGGTGCAAGTTTGTTTGATTTTGCGCAGGTTCATTGGTGCCTCATCTTGATACTCCTACTGGATTGATACCTTGGTTCTCAAACTGAGGGAAATACTTATCTCTAGTTTGATGCATCGCCGTTTCTTCTTCAAGGGAAAAACAAATGCAAGCTCAAGAAGTAGCAAGAAGAATTTCTGGCGCCGTTGTCGGGGAATATTCAAGTGAAGCATATCTACCAAGTACCTATCGCAAAACTCATCTCTTGCATTTACATTATTTGCCTTTTGCCTCTCGTTTTCCTCTCCCCCACTTCTAAAACTATTTTCTGAAAATACCAAAAAGATTTTCCTTTTTATTCGCTCTTCTTCCATTCGCCTTTTTGTTGCTATGTTTGCTTGTGTTGCCATGTGCCTTCTATTTGCTTGCATCTTCGCTTGCTAAAAATCTATTGATATGGATCCTCATCCACTTGTTAATCTTTTCAAAAGACCAAATTATGATGAACAATTTGCTAGTGAGTTGAGTGCACTTGACTATCTCTATGGAGTTTTGTTTGAAAATCATGAATCTGAAATTTTTGATGAAGTGTTGAAAGAAGAAAATTATAAAGTGGTTCATGATATCTGCTTGAATGAAAAACATGATTGCCATGTTGTTAGTATGAATTCTCTGAATATCTATGATGCTAATGATATGCAAAACCACAAGCTTGGGGATGCTATGCTTGATGAAGATGATATTTTTTTGTTTCCCAAGTTTTGGTGATGACCCTTATGCTATAATTGATCATGAAAATAATGCTTTGTGTGATAGTTATATTGTAAGATTCCTTCATGATGTTACTGAAAATTACTATGAGAGAGGAACATATGCTTTTACATATTGCAATAATATCAAGCTTCCTCTCTATGTGTTTGACGTTTTGAAGTTATTCCTGTTTTGCCTTCCTATGTTAGTTAATTCTTGTTCCCATAAATTGTTTGCTCACAAAATCCCTATGCATAGGAAGTGGGTTAGACTTAAACGTGTTTTTTGCCATTCATGATGCTCTTTTGCATATCTCAACTACTACTTTTTATGTGAGCATCATTGAAATCGTTAAGCCTAGCTAGGGGCGTTAAATGATAACGCTTGTTGGGAGGCAACCCAATGAATAAATTAATTTTTGCTTTTAAATTTCTGTTTTGTTGAGTCCCCACCATCATGATTCTGTTATGGTTGTACTTTTTATGTTTTAATTAGCGTTTGTGCCAAGTAGAACCTTTATGATTAGTTTTGGTGATAGTTGTTCAATCATGCTGAAAAAGACAGAAACTTTATGCTCACGAAATTATTTTTAATTCCTATCCAGAAAGAGATTTTGAGTTGATTCTTTTTGCTGCTGATTTATATGCAAATTTCTCTAATTTTCATAATTTTTAAGAATTTTTGGGATAGAAGAGGTACACGAAATATACAGATTGCCACACACCGTTCTGTTTTTGACAGATTCTGTTTTTGTTGTGTTGATTACTTATTTTGATAAAACTATGGTTAGTATCGGGGGTACGAGCCATGGAAAAGTAAGAATACAGTAATATATAATCAATCTAAATGGAAATTAAGTTTACTATAGTACCTAAAAAGTTGGTGGTTTGTTTTCTTATACTAATAATATCACGAGTTTCTGTTTAAGTTTTGTGTTGTGAAGTTTTCAGGTTTTGGGTGATGTTCTTATGGACAATGGAATAAAGAGTGGAAAGGGCCTAAGCTTGGGGATGCCCAAGTCATCCCAAGCCAAATTCAAGGACACCAAAAAGCCTAAGCTTGGGGATCCCCCGGGAAGGCATCCCCTCTTTCGTCTTCAATCCATCGGTAACGTTACTTGGAGCTATATTTTTATTTACCACATGATATGTGTTTTGCTTGGAGCGTCGTGTATTATAGGAGTCTTTTCTTTTTGTTTTATCAAAATCATCCTTGCTGCACACCTTTTTGAGAGGGACATGCAGTCATCGTGAATTTGTTAGAATACTCAATGAGCTTCACTTATATCTTTTGAGCTAGATAATTTTGCTCTAGTGCTTCACTTAAATCTTTTTAGAGCACGGCGGTGTCATATTTTGTAGAAATAAAAAGTCTCGATCTTCACTTATATCATTTTGAGAGTGCTCTCTCTAAGTAACTTGGTAATTGGCGTTTGCTATAAAATTAGTCCTAAATATGATAGGCATCCAAAGAGGATATAATAAAAACTTTCATATTCAAGTGCATTGATTAGTAAGAGAAGTCTGATTCCTCACAAATAGTTTTGAGATATGGATATGGTAATATTAGAGTTATGTTAGTAGGGTGTTGTGAATCTAGAAATACTTGTGTTGAGGTTAGTGATTCCCGTAGCATGCACGTATGGTGAACCGCTATGTTAGGAAGTCGGAGCATAATCGATTTATTGATTGTCATCCTTTGTGTGGCGGTCGGGATCACGCGATGATTAACATCTACCAACCCTTCCCCTAGGAGTATGCGTTTAGAACTTTGTTTCGATTACTAATAAAACTTTCGCAATAAGTATATGAGTTCTTCATGAGTAATGTGAGTCCATGGTATATATGCACTCTCACCTTCCACCATTGCTAGCCTCTCTAGTGCCACGCAAATTTCGTCGTTGCACAAACCCACCATATACCTTCCTCAAAACAGCCACCATACCTACCTATTATGGCATTTTCATAGCCATTCCGAGATATATTGCCATGCAACTTCCACCGTTCTGTCTCATGACATGTGCCATCATTTTAATTTTACCTTTGCATGATCGTAAGATAGCTAGCGAGATAGTTCAACGTCATACGCTAAGCTAGATCATTGCACATCCCGGTACACTACCGGAGGCATTTCATATAGAGTCATTATTGTTCAAAGTACAGAGTTGTAAGTAAATAAAGTGTAATGATCATCATTATTAGAGCATTGTTCCATGCGAGGAAATAAAAAAAAGAGGCCAAAGATGCCCACCAAAAAAAATGAAATGAAAAAAAAGAGGCCAAAGAGCCCAAACAAAAAAATGATGAGAGAAAAAGAGAGAAGGGACAATGCTACTATCTTTTTCCACACTTGTGCTTAAAAATAGCACCATGTTCTTCATGACAGAGAGTCTCTTGTTTTGTCACTTTCATATACTAGTGGGAATTTTCATTATATAACTTGACTTGTATATTCCAATGATGGGCTTCCTCAAAATTGCCCTAGGTCTTTGTGAGCAAGCAAGTTAGGTTCACACCCACTAGTTTTCTTTTTGAGCTTTCATACACTTATAGCTCTAGTGCATCCGTTGCATGGAAATCCCTACTCATTCACATTGATATCTATTGATGGGCATCTCCATAAACCATTGATACGCCGAGTCGATGTGACCATATCCTCCTTTTTGCCTCACAACCTCGACCACACTCTATTCCACCTATAGTGATGTATCCATGGCTCACACTCATGTATTGCGTGAGAGTTGAAAAAGTTTGAGAAAGTAAGAGTGCGAAAAACAATTACTTCGCCAATACCGGGGTTGTGCATGATATAAATTCGTTGTGTGGGGATGATGGAGCATAGCCAGACTATATGATTTTGTAGGGATAACTTTCTTTGGCCTTGTTATTTCAAAAGTTCATGATTACTTTGCTAGTATGCTTGAAGTATTATTGTTTTCATGACAGTATTAAACTATTGTTTTGAATCTTATGGATCTGAACATTCATTCCACAATAAAGAAGTTACAAAGAACGAATATGTTAGGTAGCATTCCACATCAAAAATTCGGTCTTTATCACTTCCCTACTCGAGGACGAGTAGGAGTTAAGCTTGGGGATACTTGATACGTCTCCAACGTATCTATAATTTTTGATTGTTCCATGCTATCATATTATCAACTTGGGATGTCTTATATGCATTTATATGCCATTTTATATCATTTTTTGGGACTAACCTATTAACTCAGTGCCTAGTGCCAGTTTCTGCTTTTTCCGTATTTTTGACCTTTTTCAGATAGGAATATCAAACGGAGTCCAAATGGAATAAAACTTTCGCGATGATTTTTTTGGACCAAAACAGACCCCCTAAGCTTTGGAAGAAGGCCAGAAGAGCCACGAGGGAGTCACGAGCCCGGTAGGCGCGCCCTACCCCCCCAGGAGGGCCTAGCAGGCTCGTGACCTTCTCGTGGGCCCAATTGACGTAATTCCACCGCCATAAATTCCTATAAATACAGAAACCCCCCAAAAGAAACCTAGATCGGGAATTCCGCCGCCGCAAGCCTCTATAGCCACCAAAAACCAATCGGGAGCCCGTTCCGGCACCTTGCCGGAGGGGGAATCCATCTATGGTGGCCTTCTTCACCAACACCATTGCCTCTCTGATGATGCGTGAGTAGTTCACCATAGACCTTCGGGTCGATAGCTAGTAGCTAGATGGCTTCTTCTCTCTCTTGGATCTTCAATACAAAGTTCTGCATGATCTTCATGGAGATCTATCCGATGTAACTTTCTTTTGCGGTGTGTTTGTCGAGATCCGATGAATTGTGGATTTATGATCAGATTATCTATGAATATTATTTGAGTCTCCTCTGATTTCTTATATGCATGATTTCGTATCCTTGTAATTCTCTTCGAGTTATGGGTTTCGTTTGGCCAACTTGATCTATAATTATTGCAATGGGAGAAGTGCTTGGTTTTGGTTTAATACCGTGCGGTGTGCTCACCTAGTGACAGAAGGGGTAGCGAGGCACGCGCCGTGTTGTTGCCATCAAGGGTAAAAAGATGGGGTTTATATCATATTGCATGAATTTATCCCTCTACATCATGTCATCTTGCTTAAGGCGTTACTCCGTTTGTGATGAACTTAATACACTAGATGCATGCTGGATAGCGGTCGATGTGTGGAGTAATAGTAGTAGATGCAGACAGTATCGGTCTACTTGTCTCGGACGTGATGCCTATATGTATGATCATTGCCTTAGATATCTTCATGACTTTACGTGATTCTATCAATTGCTCGACAGTAATTTGTTCACCCACCGTAATACTTGATATCATGAGAGAAGCCTCTAGTGAACACTATGGCCCTCGGGTCTATTTTACTCATCATATATTCAGATCTACAAAAATACCAAAAATACTTTGTTGTACTTTTATTTTGTTTTACCTTTCATCTCCTTCAGATCTCACCTTGCAAATAATCGTGAAGGGATTGACAACGCCTTTATCGCGTTGGGTGCAAGTTTGTTTGCTTTTGCGCAGGTTCATTGGTGCCTCATCTTGATACTCCTACTGGATTGATACCTTGGTTCTCAAACTGAGGGAAATACTTATCTCTACTTTGCTGCATCACCCTTTCCTCTTCAAGAGAAAAACCAACGCAAGCTCAAGAAGTAGCATAGGGGGGTGCCCCCTTTAGGGTTCCCACCCCCAAAGGGTGCGGCAGCCCCATCTAGGGCTGGTGGTGGCGGCCAGGGCAAGAGAGAGGGGGGTGGCGCACCCGAGATGGGCCTTAGGCCCATCTGCACTAGGGTTCCCCCCTTCCCTCTCTTGTGGCGCCTTGGTCCTAGGTGGGAGGTGCACCAGCCTACTTTGGGCTGGTTCCCTTCCACCTTTTGGCCCATGCTAGCCTTTGGGGCTGGTGGCCCCTCCCGGTGGACCCCCGAAACGTTTTCGATGGTCCCGGTACATTACCGGTGTCACCCGAAACAATTCCAACGACCAAATCCTCACTTCCTATATATAATTCATTACCTCCGGACTATTTCGGAGCTCCTCGTGATGTCTGGGATCTCATCTGGGACTCCGAACAACCTTTGGTAACCTCGTATAACAATTCCCTATAACCCTAGCGTCATCGAACCTTAAGTGTGTAGACCCTACGGGTTCGGGAGGCATGGAGACATGACCGAGACACCTCTCCGGCCAATAACCATTAGCGGGGTCTGGATACCCATGGTGGCTCCCGCATGTTCCACGATGATCTCATCGGATGAACCACGATGTCAAGGATTCAATCAATCCCGTATACAGTTCCCTTTGTCTACCGGTATAGAACTTGCCCGAGATTCGATCGTCTGTATCCCCATACCTTGTTCAATCTCGTTGCCGGCAAGTCTCTTTACTTGTTCCATAGAACATCATCCCGTGACTAACTCCTTAGTCACATTGAGCTCATTATGATGATGTTCTACCGAGTGGGCCTAGAGATACCTCTCCGTCACACGGAGTGACAAATCCCGATCTCGATTTGTACCAACCCAACAGATACTTTCGGAGATACCCGTAGGGCACCTTTATAGTCACCCAGTTACGTTGTGACGTTTGATACACCCAAAGCACTCCCACGGTATCCGGGATTTGCACAATATCACGGTCGAAGGAAAAGTTACTTGACATTAGAAAAGCTTTAACATACAAACAACACGATCTAGTGCTATGCTTAGGATTGGGTCTTGTCCATCACACATTCTCCTAATGATGTGATCCCGTTATCAATGACATCCAATGTTCATGATCAGGAAACCATGATCATCTATTGATCAACGAGCTAGCCAACTAGAGGCTGGTTAGGGACATATTGTGATCTATTTATCCACACATGTATTATTGTTTCCTGGTAATACAATTAGAGCATGAACAATAGACGATTATCATGAACAAGGAAATATGATAATAACCATTTTATTATTGCCTTTAGGGCATATTTCCAACAGTCTCCCACTTGCACTAGAGTCAACAATCTAGTTCACATCACTATGTGATTGCAATGAATTCAACACCCATACAGTTCTGTGGTTCGATAATGTCTTGGTTGAGAGAGAGGTTTATAGTCAACGGGTCTGAACCTTTCAGATCTGTGTGTGCTTTACAAATCTCTACGTCATCCTATAGATGGTACTACGCCCCATCTAGAACCATTCCAAATGATTGCCCCACTATACGAATCCGGTTTACTACTCATAGTCTTCCGGATTAGTGACAAAGCTTGCATCGGCGTAACTCCTTTATGACGAACTCTTTAATCACCTCCATAATTGAGAAAAATTCTTTAGTCCATTAGTTACTAAGGATAACTTCGACCGCTATCTAGTGATCCATTCCTGGATTACTCTTGTACCCCACGACTGACTCATGGCAAGGCACGCTTTAGGTGTTGTACACAGCATAGCATACTTGTAGAGCCTACGGCTGATGCATAGGGGATGACATTCGTCCTTTCTCTTTATTCTGCCGTGGTTGGGCTTTGAGTCGTACTCAAATTTACACCTTGCAACATAGCCAAGAACTCCTTCTTTGCTGATCTATTTTGAACTCCTTCAAAAACTTGTCAAGGCATGCATTTCATTGAAAGTTCCATTAAGCACTTTGATCTATCTTTATAGATCTTGATGCTCAACTCTCAAGTAGCTACATCTAGGTTTCCCTTTGAAAAAAACTCCTTTCAAACAACACTTTATGCTTTGTAGAAATTCTACATTATTTCCGATCAATAGTATGTCAACCACATATATTCATCAGAAATTCTATAGTGCTCCCACTCACCTTTTGGAAATACAAGTTTCTTACAAACTTTGTATAGAACCAAAAACTTTGATCATCTCATCAAAGTGTATATTCCAACTCCGAGATGCTTGCTCCAGTCCATAGAAGTATTGCTGGAGCTTTGCATACTTGTTAGCACCTTTTAGGATCGACAAAATCTTCTGGTTGTATCACATACAACCTTTCCTCAAGGAAACCGTCGAGGAAAACATATTTTGACATCCTATCTGCAATATTTCATAAATGTTGCACCAACTGCTAACATAATTTCAACAGACTTTCAGCATCGCTACAAGTGAGAAAATCTCATCGTAGTCAACTCTTTGAACTTTGTCGAAAACACCTTTGCGACAAGTTGAGCTTTCTTAATGTTGACTTTTCACCATCATCGTCTATCTTCCTCTTAAAGATCCATTCACAGTTAATAGTCTTATGACCATCAAGTGGTTCCTCCAAAGTCTATACTTTGTTTTTCATACATGGATCCCCTCTCGGATTTCATGGCCTCCGGCCATTTGTTGGAATCCGGGCCCACCATCGCTTCTCCATATCTCGTAGGTTCATTGTTGTCCAACAAAATGACCTCTAAGATAGGTTTACCATACCACTCTGTAGTAGTACGCATCCTTGTCCTCCTACGAGGGTTTTCGAAGTGACTTGATCCGAAACTTCATGATCACCATCATAAGCTTCCACTTCAATTGGTGTAGGCGCCATAGGAACAACTTCCTGCGCCCTGCCACACACTGGTTGAAGTGATGGTTCAATAACCTCATCAAGTATCCACCATACTCCCACTCAACTCTTTCGAGACAAACCTTTCCTCGAGAAAGGACCCGTTTCTAAAAGTAAACACTTTTGATTCCGGATCTGAGATAGGAGGTATACCCAACTGTTTTGGGTGTCCTATGAAGATGCATTTATCCGCTTTTGCGTTCGAGCTTATCCGGCTGAAACTCTTTCACATAAGCATCGCAGCCCCAAACTCTTAAGAAGTGACAGCTAAGGTTTCTCTAAACCATAGTTCATACGGTGTCATCTCAACGGAATTGAGTGGTGCCCTATTAAAAGTGAATGCGGTTGTCTCTAATGCGTAACCCATAAACGATAGTGGTAATTTGATAAGAAATTTCATAGTATGTGATGTCTACTACGCAACCTTCTCCCTGTAGACGTTGTTGGGCCTCCAAGTGCAGAGGTTTGTAGGACAGTAGCAATTTTCCCTCAAGTAGGTGACCTAAGGTTTATCAATCCGCGGGAGGCGTAGGATGAAGATGGCCTCTCTCAAGCAACCCTGCAACCAAATAACAAAGAGTCTCTTGTGTCCCCAACACACCCAATACAATGGTAAGTTGTATAGGTGCACTAGTTTGGCGAAGGGATGGTGATACAAGCGCAATATGGATGGTAGATATAGGTTTTTGTAATCTGAAATTACAAAAACAGCAAGGTAACTAGTAACGAAAGTGAGCACAAACAGTATTGCAATGCGTGGAAACAAGGCCTAGGGTTCATACTTTCACTAGTGAAGTTATCTCAACAATGATAACATAACTGGATCATATAGCTAGCCCTCAACATGCAACAAAGAGTCACTCCAAAGTCACTAATAGCGGAGAACAAACGAAGAGATTATTGTTGGGTACGAAACCACCACAGAGTTATTCTTTCTGATCGATCCATCATAGAGTTCATACTAGAATAACACCTTAAGATACATATCAACCAATGCCCTAATGTCACCTAGATACTCCATTGTCACCTCAAGTATCCGTGGGCATGATTATACGATATGCATCACACAATCTCAGAATCATCTATTCAATCAACACATAGAACTTCAAAGAGTGCCCCAAAGTTTCTACCGGAGAGTCAAAACGTGTGCCAACCCCTATGCATAGGTTCCCAATGTCACGAAACCGCAAGTTGATCACCAAAACATACATCGAGTACTCACATGAATCCACGTGTGCCAACCCATATGCATAGGTTCTCAATTGTCACAAACCCGCAAGTTGATCACATCAGATAGACACGTTCAAGACATACATCAAGTGTTCTCAAAGACTCAATCCGATAAGATAACTTCAAAGGGGAAACTCAATTCATTACAAGAAGGGAGAGGGGGAAGAACATCATAAGATCCAACTATAGTAGCAAAGCCCATGGTACATCGAGATCAAGACATCTCAAGAACACGAGAGAGAGGGAGAGAGAGAGAGAGATCAAACACATAGCTACTGGTACATATCCTCAGACCCGAGGGAGAACTACTCCCTCCTTGTCATGGAGATAGCCGGGATGATGAAGATGGCCACCGGAGATGGATTCCCCCTCCGGCAGGGTGCCAGAACGGGCTCCAGATTGGTTTTTGGTGGCTACAGAGGCTTGCGGTGGCGGAACTCCCGATCTAGGTGTCTTTCTGGGGGTTTCGGAATTTATAGGAATTTATGGCGGTGGAATTGCGTCAGTTGGGCCCACGAGGAGGTCACAAGACCGCACGGTGCGACCAGGGGGGGTAGGCCACGCCCCATGGGCTTGTGACTTCCTCGTGGCTCTTCTATCCTTCTTCCAAAGCTTCGGGGGTCTCTTTTGGTCCAAAAGAATCATCGTAAAGTTCCATTCCATTTGGACTCCGTCTGAAAAAGGGTCAAAAACACGGAAAAAACAGAAACTGGCACTTGGCACTGAGTTAATAGGTTAGTCCCAAAAAAGATATAAAATAGCATATTCATGCATATAAAACATCTAAAGTTGACAATATAATAGCATGAAACCATAAAAAATTGTAGATATGTTGGAGACGTATCAGTATGCACTATATCTAATAGTGCACGATTATGACGTACGAACACACCATCAGACTATGGTGTTCCAGGTGGCATGAGTTGTGAAACATTTTCACGTGAAACAATTTTCACCTTGTCTTAAACATTTACCAAACTCGTGACTCAAATATATATGATTACCTCCACGATCACATCGTAGACATATTAACCTCTTGTCACGATGATCTTCAACTTCACTCTGAAATTACTTGAACCCTTTTCAATAATTCAGACCCGTGTTTCATCAAGTAAATACACTAGTATCTACTCAAATCATTTGTGAAGTATGAACATAATGATATCCACTGCGTGCCTCAGTACTCATCGGACTGCACACATCAAAATGTATTACTTCCAACAAGTTACATTCTTGTTCCATCTCACTGGAAAAAGAGGTCTTCAGTCATCCTGCCCTTGTGTATGATTTGCATGTCTCAAGTGATTCAAAAATCAAGTGATTCAAACGATCCATCCACATGGAGTTTCTTCATGCGTTTATACCAACAGGCATGGTTTGCATGTCTCAAATGTTTCAAAAATGAGTTAGTACAAAATCCATCAGCATGGAGCTTCTTCATGCATTTTATACCAATATGACACAAGCAGCAGTGCCACAAGTGGTACTATCATTACTACTTTGTATCTTTTGGCAACAATATTATGAACATGTGTATCACTACGACCGAGATTCAATAAACCATTCATTCTAGGTGCAAGACCATTTAAGGTATCATTCAAGTAAACAGAATAACCATTATTCTCTTTAGATGAATAATCGTTTTTGCCATTAACATAATCCAATCATGTCTATGCTCAACACAAACACCAAATAACAATTATTCAGGTTTAACACTAATCTCGATGGTAGATGAAGCGTGCGATGTGTGATCATATCAATCTTGGAAACACTTCCAACACACATCGTCACCTCGCCTTTAGCTAGTCTCTATTTATTTTGAGTTACTAACACTTAGCAACCGAACCGGTATCTAATACCCTGGTGCTACTAGGAGTACTAGTAAAGTACACATCAATATCATGTATATCCAATATACTTTTGTCGACTTTGCCAGCCTTCTCATCTACCAAGTGTCTAGGGTAGTTCCTCTTTAGTGACCGTTCCCCTCATCACAGAAGCACTTAGTCTCGGGTTTGGGTTCAACCTTGGGTCTCTTCACTAGAGCAGCAACTGGTTTGCGTTTAATGAAGTATCCCTTCATGCCTTTTCCCTTCTTGAAACTAGCGGTTTTGCAAATCATCAACAATTGATGCTCCTTTTTGATTTCTACTTCCGCCGTGTCAAACATTGCAAATAGCTCAAGGATCATCATATCCATCCTTGATATGTTATAGTTCATCACGAAGCTCTAGTAGCTTGGTGTCAATGACTTTGGAGAACTATCACTGTCTCATCTCGAAGATCAACTCCCACTCGATTCAAGCGATTGTAGTACTCAGACAATCTGAGCACATGCTCAATGATTGAGCTCTTTTCCTTTACTTTTGCAGACAAAGAATCTTGTCGGAGGTCTCATACCTCTCAACAAGGGAAAGAGCATGAAATCCCAATTTCATCTCTTGGATCATCACGTATGTCCTGCGACGTTTGAACCGTCTTTAACGCCCTAATTCTAAGTTGTTCAAGCAATATGCACTGAACTATCATGTAGTTATCAAAAACGTGTATGTCGGATGTCCGCAACATCCATAGATCATGCTTGGGGTTCAGCACACCGAGCGGTGCGTTAAGGACATAAGCCTTGTGTTTAGCAATGAGGACAATCCCCAGTTAATGGACCAAGTCCGCATAATTGCTACTTCTATCTTTCAACCATATTTTCTCTAGGAACGTATCAAATACCGTAGAGCTATAGTGTAAGTTACGACATAATTTGCAAAGACCTATGTGACTATGTTCATGATAATTAAGTTCATCTGATGAACACCCACTTAGATCGACATCCCTCTAGTCATCCAAGTGTTACACGATCCACGCTGACTAGTCCATGTCCGATCATCACGTGAGATGGACTAGTCATCAATGGTGAGCATATCCATGCTGATCGTATCAACCATACGACTCATGTTTGACCTTTCGGTCTCCTATATTCGAGGCCATGTCTGTACATGCTAGGCTCGTCGAGTCAGCCTAAGTGTTCTGCGTGTGTAAACTGGCTTACACCCGCTGTATGCAAACGTTAGAATCTATCACACCCGATCATCACGTGGTGCTTCGAGACAACGATCCTTTGCAACGGTGCACACTTAGGGGAATACTTTCTCGAAATTTTCATGAGGGATCATCTTATCGTTGCTACCATCGTTCTAAGCAATAAGATGTAAAAACATGATAAGAATCACATGCAATCATATAGTGACATGATATGGCCATTATCATCTTGCTCCTTTGATCTCCATCTTCGGGACAACATGATCATCATCGTCACCGGCATGACACCATGATCTCCATCATCATGATCTCCATCATTGTGTCTCCGTGAAGTCGTCATGCCAATCTATTACTTCTAGTACTATAGCTAACGGTTAGCAATAAAGTAAAGTAACCAACATGGCGTTGCATCTCATACAATAAATTAAGACAACTCCTATGGCTCCTGCCGGTTGTCATACTCATCGACATGCAAGTCGTGAATCCTATTACAAGAACATGATCAATCTCATACATCACATATGCAACATCACATTCTTTTGGCCATATCACATCACATAGCATACCCTGGAAAAACAAGTTAGATGTCCTCTAATTGTTGTTGCAAGTTTTACGTGGTTGATTTGGGTTTCTAGCAAGAACGTTTCTTACCTACATGACAGCCACAACGTTGATATGCCAATGCTATTTACCCTCCATAAGGACCCTCTTCATCGAATCCGATCCGACTAAAGTGGGAGAGACAGACACCCGCTAGCCACCTTATGCAACTGGTGCATGTCTGTCAGTGGAACCATTCTCACGTAAGAGTACGTGTAAAGTCGGTCTAGGCCGCTTCATCCCACGATTCCGCCAAATCAAGATAAGTCTAGTAACGGCAAGCAATTGACAAAATCAGTGCCCGCAACTTTTGTGTTCTACTCGTGCATATAATCTACGCATAGAACCTTGGCTCTGGTGCCACTGTTGGGGAACGTAATAAATTCAAAATTTTCCTACGCCATACAAGGATCTATCTATGGAGAGACCAGCAATGAGAGAGGTTGTAGAGCATCTTCATACCTTTTAAGATCGCTAAGCGGAAGCGTTACTATGAACGCGGTCGATGGAGTCGTACTTGCAGTGATTCAGATCACGGTCGGTTCCGATCTATGTGCCGAATCACGGCACCTCCGCGTTCGACACACGTACATCCCGGTGACGTCTGATACGTCTCAAACGTATCTATAATTTTTGATGGTTTGATGTTGTTATGTTGTCAACTTTGGATGTTTTATGTACCTTTTATATCTTTTTGGGACAAACTTATTAATTCAGTGCCAAGTGCCAGTTCCTGTTTTTTCTGTGTTTATGACTCTTTTCAGATCTGATTTTGGAACGGAGTCCAAATGGAATAAAATCCCCGAAATAATTTTTTCCAGAACAGAAGAAGATCGGGGGACTTGAGGGCCAAGGCAGGAGAGCCACAGGGGGCCCACAAGCCCTGTAGCCGCCACCAGGGGGACCGGCGGCTACCAGGCTTGTGGCCTCCCTGGCGCTCCCCTGCCCTAGCTCTTTTGCCTATATATTCCCTAAAATCCAGAAAAAAATGAGGGCATCCACGAAAATACTTTTCCGCCGCCGCAAGCTTTCGTTTCTGCGAGATCTCATCTGGAGACCTTTCCCGGTGCCCTGCGAGAGGGGACTTTGGAGTTGGAGGGCTTCTACATCAACATCATCACCTCTCCAATGACTCGTGAGTAGTCCACTTCAGACCTACGGGTCCGTAGTTAGTAGCTAGATGGATTCTTCTCTCTCTTGGATCTTCAATACAAAGTTCTTCATGATCTTCATGGAGATCTATCTGATGTAATCCTCTTTGGCGGTGTGTTTGTCGAGATCCGATGAATTGTGGATTTGTGATCAGATTATCTATGAATTATATTTGAGTCTTTGCTGATTTCTTATATGCATGATTTGATATCCTTGTAAGTCTCTCCGAGTCTTGGGTTTTGTTTGGCCAACTAGATCTATGATTATTGCAATGGGAGAAGTGCTTGGTTTTGGTTTCATACCGTGTGGTGACCTTTCCTAGTGACAGAAGGGGCTGCAAGGCACGCATCATGTTGTTTCCATCAAGGGTAAGAAGATGGGCTTTTATCATAGATATGAGATTGTCCATCTACATCATGTCATCTTGCTTAAGGCGTTACTCTGTTCTTATGAACTTAATACACTAGATGCATGCTAGATAGCGGTCGACGTGTGGAGTAATAGTAGTAGATGCAGAAAGTATCGGTCTACTTGTTTTGGACGTGATGCCTATAGATATAATCATTGCCATAGATAACGTCACGAGTTTACGCGGTTCTATCAATTGCTCGACAGTAATTCGTTCACCCACCGTCTACTTGCTTTCATGAGAGAAGCCACTAGTGAACACTACGGCCCCCGGGTCTATTCACAACTATCGTCTCCACTTTCACTTTTACTTTGCTTTGTTTACTTTTTGCTTTCAGCTCTCACTTTGCAAACAATCTATAAGGGATTGACAACCCCTTCATAGAGTTGGGTGCAAGCTCTTTGTGTTTGTGCAGGTACTTGTGGCTTGACGCGATCCTCCCTCTGGATCGATACCTTGGTTCTCAAAACTGAGGGAAATACTTACCGCCGCTGTGCTACATCACCCTTTCCACTTCGAGGGAACACCAACGCAAGGCTCCAAGGCCACGAGGGAATCCTTTGCATATTTGCGAAGGAAGTCCCTAAAGGCGTAGCCGTAGCAGAAGGATTCCTGGCGCCGTTGCCGAGGAGTATCAAGACAAGAATAGTCTCCCGTCATCACGCTTATTTCTGGCGCCGTTGGAAGGTCTTTTGTTGCAGTAGCAACGTCTCCCACGCCTTGATCCAGCAAGGAAGAGGGAGAGGTTGAGGGAGAGCTTCGGCATCACGACGGCGTGGTGGCGATGGAGGTACGAGGTCTCCCGGCAGGGCTTCGCCAAGCACCGTGGGAGAGGAGAAAGAGGAGAAGCACGGCTGCGCCGAGAGAGAGATTTCGTTTGTCTCAAATCAGCCATAACCTCCACTATATATAGGGGTAGAGGGAGGGGCGCCCCCTTTAAGGTTCCCACCCCCAAAGGGTGCGACAGCCCCATCTAGGGCTGGTGGTGGCGGCCAGGGCAAGAGAGAGGGGGGTGGCGTACCCCGAATGGGCCTTAGGCCCATCTGCACTAGGGTTTCCCCCCTTCCCTCTCTTGTGGCGCCTTGGGCCTAGGTGGGAGGCGCACCAACCCACTCTACGCTGGTTCCCTTCCACCTTTTGGCCCATGCTAGCCTTTGGGACTGGTGGCCCCCCCGGTGGACCCCCGAAACCCTTTCGGTGGTCCCGGTACATTACCGGTGTCGCCCGAAACAATTCTGGCGACCAAATCCTTGATTTCCCACAAGTGTAGGGGATCTATCGTAGTCCTTTTGATAAGTAAGAGTGTCGAACCCAAATAGGAGCAGATGGATCTGACAAGTGGTTTTCAGCAAGGTATTCTCTGCAAGCACTGAAATTATCGGTAACAGGTAGTTGTGTGATAAGATGATTCGTAGCAAGTAGCAAGTAACAATAGTAACAAAGGTGCAACAAAGTGGCCCACTCCCTTTTGTAGCAAGGGACAAGCTCGGACAAACTCTTATATGAGGTAAAGCGCTCCCGAGGACACATGGGAATTTCTGTCAAGCTAATTTTCATCATGTTCATATGATTTGCGTTCGCTACTTTGATAGTTTGATATGTGGGTGGACCGGTGCTTGGGTGCTACCCTTACTTGGACAAACATCCCACTTATGATTAACCCCTCCCGCAAGCATCCGCATCTATGAAAGAAGAATTAAGACAAAGTCTGACCATAGCATTAAACTAGTGGATCCAAATCAGCCCCTTACGAAGCAACGCATAAACTAGGGTTTAAGCTTCTGACACTTAGCAACCCATCATCTACTTACTACTTCCCAATGCCTTCCTCTAGGCCCAAATAATGGTGAAGTGTTATGTAGTCGACGTTCACATAACACCACTAGAGGAAAAACAACATACAACGCATCAAAATATCGAACGAATACCAAATTCACATGACTACTTATAGCATGACTTATCCTATGTCCTTAGGAACAAAAGTGACTACTCACAAAGCATAACTATGTTCATGACCAGAGAGGTATTTAATAGCATCAAAGATCTGAAAATATAATCTTCCACCAAGTAATCCAACTAGCATCAACTACAAAGAGTAATTAACACTACTAGTAACCTTACAAGTACCAATCGGAGCCGCGAGACGGAGATTGGTTACAAGAGATGAACTAGGGTTTGGAGATGAGATGGTGCTGATGAAGATGTTGATGGTGATGAGTCCCCTTAGATGAGAGGAGTGTTGGTGATGACAATGGCGATGATTTCCCCCTCCGGGAGGGAAGTTTCCTTGGCAGGACGACCCTCTCGGAGCTCTAGATTGGTTCTACTCAAGTTCCGCCTCGTGGAGGCGGCGATTCCTCCCGAAAGCCTCCTCCTGATTTTTTCTGGAACGAAACCCTCCTTATAGCAAAAGAGGGGAGCCAGAGGGCCAACAGGTAGCCCACAAGCCCCCTAGGCGCGGCCAGGGGGTAGGCCGCGCCTAGCAGGCTTGTGGCCTCCTGGTGGCTCCCCTCTCGTACTTCTTCCGCCCAGTATTTTTTATAAATTACAAAATAATTCCTCGTTGATTTTCACGGCTTTTGGAGTTGTGCAGAATAGGTATATCAAACTTGCTCCTTTTCAGGCCAGAATTCCAGTTGCCGGCATTCTCCCTCTTCATGTAAACCTTGCAAAATAAGAGAGAAAAGGCATAAGTATTGTACCGTAAAGTGTAATAACAGCCCATAAAGCGATAAATATCAACATAAAAGCATGATGCAAAATGGATGTATCAATTCCCCCAAGCTTAGACCTCGCTTGTCCTCAAGCGAAAGCCGAGATCAATAAACATGCCCAGATGTTTAGAGAGAGAGGTGTCGACAAAACAAGATACACACATGCAGGCATCATGAATATAATCAGAACATCAATATCATCATATCATCTCTAAAGTGATAATTCCTTCACAAAGTAAAGTATGGATCAAGAACCTTATTGAGACGTGGTGTAAGTATGGATCAAGAACCTTATTAAGAATCGTAGAACGCACGTTGGTGTAAGTATGGCGACTCCCACCTCCCACCTCCCACCGCGGAGACCCCATGGCGATCTGGTGCTCTAGCCGGCGTATCCACCCTCCTCGCCGCTCCTCTGCTCAGGTGAACCCTCCCGACCCCCCTCACGTGGTCGTGCATGGCTTGCATGGGTGGTTCCACGTTGGATCTGGATTTTTCTGATGGTTTGGCATTCGCCGATGAGGTTTATCGTCACTCTGGTGTTACGGTGCACCCTATGAAGCACCGCCGCTCCTTCATCATGGTGGTTTCTTTTGGTCGTCATGTGTTCCGTCTCTCTAAGGACACAGTCGCCGCAGCTCTGGAATCTGTGATTGGGGGATCTGCTATTGAGTTTCGCGTTTCTCAAGTGAAAGACTCGGTTTTCTCCTTCAAAGTGTCCTGCATGCAAGTTGGTTTTCATATTTTGGACTTACGCTCGTTCAAATGCTCAAGTTTTAAGTGCTTTTTCCATCTATGGGGCCATGGTGGTCCGAATTGGCGTCGGGAATTCGCTCTGTGGAAGAAGCAATGTGATGTTGAATGGATTATTGTGAGTCCATCTAAGAGGAGAGCCTCACTAGGTCTGATGGCGATGCATTCCAGACCTCTAAAATCTTCTCTTAAATCTGGATCATCTGTTCGTAAGAAGCTCACATTCGCATCCCTCCAACAATACGAGGTTTGCAAGGGTTATAGATGTCCTGTTTCCCATGATGAGCTACTCACGCTTGAACAGGCTGGTTATTCGGTGCCTTCTCCTGAACGTGTCATCATCTCTGTGCCACCGCCGGCAGAACTCCGGTGGACGACAACCACGCCGCATATCACGTTCGGCATAGTTTCTCGCCAAGATTCACCCCCCGGATCTCCCGGAGCTGATTTTCAAATTGCCAAATTAAACGGAACTTCTCCCGTGCAACACGGTGCTGCAGCTGATCCCGCCGAGATTCATGGTATTTTGAATTATGAGAATCAATTTTCGGTGGAAAGTTTGGACTCTGGGCCGATTTCCACGCTCATTAATGAGCCTGCTGAGGTTACCTCCTTCTCTCGGCCCGAACCTAATCCTAGGATGGATATTCCCTCCTCGCAGGAAGCCCATCTGGCCTTTGATGAACTTATTAATGGCATGGTTGAGGAAATCTTTTCTTGCTCGATTTGTAATGCTCGGGGACATCTAGCTGCCAAATGCACGGCTTCGCCTGGATTCGCTGACAGAACTGTGGGTCACGCATGATCTAGAGGACCCTCTTTTATGCGTAATAATTGTCTTACTTGGAACTGTATGAGACCCACCACCTCCCCTGTCGCTGATATCTCGGGAACTGCTGATACTCTTGGCGAAACCGCAACGCCTGCATCACAGTTCCGTCCTGTCTCATCGCCGTCGCATCCTCAAACTCCCTCTGAGACGCCGCCTGCCACTCCGCCACCGCCTCCCGCAATGGCGAACTTTGAGCTTGATCCTGAGTTCTTTCTCCCGCCGGGCCACAACATCATCGACGGAGGACCTGACCGGCTGCCTCGGACCTACACCACGCCTGTTGTCCCCATCACCAGGCGTCATGAGCGCTTCGTAATCGCTGACGTCCACCCTGCGCCCCGGCTGACCACTTGGTCCAGGTACGGCAAGAAGTAGCTTCTCTTCTTCTTCACTGAGGGTTGGATGTTCGATCTACCCAGCCATGGATTGAGGGCGTTGGACTGTTTGAACTCAGAGATGCGGCGGAGAGCTATGCTGCGGTTCACATGGTTCCGTAGGAAGTTGCTCATAACTCTGTGGTGTGCTTCCTACGACATGATCAGGGAGTTGGTTTCCGTGGGCAAGAGGGTTTTCGCCATGGGTGCCTCATGCTTCTGGGGGTCCCCCTGGACTTCCGCAATACTGAAGACTTGCGGGCTGCTGTCAACACCTTCGGAGAGTTCCACCATTGGGTCAGTGATGATCCTTACTTGGTTCGCTCCATTGTGTTTGTTTCGTTCCCAGACGACCGACTAGTCCCTCGCAGTATCAACTTCTCTGAATATGCTGCTTGGGGGGGGGCAAGGTGTCCTGGTCTCCACCGGTATACATCCTGGGGGCGGCGCCTGCCGAAATACTGCCCAATGATGAGGATCCCATGCCCCTCAATGGCAACCCTCACCCGCTTCCTGGACATCTCGTCAACGACAATGTGGAATTTGCTCTACCCCTGTACCCTGCGTTGGGATGGAATGCGGTGCCGCTGGCACCTGAAGATCCAGTGGTTCCTGCTGCTGCTGCTGCTGATGACGGTGGTTGGGGACAGCCACCGGCAGCCGCTGATGGAGGAGGATGGGAACCTGAAGCGGCCCCAGAAGCACCTGCTGCTGATCCTGTTCAGGATCAAGAGTCCATGGTGATTGATCAACCGAGTCCTTCTTCATCCGACTCGGTTCATGAGCTTGTGGACCTCGACCCTCAGCTGCAGGGTGACATGGAGGCGGAACCTGCTGATCAAGCCCCCCGGCCCCCGACCTAGAGGTGATAGTGGCTAACCCTGTCGCCCCTGATGCTGACATGGCACCGGTTGCCCAGGGTCCTGATGCTGAGCCAGAGGAGGATGTGCTTGGGATGGAGGAGGCGCAAGATGACAATCCTCTGGCGATTGTCCTATACAAACCCCCTCACATTCAGTCTGACAACCTCTTTGTTGGGGCTGCCACGGTTCTTTACGGGCCTCCTTTGCCGCCAGTTCTATCCTGGTCCCGTACTTTTGATGCTCTCATGGGAGTTGCTACTTCTATGCACGTGCCTCCCCAGCTGCAGATGCCAATGGTGGCGCCCATTGTGATCCCCAAGCGATCATGGGCGGCGGCCTTCGACCCTGCTGCTCCAGCGCTACCCGAACCAGATCCTGCTAGCAGCACACTCTCCGTGCAGGAGGTAATCCCTGTTAGTCCATCTTCATCTGCGGAGGACTTATCCTTTCATTCTCCTGCTCCAACGAAGAAAGGGACCCGCAAGAAGGCCACTCAT
The DNA here is from genome assembly GCF_904849725.1 of Hordeum vulgare subsp. vulgare. Taxonomy (NCBI): domain Eukaryota; kingdom Viridiplantae; phylum Streptophyta; class Magnoliopsida; order Poales; family Poaceae; genus Hordeum; species Hordeum vulgare. The sequence continues at coordinate 42,389,404 of NC_058521.1, read as the reverse complement.
GTCGTCGACTCCTTTGTTCGTCGATGTACTCGCGGCTCCATCAAGCGCGATGGCTTCAAACCGATCCTGCAGGAGCTGCCAGCGCACGTCCCCAAGAAGAGGAAGCCCAAGGCCAAGCCAATGCCTTCTCCATCGCAGGAGTCTGATGATGTGCAAGTACCTCCTGCCACTCCTATTCCGGTGATATAGGAGGTTGGGCAGTCACTAGGCATTGCCCCTGAGAAGCTAATGGTGGATCTACTTATGGAAGATCCTGCTGATTCCACGCCATCGTCTGCTGATGATTAATTCACCTATGTTAATTTGTTACTGTACTGGCTCCATGTACTGTGAGACTTCTGCTTGCTCTGTCTTTTGGTTAACTGAACCTTGGTCGCACATGCTATTACATAGCCCTGCATTTGCTCTATATATATTGTGCAATGGATAGTCGTTCTACGAGAAGTTGGCGTGTGCTGTGTTGGAATGTGCGTGGCCTAAATTCGGACCATAGGCAACGTGCGGTCCGTAACAAGACTGATGAGAGCCTAGCTGTTGTGGTGTGCTTGCAGGAAACCAAAATGCAGTCAATTGAGTTTCGTACAGTCAAGTGTTTCTGTCCCAAACGCTTTGATCAGTTTGCCTACTCTCCCTCCAGGGGGGCATCAGGGGGGGGGCTTATCACCCTTTGCAACTCTTCCGTTCTTACTGGTCAGTTAGTTGAATGCACACCCTATGGCTTGATCATCTCCTTTACCTCAAATCATACTGGTGAATTCTGGACTTTGGTGAATGTCTATGGTCCTTGTCAAGGTGAAGTCAAAGATCTTTTTGTTAGCTGGCTATACAATCTTTATATACCCACTGGGCCTAATTGGTTGCTTCTTGGAGATTTTAATTTCATTAGATCCCCTGACAACAGAAACCTTCCTGGGGCTGATGTAAATGACATGTTCATCTTCAATGAAATTATTGGGCATTTGGGATTGCTGGAACTACCCATTAAAGGCAGATCTTTCACTTGGTCCAATATGCAAGATTCCCCTCTTCTGGAGCAGCTTGACTGGTTTTTCACATCAGCCAACAGGATCTCCTCATATCCTCTTACACAAGTGCTACCCCTTTCAAAGACAGCTTCTCATCATGTTCCTTGTGTGGTCACTGTCAACACTTCCATCCCTAAGTGCAACTTATTCCGCTTTGAAAACTACTGGGTTGAAATGGAGGGCTTCATGGAGTGTGTTCAACAATCCTGGCTCATTCCTTCCAGGAAAACCCATATTACTGCTGTCATTATGGATAAGATGAAACATCTTAGGCAGGCTCTGAAAAAGTGGCAGACGAACCTATCTCAGTTAAAAACTTTCATCTCCAGATGTAATCAAGTTGTGTTGTGTTTGGATGAGCTTGAGGAATTGAGGACACTATTCAGACCAGAGGCTAACTTCAGGAAAATTGTGAAGTTACACTTGGAGCATCTTTTGCATCTCCAGTGCTTATACTGGAAAAAGAGAGCCACTATCAGATTTGTTAAAGTTGGTGAGGAAAACACGAAATTCTTCCATGCTATGGCTACTGAGAGATATAGGAGGAATTCCATTGCATCTCTCAAGTTAAATGATAGTTCCATCATATCTGATCATGATCAAATTGCTGCATGCTTTTGGGCATCTTTTAAGGATAGAATGGGCACTTCTCTTGGCATTAACATGGCATTTGATTTACAATCTATGCTTCATAAGGTGGAGGGTCTGGATATTCTCACAGAACCTTTTTCTAAGTCTGAAATGGACAAGACTGCTCAGGAAATGCCCACTGACAAAGCTCCTGGTCCTAATGGTTTTAATGGTCTTTTCTTCAAGAAATGATGGCCCATTATCTCCCCTGAATTTTATCAACTTGCTGCTGCTTTCCATGCTGGTCATGCTCAACTTGAGAACATGAACTCATCTTATATTACTCTGATTCCCAAGAAGAGATCACCAGAACAAGTGGGAGATTACAGACCAATATCACTTACTGGGATGGGTCTCAAATTTCTGTCCAAAATGATTGCTAACAGGCTACAGTTGCAGATTGTGAAGTGTCTTCACAAGAATCAGTATGGTTTTATCAAGTCTAGAACCATTCAAGACTGTGTTGGATGGACTCTGGAGTACCTGCACCAATGCCATCAATCCAAGAAACCTATAGTCATTCTCAAGCTGGATTTTGAAAAGGCATTTGACTCTGTGGAACATGAGTCATTTTTCAGATTCTCAAGCATAAAGGCTTCAATGACAGATGGATACTTGTTGGAATTATGCCCTAGAGGCAATAATAAATATAGTTATTATTATAATTCCTGTATCAAGATAATCGTTTATTATCCATGCTATAATTGTATTGAATGAAGACTCATTTACATGTGTGGATACATAGACAAAACACCTTCCCTAGCAAGCCTCTAGTTGGCTAGCCAGTTGATCAAAGATAGTCAGTGTCTTCTGATTATGAACAAGGTGTTGTTGCTTGATAACTGGATCACGTCATTGGGAGAATCACGTGATGGACTAGACCCAAACTAATAGACGTAGCCTGTTGATCGTGTCATTTTGTTGCTACTGTTTTCTGCGTGTCAAGTATATATTCCTATGACCATGAGATCATATAACTCACTGACACCGGAGGAATGCTTTGTGTGTATCAAACGTCGCAACGTAACTGGGTGACTATAAAGATGCTCTACAGGTATCTCCGAAGGTGTTAGTTGAGTTAGTATGGATCAAGACTGGGATTTGTCACTTCGTGTGACGGAGAGGTATCTCGGGGCCCATTCGGTAATACAACATCACACACAAGCCTTGCAAGCAATGTGACTTAGTGTAAGTTACGTGATCTTGTATTACAGAACGAGTAAAGAGACTTGCCGGTAAACGAGATTGAAATAGGTATGCAGATACTGATGATCGAATCTCGGGCAAGTAACATACCGAAGGACGAAGGGAATGACATACGGGATTATATGAATCCTTGGCACTGAGGTTCAAACGATAAGATCTTCGTAGAATATGTAGGATCCAATATGGGCATCCAGGTCCCGCTATTGAATATTGACCGAGGAGTCTCTCGGGTCATGTCTACATAGTTCTCGAACCCGCAGGGTCTGCACACTTAAGGTTCGACGTTGTTTTATGCGTATTTGAGTTATGTGGTTGGTTACCGAATGTTGTTCGGAGTCCCGGATGAGATCACGGACGTCACGAGGGTTTCCGGAATGGTCCGGAAAAGAAGATTGATATATAGGATGACCTCATTTGATTACCGGAAGGATTTTGGAGTTGCCGGGAGTGTACCGGGAATGACGAATGGGTTCCGGGAGTTCACCCGGGGGGGGGGGGGCAACCCACCCCGGGGAAGCCCATAGGCCTTGAGGGTGGCACACCAGCCCTTAGTGGGCTGGTGGGACAGCCCAAAAGGGCCCTATGCGCCTAGGAAAGAAAATCAAAGAGAAAAGAAAAAAAAGGAGGTGGGAAGGGAAGGAAGGACTCCCACCCACCAAACCAAGTCCAACTCGGTTTGGGGGGGGGGGAGCCTTCCCCCTTGGACTCGGCCGACCCCCTTGGGGCTCCTTGAGCCCCAAGGCAAGGTCCCCTCCCTCCCACCTATATATACGGAGGTTTTAGGGCTGTTTTGTGACGACTTTTCCACGGCAGCCCGACCACATACCTCCATGGTTTTTCCACTAGATCGCGTTTCTACGGAGCTCGGGCGGAGCCCTGCTGAGACAAGGTCATCACCAACCTCCGGAGCGCCGTCACATTGCCGGAGAACTCTTCTACCTCTCCGTCTCTCTTGCTGGATCAAGAAGGCCGAGATCATCGTCGAGCTGTACGTGTGCTGAACGCGGAGGTGCCGTCCGTTCGGGACTAGATCGTGGGACTGATCGCGGGATTGTTCGCGGGGCGGATCGAGGGACGTGAGGACGTTCCACTACATCAACCGCGTTCACTAACGCTTCTGCTGTACGGTCTACAAGGGTACGTAGATCAGTCATCCCCTCTCGTAGATGGACATCACCATGATAGGTCTTCGTGCGCGTAGGAAAATTTTGTTTCCCATGCGACGTTCCCCAACAGTGGCATCAAGAGCTAGGTTCATGCGTAGATGTCTTCTCGAGTAGAACACAAAAGTTTTTGTGGGCGGTGATGTGCGTTTTGCTGCCCTCCTTAGTCTTTTCTTGATTCCGCGGTATTGTTGGATTGAAGCGGCTTGGACCGACATTACTCGTACGCTTACGAGAGACTGGTTTCATCGCTACGAGTAACCCCGTTGCTCAAAGATGACTGGCAAGTGTCGGTTTCTCCAACTTTAGTTGAATCGGACTTGACCGAGGAGGTCCTTGGATGAGGTTAAATAGAAACTCATATATCTCCGTTGTGGTGTTTGCGTAAGTAAGATGCGATCCTACTAGATACCCATGGTCACCACGTAAAACATGCAACAACAAAATTAGAGGACGTCTAACTTGTTTTTGCAGGGTATGCTTGTGATGTGATATGGCCAACGATGTGATGTGATATATTGGATGTATGAGATGATCATGTTGTAATAGAAATATCGACTTGCACGTCGATGGTACGGCAACCGGCAGGAGCCATAGGGTTGTCTTCATACTAACGTTTGTGCTTGCAGATGCGTTTACTATTTTGCTAGGATGTAGCTTTAGTAGTAATAGCATGAGTAGCACGACAACCCCGATGGCAACACGTTGATGGAGATCATGGTGTGGCGCCGGTGACAAGAAGGTCGTGCCGGTGCTTTGGTGATGGAGATCAAGAAGCACGTGATGTTGGCCATATCATGTCACTTATGAATTGCATGTGATGTTAATCCTTTTATGCACCTTATTTTGCTTAGAACGACGGTAGCATTATGAGGTGATCTCTCACTAAAATTTCAAGACGAAATTGTGTTCTCCCCGACTGTGCACCGTTGCTACAGTTCGTCGTTTCGAGACACCATGTGATGATCGAGTGTGATAGACTCAACGTTAACATACAACAGGTGCAAAACAGTTGCGCACGCAGAACACTCGGCTTAAGCTTGACGAGCCTAGCATGTGCAGACATGGCCTCGGAACACATGAGACCGAAAGGTCGATCATGAATCATATAGATGATATGATTAGCATAGGGATGCTTACCACTGAAACTATACTCAACTCACGTGATGATCGGACTTGAGCTAGTGTAAGTGGATCATGAACCACTCAAATGACTAGAGAGATGTACTTTTTGAGTGGGAGTTTAGCGTATAATTTGATTAAGTTAAACTCTAATTATCTTGAACATAGTCTAAGTCCACTTTGAATATATTTGTGTTGTAGATCATGGCTCACGCGACAGTCACCCTGAATTTTAATATGTTCCTAGAGAAAGCTAAGTTGAAAGATGATGGAAGCAACTTTGTAGACTGGGCTCGTAATCTTAAGCTAATCTTACAAGCTAGGAAGAAGGATTATGTCCTTAATGCTGCGCTAGGAGATGAACCACCCGCTACGGCTGATCAGGATGTTAAGAACGCTTGGTTAGCACGTAAGGAGGACTACTCAATAGTTCAATGTGCAGTCTTGTATGGCTTAGAACCGGGACTTCAACGTCGCTTTGAGCGTCATGGAGCATTTGAGATGTTCCAGGAGTTGGAGTTTATATTTCAGAAGAACGCCCGGATCGAGAGGTATGAGACCTCCGATAAATTCTATGCTTGCAAGATGGAGGAAAACTCGTCTGTCAGTGAACATGTGCTCAAAATGTCTGGGTACTCAAACCGTCTAGCTGAGCTGGGGATTGAACTCCCGCAAGAAGCTATCACTGACAGAATTCTTCAATCACTGCCGCCAAGCTATAAAGGCTTTGTGTTGAACTACAACATGCAAGGGATGAACAAGTCTCCCGGCGAGTTGTTTGCGATGCTGAAAGTCGCAGAGTCTGAACTCCGTAAAGAGCATCAAGTGTTGATGGTGAGCAAGACCACTAGTTTCAAGAGAAACGGCAAAGGCAAGAAGGGCAATTCGAAGAAGAGCGGCAAGCCTGTTGCCAATCCGCCGAAGAAACCCAAGGCTGGACCTAAGCCTGAAACAGAGTGCTTCTATTGCAAGGGTATGGGACACTGGAAGCGCAATTGCCCCAAGTATCTGGCAGATAAGAAGGCGGGCAAAGAAAAATCAGGTATATTTGATATACATGTTATTGATGTGTACTTAACCGGCTCTCGTAGTAGTGCCTGGGTATTCGATACCGGTTCTGTTGCTCACATTTGCAACTCGAAGCAGGAACTGCGGAATAGACGAAGGCTGGCGAAAGACGAAGTGACGATGCGCGTAGGAAATGGTTCCAAGGTTGATGCAATCGCCGTCGGCACAGTGTCACTTCAGCTACCATCGGGATTAGTGATGAACTTAAATCATTGTTATTTAGTGCCTGCGTTGAGCATGAACATTATATCTGGATCTTGTTTATTGCGAGACGGTTACTCTTTTAAGTCTGAGAATAATGGTTGTTCTATTTCTATGAGTAACATCTTTTATGGTCATGCACCTAATGTGAGAGGATTGTTCATATTGAATCTTGATAGCGATACACATATACATAACATTGAGACCAAAAGAGTTAGAGTTAACAATGATAGCGCCATATTTTTGTGGCACTGACGCTTAGGTCATATTGGTGTAAAGCGCATGAAGAAACTCCATGCTGATGGACTTTTGGAGTCACTTGACTTTGATTCACTTGACACGTGCGAACCATGCCTCATGGGCAAGATGACTAAGACTCCGTTCTCCGGAACAATGGAGCGTGCATGTGACTTGTTGGAAATCATACATACCGATGTGTGTGGTCCGATGAGCGTGGAGGCACGCAACGGATATCGTTATTTTCTCACCTTCACTGACGATTTGAGTAGATATGGTTATGTCTACTTGATGAAGCACAAGTCTGAAACATTTGAAAAGTTCAAGCAATTTCAGAGTGAAGTTGAAAATCATCGTAACAAGAAGATCAAGTTCCTACGGTCTGATCGTGGGGGTGAATATCTAAGTGTCGAGTTTGGTGCTCACTTAAGACAATATGGAATTGTTTCACAGTTGACACCGCTTGGAACACCACAGCGTAATGGTGTGTCCGAACATCGTAATCGTACTTTGTTAGAGATGGTGCGATCTATGATGTCTCTTACGGATTTGCCGTTATCATTTTGGGGTTATGCATTAGAAACAGCTGCATTCACTTTAAATAGGGCACCATCAAAATCCGTTGAGACGACACCATATGAACTGTGGTATGGCAAAAGGCCAAAGTTGTCGTTTCTTAAAGTTTGGGGATGTGATGCTTATGTCAAAAAGATTCAGCCTGAAAAGCTGGAACCCAAAGCGGAAAGCTGCATCTTCATAGGTTACCCAAAAGAGATAGTTGGGTACACCTTCTATCTCAAATCCGAGGGCAAAGTGTTTGTTGCTAAAAACGGAGCTTTTCTTGAGAAGGAGTTTCTCTCGAGAGAATTGAGTGGGAGGAAGATAGAACTTGACGAGGTTGTCGAACCTCTCATCCCTCTGGATGGTGGCGCAGGGCAGGGGGAAACCTCTGTCGTTGTAACACCGGTTGAGGAGGAAGTTAATGATGATGATCATGAAACTCCGGTTCAAGTTTCTGTCGAACCACGCAGGTCGATGAGACCACGTGCTGCTCCAGCGTGGTACGGTAATCCCGTCTTATCAATCATGTTGTTGGACAACAATGAACCTGCAAATTATGAAGAAGCAATGGTGGGCCCAGATTCCAACAAATGGCTAGAAGCCATGAAGTCCGAGATAGGATCCATGTATGAGAACAAAGTATGGACTTTGGAGGTACTACCTGAGGGCCGCAAGGCTATTCGGAACAAATGGATCTTTAAGAGGAAGACGGACGCTGACGGCAATGTGACCGTTTATAAAGCTCGACTTGTGGCAAAGGGTTTTTCACAAGTTCAAGGAGTTGACTACGATGAGACTTTCTCACCCGTAGCGATGCTTAAGTCCGTCAGAATCATGTTCGCAATAGCTGCATTTTTCGATTATGAAATCTGGCAGATGGATGTCAAAACGGCGTTCCTTAACGGTTTCCTTAAGGAAGAATTGTATATGATGCAACCCGAAGGTTTTGTCGATCCTAAGAATGCTAACAAGGTGTGCAAGCTCCAGCGATCCATTTATGGACTGGTGCAAGCATCTCGGAGTTGGAACAAACGCTTTGATGAAGTGATCAAAGCATTTGGGTTTATACAAGTGGTTGGAGAATCTTGTATTTACAAGAAAGTGAGTGGGCGCTCTGTGGCGTTTCTAATATTATATGTGGATGACATATTGCTGATTGGAAACAACGTGGAGTTTTTAGAGAGCATAAAGTATTACTTGAATAAAAGTTTCTCTATGAAGGACCTAGGAGAAGCTGCTTACATTCTAGGCATTAAGATCTATAAGGATAGATCAAAACGCCTGATAGGACTCTCACAAAGCACATACCTTGATAAAGTTTTGAAGAGGTTCAAAATGGAACAGTCCAAGAAAGGGTTCTTGCCAGTTTTACAAGGTACAAGATTGAGTAAGACTCAGTGCCCAACAACTGATGTAGATAGAGAGCATATGCGCTCCGTCCCCTATGCTTCAGCCATAGGTTCTATCATGTATGCAATGCTATGCACTAGACCGGATGTTAGCCTGGCCATAAGTATGGCAGGTAGGTTCCAGAGTAATCCAGGAGTGGATCACTGGACAACGGTCAAGAATATCCTGAAGTACCTCAAAAGGACTAAGGAGATGTTTCTCGTGTATGGAGGTGACGAAGAGCTCGCCGTAAAAGGTTACGTCGATGCAAGATTTGACACAGATCCGGACGACTCTAAGTCGCAAACCGGATACGTATCTATTCTTAATGGGGGTGCGGTAAGTTGGTGCAGTTCCAAGCAAAGCGTCGTAGCAGATTCTACATGTAAAGCGGAGTACATGGCTGCCTCGGAGGCGGCTAAGGAGGGTGTCTGGATGAAGCAGTTCATGACGGATCTTGGAGTGGTGCCAAGTGCACTGAATCCAGTAACCTTGTTCTGTGACAACACGGGAGCCATTGCCTTAGCAAAGGAACCACGGTTTCACAAGAAGACCAGACACATTAAACGATGCTTCAGCCTCATCCGCGACTACGTCGAGGGAGAGGACGTAAATATATGCAAAGTGCACACGGATCTGAATGTAGCAGACCCGCTGACTAAACCTCTTCCACGGCCAAAGCATGATCAACACCAGAACTGTATGGGTGTTAGATTTATTACAATGTAATTCGCATGATGATGTGAGGGCTAGATTATTGACTCTAGTGCAAGTGGGAGACTGTTGGAATTATGCCCTAGAGGCAATAATAAATATAGTTATTATTATAATTCCTGTATCAAGATAATCGTTTATTATCCATGCTATAATTGTATTGAATGAAGACTCATTTACATGTGTGGATACATAGACAAAACACCTTCCCTAGCAAGCCTCTAGTTGGCTAGCCAGTTGATCAAAGATAGTCAGTGTCTTCTGATTATGAACAAGGTGTTGTTGCTTGATAACTGGATCACGTCATTGGGAGAATCACGTGATGGACTAGATCCAAACTAATAGACGTAGCCTGTTGATCGTGTCATTTTGTTGCTACTGTTTTCTGCGTGTCAAGTATTTATTCCTATGACCATGAGATCATATAACTCACTGACACCGGAGGAATGCTTTGTGTGTATCAAACGTCGCAACGTAACTGGGTGACTATAAAGATGCTCTACAGGTATCTCCGAAGGTGTTAGTTGAGTTAGTATGGATCAAGACTGGGATTTGTCACTCCGTGTGACGGAGAGGTATCTCGGGGCCCATTCGGTAATACAACATCACACACAAGCCTTGCAAGCAATGTGACTTAGTGTAAGTTACGTGATCTTGTATTACAGAACGAGTAAAGAGACTTGCCGGTAAACGAGATTGAAATAGGTATGCGGATACTGATGATCGAATCTCGGGCAAGTAACATACCGAAGGACGAAGGGAATGACATACGGGATTATATGAATCCTTGGCACTGAGGTTCAAACGATAAGATCTTCGTAGAATATGTAGGATCCAATATGGGCATCCAGGTCCCGCTATTGGATATTGACCGAGGAGTCTCTCGGGTCATGTCTACATAGTTCTCGAACCCGCAGGGTCTGCACACTTAAGGTTCGACGTTGTTTTATGCGTATTTGAGTTATGTGGTTGGTTACCGAATGTTGTTCGGAGTCCCGGATGAGATCACGGACGTCACGAGGGTTTCCGGAATGGTCTGGAAAAGAAGATTGATATATAGGATGACCTCATTTGATTACCGGAAGGTTTTCGGAGTTGCCGGGAGTGTACCGGGAATGACGAATGGGTTCCGGGAGTTCATCGGGGGGGGGGGGGGCAACCCACCCCGGGGAAGCCCATAGGCCTTGAGGGTGGCACACCAGCCTTAGTGGGCTGGTGGGACAGCCCAAAAGGACCCTATGCGCCTGGGAAAGAAAATCAAAGAGAAAAGAAAAAAAAGGAGGTGGGAAGGGAAGGAAGGACTCCCACCCACCAAACCAAGTCCAACTCGGTTTGTGGGGGGGGGGAGCCTTCCCCCTTGGACTCGGCCGACCCTCTTGGGGCTCCTTGAGCCCCAAGGCAAGGTCCCCTCCCTCCCACCTATATATACGGAGGTTTTAGGGCTGTTTTGAGACGACTTTTCCACGGTAGCCCGACCACATACCTCCACGGTTTTTCCTCTAGATCGCGTTTCTGCGGAGCTCGGGCAGAGCCCTGCTGAGACTTGGTCATCACCAACCTCCGGAGCGCCGTCACGCTGCCGGAGAACTCTTCTACCTCTTCATCTCTCTTGCTTGATCAAGAAGGCCGAGATCATCGTCGAGCTGTACGTGTGCTGAACGCGGAGGTGCCGTCCGTTCGGTACTAGATCGTGGGACTGATCGCGGGATTGTTCGCGGGGCGGATCGAGGGACGTGAGGATGTTCCACTACATCAACCGCGTTCACTAACGCTTCTGCTGTACGGTCTACAAGGGTACGTAGAATACTCATCCCCTCTCGTAGATGGACATCACCATGATAGGTCTTCGTGCGCGTAGGAAAATTTTGTTTCCCATGCGACGTTCCCCAACAATACTTTGGGTCAAGCAGCTACTAACTTCTGGCTCATCTTCGGTCCTGATCAATGGTGTGCCTGGAAAGAAGTTCATGTGCAAGAAAGGAGTCAGGCAGGGAGATCCTATGTCCCCACTGCTCTTTGCTATTGCTGCTGACTTTTTACAGACTCTGGTTAACCAACTGCTGGTGGAGGGTCAGATTCAGCTGCCCATACCTTCTGATGATAAGGATTTCCCCATAGTGCAATATGCTGATGATACCCTGATCATCCTACATGCTGATAAACCTCAATTGTTACAATTCAAGAAAATGCTCTTACTTTTCTCCCAATCCACTGGATTACAGGTGAATTATCAAAAATCTGCCCTTCTACCTGTCAACACTCCTCCACAGCAACTCCAGGACCTGGCAGACTCCATTGGCTGCAAAGTGGGATCTTTGCCCTTCACATACCTTGGCCTACTAGTTGGGACAACTAAACCAAGAATCATTGATCTCATGCCACTGGTTGATAACATGGAAAGAAGACTCAGTGCTAGTTCATCTTTTCTAGCTCAGGGGGGAAGGTTACAGTATTTAAACTCAGCACTGTCTTCTGTGCCTATCTTCTTTCTATGCAGTCTGGATATCCCACCAGGCATACTGAAGCAGCTTGAAAGAATTCAAAGGCAATGTCTATGGAGGAAAAATGGGCAAGATCATGCACCCTCTCTTGCTGCCTGGCAACTGGTGTGCAGACCTAAAAATAAAGGGAGGGGGGGGGGGGTTAGGTATTATGAACCTAGCAATCCAGAATGAAGCACTCCTGCTCAAGCATGTTGATAAATTTCTAAATCATGCTGATATCCCATGGGTTCACTTGATTTGGAACACTTACTATCATGACACAATACCTCAGGGAAATGCCCTTTGTGGTTCTTTTTGGTGGAAGGATATTTGTAAACGGCTTGACAAATTCAGATCAGTTACATATGTTCAGCCTAACAAGGGTGACTCCTTCGTGTTTTGGTCTAACTCCTGGTTGATTGGAAACTCCACTAGGCCCCTGGCTGCTAGATTCCAAAGACTTTTTTTCTTTTGTGGCTGATCCTTTCTGCACAGCTCAACAGGTCTTTACAGCCTTTTATGATGACAGCATGCTCTCTATGTTCCACTTGCCACTGTCTGCTCAAGCTTACCAGGAGCTGCTTTCAGTCCAATCTTTGCTTCAAGACCTGGATATTGATCATCAGGCCTCTGACAGATGGGTATGGGGAAAAGATGCTAAGGCCTACATAGCCAAGAGATACTATACTCACATTCAAAGCAGTATTACACCAAACCCTTTACTCAACTGGATGTGGAAAAGCTGTTGTACCATGAAGATTAAGATGTTTGCCTGGATGCTCATCATGGACAGGCTTAACCCTCAAGACATGCTTGAACAGCGTCACTGGAATGTTTCCGACTCCAATCTCTGTGTTCTATGCCATGCTCGAGTCAAGAAAGACAGAGATCACTTATTCTTCACCTGTCTTTTCAGTACCAGGGTCTGGAATTACGTGCAGATCACATGGCAGGGTCCATCCATGTGGAGTGCTACTGTAGCTGCTAAAGGAGACTTCCATAACCCCTTCTTTGCTGAGGTGGTCTTCACTGCATGTTGGAACATCTGGACTATCAGAAATGCAAAGGTATTTAACCAGGAGCAGCCAAAGTTCAGAAAATGGAGATTTGGCTTCATCCATGACATTTCCCTGTTAGCTCATAGAATTAAGGCTAGTTTCAGGGATGATCTCCTTAAATGGGTTTCCTTTTTGCCTCCTTGAGGTTTGTAGCCTTAGCTCCTCTTCCCATTTGTACATTATAATTTCTTCTTGTACATACTGCTCTTATATATGGGAATAAAAGAAAAAAGGTTGTGGGGGGTTTTCCCTACAGTAGCCGGTCAAAAAAAGAACCTTATTGAGAATTAACAACCAATAGCCTTTAGTCATTGAAGCAATTGCAATTTATCATAACATCGAAAAGAGCCAAATAAGACCTTGTAAAGCAAATCCACATACTCAATCATCCTTTCGTCTCCTATAATTGCTAAAACTCACGTGGTACTCATGAGATCAAAGTTTCAGTCGGACACAGAGAAAGATAGGGGCTTATAGTTTCGCCTCCCAACTATTTACCTCAAGGGTAATGTCAGCAATAATAATTCATGAATACTTACTTCCAAGTTGACATATGAATATAGATCTTTCCCTAGCATATGACGTTAGCCAAGATAAAGGCGAAATAAGGAATTGGTGTAGATCACCATGACTCTTTCAAGGGCAAAAAAGTAAAGGTACAAGATAGGCCCTTCGCAGAGGGAAGCAGAGGTTGTCATGCGCTTTGGGGGTTTGGATGTGTGTCCTCTTAGTGTGAAGGAACGTCATTTTATATTGCCTCCTGTGATAAAGAACTTTATTATGCAGTCTGTCGCTTTTATGTCTTCCTCATCACAGGTTCATACAAAGCTTATTTTCCACCCACTAATAGATCATACATATTTAGGGAGCAATTTTCATTGCTTGCACCGATGACAACTTACTTGAGGGATCTTATTCAATCCATAGGTAGGTATGGTGGACTCTCATGGCAAAACTGGGTTAAAGGTTTATGGATGCACAAGTAGTATCTCTACTTGGTGCGGAAGTTTTGGCTGATATGGGGTGGAAGCAAGCGTCACATGCTAAGGGATCTCTAGTCATATAACATTGCTCTGAACCAAGCAAACATAATTCATTATGTTGTCTTCCTTGTCCAACATCTACTTCTAAGCATGCAATAGTTTAATGAGTGTTCACAATCATAGATGGTGTCAAAGATGATATATTTATATGTTAACCTCTCTTTCTTTATTACTTCCTATTAATTGCAGCAATGACCAAGGTCTACGTTTGTGCACCCACAACAAGTTTCAATCAACATTCTTTTTATATGTGGAGCCATCATTTCCCATAAGATCATTACATGATCTTTCATGCTTTTGTTCTTTTATCATTCTTTTCTTTCAGATCATGGCATGAAGCAAGGCCCTTAACTAAAACACTCTTTATTATATGACTCATGAACTCGAATACATCGAGGGTGACACAAAGCAAAACTCAAGCCTAGAACACTAAGAACTTTATTCTATTAGAGAAATATAAAACCAAAAAGGATCGAACTAAGAAAAGGTAAAGGCAAAAGATGTGATGGTGATACGATACCGGGGCAACTCCCCCAAGCTTGGCACAAGCCAAGGGGATTGCCCATACCCGTGCTTAATTGTCTTCCTTCGGAGGTGATGGTGGTGGAGTTGTTGCACCCTGGGTTTGATCCTCCGTCTTCCAAGGCATAGGTGCTCCATCATGGAAAGATGATCGAGTGTCCGGAATCCTCAAATCTGCAGCCAACCGTATTGATTTAAATCTATACTCATACTCACAGTTTTGGTTTTGCAGGTCATAGATCTGGGCTTGGAGGTGATCAATTCTGTCATAGAGCCTGGAGAGGTGCTTCCCGATGTCATTGGCATCGATCTTGTGCTTTTGTCTGCACAACAGCTCGAAACGAAAACAGAGGAAATTTGCATGATACGAGGGTCAGACCTTTCGGGAGAATACATAATGATTTTTTCCTGACTAGAAGGAGTATTCCGCAAGAAAACGGAGTCCGGGAGGCACATGAGGTGGTCACAAGCCCCCCAGGCGCGGCCAGGGGGGTGGCCCGCGCCTGGCAGGCTTGTCGCCTCCTCGTGCGCTTTCTGGACTACTTTAAATTTTTCTATTTTTCTAAAAATTCCAAAACGGAGAAAAATTTCTACTCGAAAAGTTTTGGAGTCGGTTTACTTACCGAATCACATACCCCTTTGTTTTTGGAGTCTGAAACAGGCTGATAAATATCCCTTATGTACTCCTCTGGAGTTATGGTACTGATAGTATTGCTTTCAACATTTATGGGAGTACCTGAGATATAATACTTGATCCTTTGCCCATTTACCACTCTCGGAAAATTACCTTCCGTGTTGTTGATCTTGATGGCACCGGAACGATATACATCCTCAACAATGTAGGGACCTTCCCATTTAGAGAGAAGCTTGCCTGCAAAAAATCTTAAACGAGAATTATATAGCAAGACATAATCACCTACATTGAACTCACGTTTTTGTATCCTTTTATCATGCCACCTCTTAACCTTTTCTTTAAACAACTCGGTATTTTCATATGCCTGAGCTCTCCATTCATCAAGCGAGCTAATATCAAATAACCTCTTCTCACCAACAAGTTTGAAATCAAAGTAGAGCTCTTTGATTGCCCAATAAGTCTTATGCTCTAGCTCAAGAGGTAAATGACATGCTTTACCATAAACCATTTTGTACGGAGACATGCCCATGGGATTCTTATAAGCAGTTCTATAAGCCCACAGTGCATCATCAAGCTTCTTAGACCAATTCTTTCCAGACCTATTAACAGTCTTTTGTAGAATTAGTTTAATTTCTCTATTACTTAGCTCTACTTGACCACTGGACTGAGGATGATAGGGAGATGCAACTCTATGGTTAACATCATACTTAGCAAGCGTTTTACGGAAAGCACCATGAATAAAATGTGAACCACCATCAGTCATTAGATATCTAGGGACTCCAAATCTAGGGAAAATAACTTCTTTAAGCATCCTGATAGAAGTGTTGTGATCAGCACTAGTAGTTGGGATAGCTTCTACCCACTTAGTAACGTAATCAACAACAACTAGGATATGAGTATACCCATTGAATTTTGTAAAAGGTCCCATATAATCTAAACCCCAAACATCAAATGGTTCAATGACAAGTGAATAATTCATAGGCATTTCCTGATGTTTACTGATATTACCTATTCTTTGACATTCATCACAAGACAAGACAAACTTATGGGCATCCTTGAAGAGAGTGGGCCAATAGAAACCTGATTGCAATACCTTGTGTGCAGTTCTATCTCCCACATGGTGTCCTCCGTAAGCCTCGGAGTGACACTTCTATATGATCTATCCCTGTTCATGTTCATGTACACAATGTCCAATAACACCATCTACTCCTTCCTTATAAAGGTGAGAATCATCCCAAAAGTATTGTCTCAAATCAAAGAATAATTTCTTCTTTTGCTGGTATGTGAAACTAGGTGGTATATATTTGGCAACGATATAATTTGCATAATCAGCATACCACGGTGTACTACGTGAAGCATTAATGACATTCAATTGCTCACCAGGAAAGCTATCATCAATAGGTTGTGGGTCATCAAGAACATTCTCCAACCTAGACAAGTTATCTGCTACGGGGTTCTCAGCACCCTTCCTATCAACAACATGCAAATCAAATTCTTGTAGCAAGAGAACCCATCTGATAAGTCTAGGTTTAGCATCTTTCTTTTCCATAAGATACTTAATAGTAGCATGATCAGTGTTAATAGTCACCTTGGAATCAACAATGTAAGACCTGAACTTTTCACATGCAAACACGACTACTAAAAATTCCTTTTCAGTAGTAGCATAGTTTCTTTGGGCACTATCTAGAGTTTTACTAGCATAATGAATAACATTCAACTTCTTATCAACTCTTTGTCCCAGGACAGCACCAACAACATAATCACTAGCATCACACATGATTTAAAAAGGTAAGTTCCGATCAGGTGGTTGAACGATAGGTGCACTTATCAAGGCCTTCTTAAGTATTTCGAAGGCTTCCTCACAATCATCGTCAAAAACAAAAGGAATATCCTTTTGCAAGAGATTGGTAAGAGGCATAGAAATCTTAGAAAAGTCCTTAATGAACCTTCTATAGAAACCAGCATGACCAAGGAAACTTCTTATACCTTTGATATCTGTAGGGCATGGCATTTTCTCGATCGCATCAACCTTAGCCTTATCGACTTCAATACCTCTTTCAGAAATTTTATGTCCTAAGATGATGCCTTCATTAACCATAAAGTGGCACTTCTCCCAATTCAAGACAAGATTGGTATCTTTACATCTCTGCAAAACTCGATCAAGGTTGCTGAGGCAATCATCAAAAGAAGACCCATAAACGGAGAAGTCATCCATGAAAAGCTCAACAATATTTTCACAAAAGTCAGAGAATATAGCCATCATACATCTTTGAAAGGTAGCAGGTGCAGTACATAAGCCAAAAGGCATACGTCTGTAAGCAAAGGTACCGAAGGGGCAGGTGAAAGTGGTTTTATCCTGATCAGATTGTGCAACAGGTATTTGGGAGAAACCAGAATAACCATGTAGAAAGTAGAAGTGTGTGTGTTTAGACAGTCTTTCTAGCATTTGGTCGATAAAAGGCAAAGGGTAATGATCTTTCCTAGTGGCTTTATTCAATTTCCTAAAATCGATCACCATCCTATAGCCAGTAATAATCCTCTGTGGGATCAATTCATCCTTATCATTAGGGACAACGGTAATACCTCCCTTCTTAGGGACGCAATGCACCGGACTCGCCCAATCACTATGAGCAACATGATAGATAATACCTGCTTCCAGGAGTTTTAGTATTTCTTTTCTTACTACCTCTTTCATCTTAGGATTTAATCTTCGTTGATGATAGACAACTGGTTTGGAATCAGGATCGATTTTAATTTTGTGCTGGCATAGAGTGGGACTAATGCCCTTAAGATCATCAAGAGTATATCCAATAGCAGCACGGTGCTTCCTTAGAGTTTTTAGTAACTTCTTTTCTTCATGCTCTGAGAGGCTAGCACTAATAATAATAGGATATATCTCTTTTTCATCAAGATAAGCATACTTAAGAGTATCAGGCAACTGTTTAAGCTCGAACACATGATCACCCTTTGGTGGGGGTGGATCTCCAAGCAGTTCAACAGGCAAATTATTCTTAAGGATAGGATGTTGTTCAAAGATAACTCTATCTATCTCATTCCTTTCATCCATATGCATATCATTTTCATGCTCAAGCAAATATTGCTCTAAAGGATCAGTAGGAGGCACATCGATAGAAGCTAGAGCAATAATTTCATCCTTACTAGGCAACTCTTTTTCATGAGGTTGTCTACCAAACTTGGAGAAATTGAACTCATGTGAACACCTTCAAAGCCAACAGTGACAGTTTGCTTCTCACAGTCAATATGAGCATTGGCAGTATTGAGGAAAGGTCTGCCAAATATGATGGGACAAAAGCTATCTTGTGTGGTATCAAGAACAAGAAAATCAGCAGGATTCTTCGTTTTACCACACAAGACTTCAACATCTCTAACAATTCCCAAAGGGCAGATAGTATCTCTACTGGCAAGCTCAATAGTGACATCAATAGGTTCCATCTCAACGGATGCAATCTCGTCTTTAATTTCATTATATAGGGATTGAGGTATTGCACTAACACTAGCACCCACGTCACATAAACCATGATAACAATGATCTCCTATCTTAACAGAAACAACAGGCATGCCAACAACAGGCCTATGCTTGTCTCTAGCATGTGGTTTAGCAATTCTAGCAGCATCTTCACATAAGTGAATATCATGGCCCTCAACATTGTCGGACAGGAGATCTTTGATAATAGCAATGCTAGGTTCAACTACAATTTGCTCAGAGGGAGTAGGTGTTCTAATGTAGCCACTACGTATCACAGTTGAAACTTTAGAATGATCCTTTATCCTAACAGGGAAAGGTGGTTTCTCAATGTAAGCACTGGGAACAATAGGATCATTATAAGCAACGACTTTCTCTTCAACTGGATTGGGTTTAACTACATTGACTTCTAAGGGAGGATGATATTTAAACCACTTCTCTTTAGGTAGATCAATATGAGCAGCAAATGATTCACACAATGAAGCTACTATCTCAGAGTCAAGTCCATATTTAGCGCTAAAATCACAAAAAGTATTTGTTTCAACAAAGGATTTAACGCAATCAAACTTCAGATTCATACCTGACTCCTTACCTTCATCAAACTCCCAATCTTCAGAGTTGCATTTAATTCTTTCCAATAAATTCCATTTGAAGTCAATATCTCTCTTCATAAAAGAACCGCTACAAGAAGTGTCAAGCACGGTGCGATTATCATGAGAAAGCCGAGCATAGAAGTTCTGAATGATAATTTCTCTCGAGAGCTCATGGTTGGGGCATGAATATAACATTGTTTTAAGCCTCCCCCAAGCTTGAGCTATACTTTCTCTGTCACGAGGCCAAAAATTATAAATATAATTCCGATCACGATGTACTAAATGCATAGGATAAAACCTTTGATGAAATTCCAATTTCAATCGGTTGTAGTTCCATGATCCAGTATCATCACATAGCCTATACCATGTCAATGCTTTATCCCTCAAAGATAAGGGAAATACCTTCTTATTGACCTCATCCTTGGGCAAACCTGCAAGCTTAAATAAACCACAAACTTCATCTACATAGATTAGATGCAAGTCGGGATGTGATGTTCCATCTCGTGTAAAAGGATTAGCCAGCAGTTTCTCAAGCATACCCGAAGGAAATTCATAGCAAATCTTTTCAGTAGGTGCAGCAGGTTGAGGAGAAACTCCTTGTGCTTCTATTCGAGGTGAAGATACCCCGAACAAGCTCCTCAAAGGATTAGTTTCCATAGTAACAAGTGACAATAAATTTCAGCACACTATATAAATGTTTCCTTACCAAATTCCACTTACCAAAGACGCTTCACTCCCCGGCAACGGCGCCAGAAAGGAGTCTTGATGACACACAAGTGTAGGGGATCTATCTAGTCCTTTCGATGAGTAAGAGTGTCGAACCCAACGAGGAGCAGAAGGATCTGACAAGTGGTTTTCAACAAGGTATTCTCTGCAAGCACTGAAATTATCGGTAACAGATAGTTGTGTGATAAGATGATTCGTAGCAAGTAGCAAGTAACAATAGTAACAAAGGTGCAGCAAAGTGGCCCAATCCGTTTTGTAGCAAGGGACAAGCCTGTACAAACTCTTATATGAGGTAAAGCGCTCCCGAGGACACATGGGAATTTCTGTCAAGCTAGTTTTCATCATGTTCATATGATTTGCGTTAGCTACTTTGATAGTTTGATATGTGGGTGGACCAGTGCTTGGGTGCTGTCCTTACTTGGACAAACATCCCACTTATGATTAACCCCTCTCGCAAGCATCTGCAACTACGAAAGAAGAATTAAGACAAAGTCTGACCATAGCATTAAACTAGTGGATCCAAATCAGCCCCCTACGAAGCAACGCATAAACTAGGGTTTAAGCTTCTGTCACTCTAGCAACCCATCATCTACTTACTACTTCCCAATGCCTTCCGCTAGGCCCAAATAATGGTGAAGTGTTATGTAGTCGACGTTCACATAACACCACTAGAGGAAAAACAACATACAACGCATCAAAATATCGAACGAATACCAAATTCACATGACTACTTATAGCATGACTTATCCCATGTCCTCAGGAACAAAAGTGACTACTCACAAAGCATAATTATGTTCATGACCAGAGAGGTATTGAGTAGCATCAAAGATTTGAACATATAATCTTCCACCAAGTAATCCAACTAGCATCAACTACAAAGAGTAATTAACACTACTAGTAACCTTAGAAGTACCAATCGGAGTCGCGAGACGGAGATTGGTTACAAGAGATGAACTAGGGTTTGGAGATGAGATGGTGCTGATGAAGATGTTGATGGTGATGAGTCCCCTCCGATGAGAGGAGTGTTGGTGATGACGATGGCGATGATTTCCCCCTCCCGGAGGGAAGTTTCCCCGGCAGGACGACCTGCCGGAGCTCTAGATTGGTTCTGCTCAAGTTCCGCCTCGTGGCGGCGGCGATTCCTCCCGAAAGCCTCCTCCTGATTTTTTCTGGAAAAAAACCCTCCTGATAGCAAAAGAGGGGAGCCAAAGGGCCAACAGAGAGCCCACAAGCCCCCTAGGCGCGGCCAGGGGGTAGGCCGCGCCTAGCAGGCTTGTGGCCTCCTGGTGGCTCCCCTTTGGTACTTCTTCCGCCCAGTATTTTTTATAAATTCCAAAATAATTCCTCATTGATTTTCACGGATTTTGGAGTTGCGCATAATAGCTATCTCAAACTTGCTTCTTTTTCAGGCCAGAATACCAGCTGCCGGCATTCTCCCTCTGCATGTAAACCTTGCAAAATAAGAGAGAAAAGGCATAAGTATTGTACCGTGAAGTGTAATAATAGCCCATAAAGCGATAAATATCAACATAAAAGCATGATGCAAAATGGACGTATCAATCCTCACTTCCTATATATAATTATTTACCTCCGTACTATTCCAGAGCTCCTCGTGACGTCTGAGATCTCATCCGGGACTCCGAACTACCTTCGGTAACCTCGTATAACAATTCCCTATAACCCTAGCGTCATCGAACCTTAAGTGTGTAGACCCTACGGGTTCGGGAGGCATGCAGACATGACCGAGACACCTCTCCGGCCAATAACCAGCAGCGGGGTCTGGATACCCATGGTGGCTCCCGCATGTTCCACGATGATCTCATCGGATGAACCACGATGTCAAGGATTCAATCAATCCCGTATACAATTCCCTTTGTCTACCGGTATAGAACTTGCCCAAGATTCGGTCGTCGGTATCCCCATACTTTGTTCAATCTCGTTTCCTGCAAGTCTCTTTACTCGTTCCGTAGCACATCATCTAGTGACTAACTCCTTAGTCACATTGAGCTCATTATGATGATGTTCTATCGAGTGGGCCCAGAGATACCTCTTTGTTACACAGAGTGACAAATAGATCTTGATTCGTACCAGCCCAATAGATACTTTCGGAGATACCCGTAGTGCACCTTTATAGTCACCCAGTTACGTTATGACGTTTGATACACCCAGAGCACTCCTACGGTATCCGGGAGTTGCACAATCTCACGGTCGAAGGTAAATATACTTGACATTAGAAAAGCTTTAGCATACGAACAACACGATCTAGTGCTATGCTTAGGATTTGGTCTTGTCCATCACATCATTCTCCTAATGATGTGATCCCGTTATCAATGACATCCAATGTCCATGATCAGGAAACCATGATCATCTATTGATCAACGAGCTAGCTAACTAGAGGCTTGCTAGGGACATATTGTGATCTATTTATCAACACATGTATTATTGTTTCCTGTTAATACAATTATAGCATGAACAATAAACAATTATCATGAATAAGGAAATATGATAATAACCATTTTATTATTGCCTCTAGGGCATATTTCCAACACTATGGACGGTACCCGTGGATTCGGCCCGACGTGGAGTGTGATTGATTGGTGGAGGGGGAGTAAAAACTTTACTATTCTGTTTGGGAACCGCCTATAATGTATTTAGCATGGAAGATATTGAGATCTCTTAGTTGTTACGTTGACAATGAAATCATACCACCCAAAATTTTGATTTATCTCTGTTTTAAAAGCTCAAGTTCTGGCACCTCTGCAAATCAATTATTCCCTCTGCGAAGGGCCTATCTAATTTACTTTACTATTGAGTCATACTCTTCTTATAAAAAAGGCACCAACCATAGAGAGCATAATTGTTATTCTGAGTGTGATGTGCATTGTTCCAAAGTACCACATTGTCTAATACATGATTGTGATATTACTCATTCTCAAATATTTATTTCTAGTCTCCTTTAAGACTCTGAAGGAGCGTCTACATTTATATTTTGCTTCACTCTTGGGGCTAGCAAGATACCACTCTAGTATGTCCGAATCATGTGCATTGTGATCTCGTCATGATTTTCGGTTGCATATTGTTCATTCTTAGTTGTTTAAAACTCTTCACATGATCAAAGGATTGCTTCGTGCATTATCTTTGTAGCATTTCTTCAATACTTGTTGGACTTGTTCGTCGTGCATGCTTATATACATCTGATGAAGCAAAATAGTTTGTCAAAGTTTTCTTTGTCGCGTCCAGTTCGTTGAACTAAATTTCTTGAGGACAAGCAATATGCTAAGCTTGTGGGAGTTGATCCGTCTCAAACGTATCGACTTTTCCAAACACTTTTGCTATTGTTTTGGCCTCATTCTTGCACGATTTCAATGAAACTAACCCGGACTGACGCTGTTTTCAGCAGAGCTGCCTGTATGGTTTTCTTGTGTGCAGAAAAATGGATTTTTAGGCGTCCCGGGAAATTCCAATAAAAGTAGAGAAATCCACGCACCGGGAGGAACCCTGGGCCAGAGGGGGCCACCAGGCCTCCAGGCGACCTGTGGGCGCGGCCTGCCCCCTGGCCGCGCCGGGAGGCCGCCTGGGTGGGGTCCACCTCCTCTGGTGCCCTACCTTGGCTCCGATTTTTACCCATGATGGAGAAATCCATGAACAGAAGTCGTTTTGCAAGTTCTCGACGCGGAGCCGCCGCCACCCTCGGTTCTTCTCCGGGAGAGCTAATCTGGAGGCTGCATTGGCCTCCGGAGAGGGGAAATCGTCGCCATCGTCATCACCATCACCACTCCATCACCCTTCCATGGGTTCCCCCATCATGTGTGAGTAATTCCGTGTTGTAGGTGAAGGGGATGGTAGGGATTGGATGAGTTAGATCATGTAATAGTTCGTCGGATTGTTGGGGGCATGTTGCCTATCATCTACTATGGTGTTTATCATCTTTGCTACTACTTGTTACTCTTAATGCTTGTCACTTAGGGCCCGAGTGCCATGATTTCAGATCTGAATACCTTATGTTTTCATGAATATATTTGTGTTCTTGATCCTATCTATGAGTAGTATGCACCTATTTTTAGTCCGGAACCAGCGATCCAATGGTGACAGCTTGGGACACCAAAGGGGATAGACTATAGTCTGAGGATTCCATGTATCAAATGATTGTTAATGCTTTGTTCCGGTGCTCCATGATTCCATGAAAGAATATTTATAAGTTCCTGTTGGCCCCGTTGGTAGCGGGATGGTAGGAAAAAAGATGTTGTGCAAGTTCTTATTGCAAGCACGCATGACTACCTTGGGATACATGCCTAATGTTTGATATTTGCCTAGACGATCATTACTTTTCTGTATGCCTTGCCCCAAGTTAAATACATTATATCTATCATCCATGACCAACCATCCATCTCCCTAGCCTACAGTGTTTTAATCCTGCTAGTCACCAGTTGCTCTACTTTAGCCGTTTTACTTTCGTTGCTTTGCCACTATTATTTCCGTTGCCACAATCACTTTCATATCACCATTGCTACTAATATTTCATTGCCAAGCAAGTACCTTTCAGGTGTGGTTGAATTGACAACTCAACTATTAAACCTTATAAATATTCTTTGGCTCCCCTTGTGTCGAATCAATAAATTGGGTTAACTTACCCGCGAAGACTGTTGCGATCCCCTACACTTGTGGGTTATCATGCACTGGACCTAATCAATCTATTCTGTGACAACACTGGTGCCATTGCTCTAGCCAAGGAACCAAGGTTTCACAAGAGGACCAGACACATAAAGCGGCGCTTCAATGCCATCCGCGATTACATCAAATAGGAGGACATAAATATTTGCAAAGTGCACACGGATCTGAATGTTGCAGATCCGCTGACTAAGCCTCTTCCACGAGCAAAGCATGATCAACACTACAACTCTATGGGTGTTATATTCATTACATTGTAAATCACATAGAGATGTGAAGCTAGATTATTGACTCTAGTGCAAGTGGGAGGCTGTTGGAAATATGCCCTAGAGGCAATAATAAAATAGTTATTATTATATTTATTGTTTTAAGATAATCATTTATTGTCCATGCTTTAGTTGTATTGAATGGAAACACAAATGCATGTGTGGATATATAGACAAAACAATGTCCCTAGTGAGCCTCTAGTTGACTAGCTCGTTGATCAAAGATGGTTAAGGTTTCCTAGCCATAGACAAGTGTTGTGAGTTGATAACGAGATCGCATCATTAGGGGAATGATGTGATGGACAAGACCCAAACTATAAACGTAGTATGCGATCGTGGCATTTTTTTGCTATTGGTTTTTGCATGTCAAGTATACATTCCCATGACCATGAGATCATGTAACTCACTGACACCAGAGGAATGCCTTGTGTGTATCAAACGTCACAACGTTACTGGGTGACTATAAAGGTGCTCTACAGGTATCTCCGAAGGTGTCCGTTGAGTTAGCATGGATCAATACTGGGATTTGTCACTCCGTATGACACAGAGGTATCTTGGGGCCCACTCGGTAATACAACATCACAAACAAGCCTTGCAAGCAATGTGGCTAAAGAGTTAACCACGGGATCTTGTATTACAGAACAAGTAAAGAGACTTGCTAGTAACAAGATTGAAATAGGTATAGAGATACCGACGATCGAATCTCGTGCAAGTAACATACCGACGAAGGACAAAGGGAATATTATACGAGATTAGTTGAATCCTTGACATAGAGGTTTCACCGATAAGATATTTTGTAGAATATGTAGGATCCAATATGGGCATCCAGGTCCCGCTATTGGATATTGACTGGAGAGTGTCTCAGTCATGTCTACATAGTTCTCGAACCCGCAGGCTCTGCACACTTAAGGTTTGGTGACATTTCTACATAGTTCTCGAACCCGCAGGCTGTGCACACTTAAGGTTTGGTGACATTTCAGTATAGTTGAATTATTGATGTTGGTAACCGAATGTTGTTCGGATTCCCGGATGAGATCCCGTACGTCACGAAGGTCCCCGGAATGGCCTGGAAATGAAGATTGATATATAGGATTGGTGCATTTGGCTTTCGAAAAGTCTTCGGACATTACCGATATAGTACCGGGAGTGACGAATGGGTTCCGGTGTTTTACCGGGAGGGGCCACCCACCTACGAGAGAACCTAATAGGCCCAGGGGTGGCGCACCAGCCTTTAGTGGGCTGGTGAGGCCAGCCCAATAAGCCTGTTTCGGCTAAGAGCAATAATGAAAAGGAAAAAATAAAATAAAAGGAAGGAGGTGGACAAGATGGGAAGGAGTCCTCCACCAAACCGAATTGTAGGAGGACTCCTCCCTCTTGGGTTCGGCCTAACCCTCCTACTTGGAGTAGGAGGCAAGCCACCGTCCCTCTTGTTCCTCCTATATATAGTGGAGGTTTGAGAGGCTTTTTGCACCCCATGCCTTTGTGCAGTCCTCTCTCCCTCCACTACTTCGTGACACCCCGTAGCTAGTTCGGCATGACACGGTGAAGCCGTGCCGGAGTAGCTCCACCATCATCACCGCCACACCGTCGTGCTGCCGGAGAATTCAACTACCTCTCCGTCTCTCTTGCTGGATCAAGAAGGCGGAGATCATCATCGAGCTGTACGTGTGTTGAACGCGGATGTGTCGTCCGTTCGATACTAGATCGGGACAGAGTTCGTGGGACGGATCGTGATTGGATCGCGAAGACGTTCGACTACATCAACTGCGTTTCTTAACGCTTCCGCTTAGCGGTGTACAACGGTATGTGGATCCGATCTCCCCTCTCGTAGATGATCATCACCATGATAGGTTTTCGTGTGCGTAGGATTTTTTTGTTTCCCATGCAACGTTCCCCAACAAGCCTTTCTTCTTCCATCTTTCATTCAGCCGCATAAGTTCTTTCCGTATCTCCTCATAAGTCCTTGGAGGCCACCCCTTCCTAGCTAATGTGTCAGCAATCTCATTCAGTAGCGTGTCACTACTGATGAGTTCGTCCCATGAAACTATTCTATTGTCTATCTTGAAATTGCTAGCTAAACGCAGAAGACATTCGGACATACAAGAGTGAAAACTACGATCGAAAGGATAATGAGACATCTTGAGGAGAGTCACCTACTAGACTACACTGCTTACCCACCTTAGTGTGGAGGGGGTTTTATAGGTGCCGGAGAACGAGACGAGAAATGGCGGGAAAGCGAGGTGGGAAAAAATGGCGGGAAAGCTAGGCGGGAAAAATGGCGGAAAAGCGAGGCGGGATAATATGGCGGGAGAGCGAGGCGGGAAAATATTGGCGGCAAAGCGATGCGGGAAAGAAATAGCGGGAAAGCGAGGTAACTTGCTGAAATTAACATGTTAAAATGAAGATACACCTTGCTGAAATTAAGATACACATTGCTGAAATGAAGATAAAACTTGCTGAAATTAAGATACAACTTGCAAAAATTAATATACAACTGTCAGAAATTAAGAAACAATAAAATAAATCTACCGAGTTCAACATGGATATTTTCCTTTTCCATCACGAGCTTCTTCTGCTGCCTTGGCCGCACGAGCCCTTTCTTTCTTTCTCTCCCTCTCAGACTCACGGGCCTCCTGTCGCTATCTACAAAACTCCGACAATGAAAGTTCCTCTTCTCGGTTTTTCTTCTACATCTCATCAATCATAGCCCTCTGCTTCACACAATACTCTTGCCACTCTCTCTGCTCCTCTACTTTCTCCTCTGCTTCCGCCTTCTCGCGGCGTTCTTCCGCGTCCAAACAAGCCCATGCACGACGACCTCTTTCACAAATCTTGGTCACCGCCCAGTCCGGCATTTTCTTGTCGATCCAACGATAGTACATGCACAGAGGATGAGGAGACTACAACAGAAATAGAAATATAAATATCAAGTTAACAATAATATCTACAACGTGTTTATTCTTGATGACTGAAGCATACCAGAGGCCTGATGTACGGTGAAGGAGCAACGGGTGAATCTTCCTCATAATTGGGGCACATGAAAAACTTCATGCCCAACCAATCTGAAAAATCCGTCACCTCCTTCACCTTGTAGAGATCGCCGCACCAACAACGAACTACTTCCACCCCCTGAGGCAAGCTCGCACTCTTCATTTTTCTGGGCCTAATGCTTTGATCTGAGTAAGGCAAATTCATACTGACTACGAAGGAAGTGTGACACACTGAGGCGAAGTGTGGTTGGATGATGGCGAAGAGTGTTTCAATACCTTCTTTTATAGGCTCAGGCGGATGTGTAGGCGGGAAAATATGATGCGAAAAGGCAAAATTTATCAATGAAAAAAGGCGTGAACACAAATGAAAATTGGAAGAAAAAAAGAGCATCTGAGAGATTCCCAGCATGGAAATCCGCCCGTGTCTGTCTCAAAATGAGCGCCGTCCAGTGCCACTTTCGGCGCGAGGCTACAGTGTCGGCCACCTGGCGCGGGGGCGACAGGGCCTGCCTGCTGCGCCCGTTCCGTTGAGTGCGATGGTTGCAATGGGATTCCCTATCGGCCGCCTCGTCCGGTGGAGGCAGGCCCCAGCCGCCTTGCCTGATGGCTGCAGGTCACACGGGTCACCTGGCGCGCATGCCGCCACGAGGGGTGGGGGTCCTTTCTGCAAATCAACGCTGCAAGTGGTCCTTTCCAACAATTCGACTCGGCTAGTGGTTTTTGTTGACAAAATATTGAATTTTGTGTCATCTCAATTTCTACAAAAATTCTATTCTCAATTTCTATAAAATTTATATTGTTATGATTCTTTCTTATGAACCAAAAAAGGCCTAACAAGTTTCTGAATAACTTGCTAACAACGGATCCTAACATCATTGAGAAATTTTGTAGTAGTGCATATTAATATCTGATTTCCGCTTATCGTGGGCTTATCTGATGTATGGAGGAGTTCAAGAATGAATAAATTAGGAACCATTGTGGAATCTTTCTCCTTCTTTCCCCACGGTCAAAGGCACACATGGCTGATAACGATAGGGCCACGGAGGACGAAGTCGCTCTCGCCGCCTTGTCAACCAAACAAACCCAGGTAAAACAATCCAGATTAACAAAATAATCCAGAACAATCACCCAAATT
Organism: Hordeum vulgare subsp. vulgare; assembly: GCF_904849725.1. Classification (NCBI taxonomy): domain Eukaryota; kingdom Viridiplantae; phylum Streptophyta; class Magnoliopsida; order Poales; family Poaceae; genus Hordeum; species Hordeum vulgare. The sequence goes on along the minus strand of NC_058521.1, from coordinate 42,360,486 downwards.
ATGCAGAGACCATGGTTCATACTACGCTAAGAAGCATTCGGCCATCACATGTATCAAGCAACTGAGAGCACAAAACTCCACAACAATCCTAAATTATTTTCACCAACTCACCACAACCTTCATACATAAAGCAAGCCATTATTAGAAAACAAAAACATCCACTCGATTTATTGCACATGCAGCATGATCTAAAGTTGAAACCCTCCACTCACATGTGACAGTTGAGGCCACTGCCAATGCGGCGATCCAGAACAAACACATTATGCAGACATCAAGGGATTGAACACATGACCGACGAATAGCACCACGCCTGTGAGGTCCTCTCGGATAAGGAAGAGGAAAGGGTGATCCGCAACGAAATCCACCTTCACGGGCTCTACAGGCGGTTAACTTTGTTGGGCCATTGCAAAAGTTGCTGCCGCAGCCTCGGTGCCTTCTTCATTCACCTCGACAAACGACTTGTGGAAAACGGATGAGACATACAAGCTCCGTGCCGTGGGTGAATCCACCATCTCCGAAAGATCTGCCTCTGTGCTGAATGGCAGGTGGAGACCCAAACCTTTGAGCATATCAGACGCTTCGAACCCGAATGATATCTTGAACTTCGGGAGCTTGAATTGCCTGACTGGAACCTTCCGCATTGGCATATGCTTCTCCATGAACTCTGGTTCGGTGCTCAACTTGTTGGCCAAGTTCCAGAGACCATCCCGTGCTTTTGGAAGAAGAATGTACATGGAGAACTGCCTCTTGTCCCCGCCTTGCTGGTAAGGAAGTTTTAGTACTTTCAAGCTGTCAGAAGACGAAATGTATTGCTTCTTTGTACTGGACATGAATGGTGTTTGAACTGAGCTCCCATCAAGGAGGTGGAATTTCTCGTCTTTTGTCTTAGATGCATCAAACTTCTCAGTCCAAGCTCCTTTAAAATAAAGGGCATTACCAAGAACCAGTCTAGTGGTACTGTCAACAGACCCTGCAGGGAGGATCTCTTTGATGAGACCTGTTGTGATTTCCTTTACCCAGGAGTTCACTTGACTAGCAACTTCAGGAGCGTGGACCATTGTAAAATACATCAATACTTAGAACAACTGAAAAGTATTACTAATACGCATTTAAAGTTGCTCCACATGTAGCGTCATTTAAATGGGCATCACACCATCTAGAAGCATCATTGTTCAATACCACTAATATTCTTTTGACAATTCTAATCCAGTAATCGTTAGCGATTACTGATGCAAGTTCCAAAGTGTAAATTATCCGCACAAAGGGGAACTCAAAAGAGCAAGTTAGGAACATGAACTCCAAAGTTGTACTAAAGCAGTGACAGTTAATATGGATCGGAGGGAGTAATATTTCCAAAGTTCCATTATTTTCTACTGTTTAGTGAGCACCTCTACTTCAATAATTAAATTGAACTTTTTTGGCAAGGCATTGGTAGTCTGTCACGTTTTTAAGCTTGATAACGTAATAAATTGCACAAGCCTGAACGCTTAGCAGTTGAACATTCAGTTGAATTTATTGTATTTACCAAAACAGCTGAAATGCTAGAGGCTTCAGCAATGCTCTAAAGCTACCTATACAACAGTACCAAAGCTCTTGGTGTTCAACAATTACTGGTAAAGTTCCATTAACTACCAATGGAGCTCTAAAGAGCAAGTTAGCAACATGATACCAATGAAAGTAATACTGCCAAAATTCCATTAATTTCTACTGTTTAGTGCCTCACAAAATAACAATTCTACTGTTTGGTGAACACCAATACTTCAATAATTAAATTGAATTTATTTGGCTGGCATTGGTAGTTTATCACATTTTTAAGCTTGATAAGGAAATGAATCGCACAAGCTTGAACGCTTAGCAATTGAATATTCAGTCGAATTTATTGCATTTACCAAAACAGCCAAAAGACAAGAGACTTCAGCAATGCTCTACAGCTACCTAAACGTATATGTAGCAAATAGATGTATAAATAGGAAAATCTCAAACCCATCGGATGGAGAGGGTACGGTATGGGATAATATAACCCATACCCACATACTCATGTATCCATATAAAATCTTTCTAAACTCAATATTATCTCTACAATCTACACTATGTCAAGAGTTTGTGAAATGAAAATGTATGACTATGTGTTGTTGATTATGACTATATGATGCTGTTTATAAGTATATGTTGTTGTTATAATCTATTTTTTGTAAACCATGATTATGTGTTGTTTTATGACTACTAGCAAAAATGCACGTACGTTGCAACGGAAGAAAAACTATCAAGTTATGCAGGTGTGATAGATATAAAAAGATATGAATCCAATACAATAATGGCATAAGGATTTTTGAAATGTTATTTCACAAAGTATATCTAAGTGATGTCATGATGAGATAAGGCAATTTTAAAATGTAATTTCAAAAACTAAAAATATGATGCTCATCGCGGCTTGATTTGTTAAGGCGTCACAAAAAAAATATATTTTTTAGCTGAGCAAACTACAAAACACGGAAACCTTTTTTTATCCGACGCGAGGGACTAAATAAAATCATAAAACGACCTCTAGAGGTTTCCTAATAAAACCTTTATGTAAGCGACAATTAGTTTTGTTCATTATTAACATATGTGTTTTAATTTTTACAAACATTTTCTAAAAGTTGATAGACATGTTTTCCAAATTCCTGAATATGCTTTGAATATCTGATCATTTAAAAAAATCATGAACATTTTTTATTTCATGACAATTTATATGAAATCGTGATTTCTTGTATAATATGTGAGCAATTTTTGAACTCATGAACGTTTTATGACTTGTTGAATATTTTGTAAATACACAAACAGATTATCGTGTTTCTAATTTTTTCAAACTGACAACTTTTAATTTTTTTGTTCTTTTGAAATCTGGAATTAATTTAGAGAAGAAAAAACTAAAACGGGAGTAAAAAGTAAAGAAAAAATACTAAAAAGGATGCCCTGAGCTGCACATGGGCCGGCCCATGAAAAAAAGGAAAAAAGGTAGAGAAAATGTGGTGTGCCAGGGATCGAACCCTGGTCTCTGGCCTGGAGGATCGCACCTTTGACCATTGTGCTAGTCATGTGTTACTAGTATATCTATATATCAGTACTTTATAAACACAACACAGGGCGGCGTTTTCTGAAATCCAAAAAGCGAATCGTTTTTATACTTACGGGTGGCATTGGTGGGTAATTTTTATCAACTTTAGGGATAATTTAGTTGATGGACGACCATAAACCCGATTTGCTTTATTATTAGGGAGAGATAAGTTGTTCAAATTGTTGATTTGTAAACATGGATAATTTTATCCGCGGGTACCCGTCTACCCTGTCGGGTAACGGGTATGGGAAAAAATTATACCCGTTGACGGGTATGGATAAGAGTGATGGATAAGCTCACGGGAGATGGGTAAAGGGTATGGGGTGGCTCTACCCATATCCATACCCTGCGGGCGCCATCCCTATTTATATATACTCGTTCCTAAATATAAATATAAGACCTTTTAAGATTCCCATATATACTACATGCGGATGTGTATAAACATATTTTAGAGTATAGATTCACTCATTTTACTTCGTATGTAGTCTACAGTGAAATCTCTAAAATGTCTTATTTTTAGGAACGGAGTGAGTATAAAGCAACGACGAACAACAATTCAATATAGAAACACGTCATCACAACACAGCCAAGGCTACATAAGCGCTAAGTCCATTAACACCATCTCAAGCACTACAAAAGCAACTCGAGTCCTTAAAGTGAATACACCATCATGAAGAGATGAAGCCACATATGACGAATCGTGGGCTTCAGGAAGCAAACGACACCGGAGCGCTGCCATCGCCCGACCCGAGAGTCAAAGTTTTCCATGGAGCAACACATCGTGCAATGAGGGCCGCTGCGAAACCTTCTAAAAGGAAACGCACTTTGCTGCCATCGGTTTGTGGAAAGATAGAGCAGGTTTTCACCCCGTCCAACACTCACCACCAACGAACGCCACATTACGGATACCATGTCGCCCACACGACCATGGTCACCGGGCAGCACCAAACCACGTGTTCTGCCCATGAGCACCACACTACCACCATCAGCACCGCCACCCTCGCATCCCAGAACTTTACACCACCTCATCCAAGACCCGCCTCTACTCTAACCAAAGAGAAGGGTGGAAAGTCCCCGCCTTTCGCACCCTGGGCAGCCCCCAACACCGAGACCCAATAGGCCGGCAACAACTGGCCTTCATCGACCCATCCTAGGGCACTGGGCGCGAGACGAGCTCGGTCCTGCTGTCGGGCGCAAGACGAGTTTGGTCCCGCAACACCGGGCGTGGGACGAGTGATGGACTGCAACTAGAAGAGGACCAATCCTTTGAAAAAGGTAGCGCCTGGATAATGTGGAGGGGGATCGAAGGACGACACAGGCCGCTCATCGATGGACCGATGCCGAAGATGTCCAACCTCCGCTGTGAAACGACCCAAACCACTGCCATGAGCCATTACCATGTCGTGGCAGCCACATCCATGCCGGGATCCTGAGAGGCAGCACCAAGCTACCCTACAACAGCTGCGGCACCCCGTCGAGGCACAGCCTGCCCCCACATCGCACGTCCACACCAGATCCTGATCCAGGAGCCGCCACCACCACAAGCACACCAACCATCGTGGAGCTCGTGTCCCAGCCACGCCGCCACCTCCCACGTCTCGCCGGAGCAGCCTAGAGTCAGGTCCAGATGGATCTTACCAGGACGCCGCGCCTCGACCCAACGGACGAGCCACTACCTCGTGCGCCGTCTGGATCCAGCGAACAGAGCAAGGCCATCGCCGCCAACACCAGCTTCCTGTTGGGGAACGTAGCATGGGAAACAAATTTTTTCCTATGCACACGCAATACCTATCCATGGTGATGATCATCTACGAGTGGAGAGAGTGAATCTACATACCCTCGTATATCGCTAAGAGGAAGCGTATATAACGCGATTGATATAGTGGAACATCTTCGTGATCCGAATCGCAGCCCATCCCGCGATCTCATCACGATCCGTCCCGCGATCCCATCATGATCCATCCCGATCTAGTGCCGAACGGACGGCACCTCCGCGTTCAACACACGTACATCTCAATGACGATCCCCGCCTTCTTGATCCAGCAAGAGGGGCGGAGAGGTAGATGAGTTCTCCAGCACAACGGCGTGGTGGTGGTGGTGGTGGAACAATTCCTGCAGGGCTTCGCCTAAGCTCCGCAGAAATCCGATCTAGAGGAAGAACTATGAAGTAGAGGTTTAGGGTTGCACGTGGCAAAGTTGTGTCTTAAAAACCCTAAACCCTCTAGTATATATAGGAGGAATGAGGGGCTATCCTTGAGGCTCAAGGAGAGCCTCCTTGGCTCGTCCGAATTAGGGCTTGGAGGAGTCCTCCTCCAATCCTACTTGGAGTAGGACTCCTCCCCAAGTTGTCCACCTCTTTTGGTTTTTCCACTTTTACCTTATGGGCTTTCTTTGGTTTGACTAGACAGCCCACTAAGAGCTATTGAGCCACCATCAAGTCCACGTGGCCCTCTTGGGGAGTGGTGGGCCCACTAGGTGGGCCCACGAAACCCATTCGTCACTCCCAGTACACTGCCGGCAATGCCCGAAAATCTTCCGGAATCCAAATACCAACTTCCTATATATCAATCTTCGTCTACGGACCATTCCGGAACTCCTCGTGACGTCCGGGATCTCACCCGGGACTCCGAATAAAACTTCGGTCACCAGCACACACAACTCAACTATACAAAACGTCACCGAACCTTAAGTGTGCAGACCATGCGGGTTCGAGAACTATGTAGACATGACCTGAGACACTCCCTGGTCAATATCCAATAGCGAGACCTGGATGCCCATATTGGATCCTACATATTCTACGATAATCTTATCGGTTGAACCTCTATGTCAAGGATTCATGTAATCCCGTATATCATTCCCTTTATCCTTTTGTATGTTACTTGCCCGAGATTCGATCGTCGGTATCCAATACCTATTTCAATCTCGTTACCGACAAGTATCTTTACTCGTTCCGTAATACAGATCCCGTGACTTACACTTAGTCACATTTCTTGCAAGGCTTGTTTGTGATGTCGTATTATCGAGTGGGCCCCGAGATACCTCTCTGTCACACAGAGTGACAAATCCCAGTCTTGATCCATGCTAACTCAACGGACACCTTCGGAGATACGTGTAGAGCACCTTTATAGTCACCTAGTTACGTTGCGACGTTTGATACACACAAGGCATTCCTCCGGTGTCAGTGAGTTACATGATCGCATGGTTATAGGAATGTATACTTGACATGCAGAAAACAATAGAAAGAAAATGGCACGATCACTTGCTACATTTATAGTTTGGGTCTTTTCCATCACATCATTCTCCTAATGATGCGATCCCGTTATCAAGCGACAACACTTGTTTATGGTTAGGAAACCTTAACCATCTTTGATCATGGAGCCAGTCAACTAGAGGCTCACTAGGGACATTGTTTTGTCTTTGTATCCACACATGTATTTGAGTTTCCAATAAATACAATTATAGCATGGATAATAAACGATTATCATGAAGAAGGAAATATAATAATAACTTATTTATTATTGCCTCTAGGGCATATTTCCAACAGTCTCCCACTTGCACTAGAGTCAATAATCTAGTTCACATCACTATGTAATTTTAACGAATTCAACACCCATACAGTTCTGGGGTTTGATCACGTCTTGCTTGTGAGAGAGGTTTTAGTCAACAAGTTTGAACCTTTCAGATCCGTGTGTGCTTTACAAATCTCTATGATATCATGTAGATGTTGCTACTACGTGCCATTTGGAACCATTCTAAATGACTGCTCCACTATATGAATCTGGTTCACTATGCAAAGTCGTTCGGATTAGTGCAAAGCTTGCATCGGCGTAACCCTTTACGACGAACTCTTTTATCACCTCCATAATCGAGAAAAAAAATCCGTAGTCCACTAGTTACTAAGAATAACTTTTGACCGCTGTCCAGAAATCCATTCCTGGATCACTTTCGTACCCCATGACTGTTGGGGAACGTCGCATGGGAAACAAAAATTTTCCTACGCGCACGAAGACCTATAATGGTGATGTCCATCTACGAGGGGGATTTCAGATCTACGTACCCTTGTAGATCGCACAGCAGAAGCGTTAATAAACGCGGTTGATGTAGTGGAACGTCCTCACGTCCCTCGATCCGCACCGCGAACCGTCCCACGAACCGTCCCGCGATCCGTCCCACGATCCGCTCCGATCTAGTGCCGAACGGACGACACCTCCGCGTTCAGCACACGTACAGCTCGACGATGATCTCGGCCTTCTTGATCCACCAAGAGAGGCGGAGAGGTAGATGAGTTCTCCGGCAGCGTGATGGCACTCCGAAGGTTGGTGGTGATCTAATCTCAGCAGGTCTCCGCCCAAGCTCCGTAGAAACGCGATCTAAAGGAAAAACCGTGCAGGTATGTGGTCGGGCTGCCGTGGAAAAGTTGTGTCAAATCAGCCCTAAAACCTCCGTATATATAAGTGGGAGGGGAGGGGCCTTACCTTGGGGCTCAAGGATCCCCAAGGGGTTCGGCCGAAGGGGGGGGGAGGAGGAGTCCTCCTCCAATCCTAGTCGAACTAGGATTGGAAGGTGGAGTCCTTCCCTTCCTTCCCACTTCCCCCTTTTTCTTCTTTCTCTTTGATTTTCTTATCTCCCTGCGTAGGGGCTTCTTTGGGCTTGCCCACCAGCCCACTAAGGGCTGGTGCGGCACCCCTAAGGCCTATGGGCTTCCCCGGGGTGGGCTGCCCCCCCCGGTGAACATCCGGAACCCATTCGTCATTCCCGGTAACTCCGAAAATCTTCCGGTAATCAAATGAGGTCATCCTATATATCAATCTTTGTCTCCGGACCATTCCGGAAACCCTCGTGACGTCCGTGATCTCATCCGGGACTCCGAACAACATTCGGTAACCAACCATATAACTCAAATATGCATAAAACAACGTCGAACCTTAAGTGTGAAGATCCTGCGGGTTCTCGAACTATGTAGACAGAACGGAGTGACAAATCCCAGTCTCGATTCATACTAACTCAACGGACACCTTCGGAGATACCTGTAGAGCATCTTTATAGCGACCCAGTTATGTTGTGACGTTTTATACACACAAAGTATTCCTCCGGTGTCAGTGAGTTATATGATCTCATGGTCATAGGAATAAATACTTGACACGCAGAAAACAGTAGCAACAAAATGACAGGATCAACATGCTACGTCTATTAGTTTGGGTCTAGTCCATCACATGACTCTCCCAATGACGTGATCCAGTTATCAAGCAACAACACCTTGTACATAGTCAGAAGACCCTGACTATCCTTGATCAATTGGCTAGCCAACTACAGGCTTGCTAGGGACAGTGTTTTGTCTATGTATCCACAAATGTATCTAAGTCTTCATTCAATACAATTATAGCATGGATAATAAACGATTATCTTGATACAGGAATTATAATAATAACTTATTTATCATTGCCTCTAGGGCATAATTCCAATAGTCTCCCACTTGCACTAGAGTCAATAATCTAGCCCTCAATTCACCATGTGAATTACATTGTAATAAATCTAACACCCATACAGTTCTGCTGTTGATCATGCTTTGGCCGTGGAAGAGGTTTAGTCAGTGGGTCTGCTACATTCAGATCCGTGTGCACTTTGCATATATTTACGTCCTCCCCTTCGACGTAGTCGCGAATGAGGTTGAAGCGTCGTTTGATGTGGCTGGTCTTCTTGTGAAACCGTGGTTCCTTTGCTAAGGCAATGGCACCCGTGTTGTCAGAAAACAAGGTTATTGGATTCAGTGTGCTTGGCACCGCTCCAAGATCCGTCATGAACTGCTTCATCCAGACACCCTCCTTAGCCGCCTCCGAGGAAGCCATGTACTCCGCTTCACATGTAGAATTAGCTACGACGCTTTGCTTGGAACTGCACCAGCTTACCGCACCCCCATTAAGAATAAATACGTATCCAGTCTATGACTTAGAGTCGTCCGGATCTGTGTCAAAGCTTGCATCGACGTAACCTTTTACGGTGAGCTCTTCGTCACCTCCATACACGAGAAACATCTCCTTAGTCCTTTTCAGGTATTTCAGGATATTCTTGACCGCCGTCCAGTGATCCACTCCTGGATTACTCTGGAACCTGCCTGCCATACTTATGGCCAGGCTAACGTCCGGTCTAGTGCACATCATTGCATACATGATAGAACCTATGGCTGAAGCATAGGGGACGGTGCTCATATGCTCTCTATCTTTATCAGTTGCTGGGCACTGAGTCTTACTCAATCTCGTACCTTGTAAAACTGGCAAGAACCCCTTCTTGGACTGTTCCATTTTGAACCTCTTCAAAACTTTATCAAGGTATGTACTTTGTGAAAGTCCTATCAGGCATTTTGATCTATCCCTATAGATCTTAATGCCTAGAATGTAAGCAACTTCTCCTAGGTCCTTCATAGAGATACTTTTATTCAAGTAATCCTTTATGCTCTCCAAAAACTCCACGTTGTTTCCAATCAGCAATATGTCATCCACATATAATATTAGAAACGCCACAGAGCTCCCACTCACTTTCTTGTAAATACAAGATTCTCCAACCACTTGTATAAACACAAATGCTTTGATCACCTCATCAAAGCGTTTATTCCAACTCCGAGATGCTTGCACCAATCCATAAATGGATCGCTGGAGCTTGCACACTTTGTTAGCATTTTTAGGATCGACAAAAGCTTCAGGTTGCATCATATACAACCCTTCCTTAAGGAAACCGTTCAGGAACACCGTTTTGACATCCATCTGCCAGATTTCATAATCGAAAAATGCAGCTATTGCCAACATGATTTTGACGGACTTAAGCATCGCTACGGAAGAGAATGTCTCATCGTAGTCAACCCCTTGAACTTGTGAAAAACCCTTTTCCACAAGTCGAGCTTTATAAACGGTCACATTACCGTCAGCGTCCGTCTTATTCTTAAAGATCCATTTGTTCTGAATAGCCTTGCAGCCTTCATGTAGTACTTCCAAAGTCCATACTTTGTTTTCATACATAGATCCTATCTCGGACTTCATGGCCTCCAGCCATTTGTTGGAATCCGGGCCCACCATTGCTTCTTCATAATTCGCAAGCTCATTATTGTCTAACAACATAATTGATAAGACGGGATTACCGTACCACTCTGGAGTAGTATGCGGTATCGTAGACCTGCAAGGTTCGACAGGAACTTGATCCGGAGTTTCATGATCATCATCATTAACTTCCTCCTCATCCGGCGTCGCAACGACAGGGGTTTCCCCGTTCCCTGCGCCACCATCCAGAGGTATGAGAGGTTCGACAACCTCATCAAGTTCTATCTTCCTCCCACTCAATTCTCTCGAGAGAAACTCCTTCTCGAGAAAAGCTCCGTTCTTAGCAACAAACACTTTGCCCTCGGATTTGAGATAGAAGGTATACCCAACTGTCTCTTTTGGATAACCTATGAAGATGCACTTTTCCGCTTTGGGTTCCAGCTTTTCAGGCTGAAGCTTTTTGACATAAGCATCACATCCCCAAACTTTAAGAAATGACAACTTTGGTCTTTTGCCATAGCACAGTTCGTATGGTGTCGTCTCAACGGATTTTGATGGTGCCCTATTTAAAGTGAATGCAGTTGTTTCTAATGCATAACGCCAAAACGATAACGGCAAATCGGTAAGAGACATCATAGATCGCACCATCTCTAATAAAGTACGATTACGACGTTCGGACACACCATTACGCTGTGGTGTTCCAGGAGGTGTCAACTATGAAACAATTCCACATTGTCTTAAGTGAGCACCAAACTCCAAACTCAGATATTCACCCCCACGATCAGACCGTAGGAACTTGATCTTCTTGTTACGATGATTTTCAACTTCACTCTGAAATTGTTTGAACTTTTCAAATGTTCCAGACTTGTGTTTCATCAAGTAGACATAACCATATTTACTCAAATCGTCAGTGAAGGTGAGAAAATAACAATATCCGCCGCGTGCCTCCACGCTCATCGGACCACACACATCGGTATGTATGATTTCCAAAAAGTCACTCGCACGCTCCATTGTTCCGGAGAACGGAATCTTAGTCATCTTGCCCATGAGGCATGGTTCGCACGTGTCAAGTGAATCAAAGTCAAGTGACTCCAAAAGTCCATCGGAATGGAGTTTCTTCATGCGCTTTACACCAATATGACCTAAGCGGCAGTGCCACAAAAACATGGCGCTATCATTGTTAACTCTAAGTCTTTTGGTCTCAATGTTATGTATATGTGAATTATCATTATCAAGATTCAATATGAACAATCCTCTCACATTGGGTGCATGACCATAAAAGATATTACTCACAGAAATAGAACAACCTTTATTCTCTGACTTAAACGAGTAACCGTCTCGTAATAAACAAGATCCAGATATAATGTTCATGCTTAACGCATGCACTAAATAACAATTATTTAAGTTTATAACTAATCCTGATGGTAACTGAAGTGAAACTGTGCCGACGGCGATTGCATCAACCTTTGAACCATTTCCCACGCGCATCGTCACTTCATCTTTTGCCAGGCTTCGCCTATTCCGCAGTTCCTATTTCGAGGTGCAAATATGAGCAACAGAACCGGTATCGAATACCCAGGCACTACTACAAGAGTTGGTTAAGTACACATCAATAACATGTATATCAAATATACCTGATTTTTCTTTGGCCGCCTTCTTATTAGCCAGATACTTGGGGCAGTTGTGCTTCGAGTGACCCATACCCTTGCAATAATAGCACTCCGTTTCAGGCTTAGGTCCAGCTTTGGGTTTCTTCGTCGGATTGGCAACAGGTTTGCCGCTCTTCTTTGAATTACCCTTCTTTCCTTTGCCATTTCTCTTGAAACTAGTGGTCTTATTCACCATCAACACTTGATGCTCTTTACGGAGTTCTGACTCTGCGACTTTCAGCATCGCGAACAACTCGCCGGGTGACTTGTTCATCCCTTGAATGTTGTAGTTCAACACGAAGCTCTTATAGCTTGGCGGCAGTGATTGAAGAATTCTTTCAGTGTTAGCCTCTTGCGGGAGTTCAATCCCCAGCTCAGCTAGACGGTTTGAGTACCAAGGCATTTTGAACACATGTTCACTGACAGACGAGTTCTCCTCCATCTGGCAAGCATACAATTTATCGGAGGTCTCATACCTCTCGATCCGGGCGTTCTTCTGAAAGATAAACTTCAACTCCTGGAACATCTCATATGCTCCATGACGCTCAAAGCAACGTTGAAGTCCTGGCTCTAAGCCATACAAGATTACACATTGAACTACCGAGTAGTCCTCCTTACGTGTTAACCAAGTGTTCTTAACATCTTGGTCAGCCGTAGCGGGTGGTTAATCTCCTAGTGCAGCATTAAGGACATAATCCTTCTTCCCAGCTTGCAGGAGCAACTTAAGATTACGAGCCCAGTCTACAAAGCTGCTTCCATCATCTTTCAACTTAGCTTTCTCTAGGAACGTATTAAAATTCAGGGTGACTGTCGCGTGAGCCATGATCTACAACACAAATATATTCAAAGTGGACTTAGACAATGTTAAAGATAATTAGAGTTTAATTTAATCAAATTACTTGCTAAACTCCCACTCAAAAAGTACATCTCTCTAGTCATTTGAGTGGTTCATTATCCAATTCCACTAGCTCAAGTCCGATCATCACGTGAGTTGAGGATAGTTTCAGTGGTAAGCATTCCTATGCTAATCATATCAACTATATGATTCATGATCGACCTTTCGGTCTCATGTGTTCCAAGGCCATGTCTGCACATGCTAGGCTCGTCAAGCTTAACGTGAGTGTTCCGCGTGTGCAACTGTTTTGCACCCGTTGTATGTGAACGTTGAGTATATCACACCCGATCATCACGTGGTGTCTCGAAACGACGAACTGTAGCAACAGTGCACAGTCGGGGAGAACACAATTTTGTCTTGAAATTCTAGTGAGAGATCACCTAACAATGCTACCGTCGTTCTAAGCAAAATAAGGTGCATAAAAGGATTAATATCACATGCAATTCATAAGTGACATGATATGGCCATCATCACGTGCTTCTTGATCTCAATCACCAAAGCACCGGCACGATCTTCTGTCACCGGCGCCACACCATGATCTCCATCAACGTGTCGCCATCGGGGTTGTCGTGCTACTCATGCTATTACTACTAAAGCTACATCCTAGCAAAATAGTAAATGCATCTGCAAGCACAAACATTAGTTTAAAGACAACCCTATGGCTCCTGCCGGTTGCCGTACCATCGACGTGCAAGTCGATATTAACTATTACAACATGATCATCTCATACATCCAATATATCACATCACATCGTTGGCCATATCACATCACAAGCATACCCTGCAAAAACAAGTTAGACGTCCTCTAATTGTTGTTGCATGTTTTACGTGGTGACCATGGGTATCTAGTAGGACCACATCTTACTTAAGCAAACACCACAACGGAGATATACGAATTGCTATTTAACCTCATCCAAGGACCTCCTCGGTCAAATCCGATTCAACTAAAGTTGGAGAAACCGACACTCGCCAGTCATCTTTGAGCAAAGGAGTTGCTCGTAGTGATGAAACCAGTCTCTCGTAAGCGTACGAGTAATGTCGGTCCGAGCCGCTTCGATCCAACAATACCACAGAATCAAGAAAATACTAAGGAGGGCAGCAAATCGCACATCATCACCCACAAAAACTTTTGTGTTCTACTCGAGATGACATCTACTCATGAACCTAACTCATGATGCCACTGTTGGGGAACGTCGCATGGGAAACAAAAATTTTCCTACGCGCACGAAGACCTATCATGGTGATGTCCATCTATGAGGGGGATTTCAGATCTACGTACCCTTGTAGATCTCACAGCAGAAGCGTTAATAAACGCGGTTGATGTAGTGGAACGTGCTCACATCCCTCGATCCGCCCCGCGAACCGTCCCACGAACCGTCCCGCGATCCGTCCCACGATCCGCTCCAATCTAGTGCCGAATGGACGGCACCTCCGCGTTCAGCAGACGTACAGCTCGACGATGATCTCGGCCTTCTTGATCCAGCAAGAGAGACGGAGAGGTAGATGAGTTCTCTGGCAGCGTGACGGCGCTCCGGAGGTTGGTGGTGATCTAATCTCAGCAGGGCTCCGTTGGAGCTCCGTAGAAACGCGATCTAGAGGAAAAACCGTGGAGGTATGTGGTCGGGCTGCCGTGGAAAAGTTGTCTCAAATCACACCTAAAACCTCTGTATATATAGGTGGGAGGGGAGGGGCCTTACCGTGGGGCTCGAGGATCCCCAAGGGGTTCGACCGAAGGGGGGGAGGAGGAGTCCTCCTCCAATCCTAGTCCAACTAGGATTGGAAGGTGGAGTCCTTCCCTTCCTTCCCACTTCCCCCTTTTTTTCTTTCTCTTTGATTTTGTTATCTCCCTGTGCAGGGGCCTCTTTGGGCTTGCCCACTAGCCCACTAAGGGCTGGTGCGGCACGCCTATGGCCTATGGGCTTCCCTGAGGTGGGCTTCCCCCCCGGTGAACATCCGGAACCCATTCGTCATTCCAGGTACATTCCGGTAACTCCGAAAACCTTCCGGTAATCAAATGAGGTCATACTATATATCAATCTTCGTCTCCAGACCATTCCGGAAACCCTCGTGACGTCCGTGATTTCAGCCGGGACTCCGAACAACATTCGGTAACCAACCATATAACTCAAATACACATAAAACAACGTCGAACCTTAAGTGTGCAGACCCTGCGGGTTCGAGAACTATGTAGACATGACCCGAGGGACTCCTCGGTCAATATCCAATAGCGGGACCTGGATGCCCATATTGGAACCTACATATTCTACGAAGATCTTTTCGTTCGAACCTTAGTGCCAAGGATTCATATAATCCCGTATGTCATTCCCTTTGTACTTCGGTATGTTACTTGCCCGAGATTCGATCGTCAGTATCCGCATACCTATTTCAATCTCGTTTACCGGCAAGTCTCTATACTCGTCCCGTAATACAAAATCCCGTAACTTAAATTGTGTCACATTGCTTGCAAGGCTTGTGTGTGATGTTGTATTACCGAGTGGGCCCCGAGACACCTCTCCGTCACACGGAGTGACAAATCCCAGTCTCGATTCATACTAACTCAACGGACACCTTCGGAGATACCTATAGAGCATCTTTATAGCCACCCAGTTACGTTGTGACGTTTGATACACACAAATTATTCCTCCGGTGTCAGTGAGTTATATGATCTCATGGTCATAGGAATAAATACTTGACACGCAGAAAAAAGTAGCAACAAAATGACACGATCAACATGCTACGTCTATTAGTTTGGGTCTAGTCCATCACATGATTCTCCCAATGAAGTGATCCAGTTATCTAGCAACAACACCTTGTACATAGTCAGAAGACCCTGACTATCCTTGATCAACTGGCTAGCCAACTAGAGGCTTGCTAGGGATAGTGTTTTGTCTATGTATCCACACATGTATCTAAGTCTTCATTCAATACAATTATAGCATGGATAATAAACGATTATCTTGATACAGGAATTATAATAATAACTTATTTATCATTGCCTCTAGGGCATAATTCCAACAATGACAGATTCATGGCAGGGCACACATCAGGTGCGGTACACAACATAACATACTATACAGCCTACGGCTAAATTATAGGGGAAGACTTTTGTCCTTTCTCTTTCTTCTGCCGTGGTCGGGCTTTGAGTCTTACTCAAATTCACACCTTACAACACAGCTAAGAACTCCTTCTTTTCCGATCTATTTTGAACTCCTTCAAAAAATTCTCAAGGCATTCATTTCATTGAAAGTTTTATCAAGCGTCTTGATCTATTCTCCATAGATCTTGATGCTCAATGTTCAAGTAGCTTAATCCGGGTTTTCCTTTGAAAAACAACTTTCAAACAACCCAATATGCTTTCCAGAAATTCTACATCATTTCGTATCAACAATATGTCAACCACATATAGTCATCAGAAATTGAATAGTGCTCCCACTCACTGACTTGGAAATACAAGTTTCTCATAAACTTTGTATAACCCCAAAAGCTTTGATCATCTCATCAAACCGCATATTCCAACTCCGAGATGCTTACTCCAGTCCTTGGAAGGATCGCTGGAGCTTTCATACTTGTTAGCATCCTTAGGATTGACAAAACCTTCTGGTTGTATGATAACCCACAAGTATAGGGGATCGCAACAGTTTTCGAGGGTAGAGTATTCAACCCAAATTTATTGATTTGACTCAAGGGGAAGCGAAAGAATATTCTCAAGTATTAGCAGTTGAGTTGTCAATTCAACCACACCTGAAAGATTTAGTATTTGCAGCAAAGTACCAGTAGCAAAGTAGTATGATAGCAGCGGTAGCAACAGTAACCAGTAGCAGCAAAGTGACAGCAGTAGCAACAGAGTATCAGTAGCAGCAGTGACAACAGTAGCGGCAAAGTAACATAGCAAGGACCATTAGGAAAGACTCGTAGGCATTGGATCTGTGATGGATGATTATGCCGGATGCTATTCATCATGTAACATTTATAACACGGAGAGATAAGTAACTAGCTCCAGTTCGTCAATCTAATGTAGGCATGTATTCCGTATGTAGTCATACGTGCTTAGGGAAAAGAATCTGCATGACATCTATCTTTGTACGAAGATATTAGTGAGGAGGAGGTATTGCGGACACTTATCTTCAACGAAGGCGGTAAGGCTGCGTTCTCCACCAGGTAGTAAAAGTCCTCATAAAGTCCGGTGGCGCGTAAGAACACATCGCTTGGCCACTCGCACGCTCGAACTTCTGCAACTCGAGGGACCGGATACTTGGGCTTCTTCTCACTTCCATCATCCTTGGGGTCACGGCTTGAAGAGCCTCTTAAGAACCTCCTCATCTTTTCCCTTTTCTATCTTTGAAAATTTCTGAATCTTTTAGTGATTCTAAGGAAAAGTGAACAAGGCTCAACAAAACTCATAGCAACTACTCCCACAAGTGCCTAGAGGCCATATTACGCATCAAAACTACTTGGGACTAGCTAAAATTAGCATGCAAAGCTCAAGAACATGGTCACCAAGGCAGCAAAAATACGCGAAGTATAAGGCACTAGAGAAAAAACTAATTGGACCAATCGAGGAGTCACTTACCAAGGAGTAATTGCCCCAAAACAGTTCGGAGAATGGTGCTTTGAGCAAGGAGATCGAAAATCCCAGCAAGAGGAGCAAGAACACGGGTTTGAGCTGTGCAATGAATTTTTCTGGAGGTAGGAGAAGTGGATGAGAGCTAGAATGAGTGGAGGGGGTGCATGTGGGCTCCACAAGCCTGCTAGGCCCGGCCGGGGGGGGGGGGTGGCCGGGCCTCTTTGGCTTGTGACCCACTCGCGCATCCCCCAAACTAGCTATTAGTCTCAGTATTTTTAAAAAATTCCAGAAAAAATCATACTTGATTTCCAGGATGTTCGGAGAACTTTTATTTTCGGGGTACTTTTCTACGGGGTGCTAAAACAGAAAATAGGGAAAACTAAACTAAACCTATCATTTTTCTTCTAATCAACCGAAGGTGAAAGCTTAGAACAGAGGTTTGTGACTCCTCGATTCATCCATCTCATGTTCATCAAAAGAAATCCGTCAGTGAGGTTGATCAAGTCTCCCTGACAAACTTTTTTGAATCGCAAAAGAGAACGGAGAATTTTCGAATAGTCACTAGGTTACCTCAATGGGGATGTGTATCTCCCCAACAAGCAAATCATACTTCATGTTAACAGGAGGTATAGGGCATTCAAAGCTCCCAATAAGAATCGATGAAGTCTTTTTGATAGCATTGATGCAATGTACTCGATATTGTTTCTTCGAAAAGTGCACCGTATGCTCATTACCGTTGACATGGAAAGTGACATTGCCTTTGTTGCAATCTATAAGAGCCCTTGCAGTGTTTAAAAAGGGTCTTCCGAGGATTACCGCCATGGCATCGTCCTCGGGAATATCCAAGATAACAAAGTGTGTTAAGATAGTAACGTTAGCAACCACAACAGGCACATCCTCGCAAATGCCGATAGGGAAATCAGTTGATTTGTCGGCCATTTGTAGAGAGATTTCAGTGGGTGTCAACTTATCCAGTTCAAGTCTACGATAAAGAGAGAGAGGCATAACACTAACACCGGCTCCAAGGTCGCATAAAGCAGTTCTAACGTAGTTGCCTTTAATGGAGCAAGGTATAGTGGGCACTCCGGGATCACCTAGTTTCTTAGGAGTTCCACCCTTGAAGGTATAGGTAGCAGGCATGGTGGAAATCTCAACCTCAGGTATCCTCCTTTTATTAGTAACAATATCCTTCATGTACTTAGCATACAGAGACATTTTGAGCATATATCTGTCAAACGCATTTGCAGAAAGAGAGGTCTAATCATTTCAACAAAGCGCTCAAAATCCTCATCATCCTTTTTCTTGGATGGTTTGGGAGGAAAGGGCATGGGTTTCTGAACCCATGGTTCCCTTTCTTTACCGTGCTTCCTAGCAGTGAAGTCATTCTTATCGTATCTTCTATTCTTAGGCTGTGGGTTATCAAGATCAACAGGTTCAATCTCCACATCCATATCATTGCTAGGTTGAGCATCAACATGAACATCACTATTGATATTATCATTAGGCTCATGTTCATCACCAGATTGTGTCTCAGCATCAGAGACAGACACATCGTTTGGATTCTCAGGTGTATCAGCATCTAGGTTGCTAGCGTGCAGGTTCCTATTATCTTTCTTCTTCTTTCTAGGATGACCAGGTGCATCAGTGCTAACTCCTTGAGAATCTTGTTCAATTATCTTTGGATGACCCTCAGGATACAAAAGTTCCTGGGTCATTCTACCGCCTCTAGTGACGACTCTGACAGAATTGTCATTCAACTCATTGAGCAAGTCATTCTGAGCTTTAAGTACTTATTCTACTTGAGTAATAACCATAGAGGCATATTTTCTCAGAAGCTTAAGATCATTGACATTTCTGTCCACACAGGCACTTAAATGACTAAGCATACGAGCATTCTGTTCCAATTGTCTGCTAACATAATCATTGAAGCTCTGTTGTTTGGCAACAAAGTTATCAAATTCAACCAGGCATAGGCTAGCAGGTTTATCAAAAGGAATACCACTATCATCAAACCTACGCAGAGAATTTACTTCTACTACCTGTATCGGGTTATCAAGACCATGGATCTCTTCGATAGGTGGTAGATTTTTGACATCTTCAAACTTAATGCCTTTCTCTTGCATAGATTTCTTAGCTTCTTACATATCTTTAGGACAGAGGAATAAAATACCTCTTTTCTTTGGAGTTGGCTTAGGAGGTGGTCCGGGAATAGTCCAAGCATTCTCATTGCACAAGATATTATTCAATAGGATCTCAGCTTGTTCTACAGTTCGTTCCCTAAAAACACAACCAGCACAACTATCTAGGTGGTCTCTAGAAGCATCGGTAAGTCCATTATAGAAGATATCAAGTATTTCATTCTTCTCAAGAAGGTGATCAGGCAAAGCATTCAGCAGCTGGACGAGCCTCCCCCAAGCTTGTGGGAGACTCTCTTCTCCAGCTTGAGAAAAGTTGTATATTTCCTGCAAGGCAGCTTGCTTTTTATGGGCAGGGAAATATTTTTCAGAGAAGTAGTAGACCATATCCTGGGGGCTACGCACACAATCAGGAGCAAGAGAAGTGAACCTAGTCTTAGCATCATCCTTTAGCGAGAAAGGATACAACTTGAGGATATAGTAGTGGCGGATCTTTTCCTCACTAGTGAATAGGGTGGCTATATCGTGCAGTTTGGTAAGATGGGCTACAACATTTTCACACTCATAACCATGAAAAGGATCAGATTCGACCAGAGTGATTAACTCAGGGTCGACAGAGAATTCATAATCCTTATCGGTCACAAAGATAGGCGATGTAGCAAACTTCGGGTCATATTTCATCCTAGCGTTCAAGGATTTTTCTTTCCACTTGAGCAGTAGTTTCTCAACATCGTAGCTATCCTTACACGCAAGATAATCCTCAGCTATCTCTCCCTCCAACACATAACGCTCATACATATCAGGCAATTTACATCTAGGAGAGCTAGTTCTAGCAGGCAAAATAGCAGGTTCTACTTCAATAGTATCAATAGTTTCAGAAGTATCATCACATCTAGCAGCAACTCTAGAAATTTGTGCATCAAGGAATGCACCAAGTGGCAAAGCAGTATCAAACATAGCATCATCAGGCAAAGCAGTATCAAGCATAGCATCATCATAAGCATCATGGGTAGCAGAAGTAGCATCATCAAGCACAGGCGACATATCAAGATTTCAAGCAGGAGGTGGTGTCGCAAACTTACTCATAACCGAAGGTGAATCAAGTGCAGAGCTAGATGGCAGTTCCTTACCTGTCCTCGTAGTGGAGGGCAAGACTTTAGTTCTTGGATCTACCGGATTCCTCATAGTGACCAGCAGACGTAAATCCCAAGTGACTCAGAGAATATAGCTGTGCTTCCCTGGCAACGACGCCAGAAAACGGTCTTGATAACTCACAAGTATAGGGGATCGCAACAGTTTTCGAGGGTAGAGTATTCAACCAAAATTTATTGATTCGACTCAAAGGGAAGCGAAAGAATATTCTCAAGTATTAGAAGTTGAGTTGTCAATTCAACCACACCTGAAAGATTTAGTATTTGCAGCAAAGTATCAGTAGAAAAGTAGTATGATAGCATCAGTAGCAACAGTAACCAGTAGCAGCAAAGTAACAGCAGTAGCAACAGAGTATCAGTAGCAGCAGTGACAACAGTAGCGGCAAAGTAACATAGCAAGGACCATTAGGAAAGACTCGTAGGCATTGGATCTGTGATGGATGATTATGCCGGATGCTATTCATCATGTAACATTTATAACACGGAGAGATAAGTAACTAGCTCCAGTTCGTCAATCTAATGTAGGCATGTATTCCGTATGTAGTCATACGTGCTTAGGGAAAAGAATCTGCATGACATCTATTGTCCATCCCTCCCGTGTCAGCGGGGTCCTTATGGAAACTACGGGATATTAAGGTTCTCCTTTTAATAAAGAACCGGACCAACGCATTAACACTTGGTGAATACATGAACTCCTCATACTATGGTCATCTCCGGGAGTGGTTCCGGCTATTGTCACTCCGGGGTTGCCGGGTAATAACACATAGTAGGTGACTACAACTTGCAAGATAGGATCTAAAACACACATAAATTGGGAACAACATAATAGGTTCAGATCTGAAATCATGGTTCTTGGGCCCTAGTGACAAGCATTAAGCATGGCAAAGTAGTATCAACATCAATCTCTGAACATAGTGGATACTAGGGATCAATCCCCGTCAAAACTAACTCGATTACACGATAGACCTCATCCAACCCATCACCGTCCAGCAAGCCTACGATAACATTACTCACGAACGGTGAAGAGCATCATGGAATTGGCGATGAAGGAAGGTTGATGATGATGATGGCGACGATCTCCCCTCTCCGGAGCCCAAAACGGACTCCAAATCAGCCCTTCAGAGGAAGAATAGGAGGTGGCGGCGCCTCCGTATCGTAAAATGCGATGAACTCTTCTCCCTGATTTTTTTCGGACGAAAGAGGATATATAGAGCTGGAATTGGGGGCGGCGGAGCTCCGAGGTGCTCACAAGCCCGCCAGGCCCAGCCAGGGGGGTGGCCGGGCCTGGTGGGCTTGTGAGCTCCTGGCTCGTCCCTCCAGTTGATTCTTGTGCCAGTATTTTTTATATATTCCACAAAAAATCCTCGTAGATTTCCAGGTCATTCCGAGAACTTTTATTTCTGCGCAAAAACAACACCATGGCAATTCTGCTGAAAATAGCGTCAGTCCGGGTTAGTTCCATTCAAATCATGCAAATTAGAGATCAAAACAAGGGCAAAAGAGTTTGGAAAAGTAGATACGACGGAGACGTATCATTGTATTACATACAACCTTTCCTCAAGGAAACCGTGAGGAAACAATGTTTTGACCTCCTATCTGCAAGATTTCATAAATAATGCAGCAACTGCTAACATAATTCGAACAGACTTCTAGCATCGCAACGAGTGAGAATATCTCATCGTAGTCAACTCCTTGAGATTGTCGGAAACAACTTTGCGACAAGTCGAGCTTTCTTAATGGTGACATTTACCATCATCGTCCGTGTTCCTTTTAAGTTCCGTCTTTTCTTAACAGTCTTACGACTATCAAGTAGGTCTCCCAAAGTCTACACTTTGTATTCATACATGGATGCTCTCTCAGATTTCATGGCCTCCAACCATTTGTCGGAATCCAGGCCCACCATCGCTTCTCCATTGCTCGTAGGTTCATTGTTGTCCAACAACATGACCTCCAAGACAGGGTTAACGTACCACTCTCGAGCAGTACGTGACCTTGTCGACCTACGAGGTTTGTAGTAACTTGATCCGAAGCTTTATGATCACTATCATCAGCTGTAATGGCTAAGATGCGGTCCTTTCCTATTTAGGGGGCGATGCCCCGAAATGGAAAGAAGCGCATCTATGCGTTTCGCAAGCAAGATAAACATAGCACATACATAATTAAAGAATGACAAATAGGGAATCGTTTGCCACCTCACATAGATAATATCAGAGTTTACATCCACACATTTATTCAGACAAGGTAGTTCCGCTACGGACTACATAACATGAGAAAAAGGCTATGCTATCCCGCATGCTTGCCCACGATCACGACCACGGCCTCAGTCTTCTGGATAGTTCACGTACAGGTGATCGTTCTCCTCATCGTACTGCCACGCTAGCTGCGTGCCATGTGGATCACCTGTGTCAGGCGTACCTGTACCTGTTGGGGTGTTGAAGTAATCTGTGAGCCACGGGGACTCAGCAATCTATGACCTTGTTACCGAAGCTAGTCAAGTTATTAGGTGAGGAAGGTTCAGTGTTTAGGTTGCAGCATCCTAAGCATTTATGGTGGCTAACGTACGAAGAACAAGTTATAGATGTGGTGGTCTACGCGAGCGGTCGAACACTAGATGATCACTAAGTGATCCTGAACACCTACTTACGTCAAACATAACCCCACCATGTTCCCGATCAAAGAGAGGTCTTCGAAGGGGACAGTCACAGGTACGCACACAGCTGGCAGTTTTATTAGAGTTAATTCAAGTTATCTATAACTGGATGTTAACAAATAATCCATGTTGCCACATAACCGCGGGCACGGCTTTCCGAAAGATTAAAACCTGCAGGGGTGCTCCAACTAGTCCATCACAAACGGTCACGGGCCGCAAAGTAATCCTCTATCACGAATCTCGTGATCTCGTCGGATTCCTTAGAGGAAAACCTCAACTCCGGGGAGAACCAAAGCTTCACCGGTATTCCTATACGCAAGATATATCGCTAAGGTAAGACAATACTAGCAGGACCTCCCGGTGTGTCGACGACCCCGATAAGAGCCATGTATCTCAGTCTCAGGACAACACCGTCTATGCATAGTGGGCAATGACCAAATGCCTCAAGTTGCCCTGAGGTGGTATTGCCGACTGCTAGGTGGGTGTACCAATACTCATGAGGAGCACTGGCCCGGGTTGTTGATTAAATCCTCGGGGTAGCTATTCCCTATGCAAAACTATTATTAAGTGATTAGCAATTAAAACCAATGTTGGGTCCTGCCGGACAAGTCTTAACACTACACGATTTATCAAGGGGGTCCCCATAACAACCCCGAACGTGTTAGGAGCGATCAGTTATGGAATCAAACACCGGTAGCCGGAAACTATGGTGGCAATAACGGAACAAACCACCCGGCAAAAGGCTAGGCCTTCCGTCATTTACCAAGTATATAGGTGCATTAATTAAATACCAGTTTAAAACATACTGATATCAATTCTCATGTTATCACATGAGACAGCTGGCACCTGCAACTAGCAACGCTAACATTAGAAGCTGAGCAAGCTTACTTAGCCAGACAACATTAGCTAGGAGGGGAAAGTGTTTGGGTTTCATGGCAATATCAGGAGGCAATTATATCAGTGGTAGGCAACGAGCATATATTGAAGGAAACGTGAATCTAAGCATAACACGGCTAGTTACAGTATCAAGGTGACAGTCATCTTGCCTGTGATGTCTTCATCTTGGAACTGCTCTTGTTCGTCCTACACGTACTCTCCCGAATCCACGTACTCGCTCTCCGATCCTGGTGCTACCCAAGATAAAAATAACAGCCAATGAACAACAACACAACATGATGCAACAAACACATGATGCATGAGATGAGAATGAAGCATGCATCTCTAATCTAATCACTTGCATATGCATGAGAAGAAAAGACAAACTTCTGGACAGAACTTCACACTAAGCTATGTGACATCCATGCAGATGACGTGAACAGGTGCATCACGAGAAAACAATGCAAAAACATATAAATAACGTTGGGAACGGAGCTACGGATCAACCGGAAACTACAAAACAAGATATGGAGTCCTACGGATCAAATCCACCACAAGCACACTCCAGTGGCACACTTCTCGTATTCCCAGGTTGCCACATGACCAAACAAACAAATATAGGTGGGGTGGTGCAAAGGAACTCACCGCACCACCAACTATGCACTCACAAGCTTCAGAACAACAAAACTATGCAATCTGTCCTAAACAGCATCATAGCAGTTTGTGAGCAACATGCAAAGCACCTACATCCAGCCAAATGTGCGAAACAAGATATGTGGCAAAAGCTATTCAAAATCTCTACAAGCATGAGAAAAAAGATAATACAAAGGAGTTACACACAGAAAGATCTACAGGTGCTAACTTGGACAAAAATAACAGATTTCAGGGACTTAGTGAAAATATCAGATTCTCACCAGTTGTTTATGCTTTGAAGCATTTTGACAGCCCCCAGAACAATATCTACAGGAAGTGAAAGTGCATGGAATTTAACTGAGAGCTAGACAAACACAAAAGCTCCAACTCTCTATTTGATTGCAAGGCTGATTCCCAACACATGAGCTTTTGCAACCACAACGACAAGGGAAGAAAATAACAACAATTTCTCAGACTTAGTGAAAATCACAGATTTTCACTAAGCTGACAATTTCAGCCACATGCCTACTTTGACAAGGCACATCTTGCACATACAAACTCCTAAGCATAAAACAAAACCACCATGCTGTAGAGGGGTTCACCCACTACTGCCACATCAAGGAATCATCCTCATAGGCTCATCACATCACATGGCACCAAGCTCTAAACATAGCATCAAGACAGAAAAATGACATTTCCACGAAGTGTTCCAAAGTGAAATCTGATTCCACCAATGGATTCCTGGGAAGATTCTACCCCCAAAACATATATAATACCTAGGTACTTGCATACAACATGTAGGCACAAAGTTGAAGGGAAAAACAACATGGAATCATATAGCTCAAATAGTACCATATCATATGTGGTACTCACTATTCTTCACCTACACATGCACTTGCACAGACTCACAACTCCAATGGTGCACATGAGGGGTAGCCCTCATGTTCATGTGCCTTAGCACACCACCACACACACACCCATACTTACACTCACACCAACTACCACTAACACACACACATACATGCTTGCACACAAGTGCCCACTAAGGCAAAACCATGCCTTGGGCATGTGGGAGTCATACTCACACATGCACTCACACACACAAGCACACACCACATAGAAACTTGCACACACATGACCTCCTACACACATACACAAGCACCACTAAATCCCTACACATGCACACTAAATAAAACAAGGGGAAAACCCACTGGATGTGAGGCATAAACCCCCACCTTGCTGCCCCAACATTGCATCAAGAAACAAACTACAAACAACAGCAAGAAGAAAAGCAAAAAAATAAAAGGGGAGGCTTGGGGGGGTCGAACCCAAGACCTACTGCCTCAACACACAACAACAAACCACTGCACTACCTCTACTGGGATCGACAGGGAGGGGAAGGAAACATGGTAAGTTTCCCTATGATGCTACTGTGCCAGAAAACAAATCAAGAAAAAGGGGTGCGGGGCTCGAACCTACGACCTGTGCGAAGCCAAAACCACACTACTGCCACTTGGTTGCGCGTTCGATTGTTAACAGTGAGGGGGGCTTTGCTCTTTTGAGCAACCCCCTCTGGATCTACTACAGCCCGACGGTGGCAGGAACAGGGGAGGGTCACCGCCAATGATTCACTACAAATTGAACATGGGCTAGTCGCTGGGAGGAAGAGGGGACTCCCACGGTTCCATTAAACCACTAATCTCGACGAGGGGTGACCTACAACTACTGCTCCACGAGCACGCGGCGGCGCCGACGACAGAGAGAAATACGGCGGCGTTGCTACGGCCCTACGCTTGATCTACCGACAGGGGAAGGGGGAGGAGTCCTGGTGCTCACCCACTGGTCCAGGAGGCCGCGCCTGTCGAAGAGGAAGAAGGGGACGTCGAGGAAGAAGTCGCTGCGGAGGCAGTCGACGGAGCGGAAGGGGTCGTCGTCGAAGTAGTGGAAGCAAAGGCGTTCGTCGTCGATTAGCTACGGGAACGGACTCCCCTGAGGTCCCGCGTGCTCTTGGATTGCTTGGAGAGGACGAAGGAGTACAACAACGATGGTGGCGATCTCATCAAGGATCGGCCATGACAGAGGAGGAGCTCGCCTACCTTCTGTCGACAAGGGAGAGGGAGGAGGAAGATGGGAAAGGAGGTGGCGGCGCTTGGAGGAACCCTAGAACACGGCTCGGACGCCACGGAATAAATAGGGGGGTGAGGGAGGGCGCCTCGACATCCGTGAGCCACGGCGTCGGCCTCTCTGTCTCGCTCTCTCTGAATGTCTGACGGAAAGGTGCGGGGGGAGGAAGACGGCGTCACAGGAGAGGGGCGAGGAGTGGGCTACCGCGCGAGGAGGCTACTGGGCCAGCGAGGAGGAGGAGGCCCACTCGGAGGCGCCCGGTAAGAAAGAAAAACCCACTGGTTTTTCTATTTAAATACAAAATAGAGGCAAATAAAAGCACACATGCCAAACTATTGACCCTAAAATAAAACAAAAATGCCCCTGGTCATAAGGGAATTATAACCCAATAAAATAAAATGAAAAGAGGATTTTTGGAGCACTTAAATATTTACAAAACAGAATTAAATAATCTGTTTTGTGAATAAACACCCCTCTCAAACATAGTTTCAAAACACATTAGACCTAGCACCACATCCACCACAAAACACTCTAAATGATCTACATTTTTGAACCAGGGTTAGAGCAAGTAATTCTTGAGCTTGAGAAATAAAGAAGGGGGGGGGGTTTAAAACCTAGTTGAAAATTATTGTAGTTGAATCCAACTTTCCAACACCACTTCTTCATCACATAGCACATCAACATCACATACCACATACATGGATCAACAACAACAACAAACGCAATGAAGGCATGAATGATATGGATGCATGAATGCAAAGGGGAGACAAGGTGTCATCACATGAAATAACACATAGCATATATCTCACAAGGCAATGACATCATGCACCGACACAAGAAGGTTCCAAATATGCCAAGTTATACTCTGGGGCATTACAAACTCTCCCACGCTACAAAAAGATCTCGTCCCGAGATCTAGGACTGAAAGAACTCTGGGAATTCGGAACGGAGGTGATCCTTGCGTTCCCAAGTGGCCTCTTTATCGGAATGGTGTGACCACTGCACCTTGAGAAACTTGATAGACTTGTTGCGGGTCTTGCGCTTAGTCGTCTCGAGAACCGCAACTGGATGCTCACGATAAGATAGGTCAGGTTGAAGGTCGATATCTTGAAGATGAACTATGCGCTCGGGAGTCTTGAAGCATCTCCGGAGCTGAGAGACATGGAACGCGTCATGCACATTTGCAAAGTTGGAAGGGAGATCAAGTTGATACGCAAGGTCGCCTCTCTTGCCAACAACTCTGAAAGGACCAACGAAACGAGGAGCAAGCTTGCCTTTGATACCAAAACGCTGTGTGCCCTTCATAGGAGACACTTTGAGATAGACGAAGTCATCGAGGTCATAAGAGATGTCACGATGCTTGCTATCATAGTAGCTCTTCTGACGGGACTGCGCTGCTCTGAGATTATCCCAAATGACCCGACATATCTCTTCAGCTTCTTTGATCAAGTAATTCCCAAGAATCTGACGCTCGCCGGTCTCGGACCAGTTGAGCGGAGTACGTCACTTCTTGCCATAGAGAATCTCAAACGGAGCTTTGCCTGAACTAGCTTGATAACTGTTGTTATACGAGAACTCAGCGAAAGGTAGGCAGTCTTCCCACTTCATGCCAAAAGAAATGACACATGCTCTCAGCATATCCTCAAGGACCTGATTGACTCTCTCCAATTGCCCACTAGTCTGAGGATGAAAAGTTGTGCTGAATCGTATCTTCGTGCCCATCGTAGACTGAAAAGAGTCCCAGAACTTGGAAGTGAAGACACTTCCAGGATCCGGAGAAATCAACATAGGCACGCCATGCAAAGACACTATCCTGGAAGTGTACAACTCTGCAAGCTGAGCTGCCGAGATAGATTCCTTGACTGGAAGAAAGTGAGCCACTTTGCTCAACTTGTCGATGACGCCGAAGATGGCATCGTTACCCTTCTTGCACTTCGGAAACCCGGTGACGAAATCCATCTCAATACGGTCGAGCTTCCACTCGGGAATGGGCAATGGATGCAAAAGACCTGCTGGACGTTGATGCTCTGCTTTCACCCTTTGACATACATCACACTCATTTATGAACTGAGCAATCTCACGCTTCATGCGAGTGTTGGAATTATGCCCTAGAGGCAATGATAAATAAGTTATTATTATAATTCCTGTATCAAGATAATCATTTATTATCCATGCTATAGTTGTATTGAATGAAGACTTAGATACATGTGTGGATACATAGACAAAACACTGTCCCTAGCAAGCCTCTAGTTGGCTAGCCAGTTGATCAAGGATAATCAGGGTCTTCTGACTATGTACAAGGTGTTGTTGCTTGATAACTGGATCACATCATTGGGAGAATCATGTGATGGACTAGACCCAAACTAATAGACGTAGCATGTTGATCGTGTCATTTTGTTGCTACTGTTTTCTGCGTGTCAAGTATTTATTCCTATGATCATGAGATCATATAACTCACTGACACCAGAGGAATACTTTGTGTGTATCAAACGTCACAACGTAACTGGGTGGCTATAAAGTTGCTCTACAGGTATCTCCGAAGGTGTCCGTTAAGTTAGTATGGATCAAGACTAGGATTTGTCACTCCGTATGACGGAGAGGTATCTCGGGGCCCACTCGGTAATACAACATCACACACAAGCCTTGCAAGCAATGTGACTTAGTGTAAGTTGCGGGATCTTGTATTACGGAATGAGTAAAGAGACTTGCCGGTAAACGAGATTGAAATAGGTATGCGGATACTGACGATCGAATCTCGGGCAAGTAACATACCGAAGGACAAAGGGAATGACATACGGGATTATATGAATCCTTGGCACTGAGGTTCAAATGATAAGATCTTCGTAGAATATGTAGGATCCAATATGGGCATCCAGGTCCCGCTGTTGGATATTGACCGAGGAGTCCCTCGGGTCATGTCTGCATAGTTCTCGAACCCGCAGGGTCTGCACACTTAAGGTTCGACGTTGTTTTATGCGTATTTGAGTTATATGGTTGGTTACCAAATGTTGTTTGGAGTCCCGGATGAGATCACAGACGTCACGAGGGTTTCCGGAATGGTCCGGAGACGAAGATTGATATATATGATGACCTCATTTGATTACCGGAAGGTTTTCGGAATTACCGGGAATGTACCGGGAATGATGAATGGGTTTCGGATGTTCACTGGGGGGAGGGCATCCCACCCCGGGGAAGCCCATAAGCCTTAGGGGTGCCGCACCAGCCCTTAGTGGGCTGGTGGGAAAGCCCAGAGAGGCCCCTTGCGCAGGGAGATAAGAAAATCAAAGAGAAAAAAAGGGGAAGTGGGAAGGAAGGGAAGGACTCCACCTTCGAATCCTAGTTGGACTAGGATTGGAGGAGGACTCCTCCTCCCCCCCTTCGACCGAACCCCTTGGAGTTCCTTGAGCCCGAAGGCAAGGCCCCTCCCCACCCACCTATATATACAGAGGTTTTAGGGCTGATTTGAGATAACTTTTCCACGGCAGCTCGACCACATACCTCCACGGTTTTTCCTGTAGATCGCGTTTCTGCGGAGCTCGGGCGGAGCATTGCTGAGATTAGATCACCACCAACCTCCGGAGCGCCGTCACGCTGCTGGAGAACTCATCTACCTCTCCGTATCTCTTGATGGATCAAGAAGGTTGAGATCATCGTGGAGCTGTACGTGTGCTGAACGCGGAGGTGCCGTCCGTTCGGCACTAGTTTGGAGCGGATCGTGGGACGGATCGCGGGACGGTTCGTGGGACGGTTCGCGGGGCGGATCGAGGGACGTGAGGACACTTCACTACATCAACCGCGTTTATTAACGCTTCTGCTGTGCGATCTACAAGGGTACATAGATCTGAAATCCCCCTCGTAGATGGACCTCACCATGATAGGTCTTCGTGCGCGTTGGAAATTTTTTGTTTCCCATGCGACGTTCCCCTTCAGCGAGTCCAGCAGATGGTCTGTTTCAAGTCCTGATACATCTTGGAGCTTCCTGGATGTATTGAGAGAAGAGAGTTATGAGCTTCTTCCATGATAACCTTTCTGAGATCACATTTCGGAACGACAAGACGATCCTCAAAGAATAATGTGTCTGTCGCATCAACACTGAAGCACTTATATTTCGGAACTCCCTTTGCCAAGCCAATCTTAACTTTCTTCACCATTGCATCAAGAAGTTGCGCTGCTCTGACCTGGTCTTCTAAGGTAGGAGAGATCTAAAGATTTGCAAGAAATCCCTGAGGTACTAACTGAAGGTTGAGCTTTCTGAAAGATTCACAAAGGTCAGGCTGGAGAGGCTTCAGAATGAGACTGTTGCAGTAAGCCTTCCCGCTCAAAGCATATGCCACGACATTAGCTTTGCCTGGAGTGTACTCAACGCTCGGATTAAAATCTTGGAGCATTTCCACCCAACGAGTTTGCCGAAGATTGAGGTTAGGCTGGGTGAAGATGTACTTGAGACTATTGTGATCGGTGAACACTTCAACCTTTCGTTCCAACAAGAGGTGTCTCCAAGTCATCAGAGCATGTACCACTGCCGCCAACTCAAGATCATGAATAGGATAATTCTTCTCACTTGGCTTCAACTACCTCGAGGTATAAGCTACCACTTTCTTCTCTTGCATAAGAACTGCACCAAGACCTTGAAGAGAGGCGTTGCAGAACACTTGGTATGGTTTGGAGTCATCAGGAGGAACCAAGACTGGAGTAGAGGTGAGATTCTCTTTGAGTGTGTCGAAGGCCAACTGACACTCTGGAGACCAGACGTACTTCACACCCGTGACAGCCCGAGACCAACGCCCCAGAAGATTCCCCTTCTATTCCGTTTTCGTCGTGTGTCTATTTTATTTTGTCGCATCATCATCGCATCATGCGCATCATCTGCATTGCATCGACATCCCGTTGCCGCCGTTTTTCAAACTTGCATCCGTGTTAGTTGCCGGTTCTCGTCGTTGTCCGTTCGGAGCTCGACCACACACGCACGCGCTCGCGGCATCGTCAAAACCCTGTTTTAAAAGTGTGTTGAAAACTTTTTCTGATCGGGGTGAAACTTGGCATGCGGTCGTAATTAGTTATAGCTAGGCCGCCTGTCAAATTTCGTCGCAAGTGGAGTTTGTTTGATACCCGAACCGTAAACCTATAGCGGCACTATAACCAGTCAAACGTGAGGCGTTTCGGTATTTTAAACTCTGTCACCGGGTTGCCGTTTTCCCTCTCATCTCCGCCTAGCCCCTCTGCACAGTGCACTGACCTGCCCACAGCCTAGTTCAAAAACCTGCCGGAAGCCGACCCCGGCGGTCATGACCGTTGGATCCAGATCAACCCCGTTCTACCACAAACCGTCATCGGTTTGTCCACTGGACTCCCTAAGCTAGCCATTTCCGACCGCCCAATATAAGCCGGAGGGTCCAAATAGCCGTGGACCTAAACCCATTTGCTAGATATTTAGAGCCACTTAGCCCAATCAGACCAAAACCTAGCTTCTAGGGATCCTCCCCTGTTCCAACTGTGCGCCGCCACCCACCTCGGTATCCAACCCGGTCCAATCAGTGAGCAGCGCGGCCCCAGTTCTTCCCTTGATCCCCAGGCAGTTACCTCACCAGCCGCTGTTCCGCGTTCTGCACCAGCCGGCACCGAGCTGCCCCAGCCGCGCCGAACCGAGCCCTCTCCCTCGCCTCCTCGCGGCCGAGAACGAACTCCCGTGCCCCGTGCGTCCCAGAGGCCACTCTTCCCGAGCTACTGCGCGCCCGAGACCATGTTGTGAGCCGCCGGAAGCCGCACCCGCGAGCGTCAACGATGGACAGGCGCCGCCGCTGACCTGGCTCGATCCTCACGCCGGCCTTCTTCCTCCTCTCTCCATTTTCTCCCCACCTCTTTGAGCTTCCTCTGTGTGCCCCTTTCTTCCCTGCAGGTAGACAACTCCATGGAGGCCATGCTCCACCGAAACACGTCAGATCCGTCGGGAATGGCGCCACCCCGGCCAGATCCGGCGAGAGCCACCACCACCTGACCCTTCTCCGCCGTTCCCCGCCGGAATCAGCGTCGGAGATCGTTGGCATGGCGTTGGCCTCTTCCCCCGTTGTGAGATGTATTCCCGCAACTGTACCTGGAGCTTTTTCTTTCCAAGATCCGTTCTGTCACGTAGGGTTATTTAGGGACGAATGTAGGTTAGAACACAAGTGGAGTCCCAGCCGAGTTGGCTAGTGCAGTTAGCCTCCACTCAAGAGACGAGGGATCAAATCCCAATCGGTCTATATTTTGGGTTTTGTTTTGTGTTAATTCAGTTTAGTCTATGGTTGTTTTGTCCTTCAGCTTCATCAGTTTGGCGCGAGTGTGTGTTACATCTTGTGCCATATCCTCCTTGCATCAGCGGCTCATTGCTAGCTCAGCTGGTTAGCCTGTAGGCTTGCAACTGTGGGGGTCTTGGGATCGATCCCAATAAACCCCATTTTTTTAGTCGTGCGAATTATTAATTTCAGAAAAAAGCATAATTTTCAAACGCGACTAACTTTTATTCCGTGCGTCGGTTTCCGACGAGTTAAATTTGTAACTTGGCTAGAATTTTGCATAGAGTAATATTTTCCAACTCTCATGCATAATTAGAATTGTTTAGTGTGCTGTTTGCATCGGTTTGCTTGTCGCCGTGTTGAAAACGGTTTAGGTCGTAACTATTTGTCCGTAGCTCCGTTGGAGTTGTGCCATATATGTAAAT
This sequence comes from Hordeum vulgare subsp. vulgare, assembly GCF_904849725.1. NCBI lineage: Eukaryota > Viridiplantae > Streptophyta > Magnoliopsida > Poales > Poaceae > Hordeum > Hordeum vulgare. The sequence continues at coordinate 42,326,988 of NC_058521.1, read as the reverse complement.
GGAGTAGAACAACGAGTAGAATCACGTGAACCACTTTGTTTTTCTGTTTAACAAACCTAAAATGTGATTAGGACAAATTTGGACAGAATTAGAATTTAACGCGTGGGGTCATTTCGAAGATGCTATATGTCATTTCCGGCCTCATTTAAAATTCCTAGCTAGGTAGATTAATTTGTGATTCACCCCTTGGCATGTTAACAACATTTTAATATTGCCGTGTTCCTAAACAGGAGTGAACTAAACAATTAAATGTGGAGTTTCGTCGATATGCAACTCGTTGCATATCGAGCTTCACTTAATGTGTAGTGTTTGTGTGAGGTGAATTGTCATGCCATGCCTTGCATCTTTGAACTGATCTTGCATCATATGTGTTGTGCACCATGTGGTGAATATCGTGTGTTGATTCTTGTTTCCGGTTTGCTTCATCTCGTTAGAGTTCCGTAAGCATGTCGGATTGCGAGGACCCGTTCGACTACATCGGTTCGTCTGCTTCACGGAGGCATTCTTCTTCCAAGCGGGATCTCAGGCAAGATGACCATTTCCCCCAGATACCATTACTATCATTGTCATGCTAGTTATTTCGATGCTTTCGATTATGTCTTGTTGCCTACCACATGTTAAATATCAGCCTCTCAACAATGCCATGATAACGTTCAACCTGGTCGACCTAGCAAACCATTGTTTGGCTATGTTACTGCTTGCTTAACCTTGTTGTTAGTGTTGCTAGTTGCAGGTGCAGTTGCTCCCATGTGATTACATGGGTTCCTTGTTATATCACCATATTAAATGCTATTTAATTTAATGCACCTATATACTTGGTAAAAGGTGGAAGGCTCGGCCTTTCTAGCCTAGTATTTTGTTCCACCTTTGCCCCTTAGTTTCGGCTACCGGTGTTATGTTCCATAATTAAGCGCTCCTAACACGATCGGGGTTGTTATGGGAACCCCCTTGATAATTCGTTTTAGATTAAAGCTGGTCTGGCAAGGCCCAACATTGGTACTATTTGCCAACATAATAATTTTGATAACACTAAAATGCATAGGGAGTTAGCGCTACCCGAGGAGTAATTCTACATAATACAGGGGGGCCAGTGCTGATGGTGTTGGTTCCAAACGGTCTTCCTGCGGGGCCACCGCGAGGAAACTCGAGGTTTGGCACTCGTAGCTAGTTCCATCCGTCGTGTCCTGAGAACGAGATACGCGGCTCCTATCGGGTACGTCGACACGTCGGGCGGCCTTGCTGGATTAGTATTACCTTTGACGATATATCTTGTGCATCGGGATTCTGGTGATGCTTTGGGTAATCTCAGAGTTGAGGTTTTCCACTAGGGAATCCGAGGAGATCGCGAGCTTCGTGATTGAGGATTTCTATGCGGCTTGTGGTAATTTGTGATGGACTAGTTGGAGCACCCCTGCAGGGTTAAATCTTTTTCGGAAAGCTGTTGCCGCGGTTATGTGGCAACGTGGAAACTTTGTTTAACACTGGTTCTAGATAACTTGAAGTTAACTTAATTAAAACTTGCCAACTGTGTGCGTAACCGAGACTGTCTCTTTCGTGAGTTCCTTCTCCGATCGAGGACACGGTGGGGTTATGTCTGACGTAGGTAGGTGTTCAAGATCATTTATTTGATCAACCGTAATTCACGTCCGCTATGCGTAGATCTCTCCCCTCTTATTTCTTGTACTCGTAAGTTTAGCCACCAAATATATGCTTAGCCGCTGCTGCAACCTCACCACAAAAACTTGCCTCACCTATAAGCTTTGCTAGTCTTGATACCTTTGGAAACGAGATTGCTGAGTCCCCTATGGCTCACAGATTACTATAACACCAGTTGCAGGTACATGTAAAGGTTACTTGACGCGAGCGCGTTGATTGTTCATTTGGAGTTGCTTCTTCTTCTTCTTCTTGATCGATCTAGGATGGGTTCCAGGCCGGCAGCCTGCGATAGCAAGGATGGACGTCGTTCTTATTTTCTCGTTTGTTTTCGTCCGTAGTCGGACCCTACTCTTACTCTTGATGAATATGTAATGTACTGATGTGACTCTGATGTAGCTTGTGGCGAGTGTAAGCCAATTATATTATATATCTTTTCTTTTCAGTACATGTACTTGTAACGATGTCCATTCTTGCGACACGACGAGATGCGCTTCTATCGCTGACGAGGCCCTCATGCCAAATTGATGATAGGGACGCATCTTGGGCGTGACAAGTTGGTATCAGAGCAGTACCGACCTAGGAGCCCCCTTGATTGATCGAACTTGGCCGAGTCGAGTCTAGTGGAAAACTGCTTTGAGTCTAGTTATATATCGGAGAGTAGGATTCTTTTTTCTCCTCTTCTATGCTCTAGTGAGGAATCTTGACGTAATATATTAATTCTACTCCTCTTCTCACTCAAATATTTTAGGATCACGCGGATATTCTTGGAATCTATATGATGCCGATGTGACGGAGTTCTGTCTTGGTGCCTCTTGTCTGACTTGATTTTCTTCCGGGGAGTTGAGCTCCAGGGGATTCTCGAGCACATCGTTATCATTTAGATTTCTTAGTATCTCAGAATGAAGGATGTTTGTAATTGCTTCAATACTAGTAGTGCCGAGATAACCCCGATGTCCCCAATACTGGTGCAGATTGTTCGGGAGTACTGCCATACTTTGCATCGTTGTGATCACGAGGGTCTGTAGTAGATGAAGGTCCGAGATTCTGGTTGTGTGTTGAAGGATGTGATACAGGTGACGGGTTAGTATAGGAGTTGTGTGATTATTACTCCTTGTATCCGTGTACCAGATTGCATGACCAGATATTTCGGGAATTCTTAGGTGGGAATTCAAGTAGTTGCTTATAGGACAATCTTCCAGAAATGCATGATGTTAGGTTGGGGTTCCACATCTAGTGGATTCGTTTGTTGACGGTCGACTTACAGCGGTTCTCGTTGTGTCTTAAAGAGTCCTTGTAGCTTGCTACGACTCGGGGACGCTTCGTATGTCGGGTGCACTGCCTTGCACTTGATGGCTACTGTAAGGATCGAGCCCGTGCGATCCTGTCCACGAAAATATCGGACGAAATCTTTCTCATGAGTTTGTTCTGGCTTATTTCATAAGCCTCACCCCTGTTTTTGTTGGAATATGGTAATTCAAGTTACTTCGATGTCAAGCGGTGATTTCAGATCTTTCAGAGAGGTGTTCTCATCAATTTTTATGTGAATGCAAATTCTTTTGTTCAATCCGGTTGTCATATCAATTCTTGTCAACCGGAGTTGTCATGTTAATTCTTTTCCAACCGGTGTGTTCCTCTCAAAGTGGATTCAATCCTCTCCAATTTTTACAAGATCATTCTCTCATTTTATTCCGGAGTTCATCTCATCTGTCCCAAATTCTCTTTGTTTTTCCCCGCCCTCCCGCCCTTTTCTTCAGTGGTTCAATTTTCATCCAAGAGTTTTCTCTTCTTTGTGCTTCTGCTGTCTGTTCTTTTCTCTCTTACCCAATGATTCATTGTGAAGATTCTCAGGAAATTCGTATCATATTTGTTCATTTTTGTCATCCTTACCGGTGAATTCAATTTAGTTGTCCGTGTTCATTATATCCTATTCATCCTTGTATTTTTCCGATGTTGGAAATTCTTTTCAGCCTATATTGTTATTCATTCTCTCTAGTCTATCCGGAATGCTGAAGATATCTGTGAGTTTTGTTTTTTTCATTTATTTTAATTATTTCGAGGTGCTAACCTCATATATTCTTCATTTGTACCGGTGCAATATCTATCTTTCTAAGCAATCTATTCAACGGTGGTTTCTTTGAGTGGGCCCATAACCCACAGGTTCTTTCCCAGGATCTTTCCTGGCTCTTTTAATCTTTTCCTGGAGATCATTAAATCTTTTCAACTAGGACGTAAGTATGATTTCCATCAGTCATATTACTTCTTCAAGATCTATTTGAATTAATTCTCTTATTTAGCTCAACATTTCATTCTTCTTTATTCCGAAGTGTCTCATTAATTCTTGGTGGTGTTCTTCTCATCATTCTCTTCTTTCAAGACCGAAGGAGTGTTTCTCTCGAATCTTGGTCCATTCTCTTGCAGATTCTTCATTTCAGCTTTGTGGCATTATCTTACTTGTTCCAATCATGAGTAATCCCTTTCGTGCTATCCGGTGCTTCTCTGAGTTGTTTTTATTTCTCGTTCCTCCGAAGGCCATCATTTGAGAAGATTCTTCGTTCTCAGCTTTCAGCTTTCATCCTCAATTCTTCTCAATTGTTGTCTCTTCGTTCGTCTCTCGTTTATCCGGTGCCTTGTTCAAAATTCTTCTCTCAGGTGGCTCATGATCTCTTCATTCTCATGTATTTCCATTAATTCGTGGTGTTCCCATTCAGTTGTGAATTCTTACCGGTGCGTCCTTCAATCACGCATCAAGTGGTGCTTATCTCTCTGCCTCTTCAAGATTCTTTCAAGAGGAATAAGTGCTATGCTAAATCCATTGCTTGTCATCAATTAAACTTGATGAAGGATTAGCATAACATAATTCTTATTCTTGTTTCATCAAGTTATCTGAATTCTTCTTCCGGAGTGGCTCTTGGTTTCAATTCTTTTCTCATGTGCTTATCTTTCTTTTCTGGAGTTCCATGTTCTTTTAAGTATCTCTTTATGAGGCTTCATCTAAATCTTGGCAAGGTCATAATCTTATTCTTTTCTACCTTCATATCGTTGCATCATCCATTTGTATACGGAGGTCCTTCATGGTGATTCATCAAGATTTCAATTCATTCTCAAAGTGTTCTTCAAGATTCTTGTTGGAGAACCTCAAGCATTCTTTCCCTTGCATTTCAGTGCATTTGTTCTTCCTTTATCCTTTGAGGTGGTATTATGGCATTCTTGTTAGTGTAGGAGCCTCAAAGAGTTATTCTTTGAATAGTGAGATAATTAAATTCACCAATTATTTGGTCATGAGATATTTCAACCCATGATTTCTTCATTGAGCTATCTTGGTTTCGATTTAACCTAAAGCTTGTCCTATGGATTGTTGCTATCATGGTGCTTGTCATTAATCCAAGTTCTCAATGTATCCTCTTGGTGTAAGAATTGTTCATGTCTTGTTTCTCCCAAACAATCCTTGTTCTGTTAGTGGCTGGTTGTCACTTCATTAGTTTGAAAAGGTTTCCATAAGCCCACTACTATCTTGTTCTTTTCGTTGTTGTTTTTCCAACAACTCCGTCCAATTCTTCTTGCAAGGATGCTTGCCGAGTTCATTGGAGTTAGTAGTTGTCATTCTCTCTTCATTCTCTTCTTCCGTATGAGCTAGTTCCTATTCTATTGTTCCGGAGGCATTGTGATGTTGCTCTTTTGGGTCTATTGTGTTGTTCTCCCAAGATCATGGTGTTCCCTTGTTCTATTTAGTTGTTTGTTATGAATCTTGTCTAATTCTCCCATCTTTTCGAATTTTTTGTCCCATTTTCCTACCGAAGTGCTGCCGAAATTTTCCGTGAATTCTTGCTTCTTTCTCATATCATTCCTCATCTCTTTGCAACCTTCAAGGATCATTGGTTTCACTCGTTTGTCAAAGAAGCGACTAAGTTTTTACCTCTTGTTCTTTTTCATCCTCTCCCCCTTCATTCTTGGATCTCGGGGCGAGATCCTCTTGTAGTGTAGGAGAGTTGTGACAGCCCGAGACCGACGCCCCAGAAGATTCCACTTCTATTCTGTTTTCGTCGTGTGTCTATTTTATTTTGTTGCATCATCATCACATCATGCGCATCATCTGCATTGCATCGGCATCCCGTTGCCGTCAGTTTTCAAACTTGCATCCGTGTTAGTTGCCGGTTCTCGTCGTTGTCCGTTCGGAGCCCGACCACACACGCACGCGCCCGCGGCATCGTCAAAACCCTGTTTTAAAAGTGTGTTGAAAAATTTCTCTGATCGGGGTGAAACTTGGCATGCGGTCGTAATTAGTTATAGCTTGGCCGCGCGTCAAATTTCATCGCGATTGGAGTTTGTTTGATACTCGAACCGTAAACCTATAGCGGCACTATAGCCGGTCAAATGTGAGGCGTTTCGGTATTTTAAACTCTGTCGCCGGGTTGCCGTTTCCCTCTCATCTCCGCCTAGCCCCTCTGCACAGTGCACTGACTTGCCCACAACCTAGTTCGAAAACCTCTAGGAACCCGAACCCGGCGGTCGTGACCGTTGGATCCAGATCAACCCCGTTCTACCGCAAACCGTCATAGGTTTGTCCACTGGACTCCCTAAGCTAGCCATTTCCGACCGCCCAATTTAATACGGTGGGTCCAAATAGACGTGGACCTAAACCCATTTGCTAGATATTTAGAGCCACTTAGCCCAATCAGACCAAAACCTAGTTTCTAGGGATCCTCCCCTGTTCCATCTGTGCGCCGCCACCCACCTCGGGGTCCAACCCGATCCAATCAGCGCACAGCGCGGCCCCAGTTCTTCCCTCGATCCCCAGGCGGTGACCTGACCAGCCGCTGTGCCGCGTTCTGCACCTGCCGGCACCGATCTGCCCCAGCCGCGCCGCACCGAGCCCTCTCCCGCGCCTCCTCGAGCCCGAGAACGAACTCCCGTGCCCCGTGCGTCCCGGAGGCCACTCCTCCCAAGCTCCCGCGCGCCCGAGACCATGTTGTGAGCCGCCTGCAGCCGCACCGGCGAGCGTCACCGATGGACAGGCGCCGCCGCTCAATTGGGTCTATCCTCGTGCCGGCCTTCTTCCTCCTCTCTTCGTTTTCTCCCCACCTCTCTAAGCTTCCTCTGTGTGCCCCATTCTTCCCCGCAGGTACACAGATCCATGGAGGCCATGCTCCACCGGAATGCGTTAGATCCGTCGGGAATGGAGCCACCCCGGCTAGATCCGGCGAGAGCCACCACCACCCGACCCTTCTCCGTCGTTCCCTGCCGGAATCGGCGACGGAGATCGTTGGCATGGCGCTGGCCTCTTCCCCCGTTGTGAGATGTATTCCCGTAACTATACCTGGAGCTTTTTCTTTCCAAGATCCGTTCTGTCATGTAGGGTTATTTAGAGACGCATGTATGTTAGAACACGAGGGGAGTCCTACCCAAGTTGGCTAGTGTAGTTAGCCTCCATACAAGAGACCAGGGATCAAATCCCAATCGGTCTATATTTTGGGTTTTGTTTTGTGTTAATTCAGTTTAGTCTATGGTTGTTTTGTCCTTCAGCTTCATCAGTTTAGCGCGAGCGTGTGTTACATCTTGTATCATATCCTCCTTGCATCAGCGGCTCATTGCTAGCCCAGCTGGTTAGCCTGTAGGCTTGCAACCGTGGGGGTCTTGGGATCGATCCAAATAAACCCCATTTTTTTAGTCATGCGAATTTTTAATTTCAAAAAAAAGCATAACTTTTGAACGCGCCTAACTTTTATTCCGTGCTAAATATGTAACTTGGCTAGAATTTTGTGTAGAGTAATATTTTCCAAGTCTCATGCATAATTAGAACTATTTAGTGTGCTGTTTGCATCGGTTTGCGTGTCGCCGTGTTGAAAACGGTTTAGGTCGTAACTATTTGTCCGTAGCTTCGTTGGAGTTGTGCCATATATGTAAATGGAGCAGAACGACGAGTAGAATCACATGAACCACTTTGTTTTTCCGTTTAACAAACCTAAAATGTGATTAGGACAAATCTGGACAGAATTAGAATTTAACTCGTGGGGTCATTTCGGAGATGCTATATGTCGTTTCCGGCCTCATTTAAAATGCCTAGCTAGGTAGATTAATTTGTGCTTCAGCCCTTGCCATGTTAACAACATTTTAATATTACCGTGTTCCTAAACGGGAGTGAACTAAACAATTAAATGTGGAGTTTCGTCGATATGAAACTCGTTAAATATCGAGCTTCACTTAATGTGTAGTGTTTGTGTGAGGTGAATTGTCATGCCATGCCTTGCATCTTTGAACTAATCATGCATCATATGTGTTGTGCACCGTGTGGTGAATATCGTGTGTTGATTCTTGTTTCCGGTTTTCTTCATCTCGTTAGAGTTCCGCAAGCGTGTCAGATTGCGAGGACCCGTTCGACTACATCGGTTCGTCTGCTTCACGTAGGCATTCTTCTTCCAAGCGGGATCTCAGGCAAGATGACCATTTCCCCAGATACCATTACTATCATTGCCATGCTAGTTATTTTGATGCTTTCGATTATGTCTCGTTGCCTACCACATGTTAAATATCAGCCTCTCAACAATGCCATGATAACCTTCAACCTGATCGACCTAGCAAACCACTGTTTGGCTATGTTACTGCTTGCTTAACCTTGTTGTTAGTGTTGCTAGTTGCAGGTGCAGTTGCTCCCATGTGATTACATGGGTTCCTTGTTATATCACCATATTAAATGCTATTTAATTTAATGCACCTATGTACTTGGTAAAAGGTGGAAGGCTCGGCCTTTCTAGCCTGGTGTTTTGTTCCACCTTTGCCCCCTTAGTTTCGGCTACCGGTGTTATGTTCCATAATTGAGCGCTCCTAACACGATCGGGGTTGTTATGGGGACCCCCTTGATAATTTATTTTAGATTAAAGCTGGTCTGGCAAGGCCCAACATTGGTACTATTTGCCCAACATAATAATTTTGATAACACTGAAATGCATAGGGAGTTAGCGCTACCCGAGGAGTAATTCTACATAATATAGGGGGGCTAGTGCTGATGGTGTTGGTCCCAAACGGTCTGCCTGCGGGGCCACCGCAAGGAAACTCGAGGTTTGGCACTCATAGCTAGTTCCATCCGTCATGTCCCGAGAACGAGATACGCGGCTCCTATGGGGTACGTCGACACGTCGGGCGGCCTTGCTGGATTAGTTTTACCTTTGACAAGATATCTTGTGCATCGGGATTCCGGTGATGCTTTGGGTAATCTCAGAGTTGAGGTTTTCCACCAGGGAATCCGACGAGATCGCGAGCTTTTTGATTGAGGATTTTTATGCGGCTTGTGGTAATTTGTGATGGACTAGTTGGAGCACCCCTGCAGGGTTAAATCTTTTTCGAAAATCCGTGCCCGCGGTAATGTGGCAACGTGGAAACTTTGTTTGACACTGGTTCTAGATAACTTGAAGTTAACTTAATTAAAACTTGCCAACTGTGTGCGTAATCGTGGTTGTCTCTTTCGTGAGTTCCTTCTCCGATCGAGGAACGGTGGGGTTATGTCTGACATAGGTAGGTGTTCAGGATCATTCATTTGATCAACCGTAGTTCACGTCCGCTATGCGTAGATCTTCCCCCTCTTATTTCTTGTACTTGTAAGTTTAGCCACCAAATATATGCTTAGCCGCTGCTACAACCTCACCACTTAAACTTGCCTCACCTATAAGCTTTGCTAGTCTTGATACCTTTGGAAATAAGATTGCTGAGTCCCCTGTGGCTCACAGATTACTATAACACCAGTTGCAGGTACAGTTAAAGGTTACTTGACGCGAGTGCGTTGATTGTTCATTTGGAGTTGCTTCTTCTTCTTCTTCTTAATCGATCTAGGATGGGTTCCAGGCCGGCAGCCTGGCATAGCAAGGATGGACGTCGTTCTTATTTTCTCGTTTGTTTTCGTCAGTAGTCGGACCCTGCTCTTACTCTTAATGAATATGTAATGTACTGATGTGATGCTGATGTAGCTTGTGGCGAGTGTAAGCCAATTCTATTATATATCTCTTCTTTTCAGTAATGTACTTGTAAGGATATCCATTCTTGAGACACGACGAGATGCGCTTCTATCCATGACGAGGCCCTCATGCCAAATTGAGGATAGGGACGCATCTTGGGCGTGACAACACCCTTCTGAAGAAGACTTGAGAGAGGCTTAGCAATCTTGGAGAAGTTCTCAATGAATCTTCTACAATAGCTTGCAAGCCCGAGAAAGCTTCGAAGCTGCTTCACAATTTGCGAAGGCTCCCACTCAACAATGGCCTGCACCTTCGACGGATCAACTTTGATGCTCTCGGCAGAGATGATGTGCCCAAGGTAGACAACTTCTTTCAACCAGAACTCACATTTGGAAAACTTAGCATAGAACTTATGCTCTCTCAGCTTATCAAGCACCGACCTGAGATGTTCTTCATGCTCTTCCTCAGTTTCCGAAAAGACGAGAATATCATCGAGATACAACAAGACGAATTCATTCTTGAATGGGGAGAAGATATAGTTCATCATTTGACAAAATGTCAGTGGAGCATTTGCCAGACCAAAAGACATCACCGTATACTCATATGAGCCAAAACTTGTCCTGAAAACAGTCTTTGGAATATCCTCTTCGCGAATGCGAATTTGATGATAGCCCATCCTGAGATCGAGCTTGGAGAAGACCTTAGCCCCTTTGAACCGCTCGAACAACTCATTAATGTTAGGATGTGGATACTTGTTTCTGATTGTCTTCTTGTTCAATGGATGGTAATCGACACACAATCGGTCCGTGCCATCCTTCTTCTTGACAAACAACACTCCACATCACCAAGGAGAAGAGCCTGGTCTGATCAGACCCAGACGCTCCTGCTCATCGAGTTGCCTCTTAAGTTCCTTCAGCTCTTCTGGACCCAATTTGTATGGCCGTTTGCACACAGGCTCAGTATCCGGTTCAAACTCAATAACAAATTAAACTTCTTGTTGCGGAGGCATTCCTGGCAGTTCTTCTGGAAACACATCTTCATATTCGCAGACCACTGGGACTTGTGAAATTGGGGAAATCTCACCCTTCTCATTTAAGGAAAATAGACAGATTGTGTCATCGCGCGCCGCGAAGATAATCACGTCCTCCGAAGAGTGAGTTAGCTTCACTTCTTTAGCTTCACAATCAATAGATGCCTTGTTCATAGCCAACCAGTCCATACCAAGGATCAAATCAATGTCAGAATTGCCCAAGACAATAGGAGACGCTAGAAAAGCATAATTACCCATCTTGACAGAAACATCCGGAACCACCATGTCGGAATTCGTGATCTTGCCGGGAGACACAATTGATAGAGGCTTAGGCAAGTCACAAGTTGAGAACCCATGCTTAAATGAGAATGGCCTTGAGATAAACGAATGCGATGCACCAGAATCAAATAAAACCTTAGCAGGAATATCATTGACGAGGAGATTACCCAAAATCACATCTGACGAGTTCTCTGCTTCAGCCGCATTCACCATATCGACTCTAGCAGAGCCGGGGTTGAACTTCACGATAGCATTGCTTGGAGGTTTGCCTGGAGGAGGAGGCGGAAGACATAGCTGAGAAGTGCACTTGCTGGCATAGTGACCCTTCTGCCCACACTTGTGACAAGTAACATCTGCCGGCTGACGGTACTGTGTCTGAGGAGGCCCTTGCTTCTGCTGCTGAAACCTCTGCTGGAAAGCTGGTTTGGGTGGGTGGGAAGAACCACGGCCACCTGAATGCTTGAACTGCTGCATGTGCCGAGGAGGAGGAGACACCCAATATTTCTGTTGCTTCTGAACCACCTGAGTTGAGAAAGACGAGCTAGAATCTATGAAGCGCTTCTTTGAATTCTCCACCCTGAGCAAAGCTGCCTCAGCCCTGAGAGCCAAGTTGTAGAACTTATCGAACTCCTCAGGATCGTGCAAAGCGAGGGCTAGCTGCAAAACCTCTTTCAAACCATCTCTGAACTGATATATCTTGCTCTTCTGATATGGAATGTCCTGCAAGGCATATCGGGCCAGCTCGTGGAACTCGACGTTGTACTTGTACACAGAGTTACCACCTTGCTTCAAGCGCCTGAACTTCTCACGCATCTCCTGCACAAAGCTAGACGGGATGTAGTGGGACCTGAAGTCTCTACAGAAATCATCCCAAGTGATCACTCTGGCACCCCTGGAATCCTTCAACTGCTGCCACCAGATCGATGCTAGCCTCTTCAGCTGGAATGTTGCAAACTTGACGAAATCCTCTGGACGGACATTGCAACACTCAAAGTTCTTGTTCATGTCGCGAATCCAATCCTCGGTGTCAAACGGCTGGTCACACGATGTGAAGGTCTTCGGCTGATTTGACATGAACTAACTCAGACTAGCAAACTGATTGCCACAATGGTTGAAGTTGCCTTGCTGCTGATTAGTCCTCTCTTGCAACAACTATATCAGCATCTGAGTGTTTGCATTTGTAGTAGCCATCACCGCTTGCCAAGCCTTTGTAGGAGGAGGCGGCAGCGGAGGAGGTGGTGGAGGAGGTGGTGGCGGCATCTCAGCACCCTCACAACCTGGATTCTGACGAGTTGGTGGAGCCATCCTGAAGACGGGCAACACATTATCCCACAGAATAATATTGAAGGTAAAGCTGAATCAAAAAGGCAGGAATATATGAACAGGAATATTAGCAATTGCACTCGAACAAAATAGTAAGAATGCTTCCTCAAAGTGATTGTCGACAAAATTCTGATTAAGACCACTTGCAAACAAGTATGAGCTATAACAGCTCGGAACAAACGTATGATCGAGATTTCATCCCATATCTTCGTGGATAAGATCGCATGGGCTCGAATTTACAGTAGCCATCCTGTGCAAGGTGGTGCACATGACTTATGAAGCATCCCCGAGTCGTAGCAAGCTACAAGGACTCTTTAAGACACAACGAGAACCGCTGTAAGACGACCGTGAACAAACGTACCCACTGAATGTTGAATCCCAACCTCACATCATGCATCTGTAGGAAGATTTTCCTATAAGTCACTACTTGATATCCCACCTATGAATTCCTGAAATATCTGGTCATGCAATCTGGTACACGAATACAAGGAGCAATATTCACACAACTCCTATACTAACCCGTCCAATGTATCACATCCGTCAACACATAACCAGAATCTCGGACCTTCATCTAACACAGACCCTCGTGATCACAACGATACAAAGTATAGCAGTACTCCCGAACAATCTGCACAAGTACTCGGGACATCGGGGTTATCTCGCCACTACTAGTATTGAAGCAATTACGAACATCCTTTGTTCTGAGATACTCAGAAATCCGAATAATGGCGATGTGCACAAGAATCCCCTGGAGCTCAACTCCCTGGAAGAAATCAAGGCAGACAGGAGGCACCAAGACAGAACTCCGTCACATCGATATCATATAGATTTCAAAATACTCGCGTGATCCGAAATTGTTTTGAGCGAGAAGAGGAGTAGAATTAAGATTTCCTAAGTCGAGAACCTCACCAGAGCAGGGAAGAGGAGAAAAAAGAAACCTACTCTCCGATATAACTAAGACTCAAAACATTTTACTAGACTCGACTCGGCCAAGTACGGACACACAAAGGCTCCTATGGTCGTAAGGCTTTGATTACCAACTTGTAACGGCTAAGATGCGGTCCTTTCCTATTTAGGGGGCGATGCCCCGAAATGGAAAGAAGCGCATCTATGCGTTTTGCAAGCAAGATAAACATAGCACATACATAATTAAAGAATGACAAATAGGGAATCATTTGCCACCTCACATAGATAATATCAGAGTTTACATCCACACATTTATTCAGACAAGGTAGTTCCGCTATAGACTACATAACATGAGAAAAAGGCTATGCTATCCCGCATGCTTGCCCACGATCACGACCACGGCCTCAGTCTGGATAGTTCACGTACAGGCGGTCGTTCTCCTCATCGTACTGCCACGCCAGCTGCGTGCCATCTGGATCACCTATGTCGGGTGTACCTGTACTTGTTGGGGTGTTGAAGTAATCTGTGAGCCATGGGGACTCATCAATCTATGACCTTGTTACCGAAGCTAGTCAAGTTATTAGGTGAGGAAGGTTCAGTGTTTAGGTTGCAGCATCCTAAGCATTTATGGTGGCTAACTTACGAAGAACAAGTTATAGATGTGGTAGTCTACGTGAGCGGTCATAGACGAGATGATCACTAAGTGATCCTGAACACCTACTTACGTCAAACATAACCCCACCATGTTCCCGATCAAAGAGAGGTCTTCGAAGGGGACAATAACAGGTACGCACACTGGTCGAGGAGGCCGCGCCTGTCGGAGAGGAAGAAGGGGACGTCAATGAAGAAGCCGCTGCGGAGGGAGTCGTCGGAGCGGAAGGGGTCGTCGTCAAAGTAGTGGAAGAAGAGGCATTCGTCATCGATTAGCTACGGGAACGGACTCTCCTAAGGTCCCGCGTGCTCTTGGATTGCTTGGAGAGGACGAAGGAGTACAACAACGACGGCGGCGAGCTCATCAAGGATCGGCCATGGCAGAGGAGGAGCTCGCCTACCTTCTGTCGACGAGGGAGAGGGAGGAGGAAGATGAGAAAGGAGGTGGCAGCGCTTGGAGGAACCCTAGAACACTGCTCGGATGCCAAGGAATAAATAGGGGGGCGAGGGAGGCCGCCTCGACGTCCGTGAGCCACGATGTCGGCCTCTCTCTCTCTCTCTCTCTGAATGTCTGACGGAAATGTGCGGGGGGAGGAAGACGGCGTCACAGGAGAGGGACAAGGAGTGGGCTGCCACGCGAGGAGGCTACTGGGCGAGCGAGCAGGAGGAGGCCCACTCGGAGGCGCCAGGTAAGAAAGAAAAACCCACTAGTTTTTCTATTTAAAAACAAAACAGAGGCAAATAAAAGCACACACGCCAAACTGTTGACCCTAAACTAAAACAAAAATGCCCCTGGTCATAAGGGAATTATACCCAATTAAATAAAATGAAAAGAGGATTTTTGGAGCACTTAAATATTTACTAAACAGAATTAAATAATCTGGTTTGTGAATAAACACCCCTCTCAAACATAATTTCAAAACACATTAGACCTAGCACCACATCCACCACAAAACACTCTAAATGATCTATATTTTTGAACCAGGGTTATAGCAAGTAATTCTTGAGCTTGAGAAATAAAGAAGGGCGGTTTTAAAACCTAGTTGAAAACTATCATAGTTGAGCCCAACTTTCCAACACCACTTCATCATCACATAGCACATCAACATCACATACCACATACATGGATTAACAACAACAACAACAACAACAAACACAATGAAGGCATGAATGATATGGATGCATGAATGCAAAGGGAGAAAAGGTGTGATCACATGAAATAACACATGACATATATCTCACAAGGCAATGACATCATGGACCCACACAAGAAGGTTCCAAATATGGCAAGTTACACTCTGGGGCATTACATCAGCTTCCACTTCAATTGGCACAGGCGCCATAGGAACAACTTCCTACGCCCTGTTACACACTGGTTGAAGTGACAGTTCAATAACCTCATCAAGTTTCTCTATCCTCCCACTCAATTCTTTCAAGAGAAACTTTTTCTCGAGAAAGGACCCATTTCTATAACCAAACACTTTACTTCCAGATCTGAGATAGGATATATACCCAACTGTTTTAGGTATCCTATGAAGATGCATTTATCCGCTTTGGGTTTGAGCTTATCAGACTGAAACTTTTTCACATAAGCGTCGCAATCCCAAACTTTCAAGAAACGAGAGCTTAGGTTTCTCCAAACCATAGTTCATATGGTGTCATCTCAACGGAATTTTGTGGTGCCCTATTTAAAGTGAATGCGGTTGTCTCTAATGCATAACCCCAAAACTATAGTGGTAATTCGATAAGAGACATCATAGTATGCACCATATCTAATAGGGCGCGACTATGATATTCAGACACACCATCACACTATGGTGCTCCAGGTGGCATTAGTTGTGAAACTATTTCCACATTGTCTTATGTTGTGTACCAAACTCGCAACTCAGATATTCATCTCTACAATCAAATCGTAGATATTTCATCCTCTTGTCACGACGATCTTCAACTTCACTCTGAAATTACTTGAACCTTTCAATAATTCAGACTTGTGTTTCATCAAGTAAATATACCAGTATATACTCAAATCATCTGTGAAGTAAGAACATAACGATATCCACCGCGTGCCTAAGCACTCATTGGACTGCATACATCAAAATGTATTACTTGCAATAAGTCACTATCTTGTTCCATCTCAATAAAAACGAGGCCTTCAGGCATCTTGCCTATGTGGCATGATTTGCATGTCTCACGTGATTCAAAATCAAGTGAGTCCAAACGATCCATCTGCATGGAGTTTCTTCATGCGTTTACACCAATAGGCATGGTTCGCATATCTCAAACGATTCAAAAACGAGTGAGTCTCAAGATCCATCAGTATGGAGCTTCGTCATTTGTTTTACACCAATATGACTCCAGTGTCAGTGCCACAAGTAAGTTGTACTATCATTACTACTTTGCATCTTTTGGCATCAATATTATGAACATGTGTATCACTACAGTCGAGATTAAATGAACCATTCAGATTAGTGTATGACCACTGAAGGTATTATTCATCTAAACAGAATAACTTTTTATTCTTTGACTTCAATGAATAACCGTATTGCAATAAACATGATCCAATTATGTTCATGCTCAACGCAAACACCAAATAACATTTATTTAGGTTCAACACTAATCCCGATGGTAGAGGGAGCGTGCGATGTTGATCACATCAACCTTGGAAACACTTTCAACACATCGTTGCAACGGTAACAAAAGTCCTTCCTTGGCGCTAGGAATTCTTCTTGATACTTCTCTTGTTTGCGTCGGTTTTTCCCTTGAAGAGGAAAGGGTGATGCAGCACAGGAGCAGTAAGTATTTCCCTCAGTTTGACAACCAAGGTATCGATCCAGAAGGAGGGTCTCGTCAAGTCCAGAGTACCTGCGCAAACACAAACAAGCTTGCACCCAACGCTTCAAAGGGGTTGTCAATCCCTTCAAGATTGTTTGCAAAGTGAGATCTGAAGGCGGAAAGTGTAACGAAGTAAAAAGTGTAAGGCTGAAAATATGGTGTGGATTAGACCCGGGGGCCATAGTGTTCACTAGAGGCTTCTCTCAAAATAGCAAATATCACGGTGGGTGAACAAATTACTGTCGAGCAATTGATAGAACCGCACAAGTCATGACGATATCTAAGGCAATGATCATACATATAGGCATCACGTCTGAGACAAGTAGATCGATACTTTCTGCATCTACTACTATTACTCCACACATCGACCGCTATCCAGCATGCATCTAGTGTATTGAGTTCATGATGAACAGAGTAACGCCTTAAGCAAGATGACATGATGTAGAGGCATAATCTCAAACCAATGATGAAAACCCCATCTTTTTACCCTTGATGGCAACAACATGATGCGTGCCTTGCTACCCCTTCTGTCATTGGGTGAGGTCACCGCACGGTATGAACCCAAAACCAAGCACTTCTCCCATTGCAAGAATCATAGATCTAGTTAGCCAGACAAAACCCACAACTCGAAGAGAGTTACAAGGATATGAAATCATGCATAAGAGAGATCAGTAGAAACTCAAATAAGATTCATAGATAATCTGATCATAAATCCACAATTCATCGGATCTCAACAAACACACCGCAAAAGAAGATTACATCGGATAGATCTCCATGAAGATCATGGAGAACTTTGTATTGAAGATCCAAGAGAGAGAAGAAGCCATCTAGTTACTAGGTATGGACCCGTAGGTCTATGGTGAACTACTCACGCATCATCGGAGAGGTCATGGTGTTGATGAAGAAGCCTTCCGTGTCCGAATCCCCCCTCCGGCAGGGCACAAGAACGTGCCCCAGATGGGATATTGCGGAAACAGAAGCTTGCGGCGGCGAAAAAGTACTTTTGATGATCTCCTGATTTTTTTGGGATTTTTAGGGAATATATAGGCGCAACCCCTAGGGCAGAGGGCGCCCAGGGGGCCCACAAGCCTGTGGGCCGCGACCTCCCCCCCTGGCCGCGGGGTGGGGGCTTGTGGGGCCCGTGAGGCCCCCTTGCCTTGGCTCTCAAGCTTCCCGATCTTCTTCCGTTACGGAAAAAATCTTTTTGGGGATTTTCTTCCGTTTGGACTGTGTTTCATAATCTCCTCTGAAAGGGGTCAAAAACAGGGAAAAAATAGGAACTCGCACTTGGCACTGAGTTAATAAGTTAGTCCCAAAAAATATATAAAAGGCATGCAAAACATCCAAAGTTTGACAAGATAATAGCATGAAACCATCAAAATTTATAGATACGTTGGAGACGTATCAAGCATCCCCAAGCTTAACTCCTGCTCGTCCTCAAGTAGGGAAGTGATAAAGAATGAATTTTTGATGTGGAATGCTACCTAGCATAGTTGTCCTTTGCAACTTCTTTCACGTGACATGAATGTTCAGATCCGTAAGATTCAAAACAATAGTTTGCTATTGACATGAGAACAATAATAATTCAAGCAAACTAGCAAGGTAATCATGAACTTTCAAAATAACAAGGCCAATGAAAGTTATCCCTACAAAATCATATAGTCTGGCTATGCTCCAACATCCTCACACAACTAATGTAAATCATGCACAATCCCAGTATTGGCCAAGTAATTGTTTTTGCACTCTTACTTTCTCAAACTTTTTATAACTATCACGCAATACGTGAGCGTGAGCCATGTATATAGCACTATAAGTGGAATAGAGTGTGGTGGTGGTTGTGAGACAAAAAGGAGGAGATGGTCACATTGACTCGGCGTATCAAAAGGCTATGGAGATGCCCATTAATAGATATCAATGTGAATGAGTAGGGATTGCCACACAAGAGATGCACTAGAGCTATAAGTCTGTGAAAGCTCAAAAGGAAAACTAGTGGGTGTGCATCCAACTTGCTTGCTCACGAAGACCTAGGGCAATTTTGAGGAAGCCCATCATTGGAATATACAAGCCAAGTTATATAATGAAGATTCCCACTAGCATATGGTAATGACAAAGCAAGAAGATCTCAATCATGAAGAACATGGTGCTATTATGAAGCACAAGTGTGGAAAAAGATAGTAGCATTATCCCTTCTCTCTTTTTCTCTTTTTTTCATTTGGGCTCTTAGGCCTCTGTTTTTTCTTTTCTTTTCTTTTTTTTTGTTTTCGGGCTCTTTGGCCTCTTTTTTTATTTCCTTAGATGGGACAATGCTCTAATAATGATGATCATCACACTTTTATTTACTCACAGCTCAAAGCTCAAAATGATGACTCCATAGGAAATGCCTCCGGCAGTGTACCGGGATGTGCAACGATCTAGCATGGCGTATGACGTTGAAACATCTCGCTAGCTATCTTACGATCATGCAATGGCAATATGAGAGTGACGACACAAGTCATGAGACGGAACGGTGGGAGTTGCATGGCAATATATCTCGGAATGGCTATGAAAATGCCATGGTAGGTAGGTATGGTGGCTGTTTTGAGGAAGGCATATGGTGGGTTTGTGCAACGGCGAGAATTGCGCTACACTAGAGAGGCTAGCAATGGTGGAAGGTGAAAGTGCATCTATACCATGGACTCACATTAGTCATGAAGAACTCACATACTTGGTGTGAAAGTTTTTATTAGTAATCAAAACAAAGTGCTAAGCGCATGCTCCGAGGGGAAGGGTTGGTAGGTGTTAACCATCACGCGATCCCGACCTCAACACAAAGGATGACAATCAATAGATCAATTATGCTCCGACTTCCTAACATAGCGGTTCACCGTACGTGCATGCTACGGGAATCACTAACTTCAACACAAGTATTTCTAGATTCACAACACCCTACTAACGTAACTCTTAATATTACCAAATCCACGTCTCAAAACTAATTGAGAGGAATCAAGACTTCTCTTTCTACTCAATGCACATGAAGATGGAAGTGGTTGCATCCTCTTTGGGTACCTATCACATTTGGGACTACTTACATAACATAAGCCAACTACCAAGTCACGCACCGTTGTGCTCTAAAAGAGATAAGTGAAGCTGTAGCGACCCGACTCAACGAGTCAAGCCTCTGGTGTTTCTGTACCATCCCAAGATCATGCTGGTACACACACAGTACATAATGTATATATTCAAGAGCACAACTTTATTAATCGAAATCTCATAAAGAGTACTTTATTACAATAAAGGAGTACAATAAAGTGGCTGAAGGCCAACTCATGAGATTATCTAACGAAGACTAAGCGGAAGCATCAGGTAGGCGAGTCCATCCGACTCCAAGGGCATGTCGCTGAGCGTAGAACCGTAGCCTCACTCCTGGTCGGAAAAGTACTCTGCAACATGATACGTTGCAGCCGTGTAGGTCAGCATGTTGAATATGCTGGCAAATCATCAAGAGAGGGGGGGGGGGTAAAATAATAATCAACTATCTCTACATGCATATTTGGCCGGTGGAGCTAAGTTTTTGCATAAAGCCAGTTTTATCCTACAACAAAAGGGGGTCGAAAGCAAAATATTACTACATAGTTTGTTGTTAACGACATGGTTCCGCCAACCAGTTCTCGTACCCGAATAGTTGTTAACACCCACATCATTATTAAGTTGTGTCGAGAGTTCAGGGGAAATTCAATGCCTTCGGCTCAAGTTGTCCATGACCGTGGACACGGCTAATCGATTAGGTTGAGTACTCTGCAGAGTTTTGCACACGTTCCCCACAAGATTTGATCGCCTCCGGGTTTGTCCTCGCACTTCAGGGTGTTTGAAGACCGGATGATCAAAACATGGTCTTTCAACGGGTCCCTCTGAATCCCTGTCGGTGCCCATCCATTCCTACCGTTCGTCTACATCTGCTAGCACCGCCTGTCCAGAGTCGCCGCGTTGTCCAACCAAGCCAGAGCCCATAATGACTTGTGGCTGTGCAGGTAAGCCTTGAGTCTTGAAGTCTCCGTCCGTCCCTTTGAGCCTGGGTGAAGCTTTCCGCAGGATGACATGGCCTCTCCAGCATCCCGGGCATCCACTGGGTTTTCCAGGGAGCCGATCAACCGTCCTTCACCCAGTGTTGCATTGCGTCCGAGGTCTTGAAAATCTTGTCTTAGTCCGGTCTTGATTATTATATCAACCTCGCATCACTCGTGGAATACACTCAAGCGATAACCCGTCTACTAGAGCATAGCATATATAACATTGTCGTCCCGGGGCCAAGTATCGGGGTGTTGGTGTTCCTACCACATGATACTACACCTATGACTAAAGTTTCCAAGTACCTAGGCAGCATGCAAATAGGGCAAAGAAGGTGATCTACTATGCATTGAAAACATAGGTAAAAATAACATGATCAAAGATGACTTGCCTTGATGATAGTTGTCCTGCTCGAGCGTCTCTAAGTAACACGCTTCGCACTCCGGATGATCTACCGATACAAACACAAAGCACACCATAAGCAATTCAATCATGCCACGAGTAAAAATAACATTACATGCAATGATTGGCAAACGACTACGCAAAAGAATTTTATCGCGCGTCGGTAGGACAGAAACTTGTTTCTGTTGAAAACACTAGTAAAAATACTTGGAAAATTCTGAAAATTCTACCACTGTAAGATTTTATCACTAGAAAACAGTAGCAAAAAGAATCAACTCAATATCATTTTTCAAACTCCTGGAATAGGCAAAACAGTGTTTAAACTAAATCTGCTCTAACTTGTATTTAAAAATTCCAAACACAGAAAAATTATATATTTTTACAAAACTACAGGTAATTTGTGAGCTACTGGAAAACGAATCAATGTCATTGGACGTAGGGATAAAAAGTTGTGATCAAAACAAGACAGAAAGTTTCTGTTTTCGAAATCTGGACAGACATTACGAAACTGCTAGTGCTAATGAGAGGCACACGTGGCAAGCTTCTAATTGCTGAGATGGAGTGCATGAAATAGAGAGAGAGAGGTTGCTACCTGCTGCTGGAGGTGTTGCACCGGCAAGAAAGGAGATGGCCGGCGAGGAAGGAGGGAGTAGCTCCGGGCGGTGGGGCGTCGGGCGGCGGCGCTGAGGTTCCTCCTCCGCGGGGAAGAGGCGGCGGTGGAGAGAGAGTTCAGGGAGGGCTCCTCCTCCGCGGCGAGGCCGAGGTGCAGCAGCTTTTGGGCTGCTGCCGCTGCTCGCGGCGGCGGCTAGGGCGGCGGTGGGGTGAGGCGCTGGCGGCGGCTTGTGGAGGTGGCGGTGGAGACGGCGGCTAGGGTTAGGGAGAGGTGACGGTGGGGGGGGGTTATATAGGCTTAGGGGAGGGGAGTAGAAGGAAGGAGAGGGAGAACTTTGGGAAGGAGATCATGGGAGAGAAAATAGGAAAGAGAGGGAGAGGTGAACGTGGGGAGTAAAAGGAAAAGGAGGGAGAGAAAGAAGGAAAGAGAGAATAAGGAAAGGGGAGGGAAACGTGGGGAGGGAGAGACGTGGAGAGGGGCTTGGGGGCTGCATGCAAGGCTTGCATGCGTGCATGCATGGGGCTGGCAGTTTTGTTTTTTTCTTTTTTTTGAAAAAAAAACCAAAAAAACAGCAGCAACAAAAGAAAAAAAAACAAAACAAAAAAAATATATTTTCCTAGCTAACAAAATACTAGAAAAAAAGGTACTAATATACATATATGCGCTAGAATACTTAGGAAAACAAAATAACATATACAACTAATATATATATAATATATATAGGAACCCTAGTTCCACCTAATGCAACTTTAAAAAGAAGTTTTATGCACTAGGATCACACAACGTGATCGAAAAAAAAACTCGACTAAAATAATTCGGAGTTTGGAAAAATTTGCAAAAACCAAAAATGATGACTTTAACTCACAGGGGAGAAGTCATATTATCTCCGCTCCGATAAATTGCCTGCAGTCACATGACGATAAAATTTTCACAAGAACACAATGATGCATAAAATATGGAATGCAAATGAATGATCTATTAACATCCGAATTTACGAAAATTGGGATGTTACAAACCTACCCACCTTAAGATGAATCTCGCCCTCGAGATTCGGGTTGGCTAGAAAATAGGTGCGGTGGTCTCGACGAAGGTCCTCTTCTCGTTCCCAGGTGGCTTCTTCCTCGGTGTGGTGGCTCCACAACACCTTGCAGAACTTTATGATCTTGCTGCGGGTAACTCTGTTGGCGGTCTCGAGAATCCGGACGGGTTTCTCCTCATACGTCAGATCGCTGTCAAGCTGTATGGCCTCTAGGGGCACTGTATCTCTCAACGGAACATCGGCCATCTCAGCGTGGCATTTCTTCAACTGGGAACATGGAAGACATCATGAACTCTGGGCAATCCTTCCGGCAGTTCCAGTTTGTATGCAACCTCGCCTCTACGTTCAAGAATTTTGTAGGGGCCAGTGAAACGTGGTGCTAGTTTTCCTTTCACACCGAATCTCTTGATTCCTCGAAGTGGAGACACCCGAAGATATGCTCGGTCTCCCACTTCGTACGTTACTTCCTTGCGTTTGCTGTCGGCATAACTCTTCTGCCTGGACTGAGCTATCTTGAGTCGGTCACGAATAAGCTTGACCTTCTCTTCCAAATCTCGGATGAGGTCGGGACCAAAAAGTTGTCGGTCTCCAACTCCATCCCACATCAATGGTGTTCTGCACCTCCTTCTGTATAGAGATTCGAAAGGGGCCATCTTCAGACTGGTCTGGTAGCTGTTGTTGTATGAGAACTCGGCATACGGTAAATTGTCATCCCAACTAGACCCATAGTCTAGTGCGCAAGCTCTCAACATGTCCTCCAGAATCTGATTAACTCTCTTGGTCTGTCCATCTGTCTGCGGGTGAAATGTTGTGCTGAACTCCAATCTCGTTCCCAAGGTTTCATGCAGTTGGTGCCAAAATTTTGATGTGAACTGAGTCCCTCTATCAGACACAATGCTCTTTGGTACTCCGTGCAGACATACGATCCTTGTCATATAAATCTTGGCCAGCTTGGCACTAGTGTAGGTAGTCTTCACCGGAATGAAGTGAGCTACCTTGGTCAACCGATCGACCACAACCCAAATAGAATCATAGCCAGAACGGGTCCGAGGTAATCCTGTGATGAAGTCCATACCAAGCTTTTCCCATTTCCATTCGGGTATCGGCAGAGGTTGGAGAAAACCTGCTGGCTTCTGATGCTCGGCTTTTACTCGCTGACAAACATCGCATATAGCTACGAACTCGGCAATGTCTTTCTTCAATCCTGTCCACCAGAAACTTTCTTTCAGATCCAGATACATCTTGGTGTTACCGGGGTGTATCGAGTATGGGGAATCATGAGCTTCCTGAAGTATCAACTTCCTGAGTTCGGGATCATTGGGCACATAGATGCGATCCTCAAACCATAAAGTTTCGTGTTCATCCTCACGAAAACCTTTAGCTTTCCTGTCTTCCATTTTCTGCTTAATCTCAGCTATCTCTTTGTCAGCCTTCTGTGCTTCACGGATCTTTTCCGTCAAAGTAGACTGAATTTCCAGTGTGGCAACAAATCCTCTTGGAACTATCTCCAATTTGAGATCTCAGAGATCATCAACTAACTCCTGGGGTAATCCTCCCGCTGTGAGCGTGTTCACATAACTCTTGCGGCTCAACGCATCGGCTACAACATTTGCCTTGCCTGGGTGATAATGCAATCTCATGTCGTAGTCCTTGATCAACTCTAGCTATCGCCTCTGTCTGAGGTTCAACTCCTTCTGCGTGAAGATATATTTCAGGCTCTTGTGATTAGTGTAAACATCACAACTATTTCCGATCAGGAAATGTCTCCAGGTCTTTAGAGCGTGCACTACGGCTGCTAGTTCCAAGTCATGTGTGGCATAATTCAACTCATGAGGTCTGAGCTGTCTGGATGCATAGGCTACAACTTTGCCTTCTTGCATGAGCACTCCTCCAAGTCCTTGACGAGAAGCGTCACAGTAAACCTGGAAATCCTTCCGAATGTTCGGCAATATCAGCACTGGGGCTGTAACAAGACGTTTCTTCAACTCTTGAAAACTGGTTTCACATTCCTCAGTCCAAACATACTTGGATTCCTTCTTCAATAACTCTGTCATGGGCTTGGCAATCCTTGAGAAATTCTCAATGAACCTCCGGTAATATCCGGCAAGTCCGAGGAAACTGCGGATCTCCTTGACTGAAGTGGGTGCTACCCATTCGGTGACTGCTGCGACCTTGGCAGGGTCCACTGCTATTCCTTCTCCTCAGATGACGTGTCCGAGAAATCCAACATCCTTCAACCAAAACTCACATTTGCTAAACTTTGCATATAACTTATGCTCTCGAAGCTTCTCCAGAACTAAACGCAGATGTTCCGTGTGTTCCTCTTCGTTCTTGGAGAATATCAGTATGTCATCGATGAACACCACGACAAACTTGTCCAAGTACTCCATAAATACCTTGTTCATCAGATTCATAAAATATGCCGGAGCATTAGTCAGTCCAAATTACATGACCGTGTACTCATACAAGCCGTACCGAGTGGTAAAGGCTGTCTTGGGTATATCCTGTTCACGAATCTTCAACTGATGATACCCGGATCGAAGATCGATCTTTGAGAATATGCGAGCTCCAACTAACTGATCAAACAGATCATTGCTCATCGGCAAGGGGTACTTGTTCTTGATGGTCACATCGTTCAATGCACGATAATCGACAACCATTCTGAGGGACTTGTCCTTCTTTTCAACCAAGAGCACTGGGGCTCCCCAAGGTGAAGAACTTGGGCGAATATAACCTTTGTCCAATAACTCCTTAATTTGCTTCTTGATCTCTATCAAGTCATTTGCGGGCATCCGATAGGGTCTCTTGGATATCGGGGCTGTTCCGGGTAATAGCTCAATCAAGAACTCAATATCTCTATCGGGTGGCATGCCCGGCAATTCCTTCGGAAATACATCTAGGTACTCCTGTACAATCGGTACTTCCTCCTGGACTACTCCCGTGAGAGAGTTTACTCGCTTACTCCGGGTCGGACGCTGAGACACGTACTTAATCCGCTTCTGCTCGGGGGTGGTGAGCAAAATAGACTTAAGGGCACAATCGATATTCCCTTCATACTTGGCCATCCAATCCATGCCTAGGATTACATCCAATCCTTGGGACTCTAATACGATGAGGTCGGTGGGGAAATTATGGTTCTCGATGTTGAGACTCAAAGCATGGCATCCTATCCCGGCTGTCATCATGCCTCCTGGGGAACTGACCTTAATAGGTTGGCTGAGGGTTCTAGTTGGCAAACTATATTTTTCCACAACTACCCTTGATATGAATGAATGCGTTGCACCAGAATCAAAAAGTACCAATACTGGATGTGAATTTAACAAAAACTTACCAACCACAGTATCGGGGTGATCATAGACTTCTTCCACATCAATGTGGTTCACCTGAGCTCGAGGAAAAGGATTGGGCTTCTTAGCTGCAGAGTTGCCGTTGCCGTTGCCGTTTCCATTTCCCTGCTTGTTCTGGGGACAATCAGTGGCATAGTGTCCCTTCTTCTGACACTTGAAGCAAGTGATGTGAGTCAGATCCTTCTGAGCTGGAGCTGACTACTGCTGAGTGCCAGTACCGCCATTCTTGAAGTTGCTGTTGTTGCGGTGATTCCCATTTCCTCCATGGTTGTGGCCTCCATGGTTGTGCACAGGGTGGTTATGCTGAACATGTCCACCAAACTTACCGGATCCAGTCCCGGCATTCCCTGGATAAGGGGTGTAGCGAGGCTTCTGCTGAGTGCCGGAGTTGAACTTTCCAACCCCATACTTTCGCTTGCGGTTCTCCATCTGCTGATGTTTCCCCTCCAAGATGAGGGCCTTATCAACCAGCTCCTGATAGTTGTTGAAGGTGGCTACCGTCAACTGAATGCTCAGCTCATCATTCAGTCCTTCCAAGAACTTCTCCTGCTTGGCCGCATCATCGGCCACATCTCCACGTGCATAACGGGCGAGCATGCTGAAATCATCAACGTACTGGGCCACAGTGCGACTCCCCTGGCGTAAGTTGCGAAACTCACGCTTCTTCAGACTCATTGCACCAGCTAAGACATGCGCGGTGCGGAAAGCTTGCTTGAATTGCTCCCAAGTGACTCCAGCAATGGGATAAGTGGTGGTGTAGTTCTCCCACCAAGCAGCTGCATGGGCCTTCAAGTTGGTGCGCGGCAAAACGCACCTTCTCAGCTTCAGTACAACCAGTAGTGATAAGTTCACGCTCCATCTTGCGAAGCCAATCATCTGCCACAATGGGCTCAATGCTGCTGGAGAAAGTTGGAGGGTTCAACCTCAGAAAACGGGTAAGGTTGTCAGCCTGGGGTGGGGGACGGTTGTTGTTGTTCTGGTTCTGGATGATCAGCTGCATCAGGGTGTTTTGTTGCTGGATCAACTGGGTGAGTTCCGGCAGAAAGTTGGACTCAGGGGCGCGTCTTGGAGGCATCTGATGTTTGTAGAGGGGTGAGATTAGCATAGAACAATGGTCTAAGAGGAATTACACTACCCATATGAATGCAACACACAAATATCACACCACACATTTTATTCAATATTCATAAAGGTTCACACGGGGATACAAAATCGATAATCCTAAACATCGGCCTAAAACGTAAAACGATAAAGTAAAATTGGTGGTCTAGTCTAAGTGTCCTCCTCAGAATAGCATGGTGTCGGGTCCTTCGGTGGAGCTTTCTTCATAGTCCTCGTCGTTGCTGATCACGGGGGCTACGTCTCCTTCGGGATGAAGGTTCTCGCCCATGTCCAGTTCCTCCTCCAGGTATGCAACTCGAGTCTTCAGCTTCTCGATCCGCTCCAGAAAATCCTTCACTTCCAGCTCATGCTCATAGTGGGCTTCCCGGGCTGCATCTTCAAGCTCAAGCTCGCGGAGTGACAGTTGCTTGATCTTCCGGGCGTCCTTGATCGCGTGATACTCCAGAGTTCCGCTGTGCTTCTCCAAGGTCTGGGCATAAGACAAGAGAGCGTCATTGCTCTTGCTTGAGATGATGTCTCCGTCTTCATTTCTCCGAGATACAACGAATAGGTCTGGAGACATAGGGCAGCCTTTGTATTTATCCTTGATACGTCCGAGTGCACAATGGATCGCCATGTCCCTTCCGAGAATCCAGCTGGGTGCGATGAACTTGAAATCCATCGGCTCAGTGTGCGGCTCGAATGTCCTTCCGGGAATATGCACCTCGATCCTGTAGCGTGAATCCTCCGGGTAAGATGAAGTTGGCTTCCCTGTGATAGTCGGCACAGCAATCCTCAAATCCTTGGTGATCTGCACCAGCTCTTTTCCGAACGGCATAGTGGTGTCGGGCTGGCAAAACTCCGTGAACTTAACAGGGACGAAGGTGGCCATCTAAACATTGGAAAATCGAAGAGAAGTCAGAAATGATCAGAGGGGGAAATTGAAGATATAAGAGAAAATAGTTTTCTTCCTAAGGCTTTTCCATTCCTAGAGGTTACGTCCTAAGGTCAGCGTGTGCTCTGATACCATTTCTGTATCGACCCGACTAAACGAGTCAAGCCTCTGGTGTTTCTGTACCATCCCAAGATCATGCTGGTACACACAGTACATAATGTATATATTCAAGAGTGCAATCACACAGCTTTATTAATCGAAATCTCATAAAGAGTACTTTATTACAATAAAGGAGTACAATAAAGTGGCTAAAGGCCAACTCATGAGATTATCTAACGAAGACTAAGCGGAAGCATCAGGTAGGCGAGTCCAGCCGACTCCAAGGGCATGTCGCTGAGCGTAGAACCGTAGCCTCACTCCTGGTCGGAAAAGTATTCTGCAACATGATACGTTGCAGCCGTGTAGGTCAGCATATTGAATATGCTGGCAAATCATCAAGAGAGGGGGGTAAAATAATAATCAACTATCTCTACATGCATATTTGGCCGGTCGAGCTAAGTTTTTGCATAAAGCAAGTTTTATCCTACAACAAAAGGGGGTCGAAAGCAAAATATTACTACATAGTTTTTTGTTAACGAGATGGTTCCGCCAACCAGTTCTCGAACCCGAATAGTTGTTAACACCCACATCATTATTAAGTTGTGTCGAGAGTTCAGGGGAAATTCAATGCCTTCGGCTCAAGTTGTCCATGACCGTGGACACGGCTAATCGATTAGGTTGAGTACTCTGCAGAGTTTTGCACACGTTCCCCACAAGATTTGATCGCCTCCGGGTTTGTCCTCGCACTTCAGGGTGTTTGAAGACCGGATGATCAAAACATGGTCTTTCAACGGGTCCCTCTGAATCCCTGTCGGTGCCCATCCATTCCTACCGTTCGTGTACATCTGCTAGCACCGCCTGTCCAGAGTCGCCGCGTTGTCCAACCAAGCCAGAGCCCATAATGACTTGTGGCTGTGCAGGTAAGCCTTGAGTCTTGAAGTCTCCGTCCGTCCCTTTGAGCCTGGGTGAAGCTTTCCGCAGGATGACATGGCCTCTCCAGCATCCCGGGCATCCACTGGGTTTTCCAGGGAGCCGATCAACCGTCCTTCACCCAGTGTTGCATTGCGTCCGAGGTCTTGAAAATCTTGTCTTAGTCCGGTCTTGATTATTATATCAACCTCGCATCACTCGTGGAATACACTCAACCGATAACCCGTCTACTAGAGCATAGCATATATAACATTGTCGTCCCGGGGCCAAGTATCGGGGTGTTGGTGTTCCTACCACATGATACTACACCTATGACTAATGTTTCCAAGTACCTAGGCAGCATGCAAATAGGGCAAAGAAGGTGATCTACTATGCATTGAAAACATAGGTAAAAATAGCATGATCAAAGATGACTTGCCTTGATGATAGTTGTCCTGCTCGAGCGTCTCTAAGTAACACGCTTCGCACTCCGGATGATCTACCGATACAAACACAAAGCACACCATAAGCAATTCAATCATGCCATGAGTAAAAATAACATTACATGCAATGATTGGCAAACGACTACGCAAAAGAATTTTATCGCGCGTCGGTAGGACAGAAACTTGTTTCTGTTGAAAACACTAGAAAAATACTTGGAAAATTCTGAAAATTCTACCACAGTAAGATTTTACCACTAGAAAACAGTAGCAAAAAGAATCAACTCAATATCATTTTTCAAACTCCTGGAATAGGCAAAACAGTGTTTAAACTAAATCTGCTCTAACTTGTATTTAAACATTCCAAACACAGAAAAATTATATATTTTTACAAAATTACAGGTAATTTGTGAGCTACTGGAAAAAGAATCAATGTCATTGGACGTAGGGATAAAAAGTTGTGATCAAAACAAGATTGAAAGTTTCTGTTTTCGAAATCTGGACAGACATTACGAAACTGCTAGTGCTAATGAGAGGCACACGTGGCAAGCTTCTAATGGCTGAGATGGAGTGCATGAAATAGAGAGAGAGAGGTTGCTACCTGCTGCTGGAGGTGTTGCACCGGCAAGAAAGGAGATGGCCGGCGAGGAAGGATGGAGTAGCTCTGGGCGGTGGGGCGTCGGGCGGCGGCGGTGAGGTTCCTCCTCCGCGGGGAAGAGGCGGCGGTGGAGAGAGAGTTCGGGGAGGGCTCCTCCTCTGCGGCGAGGCCGAGGTGCAGCAGCTTTTGGGCTGCTGCCGCTGCTCGCGGCGGCGGCTAGGGCGGCGGTGGGGTGAGGCGCCGGCGGCGGCTTGTGGAGGCGGCGGTGGAGACGGCGGCTAGGGTTGGGGAGAGGTGACGGTGGGGGGGGGGGTTTATATAGTCTTAGGGGAGGGGAGTAGAAGGAAGGAGAGGGAGAACTTTGGGAAGGAGATCATGGGAGAGAAAATAGGAAAGAGAGGGAGAGGTGAACGTGGGGAGTAAAAGGAAAAGGAGGGAGAGAAAGAAGGAAAGAGAGAATAAGGAAAGGGGAGGGAAACGTGGGGAGGGAGAGACGTGGAGAGGGGCTTGGGGGCTGCATGCAAGGCTTGCATGCGTGCATGCATGGGGCTGGCAGTTTTGTTTTTTTTTTTTTGAAAAAAAACAAACAAACAGCAGCAACAAAAGAAAAAAAAAAAACAGAAAAAATATATTTTCCTAGCTAACAAAATACTAGAAAAAAAAGGTACTAATATACATATATGCGCTAGAATACTTAGGAAAACAAAATAACATATACAACTAATATATATATAATATATATAGGAACCCAAGTTCCACCTAATGCCACTTTAAAAAAAAGTTTTATGCACTAGGATCACACAACGTGATCGAAAAAAAAACTCGACTAAAATAATTCGGAGTTTGGAAAAATTTGCAAAAACCAAAAATGATGACTTTAACTCACAGGGGAGAAGTCATATTATCTCTGCTCCGATAAATTGCCTGCAGTCACATGACGATAAAATTTTCACAAGAACACAATGATGCATAAAATATGGAATGCAAATGAATGATCTATTAACATCCGAATTTACGAAAATTGGGATGTTATAGAAGCACAAGAGCAAAAGTATCTAGCTCAAAAGATATAAGTGAAGCACTATGAGCATTCTAGCAAAATCACGATGAGTGCATGTCTCTCTCTCAAAAGGTGTACAGCAAGAATGATTGTGACACAACAAAAATAAAATACTCCTACGATACAAGACGCTCCAAGCAAAACACATATCATGTGGTGAATAAAAATATAGCTCCAAGTAATGTTACCGATGGATTGAAGACGAAAGAGGGGATGCCTTCCCGAGGCATCCCCAAACTTAGGATTTTTGGTGTCCTTGAATTTGGCTTGGGATGCCTTGGGCATCCCCAAGATTGATCTCTTTCCACTCCTGATCTCTTTGTCCATGAGAACATCATCCAAAACTTGAGAACTTCACAACACAAAACTTAAACAGAAACTCGTGATAACATTAGCACAAGAAAACAAACTACCACTTCTTTTGGAACTGTAGCAAACTTGAATTCCATCTATATTGGTGTTGGGCTACTGTATTCTCACTTTTCCATGGCTAGTATCCCCGATACTAACCATAGTTTCATCAAAACAAGCAACGAACTCAACAAAAACAGAATCTGTCAAAAACACACCCGTCTGTAGCAATCTGTATACTTTGTATACTTCTGGTACCTCACAAAATCTGAAATATTATGAAAGCCAGGGAAAAAAGCATATCAACCAGCAGAAAAAAGAATCAACTCAAAAGCTCTTTCTGAATAAAAATAAAAAATCATCTCGTGAGCAAAAAGTTTCCGTCTTTTTCCAGCAGGATCAAACAACCATTACCAAGACTAGTCATTAAGGTTTTGCTTGGCTCAAACACAAAAAACACAATCACAACAGAATTGTGATGGTCTGGATGCAACAAAACAGAAAGAAAAGGATAAATTCATTGGGTTTCCTCCCTACAAGTGCTATTGTTTAACGCCCTTAGCTAGGCATAAAAGCGATAGAATCATGTATCGTCGTCTTTGGTGCTCAAACCATAAGTGGCCCTCATCATGGATTCATAAGGCAATCTTATTTTCTTTCTAGGAAAGTGTTCCATGCCCTTCCTTAAAGGAAATTGAAATCTAATATTCCCTTCCTTCATATCGATGATAGCACCGATAGTCCTTAGGAAAGGTCGACCAAGAATAATAGGGCATGTAGGATTGCAATCAATGTCAAGCACAATGAAATCCATGGGTACATAGTTCCTATTTGCAGTAATAAGAACATCATTGATCCTTCCCATGGGTTTCTTGATAGTAGAATCAGCAAGATTGAAATTAAGAGAACACTCTTCAATCTCATTAAAACCCAGAACATCACATAAAGACTTTGGAATCACAGAAATACTAGCACCCAAATAATACAAAGCATTGCATTCATAGTTTTTGATTTTGATTTTGATGGTAGGTTCCCACTCGTCATGAAGCTTTCTAGGGATAGAGACTTCCAATTCAAGTTTCTCTTCAAGATATTTCATCATAGCTTCGACGATATGATCGGTAAAGGCCTTGTTTTGGCTATAAGCGTGTGGAGAGTTTATCATGGATTTCGTCAAGAAAATGCATTCAATCAAGGAGCAACTATCATAATTGAATTCTTTGAAATCCATGGTAGTAATTTCATTACTACTCAAAGTTTTAACGTCTTCTACTCCACTTTCAATGCTTTTAACATCAATATAGATGGACTCTGAATCATTGGGGCACTTTTCAACCAAAGCGGATTCATATCCATCCCGATAATCATTAGATTTGACACAAGAAAACAAAGATTCAATGGGAGTCACACCAAGCACTTTAAGATCTTCGTGATTCTCATCACGAGAACACGCCTTTTTAAGCCATTCATGTCGAGCAAGAATTTGGGCGGTTCTTTCTTGGCTCTCAATCATGGAAACACGCATAGCTTTAAAAGTTTCATCCATGTTGATTTTGAGAGGAGCACATCTAACTTTCAAAGCATCAACATCACTAGACATTCTATCAACACTCTTAGCCAAATCGTCAATTTTGATTATCTTTTCCTCTATGGACGCATTGAAAATCTTTTGAGAGTTGATGAACTCTTTGATATTACTCTCTAGATCAGAGGGTAATCTATTGTAATTTCCATGAGTATTGTTGTAGGAGTTGCCAAAATTATTAGAGGAGTTACTAGGAAAAGGCCTAGGAACATAGTTTCCTCTAAAAGCATTGTTGTTGCCAAAGTTATTCCTACCAACAAAATTAAAGTCCAAGCTAGCGTGCTACTCTCAATCAAATAAGACAAGGGCATATCATTAGGGTCCAAAGGAGCACTATTACTAGCAACCAAATTAATTAACTCGTCCATCTTAGCACTCAACGAGTTAATTTCTTCTATAGCGTGTACCTTCTTACTAGTAGGTGACCTTTTAGTGTGCCACTGAGAGTAGTTCGTCATGATGTTGTCTAAGAGTTTTGTGGCTTCTCCTAACGTGATTTCCATGAATAATCCACCTGAGGCGGAGTCCAAGATATTTCTGGAAGCGAAATTCAAGCCAGCGTAAAAGATTTGAATAATCATCCAAAGACTCAAGCCATGAGCGGGACAATTTCTAATCATTAATTTCATTCTCTCCCAGGATTGTGCAACATGTTCATGATCAAGTTGCTTGAAATTCATGATATCATTACGGAGAGAGATGATCTTAGCCGGCGGAAAATACTTGGATATATAAGCATCTTTGCACTTATCCCAAGAATCGATACTATTTTTGGGCAAAGAAGAAAACCAAGTTTTTGCGCGATCTCGCAACGAGAAAGGAAAAAAGCTTCAATTTAATCACGTCATTATCCACATATTTCTTCTTTTGCATATCGCAAAGCTCAATGAAGGTATTGAGATGGGATGCGGCATCTTCACTAGGAAGGCCAGAGAATTGCTCTTTCATAACAAGATTCAGCAAAGCGGCATTGATTTTGTTTGACTCCGCACTAGTGGGGGGAGCAATCGGAGTACTAATAAAATCATTATTATTAGTATTCGAGAAGTCACAAAGTTTGGTGTTTTCGTTCATGGTGACTTCAACAAGCAAGCAAGCACACAAGCAAACAAAGAGCAGGCGAGAAAAAGGGCGAACGAAAAAGGCAAACGAAAAAGGCAAACGAAAAAGGCAAATTGGTGAAGTGGGGGAGAGGAAAACGAGAGGAAACTAGCAAACAAAGTAAATGCAAGAGATGAGTTTGCGACACCTACTTGGATGAGTTCTTGACTTGATCTTCCTCCCCAGCAACGTCCCCAGAAATTCTTCTGCTACGGTAACAAAAGTCCTTCCTTGGCGCTAGGAATTCTTCTTGCTAGTTCTCTTGTTTGCGTCAGTTTCTCCCTTGAAAACGAAAGGGTGATGCAGCACAGGAGCAGTAAGTATTTCCCTCAGTTTGAGAACCAAGGTATCGATCCAGAAGGAGGGTCTCGTCAAGTCCAGAGTACCTGCGCAAACACAAACAAGCTTGCACCCAACGCTTAAAAGGGGTTGTCAATCCCTTCAAGATTGTTTACAAAGTGAGATCTGAAGGCGGAAAGTGCAACGAAGTAAAAAGTGTAAGGCTGAAAATATGGTGTGGAGTAGACCCGGGGGCCATAGTGTTCACTAGAGGCTTCTCTCAAAATAGCAAATATCACGGTGGGTGAACAAATTACAGTCCAGCAATTGATAGAACCGCGCAAAGTCATGGCGATATCTAAGGCAATGATCATACATATAGGCATCACTTCCGAGACAAGTAGACCGATACTTTCTCCATCTACTACTATTACTCCACACATCGACCGCTATCCAGCATGCATCTAGTGTATTGAGTTCATGACAAACAGAGTAACGCCTTAAGCAAGATGACATGATGTAGAGGGATAATCTCAAACCAATGATGAAAACCCCATCTTTTTACCCTTGATGGCAACAACACGATGTGTGCCTCGCTACCCCTTCTGTCACTGGGTGAGGTCACCGCACGGTATGAACCCAAAACCAAGCACTTCTCCCATTGCAAGAATCATAGATCTAGTTGGCCAGACAGAACCCACAACTCGAAGAGAATTACAAGGATATGAAATCATGCATAAGAGAGATCAGAAGAAACTCAAATAAGATTCATAGATAATCTGATCATAAATCCACAATTCATCGGATCTCGACAAACACACCGCAAAAGAAGATTACATCGGATAGATCTCCATGAAGATCATGGAGAACTTTGTGTTGAAGATCCAAGAGAGAGAAGAAGCCATCTAGTTACTAGCTATGGACCCGTAGGTCTATGGTGAACTACTCACGCATCATCGGAGAGGTCATGGTGTTGATGAAGAAGCCTTCCGTGTCCGAATCCCCCTCTGACAGGGCACCAGAACGTGCCCCAGATGGGATCTTGCGGAAACGGAAGCTTGCGGCGGCGGAAAAGTACTTTCGATGATCTCCTGATTTTTTTGGGATTTTTAGGGAATATATAGGCGCAACCCCTAGGGCAGAGGGCGCCCAGGGGGCCCACAAGCCTGTGGGCTGCGACCTCCCCCCTGGCCGCGGGGTGGGGGCTTGTGGGGCCCCTAAGGCCCCCTGGCTTGGCTCTCAAGCTTCCCGATCTTCTTCCGTTACGGGAAAAATCATTTGGGGGATTTTCTTCCATTTGGAGTCTGTTTCAAATTCTCATCTGAAAGGGGTCAAAAACATGGAAAAAACAGGAAATGGCACTTGGCACTGAGTTAATAAGTTAGTCCCAAAAAATATATAAAAGGCATGGAAAACATATAAACTTTGACAAGATAATAGCATGAAACCATAAAAAAATATAGATATGTTGGAGACGTATCAATCGTCACCTCGCCTTTAGCTAGTATCCCTTTATTCCGCAACTTTTATTTCGAGTTACTAACAGTTAGCAACCTGAACCGGTATCTAATACCCCAATGCTACTAGGAGTACTAGTAAAGTACACATCAAAATCATGTATATCTAATATACTTTTGTCGACTTTGCCAACCTTCTCATCTACCAAGTAACTAGGGTAGTTCCGCTTGAGTGACCGTTCCCCTCATAATAGAAGCACTTATTCTCAGGTTTTTGTTCAACCTTGGGTTTCTTTATTAGAGTGGAAACTGGTTTTCCATTTCATAAAGCATCCCTTTTAAGCCTTACCCTTCTCGAAACTAGTGGTTCTACTAACCATCAACACTTGATGCTCCTACTTGATTTCTACCTTAGCTGTGTCAAACATCACAAATAGCCTAAGGATCATCAACTCTATCCCTGATATGTTATAGTTCATCAAGAAGCTCTCTAGCTTGGTGGCAGTGACTTTGGAGAACTATGTCAATCACTATCTTATCTAGAAGATCAACTCCCACTCGATTCAAGCAATTGTAGCACCCAGACAATCTGTGCACATGCTCAACGATTGAACTTTTCTCCCATACTTTCTAGGCAAAGAATCATGTCGAAGGTCTCATACCTCTCAACACGGGAACGAGCCTGAAATCCGAATTTCATCTCTTTGAACATCTTGTATGTCCCATGACGTTCATAACGTCTTCGGTGCCTTACTTCTAAGCCGTTTAAGCATTATGCACTGAACTATCTTGTAGTCATCAAAAATGTGTATGTCAGATGTTCGCAACATCTACAGATGACGCTCGGGGTTTAGCATACTGAGTGGTGCATTAAGTACATAAGCCTTCTATGCAGCAATGAGGACAATCCTCAGTTTACGGACCCAGTCCGCATAATTGCTACTATCATCTTTCAATCTAAATTTTCTCTCAAAACATAAAAATAGTACATCTACAGGGCAAGCTACAACATAATTTGCAAAGACATATTGACTATGTTC
The DNA here is from genome assembly GCF_904849725.1 of Hordeum vulgare subsp. vulgare. Taxonomy (NCBI): domain Eukaryota; kingdom Viridiplantae; phylum Streptophyta; class Magnoliopsida; order Poales; family Poaceae; genus Hordeum; species Hordeum vulgare. Next base: position 42,290,008 of record NC_058521.1, on the reverse strand, counting down.
ATGATAATGAGTTCAATTAATTAGATTACTTCAGAACTCCCACTCAAATAGACATCCCTCTAGACATTCGAGTGGTGCATGATCTAAATCCACTAACTCAAGTCCGATCATCACGTGAGTTGAGATTTAGTTTCAATGGTGAACATCTCCATGTTGATCATATCTACCATATGATTCATGCTCGATATTTCGGTCTCTTGTGTTCCAAGGCCATGTCTGTACATGCTAGGCTCGTCAAGTTTAACCCGAGTGATCCGCGTGTGCAACTGTTTTGCACCCGTTGTATGTGAATGTTGAGTCTATCACTCCCAATCATCATGTGGTGTCTCGAAACGAAGAACTGTCGCAACGGTGCACAGTCGGGGAGAGCACAATTTCATCTTGAAATTTTAGTGAGGGATCACCTTACAGTGCTACCGTCGTTCTAAGCAAAATAAGGTGCATAAAAGGATTAACATCACATGCAAATCATAAGTGACATGATATGGCCATGAACTTGTGCTTCTTGATCTCCATCACCAAAGCACCGGCATGATCTCCATCGTCACCGACGGCGCACCATGATCTCCATCGTCGTGCCGCCATCGTGGTTGTCATGCTATCTATGCTATTACTACTAAAGCTACTACCTAGCAATATAGTAAACGCATCTGCAAGCACAAACGTTAGTTTGAAGACAACCCTATGGCTCCTGCCGGTTGCCGTAGCATCGACGTGCAAGTCGATATTAACTATTACAACATGATCATCTCATACATCCAATATATCACGTCATGTCTTTGTCCATATCACATCACAAGCATACCCTACAAAAACAAGTTAGACGTCCTCTAATTTATTGTTGCAAATTTTACGTGGCTTCTATGGGTATCAAGTATGATCGCATCTTACTTACGCAAAACCCACAACGGTGATATGCAAATTGTCTCCAAGGACCGCCTCGATCGAATTCGATTCAACTAAAGTTGAAGAAACATGCACCCGCGAGTCATCTTTATGCAACAAGTTGCATGTTATTCGATGAAACCGGTCTCTCGTAGGCGTACGCGTAATGTTGGTCTGGGCCACTTCGATCCAACAATGCCGGCAAATCAAGAAAAGACTAAGGAGGGAAGAAAAACATCAACGCCCACAAACTCCTTTATGTTCTACTCGAGATATCATCTATGCATGAACCTAGCTCATGATGCCACTATTGGGGAACGTAGCATGGGAAACAAAAAATTTCCTACGCACATGCAATACCTATCCATGGTCATGATCATCTACTAGTGCGGAGAGTGAATATACATACCCTTGTAGATCTACATACCCAAATCACAGCCCGTCCCGCGATCTCATCACGATCCGTCACGCGATCCCATCATGATCCATCCCGATCTAGTGCCGAACGGACGACACCTCGGCGTTCACACACGTACAACTCGATGAAGATCCCCGCCTTCTTGATCCAGCAAGATGGGCGGAGAGGTAGATGAGTTCTCCAACACGACGGCGTGGTGGTGGAACAATTCATGCAGGGCTTCGCCTAAGCTCCGCAGAAATCCGATCTAGAGGAAGAACTACGAAGGAGAGGTTTAGGGTTGCACGTGGCAAAGTTGTGTCTCAAAAACCCTAAACCCTCTAGTATATATAGGAGGAAGGAGGGCCTAGCCTTGAGGCTCAAGGAGAGCCTCCTTGGCTCGGCCGAACTAGGGCTTGGAGGAGTCCTCCTCCAATCCTACTTGGAGTAGGACTCCTCCCCAAGTTGTCCACCTATTTTGGTTTTTCCACTTTTACCGGACAACACCAAAATAAACATACAACTCAAACCAATCTAGATCATCAATCAACCCAAAGGAGAAAAGAAATATACTCAAAACATCATAAGATGGAAACACATCATTGGATCATAATATGTGGCATAAAGCACCATGTTCAAGTAGGGGAGTACAGTGGGGTGCGAGAGAGTGGACCGCTAAAGTAAGATGAGGATGGTGATGAAGAAGGTGATGTTGATGAAGACAATCACCGCGGCGATGGTTCCCCCGGTGGCACTCTGGCACCACTGGGAGAGAGGGAAAGAGGTTCTCCCCCTTGTGCTTCCTCCTCCATGGCCTCCCCCCTGAGTGGGGAGAGGTTATCCCACTGTTCCTTGGCCTCCATGGCGATGATGGCCCCTCCATCTTCCTCCTCTATTGTCTCTAGTGAAGGTGACCCCCTTTAGCAAGGTGTCGGAGAAGACCAAGATTGATCTTTCGTGGCTACATAGAATTGCAACGGCGGAACTCCCGATTTAGGTTTCTTTTAGGAGGTTTGGGTATTTATATGAGTACTTAGCATTGGAATCACACGAGGAAGGTTCCCGACGAAGTCACAAGCCAGGGGGGCGCGCCCTAGGGGGGACGCTATAACACCCAAGAAGCGCATCTCGTCGTTTCGCAAGAATGGATATCCTTACAAGTACATTGCTACGGCGACAGAAACCTTCTGTCGTCTCTTGAGCTTGCGTTGGTTTTTCCCTTGAAGAGGAAAGGGCGATGCAACACAGGAGTAGTAAGTATTTCCCTCAGTTTGAGAACTATGGTATCAATCCAGTAGGAGAATCGCGTCAAGTCCAGAGTACCTGCACAAACACAAAAGAGCTTGCACCCAACGCTATAAAGGGGTTGTCAACCCCTTCAAGATTGATTGTAAAGTGAGATCTGAAGGAAAAAAGTGCAACGAAGTAAAAGTGTAAGGCTGAAAATATGGTGTGAAGTAGACGCGGGGGGCATAGTGTTCACTAGAGGCTTCTCTCAAAATAGCAAATATTACGGTGAGTGAACAAATTACTGTCGAGCAATTGATAGAACCACGCAAAGTCATCACGATATCTAAGGCAATGATCATACATATATGCATCATGTCCGAGACAAGTAGACCGATACTTTCTGCATCTACTACTATGACTCCACACATCGACCGCTATCCAACATGCATCTAGTGTATTGAGTTCATGACGAACAGAGTAACGCCTTAAGCAAGATGACATGATGTAGAGGGATAAACTCAAACCAATGATGAAAACCCCATATTTTTACCCTTGATGGCAACAACATGATGCGTGCCTCGCTACCCCTTCTGTCACTGGGTGAGGTCACCCACGGTACGAACCCAAAACCAAGCACTTCTCCCAATGCAAGAATCATAGATCAAGTTGGCCAAACAAAACCCACAACTCAAAGAGAATTACAAGGATATGAAATCATGCATATAAGAGATCAGAAGAAACTCAAATAAGATTCATAGATAATCTGATCATAAATCCACAATTCATCAGATCTCGACAAACAGACCGCAAAACAAGATTATATCGGATCGATCTCCATGAAGATCATGGAGAACTGTATTGAAGATCCAAGAGAGAGAAGAAGCCATCTAGCTACTAGGTATGGACCCGTAGGTCTATGGTGAACTACTCACGCATCATCGGAGAGGTCATGGTGTTGATGAAGAAGCCCTCCGTATCCGAATCCCCCCTCCGTATCCAGATGGGATCTTGCGGAGACAGAAGCTTGCGATGGTGGAAAAGGATTTTCGTGGATCTCTTGATTTTTTCTGTGATTTTAGGCAATATATAGGCAAAATACCTAGGGCAGGGGAGGCCCAGGGAGCCCACAAGCCTAGGAGCCGCGGGCCCCCCTGGCCGCGCCATGAGGGCTTGTGGGGTCCCTGGTGACCCTCTGCCTTGGTTCTCAAGTCTCCCGATCGTCTTCTGTTTTGGAAAAAATCTTTTCGGAAGTTTTATTCCGTTTGGACTCCGTTTGAAATCCTCCTCTGAAAAGGGTCAAAAACATGGAAAAAACAGGAAGTGGCACTTGGCACTGAGTTAATAAGTTAGTCCCAAAAAAGATATAGAAGGCATACAAGACATCCAAAGTTTGACAAGATAATAGCATGAAACCATAAAAAATTATAGATACCTTGGAGACGTATCAAGCTCCCCCAAGCTTAACTCCTGCTCGTCCTCGAGCAGGGAAGTGATAAATACTGAATTTTTGATGTGGAATGCTACCTAGCATAGTTGTCATTTGTAACTTCTTTCATGTGACATGAATGTTCAGATCCGTAAGATTCAAAACAATAGTTTGCTATTGACATGAAAACAATAATACTTCAAGCAAACTAGAAAGGTAATCTTGAACTTTCGAAATAACAAGGCCAAAGAAAGTTATCCCTACAAAATCATATAGTCTCGCTATGCTCCATCATCCCCACACAACTAACTTAAATCATGCACAACGCCGTATTGGCCAAGTAATTGTTTTTGCACTCTTACTTTCTCAAACGTTTTACAACTATCACACAATACATGAGCATGAGCCATGGATATAACACTATAGGTGGAATAGAGTGTGGTGGTGGTTGTGAGACAAAAAGGAGGAGATGGTCACATTGACTCGGCGTATCAAAGGGTTATGGAGATGCCCATTAATAGATATCAATGTGAATGAGTAGGGATTGCCATACAAAGGATGCACTAGAGCTGTAAGTATGTGAAAGCTCAAAAGGAGAACTAGTGGGTGTGCATCCAACTTGCTTGGTCATGAAGACCTAGGGCAATTTGAGGAAGCCCATCCTTGGAGTATACAAGCCAAGTTATATAATAAAGATTCCCACTAGTATATGGTGGTGACAAAGCAAGAATCTCTCAATCATGAAGAACATGGTGCTATTATGAAGCACAAGTGTGGAAAAAGATAGTAGCATTGTCCCTTCTTTCCTTTTTTTATTTGGGCTCTTGGGCCTCTTTTTTTTCTCTCCTTGTTTTTGTGGGCAACTTTGGCCTCTTTTATTCCTCACATGGGACAATGCTGTAATAGTGATGATCATCACACTTTTATTTACTCACAGCTCAAAGCTTAGAACGATGATGACTCTATAGGAAATGCCTCCGACAGTGTACCGGGATGTGCAACGATCTAGCTTGGCGTATGACGTTGAAACATCTCGCTAGCTATCTTACGATCATCCAATGGCAATATGAGAGTGACGGCACAAGTCATGAGACGGAACGGTGGGAGTTGCATGGCAATATATCTCGGAATGGCTATGAAAATGCCATAGTAGGTAGGTATGGTGGCTGTTTTGAGGAAGGCATATGGTGGGTTTGTGCACCGGCGAAAATTGCGCGCCACTAGAGAGGCTAGCAATGGTGGAAGGTGAAAGTGCATCTATACCATGGACTCACGTTAGTCATGAAGAACTCACATACTTGTTGCGAAAGTTTTTGTTAGTAATCGAAACAAAGTGCTAAACGCATACTCCTAGGGGGAAGGGTTGGTAGGTGTTAACCATCGCGCGATCCCAACCGCAACACAAAGGATGACAATCAATAGATCAATTATGCTCCTACTTCCTAACATAGAGGTTCACCATACGTGCATGTTATGGGAATCACTAACTTGAACACAAGTATTTCTAGATTCACAATGCCCTAATAACATAACTCTTAATATTACCAAATCCACGTCTCAAAACTAATCGGGAGGAATCAAACTTCTCTTTCTACTCAACGCACATGAAGATGAAAGTTTTTTGTATCCTCTTTGGGTACCTATCCCCTTTGGGACTACTTTCATAGAACAAACCAACTACCAAGTCACGCACCGCCGTGCTCTAAAAGATGTAAGTGAAGAACATAGAGCAAAATCATGTAGCTCAAAAGATATAAGTGAAGCACGATGAGCATTCTAGCAAAATCACGATGAGTGCATGTCTCTCTGAAAAGGTGTGCAGCAAGGATGATTGTGACACAACAAAAATAAAATACTCCTACGATACAAGACGCTTCAAGCAAAACACATATCATGTGGTGAATAAAAATATAGCTCAAAGTAATGTTACCGATGGATTGAAGACGAAAGAGGGGATGCCTTCCCGAGGCATCCCCAAGCTTAGGCTTTTTGGTGTCCTTGAATTTGGCTTGGGATACCTTCGGCATCCCCATGATTGAGCTCTTTCCACTCTTTATCTCTTTGTCCATAAGAACATCACCCAAAACTTGAAAACTTCACAACACAAAACTTAAACAGAAACTCGTGATATCATTAGCACAAGAAAACAAACTATCACCTCTTTAGGTACTGTAGTAATCTTGATTTCTATTTATATTGGTGTTAGATTACTGTATTCTCACTTTTCCATGGCTAGTACCCCCCGATACTATCCATAGTTTCATCAATACAAGCAACCAACTCAACAAAAACAGAATTTGTCAAAAACAGACGAGTCTATAACAATCTGTATACTTCGTATACTTCTGGTACCTCAAAAATTCTTAAAAATTACGGATGCCTGGGCAAAAGTCATATAAAATAGCAAAAAAAATAATCAAGTCAAAATATCTTTCTCAATAAAAATTAAAAATAATCTCGTGAGAGAAAAGTTTCTGTCTTTTTCCTGCAGAATCAAACAACCATTACCAAGACTAGTCATAAAGGTTTTGCTTGGCTCAGACACAAAAAGAAACACAAAAAGACACAATCATAACAGAATTATGATGGTGTGGACACAACAAAACAAAAAGAAAAAGATAAACTCATTGGGTTTCCTCCCAACAAGCACTATTGTTTAACGCCCTTAGCTAGGCATTGATAAATCAATGATGCTCACACAAAAGGCAAGAATTGAAGCACAACGAGAGCATCATAAAGCATGTGAAAATCACATCTAAGTCTAACATACTTCCTATGCATATGCATTTTATCGGAGAACAGATTGTCAAGACAACCAATAGTTACCATATGCAAGGAAGAAGAAAGAGACAATATCAATCTCAACATGACGAGAGGTAATTTGGTAACATGAAAGTTTATACCACAATATATTCCTCTCTCATAGCAATTACATTTGGGATCATATTCAAATTCAACAATATAGCTATCCCATAGGATATTCTTTTCATGATCCACATGCACGCAAAGTTGACGCTCTTATAAAATAGTGGGATTATCATCAACTAAAGTCATGACTTCTCCAAACCCACTTTCAATAATATTGCAAATATCATATTCATCATGAGGCTTAAACAATTTTTCAAGATCATAAGCTAAATCATCGCCCCAATCATGATTATTGCAACAAGTAGTGGACATAGCAAAACTAGCATCCCCAAGCTTAGGGTTTTGCATATTTTTAGCATGATTGTCATTAATAGAAATTATAATGAAATCATTGCAATCATGCTTTTCATTCAAGGAGCCCTCGAGAATCACTTCATAAATTTCTTCATCACGATTTTCAGATTCACGCATCTCAAGCAAAACTCCATAGAGAAAGTCAAGTGCACTAAACTCACTAGCAATAGGTTCCACATAAGTGGATCTCTTAAAGAGATTAGCAAGTGGGTGAGGATCCATATCACTAGATTTTTAGCAAGAGAAGATGCAAGCATAATGAAGGCACAAAGCACACAAGCAAAGGAAAGGCAAACAGAAAATGCAAATATTTTTTAAAATTTTAGTTTTGCAGAAGCGGGGGAGAGGAAAACAAGAGGCAAAAAAAAGTAAATGCAAGAGATGAGTTTGCGACACTTACTTGGATGAGTTCTTGACTTGATACTCCCCGGCAACGGCGCCAGAAATTCTTCTGCTACGTCGAAAGAAAACTTCTGTCGTCTCTTGAGCTTGCGTTGGTTTTTACCTTGAAGAGGAAAGGGCGATGCAGCACAGGAGCAGTAAGTATTTCCCTCACTTTGAGAACCAAGGTATCAATCCAGTAGGAGAATCGCGTGAAGTCGAGAGTATCTGCACAAACACAAAAGAGCTTGCACCCAACGCTTTAAAGGGGTTGTCAATCCCTTCAAGATTGATTGCAAAGTGAGATGTGAAGGCAGAAAGTGCAACGAAGTAAATGTGTAAGGCTATAAATATGGTGTGAAGTAGACCCAGGGGCCATAGTGTTCACTAGAGGCTTATCTCAAAATAGCAAATATTACGGTGGGTGAACAAATTACTATCGAGAAATTGATAGAACCGCGCAAAGTCATGACGATATCTAAGGCAATGATCATACATATAGGCATCACGTCCGAGACAAGTAGACCGATACTTTCTGCATCTACTACTATTACTCCACACATCGACCGCTATCCAACATGCATCTAGTGTATTGAGTTCATCACGAACAGAGTAAAGCCTTAAGCAAGATGACATGATGTAGAGGGATAAACTCAAACCAATGATGAAAACCCCATCTTCTTACCCTTGATGGCAACAACATGATGCGTGCCTCGCTACCCCTTCTGTCACTAGGTGAGGTCACCGCATGGTATGAACCCAAAACCAAGCACTTCTCCGAATGCAAGAATCATAGATCAAGTTGGCCAAACAAAACCCACAACTCGAAGAGAATTACAAGGATATGAAATCATGCAAATTAGAGATCAGAAGAAACTCAAATAAGATTCATATGTAATCTGATCATAAATCCACAATTCATCGGATCTCGACAAACACACCGCAGAAGAAGATTACATCGGATAGATCTCCATGAAGATCATGGAGAACTTTGTATTGAAGATCCAAGAGAGAGAAGAAGTCATCTAGCTACTAGCTATGGACCCGTAGGTCTATGTTGAACTACTCACGCATCATCGGAGAGGTCATGGTGTTGATGAAGAAGCCGTTCGTATCCGAATCCCCCTCCGACAGGGCACCAGAATGTGCCCAGATGGGATCTTGCGAAGACAGAAGCTTGCGGGGGCGGAAAATTATTTTCGTGGATCCCTTGATTTTTTCTAGGATTTTAGGGAATATATAGGCGAAAGACCTAGGGCAGGGGAGGCCCAGGGAGCCCACAAGCCTGGGAGGCGCGGGCCCCCCTGGCCGCGCCATGAGGGCTTGTGGGGTCCCTGGTGCCCCTCTTCCTTGGTTCTCAAGTCTCCTGATCGTCTTCTGTTTTGGAAAAAAGTCTTTTCGGAAGTTTTATTTCGTTTGGACTCCGTTTAAAATCCTCCTCTGAAAAGGGTCAAAACACAGAAAAAACAAGAACTAGCACTTGGCACTGAGTTAATAAGTTAGTCCCAAAAAGATATAAAAGACGTATAAAACATCCAAAGTTTGACAAGATAATAGCATGAAACCATAAAAAATAATAGATACGTTGGAGATGTATGATACATGTACTGAAAAGATAAGTATATGGAATTGGCTTACACTCGCCACAAGCTACATCGGAGTCACATCAATACAACAACATAATAAGTTATCAAGAAGAAGAGCAGGGTCCGAGTACGGACGGAAAAACGATAAGAGAACGACGTCCATCCTTGCTATCCCAGGCTGCCGGCCAGGAACCCATCCTAGATCGACGACGATGAAGAAGAAGAAACTTCAAATGATCAATCATCGCACTCATGTATTAATATCACTTTAACTGTACCTGCAACTGGTGTTATAGAATCAGTGAGCCACAGGGGACTCAACAATCTCATTCCCAAAGGTATCAAGACTAGCAAAGCTTAATGGGTGAGGTATGGTTAAGTGGTGAGGCTGCAGCAAGCGATTAAGCATTTATATGAGGTGGCTAACTTACGAGTACAAGAATAAGAGGGGGATGATCTACGCATAGCGGACGTGAACTATTTATGATCAAATGAATGATCCTGAACACCTACTTACGTCAGACATAACCCCACTGTCTCCTTGATCGGAGAAGGAGCTAACGAAAGAGATAGTCACGGTTATGCACTCAGTTGGCATATTTTAGTTAAGCTTACGTCAAGTTATCTAGAATCGGATGTTAAACAAAGTTTCCACATTGCCACATAACCGCGGGCATGAATTTCCGAAAGATTTAACCCTACAGGGGTGCTCCAACTAGTCCATCACAAACTACCACACGCTGCGACGAAATGACCTCGGTTGGGGAAAACCCGTGATCTCCTTGGGTTCCTATTGGAAAACCTCAACCTCAAGATATCCCGAAGTATCCTCAGAATCCCTCGCACAAGACGCTCGAGAAAGGTAAAACAAGTCCAGCAAGGCCGCCCGGCGTGTCGACGGTCCCGATAGGAGCCGCGTATCTCATTCTCAGGATACGACGGATGAGCTAAGCGTACGGTAACTGGAGTCCCGGGTTTCCTAGGTATCCCGCATGGTGCTCTAGTTGGGACCAACACCATTAGCATTGGCCCCCTATATTATGTTGAATTACTCCTCGGGTTCATGACGCCCTATGTTTTTCAGTATTAACAGAATTATTATGTTGCGCAAATATAGTACCAATGTTGGGCCTTGCTAGACGAGCTTTATACCAAAACGACAGTCAAGGGGGTCCCCATAACAACCCCAAGCTTGTTAGGAGCACTCATTTATGGAACATAAAACCGATAGGCGAAACTAAGGGGGCAAAGGTGGAACAAAACACCAGGCTAGATAGGCCAAGCCTTCCACCTTTTACCAAGTATATAGGTGCACTAAATTAAATAGCAATAATATGGTGATATAACAAGTAACCCATGTTATCACTTGGAAGCAACTGAACTTGCAACTAGCAGCGCTATCAAATGGTTAAGCAAGCGGTAACATAGCCAATCAGTGATTTGCTAGGTTGTGAACATGGGAAGGTTTTCATGGCAATGTTGAGTGGTGGATATTTAACAGGTGGTAGGCAGCGAGACGTAGCGATAGAAACGAAACAACTAAAATGACAATGATAGTAATAGTATCTAGGGAAATGGTCATCTTGCCTGAGATCCCACTTGGAATAAAAACAACTTCGTGAGGTAGACGAACCGACGTATTCGAACGGGTCCTCACAATCCGACACGCTTCAGAACTCTATCGAGACGAAGCAAACCGGAAACAAGCATCAACACACGAGAATCACCGCAGACATGCACTATATGATGCACACCCTAATATGATGCATGATCAGTTTAGTATATGAAAGACATGAAAATTCACATCATGCAAACACTACACCTTAAGTGAAGTTCAATATGCAACGAGTTGCATATTGACGAAACTCCACATTTAAATATTTAGTTCATTCTCGATTAGTACACGATATTTTTAAATGTTGTTAAACATGGCAAGGGGTGAAGCACAAATTAAACTACCTATCTAGACATTCTAAATGAGGCCGGAAACGACATATAACATCTCCGAAATGAACCCCACGCGTTAAATTCTAACTCTGTCCAGATTTGTCCTAATCACATTTTATGTTTGTTAAACGGGAAACAAATTGGTTCATGTGAAACTATACATCGTTCTAGTCCATTTACATATATGGCTCCTCTCCAACAGAGCTACGGTTAATGAACTACGACCTAAACCGTTTCTAACACGTCGTCATGCAAACCGATGCAAAGAGCATGTTTAAGTATTTTTATCATGCATGAAATTTGGAAGCTATTAATAGACGCGAAATTCTAGCCAAGTTACATATATAACTTTCTGCGATACGACTCACGGAATAAAATCTATGGGCGATCTAAAATCATGTCTAATTCTGAAAATGCTGAATTAGTAAAACCCTAAAAAAACTAAATGGGCCAAATTACGCATAACGGGCCAAAAAAGAGCTGGGTGTTAGGTAAATAGCATGCGCCTTAGCGGGTTTTAGCGGGGGCGGCTTGATACGTCTCCCACGTATCTATAATTTTTGATGGTTTCATGCTATTATCTTGTCAAACTTTGGATGTTTTGCATGACTTTTATATATTTTTTGGGACTAACTTATTAACTCAATGCCAAGTGCCAGTTCCTGTTTTTGACCCCTTTCAGAGGAGGATTTTGAACGGAGTCCAAACGGAATGAAACTGCCAAAAAGATTTTTTCCGGAACAAAAGAAGATCGGGAAGCCGGAGAATCAGGGCAGGGGCCACCAGGGACCCCACAAGCCCTCATGGCGCGGCCAGGGGGCGCCCCCTAGCTTGTGGGATCCCTGAGGCTCCTTTGCCCTAGGTTTTGCGCCTATATATTCCCTAAAATCCCATAAAAAATCAGGAGATCATCGAAAGTACTTTTCCGACGCCGCAAGCTTCTGTCTCCGCAAGATCCCATCTAGGGCACGTTCTGGTGCCCTGCCGGAGGGGGGATTTGGATACGGAGGGCTTCTTCATCAACACCATGACCTCTGCAATGATGCGTGATTAGTTCACCATAGACCTATGGGTCCATAGTTAGTAACTATATGGCTTCTTCTCTCTCTTGGATCTTCAATACAAAGTGCTCCATGATCTTCATGGAGATCTATCCGATGTAATCTTCTTTTGCGGTGTGTTTGTCGAGATCCGATGAATTGTCGATTTATGATCAGATTATCTATGAATCTTATTTGAGTTTCTTCTGATCTCTCTTATGCATGATTTCATATCCTTGTAATTATCTTCGAGTTGTGGGTTTTGTTTGTCCAACTAGATCTATGATTCTTGCAATGGGAGAAGTGCTTGGTTTTGGGTTCATACCGTGCGGTGACCTCACCCAGTGATAGAAGGGGTAGTGAGGCACGCATCGTGTTGTTCCATCAAGGGTAAAAAGATGGGGTTTTCATCATTGTTTTGAGATTATCCCTCTACATCATGTCATCTTGCTTAAAGCGTTACTCTGTTCGTCATGGACTCAATACGCTAGATGCATGCTGGATAGAGGTCGATGTGTGGAGTCATAGTAGTAGAGGCAGCAAGTATCAGTCTACTTGTCGCAGACGTGATGCGTATATGTATGATCATTGCTTAGATATCGTCATGACTTTGCGCGGTTCTATCAATTGCTCGACAGTAATTTATTCACCCATCGTGATATTTGCTATTTTGAGAGAAGCCTATAGTGAACACTATGTCCCCCGGGTGTACTCCACACCATATATTTAGCCTTACTCTTTTTCTGCGTTGCACTTACCGCCTTTAGATCTCACTTTGTAATCAATCCTGAAGGGATTGACAACCCCTTTAAAGCGTTGGGTGCAAGCTCTTTTGTGTTTGCACAGGTACTCTTGACTTGACGAGATTCTCCTACTGGATTGATACCTTGGTTCTCAAAGTGAGGGAAATACTTACTGCTCCTGTGCTGCATCACCCTTTCCTCTTCAAGGGAAAAACCAACGCAAGCTCAAGAGACGACATAAGGAATCCTGGCACCATTGCCGGGAAAGGACTTTTGTTGCCGTAGAAGAAGAATTTCTGGCACCGTTGCCGTGGAGGATCAAGTCAAGAACTCATCCAAGTAAGTGTCGCAGACTCATCTTTTGCATTTACTTTGTTCGCCAGTTGCCTCTCGTTTTCCTCTCCCCCACTTCACAATTTGCCTTTTTTCGTTTGCCTTTTTCGTTCGCCCTTTTCTCTCGCTTGCTTTCTGTTCACTTGTGTGCCATGTGCCTTCAATATGCTTGCATCTTTGCTTGCTGAAAATCTAGTGATATGGATCCTCATCCACTTGCTAATATCTTTAAGAGATCCAATTATGTTGATCCAATTGCTAGTGAGTTTTGTGCACTTTACTATCTTTATGGAGTTTTGCTTGATATGCGTGAATCTGAAAATTGTGAGGAAGAAATTTATGAAGTGATTCACGAGGGCTCCTTGGATGAAAAGCATGATTGCAATGGTTTCACTATAAATTCTATTAGTGACAATAATGCTAAGAATATGCAAAGCCCTAAGCTTGGGGATGCTAGTTTAGCTATGGACAGTACTTGTTGCATTGATCATGAGTGCGACAATGATTTTTCTTATGAACTTGAAAATTTGTTTAAGCCTCATGATGAATATGATATTTGCAATATTATTGAAAGTGGGTTTGGAGAAGTCATGACTTAAGTTGATGATAATCCCACTATTTTTGAAGAGCATCAACTTTGCATGCATGTGGATCATGAAAAAAATATCGTATGTGATAGTTACATTGTTGAATTCGGATATGATCCCACATGTAATTATTATGAGAGAGTAAAATATGGTGGTAGAAACTTTCATATCACTAAATCACCTCTCGTTATGTTGAGATTGCTATTGTCTCTTTCTTCTTCCTTGCATATGGTAACTATTGGTTGTCTTGACAATATATTTTCCTATGAAATGCCTATGCATAGGAAGTATGTTAGACTTAGACGTGATTTTCACATGCTTTATGATGCTCTCGTTGTGCTTCAATTCTTGTCTTTTGTGTGAGCATCATTGAATTATCAATGCCTAGCTAAGGGCGTTAAACAATAGCGCTTGTTGGGAGGCAACCCAATGAATTTATCTTTTTTTCTTTCTGTTTTTTTGCGTCCACACCATCATAGTTTTGTTGTGATTGTGACTTTTGTGTTTCTTTTTGTGTTTGAGCCAAGGAAAACCTTTATGACTAGTCTTGGTGATGGTTGTTTTATCCTGCTGGAAAAAGACAGAAACTTTTCGCTCACGATATTATTTTTCATTTTTATTCAGAAAGAGATTTTGAGTTGATTCTTTTTGCTGTTGGTTGATATGCCTTTTGCCCAGGCAGTAGTAATTTTTCAGAATTTGTGTGGTACCAGAAGTATACGAAGTATACAGATTCCTATAGATTGGTCTGTTTTTGACAGATTCTGTTTTTGTTGAGTTGGTTGCTTGTTTTGATGAAACTATGGTTAGTATAGGGGGTACTAGCCATGGAAAAGTGAGAATACAGTAGCCCAACACCAATATAGATAGAATTCAAGTTTGCTACGGTACCAAAAGAGGTGGTAGTTTGTTTTCTTGTGCTAATGTTATCACGAGTTTCTGTTTAAGTTTTGTGTTGTGAAGATTTCAAGTTTTGGGTGATGTTCTCATGGAAAAAGAGATAACGAGTGGAAATAGCTCAAGCTTGGGGATGCCCAAGGCATCCCAAGACAAATTCAAGGACACCAAAAAGCCTAAGCTTGGGGATGCCCCGGGAAGGCATCCCCTCTTTCGTCTTCAATCCATCGATAACATTACTTGGAGCTATATTTTTATTCACCACCTGATATGTGTTTTGCTTGGAGCGTCTTGTATCGTAGGAGTATTTTCTTTTTGTTGTGTCACAATCATCCTTGCTGCACACCTTTTTGAGAGAGAGAGATACATGCACTCATCGTGATTTTGCTAAAATGCTCATAGTGCTTCACTTATATCTTTTGAGCTAGATAATTTTGCTTTATGTGCTTCAATTATATCTTTTAGAGCACGGCGGTGTGTGACTTGGTAGTTGGCTTATGCTATGAAAGTAGTCGCAAAGGTGATCGATACCCAAAGAGGATACAAAAACCTCCATCTTCATGAGCATTGAGTAGAAAGAGAAGTTTTGATTCCTCTCAATTAGTTTTGAGACGTGGATTTGGTAATATTAAGAGCTATGTTAGTAGGGTGTTGTGAATCTAGAAATACTTTTGTTGAAGTTAGTGATTCCCGTAGCATACACGTATGGTGAACCACTATGTTAGGAAATTGGAGCATAATTGATCTATTGATTGTCATCCTTTGTGTTGAGGTCGGGATCGCGCGATGGTTAACACCTACCAACCCTTCCCTAGGAGTATGCGTTTAGCACTTTGTTTGGATTACTAATAAAAACTTCTGCAACAAGTATGTGAGTTCTTCATGACTAATGTGAGTCCATGGTATAGATTCACTTTCACCTTTCACCATTTCTAGCCTCTCTAGTGCCGCGCAACTTTCTCCGGTACACAAACCCACCATATGCGTTCCTCAAAACAGCCACCATACCTACCTACTATGGCATTTTCATAGCCATTCCGAGATATATTGCCATGCAACTCCCACCGTTCCGTCTCATGACTTGTGCCGTCACTCTCATATTGCCATTGCATGATCGTATAGCTAGCGAGATGTTTCAGAGTCATATGCCAAGCTAGATCGTTGCACATCTCGGTACACCGCCGGAGGCATTTCCTATAGAGTCATCATCGTTCTAAGCTTTGAGCTGTGAGTAAATAAAAGTGTGATGATCATCATCATTAGAGCATTGTCCCATGTGAGGAAATAAAAAAAAAGAGGCCAAAGAGCCCAAAAAAAGAGAAAAAAAGATAAGAGGCCTAAGAGCCCAAATAAAAAAAGAGAAAAAGAGAGAAGGGACAATGCTACTATATTATTCCACACTTGTGCTTCATAATAGCACCATGTTCTTCATGATTGAGAGCTTCTTGCTTTGTCACCACCATATGCTAGTGGGAATCTTCATTATATAACTTGGCTTGTATATTCCAATGATGGGCTTCCTCAAAATTGCCCTAGGTCTTCGTGAGCAAGCAAATTGGATGCATACCCACTAGTTTTCCTTTTGAGCTTTCACATACTTATAGCTCTAGTGCATCCCTTGTATGGCAATCCCTACTCATTCACATTGATATCTATTAATGGGCATCTCCATAGCCCTTTGATACACCGAGTCAATGTGACCATCTCCTCCTTTTTGTCTCACAACCACCACCACACTCTATTCCACCTATAGTGCTATATCCATGGTTCACGCTCATGTATTGCGTCATAGTTATAAAAAGTTTGAGAAAGTAAGAGTGCGAAAACAATTACTTGGCCAATACCGGGGTTGTGCATGATTTACATTATTTGTTTGAGGACGATGGAGCATAGCCAGACTATATGATTTTGTAGGGATAACTTTCCTTGGCCTTGTTATTTTGAAAGTTCAAGATTACCTTGCTAGTTTGCTTGAAGTATTATTGTTTTCATGTCAATAGCAAACTATTGTTTGAATCTTGCGGATCTGAACATTCATGTCACGTGAAAGAAGTTGCAAAGGAAAACTATTCTAGGTAGCATTCCACATCAAAAATTCGGTCTTTATCACTTCCATACTCGAGGACGAGCAGGAGTTAAGCTTGGGGATGCTTGATACGTCTCCAACGTATCTATAATTTTTGATGGTTTCATGCTATTATCTTGTCAAACTTTGGATGTTTTGCATGCCTTTTATATATTTTTTGGGACTAACTTATTAACTCAGTGCCAAGTGCCAGTTCCTGTTTTTTCCATGTTTTTGACCCCATTCAGAGGAGGATTTTGAACGGAGTCCAAACGGAATGAAACTGCCAAAAAGATTTTTTCCGGAACTGAAAAAGATCGGGAAGCCACAGAATCAAGGCAGCGGGCCACCAGGGACCCCACAAGCCCTCATGGCGTAGCCAGGGGGCACCCCCTCGCTTGTGGGCTCCCTGAGGCTCCTTTGCCCTAGGTTTTGCGCCTATATATTCCCTAAAATCCCATAAAAAATTAGGAGACAATCAAAAGTACTTTTCCGCTGCCGCAAGCTTCTGTCTCCTCAAGATCCCATGTGGGGCACGTTTTGGTGCCCTGCCGGAGGGGTGATTCGGATACGGAGGGCTTCTTCATCAACACCATGACCTCTCCGATGATCTGTGAGTAGTTCACCATGGACCTACGGGTCCATAGCTAGTAACTAGATGGCTTCTTCTCTCTCTTGGATCTTCATGGAGATCTATCCGATGTAATCTTCTTTTGCGGTGTGTTTATCGAGATCCGATGAATTGTGGATTTATGACCAGATTATCTATGAATCTTATTTCAGTTTATTCTGATCTCTCTTATGCATGATTTCATATCCTTGTAATTCTCTTCGAGTTGTGGGTTTGTAACATCCCAATTTTCGTAAATTCGGATGTTAATAGATCATTCATTTGCATCTCATATTTTATGCATCATTGCGTTCTTCTGAAATTTTTTATCGTTATGTGGCTGCGGGCAATTTGTCGGAGTGGAGATAATATGACTTCTCCCCTGTGAGTTAAAGTCACCATTTTGGTTTTTGCAAATTTTTCTAAACTCCGAATTATTTTAGTTGAGTTGTTTTTTTCAATCGCGTTGTGTGACCTAGTGCATAAAACTATTTTTTTAAAAGTTGCATTAGGTGGAACTAGGGTTTCCTATATATATTATTTATATATTAGTTGTATATGTTATTTTGTTTTCCTATGTATTCTAGTGCATATATGTATATTAGTACCTACTTTTTTTTCTTGTATTTTGTTAGCTAGGAAAATATATTTTTACTGTTTTTTTTCTTTTGTTGCTGCTGTTTGTTTGTTTTTCAAAAAACAAAAAAAAAACTGCCAGACCGAGCCAAAAGGGCTCAACCCAGCCCCTTGCACCCGAGCCATGCAACCCCTGCATGCACGCATGCCAGCATGCAAGCTCGCATGCAGCCCACCCCTCCCCACGTAATCTCCTCTCTCCCTTATTTCTCTTCCCACGTCTCCTCTCTTTTCTCTCTCTCTTCTCTCCCCATGCGAGTTCTCCTCTCTCTCCCCGTTCTTTCCTTTCTCTACCTCCCTCTCTTTCCGTTCTGCACCAGAGACCAAACCGAGCTGCACCTTCCCCACGTCACTTTCCTACCTCTCCTCTCCTCTCTTTCCTTCTCTGCACAAGCACCGAACCGAGCCTTCTCCCAGCGATTTCTTTCCCAAGTACTCCCTCTCCTCCTTCCTTTCTACTCCCTCCACCCAGCCTATATATACCCCCACCCCCGAGCCACCCCTTCCCCAACCCTAGTCGCCGCCGCCTCCACGAGCCACCGCCGCCACGAGCCTCGCCAGAGCAGCAGCAGCCCAAGGCTGCGCCACCCTCGGCCTCGCGTGCGCCACCCTCGACCTCGCCTGGGAGAGCCCCCCGAGCTCTCTCTCTCCACCGCCGCCTCCCCCGCGGAGGAGAACCCCGCCGCCGCCTTCCCCCCGAAGCCCCACTGCCCCCGGAGCTCCCTCCTCACCGGCCATATCCATTCTTGCCGGTGCAAGCTACAGCCAGCAGGTAGCTATCCATCTCTCTCTGTCTATTTGCATGCACCTCATCCTAGCCTTTAGATCTCCATGCAATGGCTAGGATTAGAACACTAGTACCCGTTCGGTTTATTCCAGAAAACCATTAGGTTCTTTTAGCCACTTATGCATTAACCGGAGACCTTGTTAGCCTTAGGCCATTTGCTCGAAGTCACGAAACAAACGCCGCCGTAGCTTGCCACGTGTTAGTACTAGTAGCAGCAGTTTTTTTCGGTTTTGACTGCAAAAACAGAAAGTTTCAATTTTGTTTTGGCGACAAAGTTTTATCCCTACGTACAATGACATTGATTATTTTCCAGTAGCTCACAAATTTCCTGTAGTTTTTAAAAATATATAATTTGTCTATGTTTGAATTTGTTTTATATAAGTTAGAGCAGATTTAGTTTAAACACTATTATGCGCATTCCAGGAGTTTGAAAAATGATATTGAGTTGATTCTTTTTGCTACTGTTTTCTAGTGATAAAATCTTAGTGTGGTAGAATTGTCAGAATTTTGAAAGTATTTTTACTAGTGTTTTCAACAGAAACAAGTTTCTGTCCTACCGGCGCGCGATAAATTCTTTTGCGTAGTCTTTTGCAAATCATTGCATGTGATGTTATTTTTACTTGTGGCGTGATGGAATTGCTTATGGTGTGCTTTGTGTTTATATCGGTAGATCATCCGGAGTGCGAAGCGTGTTACTTAGAGACGCTCGAGCAGGACAACTATCATCAAGGCAAGTCATCTTTGATCATGTTATTTTACCTATGTTTTCAATGCATAGTAGATCACCTTCTTTGCCCTATTTGCATGCTGCCTAGGTACTTGGAAACTTTAGTCATAGTTGTAGTATCATGTGGTAGGAACACCAACACCCCGATACTTGGCCCCGGGACGACAATGTTATATATGCTATGCTCTAGTAGACGGGTTATCGGTTGAGTGTATACCACGAGTGATGCGAGGTTGATATAATAATCAAGACCGGACTAAGACAAGATTTTCAAGACCTCGGACGCAATGCAACACTGGGTGAAGGACGGTTGATCGGCTCCCTGGAAAACCCAGGGGATGCCCGGGATGCTGGAGAGGCCATGTCATCATGCGGAAAGCTTCATCCAGGCTCAAAGGGACGGACGGAGACTTCAAGACTCAAGGCTTACCTGCACAGCCACAAGTCATTATGGGCTCTGGCTTGGTTGGACAACGCGGCGACTCTAGACAGGCGGTCCTAGCAGATGTAGACGAACGGTAGGAATGGATGGGCACCGACAGGGATTCAGAGGGACCCGTTGAAAGACCATGTTTTGATCATCCGGTCTTCAAACACCCTGAAGTGCGAGGACAAACCCGGAGGCGATCAAATATTGTGGGGAACGTGTGCAAAACTCTGCAGAGTACTCAACCTAATCGATTAGCCGTGTCCACGGTCAAGGACAACTTGAGCCGAAGGCATTGAATTTCCCCTGAACTCTCGACACAACTTAATAATGATGTGGGTGTTAACAACTATTCGGGTACGAGAACTGGTTGGCGGAACCATCTCGTTAACAACAAACTATGTAGTAACATTTTGCTTTCGACCCCTTTTGTTGTAGGAGAAAACTGGCTTTATGCAAAACTTAGCTACACCGGCCAAATATGCATGTAGAGATAGATGATTATTATTTTACTCCCTCTCTTGATGATTTGCCAGCATATTCAATATGCTGACCTACACGGCTGCAACGTATCATGTTGTAGAGTACTTTTCCGACCAGGAGTGAGGCTACGGTTCTACGCTCAGCGACATGCCCTTGAAGTCGGATGGATTCGTCTACCTGATGCTTCCGCTTAGTCTTCGTTAGATAATCTCATGAGTTGGCCTTCAGCCACTTTATTGTACTCCTTTATTGTAATAAAGTACTCTTTATGAGATTTCGATTAATAAAGCTGTGTGATTGCACTCTTGAATATATACATTATGTACTATGTGTGTACCAGCATGATCTTGGGATGGTACGGAAACACCAGAGGCTTGACTCATTGAGTCGGGTCGCTACAGGGTTTTGTTTGGCCAACTAGATCTATGATTCTTCCAATGGGAGAAGTGCTTGGTTTTGGGTTCATACTGTGCGGTGACCTCACCCAGTGACAGAAGGGGTAGCGAGGAACGCATCATGTTGCTGGCATCAAGGGTAAAAAGATGGGGTTTCATCATTGGTTTGAGATTATCCCTCTACATCATGTCATCTTGCTTAAAGCGTTACTCTGTTCGTCATGAACTCAACACACTAGATGCATGCTGGATAGCGATCGATGTGTGTAGTAATAGTAGTAGATGCAGAAAGTATCGGTCTTTACATTGGAATTTGTGTTTCATTTGTCTTCCTTGCCTCTTGAATTGGTTGTCATCAATTACCAAAATGGGGGAGATTGTTAGAGCATATATCTCCATATGTGGTTTTGGTAATTGATGACAATTCCTATGGACTAATGGTCGCCTTAATTTATATTTATAGGATTTGTCCATAGGCACTTCTTGAAGTCCATCTATTAGGTTCAAGGAGTTTATATGATGACCAAGGTGGTATTCAAGGTATTATCCAAAGAATGGTCATAGATACACAAGGTTGATCAAGATTGTCAGACAAAGAGTAAATCAAGATGATCAACACACAAAGCGTACAAGATGTACCGAGAGGGATCAAGTGATCCCATGGTATGGTAAGCATTGTCCAGTACATATTTGTGTACTAACCCATGGTCTTCTTGAGAGTTCTATGTGGGGTTAGGTGTGTTTCCTTGGGCTTGCGTCAAGAGGAATATCTCGTACAACCCATGGAGGATGACATCAAGTGATGGAGGATGGTGGCAATGGACTTGTGAAGATATGCTGAAGAGCGGCTCACCCATAGTGTGTATGGTGGAGCAATCAACTAGTCTTCATCAAGCCAACGCAAGCAAGAAAGGTGGTCCATCTTGAGGAAGCCAAGATCATCGTCATCTAGCTCAAGAGGACGAGGTGCAAGGTATATGTTTGCCCTTGATAGGTTTTCTATTTTAGGATAGATTGTTGTACTGTCAAGGGGGGCTCTCAAGTGAGTAGCTTGATCGTATCGTTCGTTGAGAGCTCAAACCATTTGCATCCTTGCATCATACTTCTCGGTTATTGTTTGGTATTTCTCTTTGTGAGTTTTAGAGTTTATGGTCATCTTCATGACAAGCCGAGTTCATCGAAAACGGAGTCCATATGCATCTTCTATGATGTTTTAGATGTTGGGAGTTTTTACCGGTCTTATTCGAAGAAGGGTTCTCACCATTATATTATGGGACTTTTCTCACTTTCTTATTATTGATATTTCTATCAAGATTGTGGTAGCCCATGTCGTTATCTTTCCAACTAACTTGGTTTTGTTAAATTCAGAGTCCGTTTGCGAAAGTTACAACAGTTTCAATATCCAGCGGTAGTACCGCTCCTCGTGCCTGCGGTAGTACCGCCCCCGGAGAGGTAGTACCGCCCCCGGAGAGGAAGTACCCCCAGAGCGGTAGTAATTTTTTACTACCGCTCCCTAGCGGTAGTACCGCTCCAGGAGCGGTAGTACCGCTTCGTCGGACTATTTTTGCATCGCTTTTGGCCTCAGCATGGTTGGTGAACCTACCGAGCGGTAGTACCGCTCCATGAGCGGTAATACCGCTCTGTGCGGGCTGTGAGGCTTAACGGTTGGATTTTTCCCCACCTATAAAAGGGGGTCTTCTTCCCCATTGAACCTTATCTCTTTAGCTCGTGTTCTTCCCCAATTGTTGACCTTCTTCGAGCTTGCTAACTCTCAATCCCTCCAATGATTCTTGCTAGTTCTTGAGGGAAAAGAGAGAGGAGATGTAGATCCACATTTCCACCAATCACATTCTCCTCTAAGTGAGGGGAACCCGTTGGGTCTAGATCTTGGAGTGATTCGTGTTCTTCTTTGTTCTTCCTCTCATTTTCCTCCCTAGCATTAGTTGCTTTGGTGGGATTTGGGAGAGAAGGACTTGGGCACTCCGTGTGCCCTTGCCATTGCATTAGTTGCATCGATTTGAGTTCTCCACGGTGATACGTGGAATTGAAGTTTGAGAAGCTTATTACCTTTGGTACTAAGTACCCTAGATATTGTTCTTCATGGATGCTTTCGCGTCCTAGAAGCTTGGTGGTGTCTCGGAGCTCAATCATTGTGGTGTAAAGCTCCGTGCAAGCGTCGGGGTCTCCAATTAGGTTGTGGAGATTGCCCCGAGCAATTTGTACGGGTATCGGTGACCGCCCCCAAGGTTTGCCATTTGTACGGGTTCGGTGACCGCCCTCAAGGGTCCCTTAGTTGAATCACGACATCTTGCATTGTGCGAGAGCGTGAGGATATTATGGTGGCCTTAGTGGCATCTTGGGGAGCATTGTGCGTCCACACCGCTCCAACGGAGATCAGCATCCGCAAGGGTGTGAACTTCGGGATACATCATCGTCTCCGCGTGCCTCGGTTATCTCTTACCCGAACCCTTTACTTATGCACCTTACTTTGTGATAGCCATATTGTTTATTGTCATATATCTTGCTATCACTTAGTTGTTTATCTTGCTTAGCATAAGTTGTTGGTGCACATAGGTGAGCCTAGTTGTTGTAGGTTTTGTGCTTGACAAATTAAACGTTAGGTTTATTCCGCATTTGTTCAAGCCTAAACCATAATTATTTTAAAGCGCCTATTCACCCCCCCTCTAGGCGACATCCACGTCCTTTCAGGGGGGCCGCGCCCCCTGGCTTGTGGGCTCCCTGACGCTCCTTTGCCCTAGGTTTTGTGCCTATATATTCCCTAAAATCACATAAAAACTCAGGAGATAATCGAAAGTACTTTTTCGCCGCCGCAAGCTTCTGTCTCCGCAAGATCCCATCTGGGGCACGTCCTGGTGCCCTTCCGGAGGGGGGATTCGGATACGGAGGGCTTCTTCATCAACACCATGACCTCTCCGATGATGCGTGAGTAGTTCACCATGGACCTACGGGTCCATAGCTAGTAACTAGATGGCTTCTTCTCTCTCTTGGATCTCAATACAAAGTTCTCCATGATCTTCATGGAGATCTATCCGATGTAATCTTCTTTTGCGGTGTGTTTATCGAGATCCGATGAATTGTGGATTTATGATCAGACTATCTATGAATCTTATTTTAGTTTCTTCTGATCTCTCTTATGCATGATTTCATATCCTTGTAATTCTTTTCGAGTTGTGGGTTTTGTTTGGCCAACTAGATCTATGATTCTTGCAATGGGAGAAGTGCTTGTTTTTGGGTTCATACCATGTAGTGACCTCACCCAGTGACAGAAGGGGTAGCGAGGCACGCATCGTGTTGTTGCCATCAAGGGTAAAAAGATGTGGTTTCATCATTGGTTTGAGATTATCCCTCTACATCATGTCATCTTGCTTAAAGCTTTACTCTGTTCGTCACGAACTCAATACACTAGATGCATGTTGGACGGCGGTCGATGGGTGGAGTAATAGTAGTAGATGCAGAAAGTATCGGTCTACTTGTCTCGGACGTGATGCCTATATGTATGATCATTGCCTTATATATCGTCATGACTTTGCGCGGTTCTATCAATTGCTCGACAGTAATTTGTTCACCCATCGTGATATTTGCTATTTTGAGAGAAGCCTCTAGTGAACACTATGGCCCCTAGGTCTACTCCACACCATATTTTCAGCCTTACTATTTTTCTCCGTTGCACTTTGTGCCTTCAGATCTCACTTTGCAATCAATCTTGAAGGCATTGAGAACCCCTTTAAAGCGTTGGGTGCAAGCTCTTTTGTGTTTGTGCAGGTACTCTGGACTTGACGAGATTCTCCTACTGGATTGATACCTTGGTTCTCAAACTAAGGGAAATACCTAGTGCTCTTGTGCTGCATCACCCTTTCCTCTTCAAGGGAAAAATCAACGCAAGCTCAAGAGACGACAAAAGGATTTCTGGCACCATTGCCGGGAAAGGACTTTTGTTGCCGTAGCACGGCTCACCTCATGGGCTGACCTGTTGGTGGGCTGGAGCTGCTAATAGATGGGCCGGCTCCTGGCAGCGCTGGAGCTGGGTCGAGGGGGTCGGGCCACGGGGTGCCGGCCTGTACGGGGCGAGGCAAGAAGGGCCTCATCCCCTACCTCCTAAGCGAGGCGAGGCGAGGCAGCAACTCAACCCCGGCGTGACAAGACGACCATGGGGGCGCGACCTTGGCAGTGAAGAAGGCCAAGGGGTGGTGGGGCCTACTTCGGTCGTTTCTATCCAGATCCGAGCCGACGGCGAGCAGCCTATGGTGGTGCGGCCGAGGAGATCAGGCGGCGGGCTGCAGCTGGAGGGAGCTCCGGCAAGGCTCCTGCGTGATGCAGGGACGGCGGTTCTCCGGCTAGGGTGGCTGGCGGCGGCTGCGTGGGGATGGAGGCGCGAAGCTCGGCCAGATCAGGCGAGGTCGGCGGTGTAGATCGACGGTGCAACCATAGGAGGCTCGGGGCTGCGCTGGAGGCTGTTGCCTTCACGAGGAGCGGGCGGCGGATCCAGGCCCGAGATGGCCTGCTGCGGGCCTGGCGGGCCCTGGCAGCTGGCAGGAGGTGGGAGGAGGCTCTGGTGGCGGCTAGGGTTAAGGTTTGGTATGGGAACGAGGGGGATTAGGGGAGTTGTCTATATATAGAAAACAGGGCTAGGGTTAGCTGATTCCGGGCATTTTCGGACCCTCCGATCTCAATCGGACGCTCCGGAAACGTCCTACGGTTAGGTGGGCTAGGTTACACCGTGTAGAGGGGTGTTGGCTAAGATGAGAGGGACGTGGTGCGGCCCAGCAACACGATTTAAAACGCCGAAAAACGTCCGATAAATAACCGAGAACGGTGCCGCTATGGTCGACCGTTCGAGTATCAACCGGACTCCGATTGGGATGAAATTTGGCAGGCGGCCTACCATAATAAAATAAGATCGCACGCGAAGTTTCAACCCAATCCGAGAATATTTTATACGCACTTTTTAAAACAAGATTTAAAAAAATGTCGCAGGCGCGTGCGTGTGTGGTTGGTCTCGACATGGTCAACGACAAAAACGGAGAGAATCGACAACTAATAACGGATGTAGTTTTAAAACTGGCGGCAATGGAGTGCCGATGCAATGCTGATGATGCGCATGATGCGATGATGAATGCGACGAATAATCTAACGACATGGTGACAACGGAATAAAAGGGGAATGTTCTGGAGCGTCGTTCTTGGGCTGTCACAACTCTCCTACACTAACAAGAGATCTCGCCCCGAGATCTAAGAATGAAAGGGCAAGAGGATGAGAAAAGAAAGAGGTAAAACTTAGTTGCTTCTTTGACAAACGAGTGAAACCAATGAATCTTGAAGGTTGCGAAGATATGAAGAATGATATGAGAAACAAGCAAGAATTCACAGAAAAGTTCGGCAGCATTTCGGTAGAACAAGAGGACGAAATTTTATAAGATAGAAAGAACTTGACAAGACTCACAACAAACAAAGTAAATTGATAAGCAAGGGAACAATATGATCTTGAAAAGACAAAATGATAGGTTGAAGAGAGGAACATCACAAAGCCTCCGTTACAAAGAATAGAAACTAGATCTTGGAAAGAAAGAACGAAGAACAAAATGAAAACTAGTACCACAAGAATCCTGAAGAACACCTTGAGAATGAAGAGATCTTGAGCCGCCTAATAGAAAACTTGAATGAGGCACCGGAATAGTTGAGGGACGAACGAAGAGACACCAATTGAGAAGAATTTGAGAATAAAAGCTGTAAGCTGAGAACGAAGAAATCTTTGGAAATGATGGCCTTCGGAGGATCGAGAAATGATAACAACACTGAACTGCACCGGATAGATATGAAAAGGATTACTGATGATTGGAAATAACTGAGAGGATCACACCAAGATGAAATGATGAGTCTTCAAAAGAGTGGACAAGATTTAAGAGAACCACTCCTTCAATCTTCAGTGGAGAGAATGATGAGAAGAACACCACCAAGAATTACTGAGACACTCCGGAATGATGAAGAATGAAGGTTGAGCCAACGATGATAAAAATTAATTTTGATTGATTTTGAAGAAGGAATATGACTGATGGAATTCATCCTTACGTCACACTTGAACAGAGCTAGAGATCTCCTGAAAAGGTTAGAAGAGCCACAAATGGTCCTGGGAAAGAACCTGTGGGTTAGGGCGCACTCAAAATAAACCACCGTTGAAACAATTGATAGAAGGATTGATTGCACCCGCATAAATGAAATCTTGATGAAGTTGACAACCTCGAAATAATTGAAAGGATTGAAAACAATAAACTTTTGAGATAACTTGAAAACTCTGGATAGAACAAAGAGAGATGAAAAACAAGAAAGACTTGATAGAATTTCCAACATGAGAAAGCATTTACATGATGAAAAGAACATGATGAGCACTCAGAGCTTGAATTGAATCCACCAGAGAAGAAAACAAGAATGAAGAAATGATGAGCTAGAAATTCCTGAGAATCTTCACAATGAATCACCGAATACACATGGAAGAAGATAGCGGAAGCATCACTGAAAAGAAAGACACTTGGATGATGATTGAATCACTGAAGAAAAGGGTGGGAGGGCGGGAAAAACAAAGACAACTTGGGACAAATGAGACAAACTCCGGAAGAAATGAGAGATTGATCTTGCAAAATTTGGAGAGGATTGAATAACTAGAGAGAAGCACTCCGGTTGGAAAAGAATTGACATGACAACTCCGGTTGACAAGAATTTGATAAGAGAATTGATTAAGCAAAAGGATTAGCACTCTCCTAAAAATATGAGAAGACCTTTGGGAAAGATGTGAATTCACCACTTGACATCGAAGCAACTCGAATTACCATTCTCCAACAAATCAAAGGACGAGGCTTACGGAACAAGCGAGAACAAATTCATGAGAGAGATTCCGTCCGATATTTTCGTGGAGAGGCTCGCACGGGCTCTATCCTACAACAACCATCATGTACAAGGCAGTGCACATGACATACGAAGCATCCCCGAGTCGTATCAAGCTACAAGGACTCTTTAAGACACAATGTGAACCGCTGTAAGACGACCGTGAACAAACAAATCCACTAGATGTCGAACCCCAACCTCACATCATGCATCTGTTGGAAGATTTTCCTATAAGTGATTACTTAAATTCCCACCTAAGAACTCCCGAAGTTTCAGTCATGCAATCGGGTCCACGGATACAAGGAGAAATTTCACTCAACTCCTAGCATCTAACCCGTCCAGTGTATCACATCCGTCAACACATAACCAGAATCTCGGAACCTCGTCTATCTCAGACACACGTAATCACAATGATACTAAGTATGACGGTACTCCCGAACTCTCTGCACCAGTACTGGGGATGTCGGGATTATCTCGCCACTACCATTATTGACGCAATTTCTAACATCCTTCGTCGTGTGATACCAAGAAATCTGAATGATAGCGATGTGCTCGAGAATCCCCTGGAGCTCAACTCCCCGGAATAAAATCAACACAACAGGAGGCACCAAGTCAGAACTTCGTCACATCGACATCATATAGATTCCTTAAATATCCGCGTGATCCTAATTTTTTTGGGTGAGAAGAGGAGTAAAGTTAAAATTCCTACGCCAAGATTCCTCACAAGAGCATAGAAGAGGAGAAAAAGAATCCTACTCTTCAATATATAACTAGACTCAAAGAAGTTTTTCACTAGACTCGACTCAGCCAGGTTCGATCAATCAAGGGGGCTCTTAGGTCGGTACGGTTATGATACCAACTTGTAATGCCCAAGATGCGATCATATCCTTATTTTGGCACGAGGGCCTCGACAGGGATAGAAGCGCATCTCGTCGTTTCACAAGAATTGATATCGTTACAAGTACATGTACTGAAAATATGAGTATATGGAATTGGCTTACACTCGCCACAAGCTACATTAGAGTCACATCAATACAACAACATAATCAGTTATCAATGAGAAGAGCAGGGTCCGACTATGGACGAAAACAAACGATAAAAGAACGACGTCCATCCTTGCTATCCCAAGCTGCCGGCCTGGAACCATCGTAGATCGAAGAAGAAGAAGAACAAGAAGAAACTCCAAATGAACAATCATCGCGCTCACGTCTTAATATCACTTTACCTGTACTTGTAATTGGTGTTGTAGAATCTGTGAGCCACAGGGGACTCAACAATCTCATTTCCAAAGGTATCAAGACTAGCAAAGCTTAATGCGTGAGGTATGGTTAAGTGGTGAGGCTGTAGCAAGCGACTAAGCATTTATATGAGGTGGCTAACTTATGAGTACAAGAATAAGAGGGGGATGATCTACGCATGGCAGACATGAACTATTGATGATCAAATGAATGATCCTGAACACCTACTTACGTCAGACATAACCCCACCATGTACTCGATCGGAGAAGTAGCTAACGAAAGAGACAATCATGGTTACGCACTCAGTTCTCATGTTTTATTTAAGATTACTTCAATTTATCTAGAACCGGATGTTAAACAGAGTTTCCACGTTGCCACATAACCGCGGGCACGACTTTGTGAAAGATTTAACCCTACAGCGGTGCTCCAACTATTCCATCACAAACTACCACACGCTGCGACAGAATGACGTCGATCAGGGAAAACCCGTGATCTCCTCGGGTTCCTATTGGAAAACCTCAACCTCGAGATATCCCAAAGTATCCTTAGAATCCCACGCACATGATGCTCGAGAAAGGTAAAACAAGTCCAGCAAGGTCGCCCGGCGTGTTGACGATCCTGATAGGAGCCGCGTATCTCGTTCTCAGGACACGACAGATGAGCTAAGCCTACGGTAACTGAAGTCCCGGGTTGCCCCAGGTAGCCCGCACGGTGCTCTAGTTGGTACCAACACCATTTGCACTGGCCCCCTTGTATTATGTTGAATTACTCCTCGGGTTCATGACGCCCTATGTTTTTCAGTGTTAACAAAACTATTATGTTGCACAAATATAGTACAATGTTGGGCCTTGCCAGACGAGCTTTAGCCTAAAACAAAAGTCAAGGGGGTCCCCATAACAACCCCAAGCATGTTAGGAGCGCTCATTTATGGAACATAACACCTGTAGTCGAAACTAAGGGGGAAAAGGTTGAGAAAAACACCAGGCTAGAAAGGCCGAGCCTTCCACCTTTTACCAAGTATATAGGTGCATTAAATTAAATATAAATAATATGGTGATATAACAAGGAACCCATGTTATCACATGGAAGCAACTAAACCTGCAACTAGCAACGCTATCAAATGGTTAAGCAAGCGGTAACATAGCCAATTAGGGGTTGGCTAGGTTGTGAACAGGGGAAGGTTTTCATGGCAATGTTGAGAGGCTGATATTTAACAGGTGGTAGGCTGCAAGACATGGCGATAGAAACGAAACAACTAGCATGGCAATGATAGTAATGGTATCTAGGGAAATGGTCATCTTGTTTGAGATCCCACTTGGAAGAAGAACGACTCCGTGAAGTAGAGGAACCGACGTAGTCGAAGAAGTCCTCAGAATCTGACACGCTTCGGAACTCTATCGAGACGAAGCAAACTAGAAACAAGCATCAACACACGAGAATCACCGCACACATGCACGATCTGATGCACACCCTAATATGATGCATGAGAAGTTTAAAATATGCAATACACGACCATTCACATCATGCAAACACTACACCTTAAGTGAAGTTCAATATGCAACAAGTTGCATATTGATGGAACTACACATTTAAATATTTAGCTCATTCTCGATTAGGTACACGACATTTTTAAATGTTTTTAAACATGGCAAGGGGTATAGCACAAATTAAACTACCTATCTAGACATTTTAAATCAGGCCAGAAACGACATATAACATCTCCGAAAAGACCCCACAAGTTAAATTCTAATTCTGTCCAGATTTTTCCTAATCACATTTTATGTTTGTTAAACGGGAAAACAAATTGGTTCACGTGAAATTACATGTCGTTCTGGTCTATTTACATATATGGCTCCTCTCCAACGGAGCTACGGTCAATAAACTACGACCTAAACCGTTTCTAACACATTGACACGCAAACTGATGCAAGCAACATGTTTAAGTATTTTTATCATGCAAGAAAGTTGGAAATTATTAATCTACGTGAAATTCTAGCCAAGTTACATATATATCTTGCTGCGATCCGACTCACGGAATAAAATCTACGGGCGATCTGAAATCATGTCTAATTCTGAAAATACGGAATTAGTAAAACCCTAAAAAAACTAAATTGGCCAAATTACGAATAACGGGCCGAAACAGAGCTGGGCGCTAGGTAAATAGCATGCGCCTGAGCGGGGTTTAGCGGGGGCGGCTCACCTCATGGGTCGACGGTGCCTACTCTGGCCGGTTCCATCCGGATCCAAGCCGGGGACGAGCAACCTAGGGTGGTGCGGCCGAGGAGATCAGGTGGCGGGCAGCAGCTGGAGGGAACTCCGACAGGGCTCCGGCACGATGCAGGGACGGCGGTTCTCCGGTGAGGGTAGCTGGCGGCGGCTGCACGGGGCTGGAGGCGCGAAGCTCGGCTAGATCCGGCGAGGTCGGTGGCATAGATTGACGGGGTAACCATGGGAGGCTCGGGGCTACGCAGGAGGCTGCTGCCTTCGCGAGGAGCGGGCGGCGACCGACGGATATGGGCCTGAGAGGGCCTACTGCGGGCCTGGCGTACTTGGCGGCTGGCACGAGGTGGGAGGAGGCTGTGGTGGCGGCTAGGGTTAGGTTTGGAACCGGAAACTACGGGGATTAGGGGAGGTGCCTATTTATAGAAAACAGGGCTAGGGTTAGGTGATTCCGGACGTTGTCGGACCCTCCGATCTCGATCGGACGCTCCGGAAACGTCCAAGGGTTAGGTGGGCTAGGTTAGACCGTGTAGAGGGGTTATGGCTAAGATGAGAGGGAAGTGGTGCGGCCCGGCAACGTGATTTAAAACACCGAAAAACGTCCGATAAATAACCGACAACGCCTGCGCTACGATCGACCGTTCGGGTATCAACCAGACTCCGATTGCGATGAAATTTGGCGGACAACGTACCTATATTAAAATAAGATCGCACGCCAAGTTTCAATCCAAGACAAGAATATTTTATACACACTATCTAAACAAGATTTAAACAGTGCTAGGGGCGCGTGCATGTGTGGGTGGCTCGAAACGGTCAATGAAAAAAACGTAGAGAATTGGCAACTAATAACAGATGCAGTTTTGAAAACTGGCGGCAATGGAGTGCTGATGCAATGCTGATGATGCACATTATGCGATGATGAATGCAACAGACAATCTAACGACAGGGCCACAACAGAATAAAAGTGCAATCTTCTCGAGCGTCGTTCTCGGGCTGTCACGGACGCCCCCACCCTTGTGGCTTCCTCGACCTTCCTCTTCGATGACTTTTTTCTCTAGTATTTTTTATATTTTCCAAAAATATTTTTCCGTAAATTTTCAATTCATTCTGAGAACTTTTATTTACAAAAACAACACCCGGTAGTTCTGCTGAAAACAACATCAGTCCGGGTTAGTTCTAATAAAATCATACCAAAATCATATAGGATTATTGTAAACATGGCATGGATACTTCATAAATTATAGATACGTTGGAGACGTATAAGCATCCCCAAGCTTAATTCCTGCTCGTCCTCGAGTAGGTAAATGATAAAAGAAATAATTTATGAAGTGTGAATGCTATCAAGTGCACAAGTTTGATCAATGATACTTTCACTCACTTTTTTCTAGCATCATTATATATCATAAAGAGTAGCTCATCTCATAAAACTTCTCATGATGAAGTAACAAGCTATTCACATGTTAAAGTGTAGCCATAAAGTTTCTTGAAAACTACCAAACTTTGCTTTCAGTCACCAACCAATTGCAATTCATCTTATTTTCAGGAAGGGTCTATGTTAGAGCTTTTGATTTAGCAAATTCCACATACTCAACTATCATATAGTCTCCATGATTATTGACACTCAAATCATATTTTAAGAACAAATAGCATCCATCAAAAACAAAGAAAGATAGGGGCTTAATGTTTCACCTCCCAACTTATTTATCATATAGATAATTGTCAACAATAATAATACATGATCAAATATATTTGTGTGGATATATATTTCTACATCATTCCCCAACACATGACGCTTGCCAAGAGAAAAAGGCGAAATATAGGAATTGGTGAAGATCACCATGACTCTTGCATAAAGGTAAGTACTAGAAAGTAAAAGATTGGCCCTTCGCAGAGGGAAGCAAAGGTTGTCACGCACTTTTTGTTTTTGGATGTGCAAACCCTTAATGCAAAGGCACGTCACATTGTACTGCCCTTTGCCATAGCAACTTTTATTATACAGTCCATCGTTTTTATTTCTTTACCATCACAAGTTCGTACAATGCTTATTTTACCTTACAATAAAAGGTCATACATATTTAGGAGATATTTTTATTGCTTTTTACACCGATGACAACTTACTTGAAGGATCTTAATCGATCCATAGGTAGGTATAGTGGACTCTCATGGCAAAACTGGTTTAAGGGTGTTTGTATGCACAAGTAGTATTTCTACTTGGTGCGGGGTTTTTGGCTAGTATGAGGTGGAAGCAGGCACCACATGTTGGAGGATCCATAACAATATAACTTCTATACAAATATACCCAAACATAACTCATTAAGTTGTCTTCCTTGTCCAATTTAAACTAATTTTCTCTAGTTTGAAAATAATTAATGATCTCACAACCATTGAGGATGTCCAAGATAGTATATTTATATGTGCAATCTCTCTTCCTTCAATATTCTTCCAGGAATTGTTCAAGTGATCAATGTGGTGTTTGCTAACTTTCAATGAATTTTACCACCTATACTTATCATGTGTGATGTCATTAATCCCCATGGGATAAGTATATGAAGCATATTTAATTTCATATTTA
Organism: Hordeum vulgare subsp. vulgare; assembly: GCF_904849725.1. Lineage (NCBI taxonomy): Eukaryota > Viridiplantae > Streptophyta > Magnoliopsida > Poales > Poaceae > Hordeum > Hordeum vulgare. Next base: position 42,256,279 of record NC_058521.1, on the reverse strand, counting down.
TGATACTCAATTCATTCAACCATTTACTCATAGGATAAAAGTGAAGCACGAAAGTAAATGGAAAAACTACTCCAAAACATATAAGTGAAGATCAATGAGTAGTCAAACAATTAAGTAGCTATGCGAGGACTTTCTCTCTCTTTCTCAATAAAGATTTTCAGATCTGAGTATTTTACTTAAACAACAAGAAAAATAAAAATAGCACTCCAAGAATAGGACACATCATGTGAACGAATAAAAATTTAGGCTCAACATAGGCTAACCAATAGTTGACGAAGAGAGGTGGGATGCCTAGCATCCCCAAGTTAGATGCTTGAGAGTTCTTGAAATAATTATTTGGGGTGCCTTGGGCATCCATATGCTTGAGCTTTTGTATCTCGTTCAATCCTCTCATATCATGGTTTGACCTATTCTCAAATACTTCATCCACACAAAACTCGAAAAGAACCCGAGAGATAGGTTATAACACAAAATGATAAATCAACTCTTGATGTACTTCCAAGATAAGTTGTATAATAACTTTCAAACATCATCCACTATTTATTATCGTTCCCAAAATTTATATCTATCAATATAGGCTATGGAAACTATAGGATAAATAGATAACAAAACTATGACAACAATCTGTCCAAACTAAAAAAGTTTGTATCAATTTATGAAAACAGTGTAATTCTGTAACTTAAAAAATTATTAAAATTTAGGACATGTTATAAAATTTATATGACAACACTATGTAAACATTTTAGAAACTTCCACGTTCCAGTAAAATATGAAAATTTAAACACTACAGCACCAGTTTCTGTTTTTACACAACACCAATCAAAGCATGCATTGGAAGCATCCTAATGTAATTCTTGGAACTTTTTATTGAAGACAAAGATTATAAATAACACCTAACAGAGAACAAAAAATGAAATTACCCTCCAAGAAAAACTCATATTATGTGATGAATAAAAATATAGCTCCAAGCAAGATATAACGATAATGTTGAAGACGAAAGAGGGGAGGCCTTCCGGGGAATCCCCAAGCTTTGGCGCTTGAGTCTTCCTTGGATATTACCTTGGGGGTGCCTTGGGAATCCCCAAGCTTAGGTTCTTGTAACTCCTTATTCTGCTCATAACGGTGTCTCACCCAAAATTTGAAAACTTCAATCACACAAAACTTAATGGAACTTTGTGAAATGTGTTGGTGTAATATAATTTATATTACTGAATATAAGCTATGGGAACACTAAAATAAATAAACTATGCATGCAAAAAAGAATCTGTCAAAAACAAATCAGTCTGTGAAGATCTGTAGTATACCGATAGTTCCCTGTCTCTAAAAGTTCTGCAAAATTAGGAAAACTAGAAGAATTTGTTTATCAAGACTTCGTAAAAATATAAGATCATTATCACGCTCCGGTAAAAAATTAAAATTCATGTACTAGAATCAAAACATTCTGTTTTTGTTCAGCATCAATTCTACTCATCTTGTGAGTCATCCCAAAGGCTTTACTTGGCATTTTATTGAAATAAAAGACACAAAACATGATTACTAAAGTATATTAATCATGTTAGCTCATAAAAACAGAAGGTAAAAGTGTTGGGTTGTCTCCCAACAAGCACTTTTCTTTAATGCCTTTCTAGCTAGGCTTGAGATTGATACATTTCCAAGCCCAATTCCGATGGAAATTTTATTAATACTCTAAGAAATATAGGTGATATTCATAGATAATTCTACAATTAATGAAGATTAACCAATATCCAAGCTAAATATATATAAGTGAAGCACATGAAGCATTCTACAAAGCCATACTCAAAAGATTTAAGTGAAGCGCATGAAGCATTCTATAAATCAATGAAGGACTATCTCACACTAGAAGGGTGCATAAAAGGAAATAAAAACATTGTCATGTGAACAAAAAAAAACCCAAGGTATACCTATAAAGGTTGAAGAGTAAAGAAGCTTAAACCCTTGCCTCTCTGTATTCTTCTTATATCGAGACCTCCTCGATCTTCGAACACTTCATTGACACAAAGCTTAACAAAACCCTCATAAACCAAAATACTACTTTAACTACTGCTTTGAACTCATTCCAAATTCATATTAGCATTATATATACTTGTAGCGACCCGACTCAAGACGAGTCAAGCCTCTGTGTTTCTGTGCCATCCCTGGATCAGTATGCTGGCACACACAGTACATCAATGTATATATCAAAGTGCAATCACATGTAAATAGCGTAAAACTGATATATACCTTAATTATTTCAGCGGAAGCAGTCACGGGAGTGGAGTCCCAATAAACACCAACGGCAAGTTGAGTGTAGACCGTAACCCTGAATCGTACTCTTACTCGTCGAAGAAAAATATCTGCAACATAAGACGTTGCAGCCGTGTCGGTCAGCATATTGAATATGCCGGCAAGTCACATAAGAGAGGGGTGAAAAGTAATCATCTATACTATATGCATATATGGCAGGTGGGGCTATAAGTTTTTAGCAAAAAGCAAGTTTTCTCCTACATTAAGAGAGGGCTAAAAGCAAAATGTTACTACATTGTTGGTTGTTAACGAGATGGTTCCACCAACCAATTCTCGTACCCATGTTGTCAATAATACCCACATCAATATTGTTATTTGTGTTGAGAATTTCAGATAACTTCAGTTCCTTTGGATCAAGTTGTCCATGACCGTGGACACGGCTAATCGATTAGGTTTGAGTACTCTGCAGAGTTTTGCACACGTTCCCCACAAGATTTGATCGCCTCCGAGTATGTCCTCGCACTTCAGGGTGTTTGAAGACCGGATGATCAAAACATGGTCTTTCAACGGGTCCCTCTGAATCCCTGTCGGTGCCCATCCATTCCTACCGTTCTTCTACACCTGCTAGCATCGCATGTCCAAAGTCGCCGCGTTGTCCAACCAAGCCAGAGCCCATAATGACTTGTCGCTGTGCAGGTAAGCCTTGGGTCTTGAAAATATCCGTCCGTCTCTTTGAGCCTGGGTGAAGCTTTCCGCAGGATGTCATGGCCTCTCCAGCATCTCGGGTCATCCACTGGGTTCTCCAGGGAGCCGATCAACCGTCCTTCACCCAGAGTTGCATTGCGTCCGAGGTCTTGAAAATCTTGTCTTAACCGGTCTTGATTATTAATCAACCTCGCATCACTCGTGTTATGCACTCAACCGAAATCCCGTCTACTCAAGCATAGCAATATGAAATTTGTCGTCCCGGGGCCAAGTATCGGGGCTAGAGAAGGCCAAGATTGATCTTTCGTGGCTACACGAACTTGCAGCGGCGGAACTCCCGATCTAGGTTTGTTTTCGGAGGATTGAGTAATTATAGGAGTAGCATTGGAGTCACGTTATGAAGGTTCTCAAGGAAATCAGAAGCCATGTGGGCGCGTCCTGGGGGGGGGGCACCACCCACCCTTGTGACTTCCTCGACCTTCCTCTCCGGTGACTTTTCACTCCAGTATTTTTTATATTTTGCAAAAATATTCTCCGTAAATTTCAGCTCATTCTGAGAACTTTTATTTCTGCACAAAAACAACACCACGGTAGTTCTGTTGAAAACATCGTCAATCCGGGTTAGTTCTAATAAAATCATACCAAAATCATATAGAATTATTCTAAACATATCATGAATACTTCATAAATTATAGATATGTTGGAGACGTATCAATCAACCGTCAGCAAGGCAGTCGGAGCATCATCTTCATAGTGCTGGTTTCGAAGTGGGCTGACATTAGTGCACTAATGCCCCACATTGTAAAATAAGGGTGAGGGGTGGCACACTCTATATAAGTCACCCCCACGACATAGCTAGGGGCTGACTCAATCTTCCCCTTGGCTTCCGGGCCATTAGTCTCAAGACTTAGCTTACACATGGAGATCAGTTATCTCCTCTCTTTCTCAAATACACCAGTAACTCCGTGTTATCTCCACCGCGAGAGGCCCGAATTCGTTAAAATCACCGTATCAACCATTTGCATCTCGAGAGACCGTGCTCTTTTATCCTACCCCTTTCTATTTCTGAAATTGTTACCACGATAGTTGAAACCCACCGTGGGGCATGGCGTCTATCGGACCATGATGCACATGGATTTTTCTTCAATCTTGAGCAACCCAAACTCTGTTGGGGTGATCTTCCGAATAACAAAAAAACATCATCTAGTTTTGGCTATTAGAGCTTTCAGCCATCACATCATCTGCAAGAAGGAAAAATACTCATACAAAAGGATCAGAGAGCATAAGAGTCCATGCAGCTTTCATCCAGCATCGATCACCTGCTCAGCTCCTGGACATTGAAGCTACGTCGTCGGCATGTCTTCGTCCTCGTCAACGGCGCCAACGCTGCGCTCCGATGCACGAATGCTAGCGCCGTCCGCCGTCTCCACTTCATCTCCGGTGTCGTCATCGTCTTCATCCTTGTCCGCATCGCCAAGGCCGCGCTCCGGTGCACGAATGTCGGTGTCGTCGGCCATCTCCATCTCATCCGCGACATCGACAACTGTCTTCGTCCTCGTCCACGTTGCCAAGAGCGCGCTCCGGTGCATGAACGCCGGCGTTGTCAGCCGCCTCCATCTCATCCATGGCGCCATGAGCCGTATTCGGTCGCCTCCATCACATCCGCGGCGCCGTGAGCCATATTCGGCCCGGTCCACATCGTCAACATCGCGCCCCAATGTGCGAGCGCCAATGCCATCTGCCATCTGTCGTCTCCGACCTCATCTGCGGCAATATCCGCCATCTCCGACCTCATTCCCAGCGAGTTCGTCGCTCGGTAGGGCCACAAAATTGCTTCCTGCCAGCCCAAACGACAAGTAGTGAATGAGCCATGAAAGAAGGAAACTGCCATTGCATGCAGTACCGGCTCGAACTCTTGCCTAATGAGCACTAACACCTTTTGCATGCAGATTCCGTACGTGGTAATTCATTGAGTGTGTCGGTTAACTAGGCAATCACGCCTAATTACTAGGCATTTATTGCTAACTTTGATCCGTTTTGAAGCTGGAGGCCATCTCTCTACTTGGACTCGATATGCAGATGGAGGCACGCTGGATCATGTCCGCTGCAAGCCGGAAAGAGCGGCCCGCCCCCAGCGAAGGGGCATCACTCGTGCGCTCGTGAGCACGTCCATGCCGAACTTCACCAGCGCCTCCAACCACAACACTCCACATCGGCCTGGCCAACCAGTTCCACACCGACCGGATCGCACCGTCACAATACTTCATGGGATGGACTGACCGTTTTTGGAGGTAATTTCCCATTAAATGCCTCATGAGGTGAGCATTTCCCGCACCAATCAATCGTGCATTCATGCATGCGTAACCATCAATGGTAGTACAAAAGAGCATCCGTGCAAATACTTAGTCCATCAAAAAATATTTGTAGCTATGGTTACTACTAACTTACTGGTCACTCGTCCGTCATCGTCTCTGGACAACAGTTTATTTGGATGGACATTCCGTTCGAACTACTAATACGATGACATGTAGATGAAATTTATGTACAGACGACCAACAAGCAGCGAGTCAGCCTCCCCGCGCATCGCCCCTCTATTGGACGCGTCTACATCAGTCGGCCGCCCAGCGCGCCGCCACTCAGCCGGACGCGTATATGTCAATCGGTCGCCCCGCGAGTCGCCACTCCATCGGACGCGTGTAAGTCAGTCGACCGCCTAGCGCGTCGCCACTCAGCTGAACGCATCTACGTCAGTCGGCCACCCCGTGCATGGCCACTCTGTCGGACGCGTCTACATCAGTCGGCCGCTGATGACCCACAAGTGAAGGGGATCTATCGTAGTCCTTTCGATAAGTAAGAGTGTCGAACCCAACGAGCAACAGAAGGAACTGACAAGTGGTTTTGAGGAAGGTATTCTCTGCAAGCACTGAAATTATCGGTAACGGATAGTTGTGTGATAAGATAATTCGTAGCAAGTAGCAAGTAACAATAGTAAAAAAGGTGCATCAAGATGGCCCAATCCTTTTTGTAGCAAGGGACAAACCTGGATAAAATCTTACATGAGGTAAAGCGCTCCCGAGGACACATAGGAATTTTCGTCAAGCTAGTTTTCATCATGTTCATATGATTCACGTTCGCTATTTTGATAGTTTGATATGTGGGTGGAGCGATGCTTGGGTGCTTCCCTTACTTGGACAAACATCCCACTTATGATTAACCCCTCTCGCAAGCATCCGCAACTACAGAAGAAGAATTAAGACAAAGTTTAACCATAGCATTAAACTAGTGGATCCAAATCATCCCCTTACGAAGCAACACATAAACTAGGGTTTAAGCTTTTGTCACTCTAGCAACCCATCATCTACTTATTACTTCCTAATTCCTTCCTCTAGGCCCAAATAATGATGAAGTGTTATGTAGTCGACATTCACATAACACCACTAGAGGAAAAACAACATACAACGCATCAAAATATCGAACGAATACCAAATTCACATGACTACTTATAGCAAGACTTATCCCATGTCCTCAGGAACAAAAGTGACTACTCACAAAGCATAATTATGTTCATGACCAGTGTAACAACTAAGATGCGGTCCTTTCCGATTTGGGGATCGAGGCCCCGAATTGGAAAGAAGCGCATCTAAGCGTTTCGCAAACATGGTAACATAGAACATACATAAATAATAGAGGAATGACAAAGGGAGTCAAGTGTCATCTCATAAATATATCAGAGTTACAGCACACATACAAACAAGGTAGTTCCTCTACGGACTACAAAACAAGGGAAACGACTATGCTACCTTGCATGCTTGCCCATGATCACGACCACGCCTCAATCTTCTGGATAGTTCACGTATAGGCGGTTGTTCTCCTCATCGTACTGCCACGCCAGCTGCATGCCGTCGGGATCACCTGTCTCGGGGGTACGTGAACCTGTTGGTGTTGTGAAGGAATCTGTGAGCCACGAGGACTTAGCAATCTATGACCTTGGTGCCAGAACTAGTCAAGTTATTAGGTTGGAAAGGTGGAGTATTTAGGTTGCAGCATCCTAAGCTTTATATGGTGGCTAACTTACGTAGAACATGTATGAAGGTGGTCTATTCTAGCGGTCGATGATAGATGATCACTAAGTGATCCTGAACACCTACCTACGTCAATCATAACCCCACCGTGTTCCCGATCAAAGAGAGATCTTCGAAGGGGACATTCACGGTTACGCACACAGTCGGCAATTTTATTAGGTTATGTTTAAGTTACCTATTACCGGATGTTAACAAATATTCCAAGAAGCCACATAACCGCGGGCACGGCTTTCCGAAAGATTAAACCCTGCAGGGGTGCTCCAACTAGTCAATCACAAACGTACATGGGCCGCAAAGTAATCCTCTATCACGAATCTCGTGATCTCGTCGGATTCCTTAGAGGAAAACCTCAACTCAGGGGAGAACCAAAGCTTCACCGGGATTCCTATACGCAAGATATATCGCTAAGGTAAGACAAGACTATCAGGACCTCCCGACGTGTCGACGACCCTGATAAGAGCCGCGTATCTCAGTCTCAGGACATGCCGGATGAGCGATGGTTACCACGCCAAAACACCGAGTTGCCTCGGGGAGCATAATAAGCTGCTCTGGGTTGGACCAACACTCATGAGGAGCACTGGCCCGGGTTGTTGATTAAATTCCTCGGGATAGCTATTCCTTATGCAGACTATTATTAAGTGATTAAGAAATTAACACCAATGTTGGGTCCTGCCGGACAAGTCTTAACACTACGTGATTTATCGAGGGGGTCAACCCCGAACGTGTTAGGAGCGATCATTATGGAATCAAACACCGGTAGCCGGTAACTATGGCAGCAATAACGGAACAAAACACCCGGCAAAAGGCTAGGCCTTCCGTTATTTACCAAGTATATAGGTGCATTAATTAAAATAATAGAATTAAGATAATGATATCAAGCTCATGTTATCACAAGAGACAAAGCACCTCCAACTAACAGCGCTAACATTAGGAGCTTAGCAAAGCCTACTTAGCCATTCAAGATTTGCTAGGAAGACATAAGTGTTTTGGGTTTCATGGAAATTCAGGAGGCAACTATTTCAGTGGTAGGCTGTGAGCATATGACAAGGAAACGTAGTCTAGCATAACAAGTCTTGAGATGGAATCAAGGTCATATCATCTTGCCTGCGATATCCTCAGCTTGGAACTGCTCTTGTTCTTCCTGCACGTACTCTCCCGAATCCACGTACTCGTTCTCCGATCCCGGTGCTACCCAACATAAAAAAATAACATCCAATGAACAACAGAACCTCAAGATGCAACAAGCACATGATGCATGAGATGAATATGAGCATGCATCACTATTCTACTCACTGGCACAAGCATGAGAAGTAAATACATGCTCCTGGACAGAAATGCACTCTAAGATATCTTGAGATGCATGATAATGACACAATCAGAAGCGTCACGAGAAAACTATGCAAAACCATATAAAGAACATTACAAACGGAGCTACGGATCAACGGGAATCAACGAAACAAGATATGAGGAGCTACGTGTCAAATTCATCACCACACACTCCAATGGCTCGACTCTGGTATTTCCAGGTAGCCAAGACATAAAACAATCCAACCTGTATGGGGTGGAGCAAAGAAGAACACCACACCATCATCTATGCACTCACAAACATCAAAACACCAAAACTACACAATCTACCATAAACAACATCATAGCACTTTGTGAGCTACATGCAAAGCACCTACAGCCACCCAAATATGCCAAATAAGATATGTGGCAGTAGCTATCCAAGAGTACTACAAGCACAAGCAAAAATATCACAAAAAGGAGTTACACACAGGAAGTTACACAGCTGCAAACTTGACCAAAAATATCAGATTTCAGGGACTTAGTGAAAATTCCAGATTCTCACTATCTGTTTATCCTCTCAAGCATTTTAACAGCAGCCAAAACAATATCTACAGGACTCCAAATGGAATTAAAATTTACAGGGAGCTACACAAACACATAAGCTTCAAATTTCTAGTTGAAAGCTAAGGCTGAATCACAACAGATTGACCTGCACAAGCTCATCAACAGGAGAAGAAAATATAAACAGATTCTCAGACTTGGTGAAAATCTCAGATTTTCACTAATCTGGAATTTCAGCCACATGCCTACTTTGATTGGGCACAACTTGCACATATGGATTCCTAAACATAAAATGAAACCAACATGTGGTAGAGGGGGCCACCCTCTACTACCTCAACCAAGAATCAAACCTTTGGGCTCACCACATCACATGGAACCAAGCTCTAAACATAGAACAAATCTGAAATAATAATCTCCAGAAAATGTTCCAAAGGCAAAAATGACTTCACCGATGGATTCCTGGGATGATTCTACCCCAAAACATATATAAAACATATGCACTTGCTTGGAACAAGAGGGCACGAACTAGGAAAGAAAAACTACATAGAATCATATCTAGTGAATAGTGCATCATCACATGTGCTATTCACTAGAACTATATGTACGCAAGCACTGGCACACGACCACAACATCAATGGTGTACATGAGGGGTAGACCTCATGCCCATGTGCCTTGGCACACCACCACACCATCACAGGCAACAAGCACAACATAAAAACACACACAGACATATAGGACACACACACACATAGTATGTGGGGGAATCCATACACAGACATATAGGACCTACACATGAAACATGTCAATCCACCTACACATGCCTAGCTTCCAAGGACAAATCTACACACATGCTCACAACACTAAGTGAAACATGAACTATTGTTCATGTGTGTGAGGTGCACACCACACATGCACCACAATGCACCACTTGTGTGAGTTCCATCACACACACACACAACCTACACACACAATACACAATCTGCACCATCACCTATGTGCACAACTAGCTACAACACTAGGCAACACAAGCTGTATAACTTGGAGCAAAAGAAATAGAAGCCACATGCTGTTGATAGCTACAAAAAAATACCACACCATCAACTATATCAACACAGCCAAGGAAACAGCATAAGGAAAGAAAAATACCCAGCAAAATAAAATGGGGGAGAGGATTCGAACCCTGTACCCCCTGGTACAAAATACTGCACTCTACCACTCTGCTAGTTAGGCTCTGGTTGTCAGAACATGGGAATAGAGCAGGGTAAGCTGCCCTGCTGCGGCAAGCCACTGTGCCGAAATAAAATCAAAAGGGGGGGGTGTAACCCCTGGGACTCGAACCCACGATCACGTGAGAACACACACAATCACATACCACTGTGCTACACTTCGGTGTCTGACAGTTTAGGTATCTACGGGAAGGTAAAATAGCACGAGCACTTGGTGCTCTGCTTGGCACGCAGAGTCGCCGGCGACAGGGAAGGCGCCGTGCTGCACTGCTACTGCTGCTGATCCTACAAGGGGGGAATAATCACACTACCGCTGCGCTACCCTGATGGGGAGGAAGCCCCTCTCTGCACTCACGGCTACCGATCCCATCCAACACAGAATACACACAACAACATGATCGATCTACTCTCTCGGGACAAAGAAGCTCCGGCGACCTCTAGGCCGATCCAAGCAAGGAGGAAGGAGGGAGGAGAGATCCCTCACCTAAGGAAGGAAGAGGAGAAGCCGGTCTGCTTGGAGGAGAAGCCAGAGGGGAAGAAGACGCGCCCAATGAAGAGGAGAAGCCGGAGGGGAAGAAGAAGGAGAACACCGGGGCCGAGGCGATGGTGAGCTCCTGCCCGTCGTTGAGGTCGCTCCTCGACCTCAGCGATGGCGGGAATAGAGCGTGGGGTGCTCCTCCGTACCCCTGGACATGGTGGCTACGCCGGTCGATAGCGGATGCAGGGGTAGACGCCGGTGATGCTTCTCTCGTCTCTCTGTTCAAACTGCACAGACTTACCGGGAGGGGAGAAGAGAGATGGGGAATGGAGTGGCGGCGGCGGACGGGAGAGAGGGGAACCCTAGGAGAGGGTAGGCATGGACGTCCACATTATATGGGGGGACCTCGACGTTTGTGCCTCACGGGGCTAGCTCTCTCTCTCGGCAAGCCTGACAGAAAGGGGGCGCGCGTGCAGACGACGTCTGAAGGAGGAAGGAGGGATTGGGCTACGCTGTGCGGGAGAAAGCCCACCAGTGCGCAGAATAGAGAAGAAATAAACCGTGGGGATTTATTCGATTTGCAGGAAAAACCAGAGAAGGAAATAAAGCACAACAAAATCTTTTGGGGTTAAAAAGCAAAGCAAAAATACCCCTAGTCATGGAAAAATATGACCTAATTGAATAAAGTGGAAACGAAATGTTTGGGGCAAATAAAATTTACAAAACAAGAATTGTTCGCACTATTTTGTGAATATTTGCACCACTTGCACACCTATTTAAAACAACAACTACACATCACAAATCACCACAAAGCAAAGCTAGCACTTGGGCATTTTTAAATCAGGGTAGGCTCAAGTGAATCTTGAGCTTGGAATAAAATGGAGAGGGAAGGGTTTTTTAAAACCTAAGTAAATCACAAGGTTGTCCTACTAACACATGATACTTCTAGAGTTGCACCACACCACACATTCCATCAAACCACATATCACACAAGACCACAAGAATCACATCACCTCATAAGAACACAATGCAACATCACAAGGACATGCACATGAAATAATATGGCATGCATGCATGCATGCAAGGAAGAATATCAAGGGGAGCTCCACATGAAATCATAGCATAGATAACTCTCATGTCCATGACAAGTTGGACCCACATGAAGAAGGTTCCAAAAAGGGAAGGTAACACACTTGGGGCATTACAAACTCTCCCACACTACAAAAAAGATCTCGCCCCGAGATCTATGCCTGAAAGAACTCCGGAAATTCAAAACTGAGGTGATCCTCGCATTCCCAGGTAGCCTCTTTATCGGAATGGTGTGACCATTGCACTTTGACAAATTTGACAGTCTTTTTGCGGGTCTTGCGCTCAGTCGCCTCGAGAACCGCAACTAGATGCTCACGATAAGAAAGGTCAGGCTGAAGGTCGATGTCTTGAAGATGAACAGTGTGCTCGGGGTCTTGAAGCACCTCCGGAGCTGAGAAACATGGAACACATCATGCACATTTGCAAAGTTTGACGGGAGCTCAAGCTGGTACGCAAGGTCGCCTCTCTTGCCAAGCACTCTGAACGGACCAACGAAACGAGGCGCAAGCTTGCCTTTGATGCCAAAGCGCTGCATACCCTTCATAGGCGACACCTTGAGATAGACGAAGTCATCGAGCTCATAAGATATGTCACGGTGCTTGCTATCGTAATAGCTCTTCTAACGGGACTGAGCTGCTCTGAGGTTGTCGCGAATGACCCGACACATCTCCTCAGCTTCTTCTATCAAATCATTCCCAAGGATCTGACGCTCGCCGGTCTCGGACCAATTGAGCGGGGTACGGCACTTCCTGGTATAGAGAATTTCAAACGGAGCCTTGCCCTAACTAGCTTGATAACTGTTGTTATATGAGAACTCTGCAAAAGGCAGACAATCCTCCCACTTCATGACAAAAGAGAAAACACAGGCTCTCAGCATATCCTCAAGAACTTGATTGACTCGCTCCACTTGACCACTAGTCTGAGGATGAAAAGCTGAGCTGGAGCGGATCTTTGTGCCCATAGCAGACTGAAAAGAGTCCCAGAACTTGGAAGAGAAGATACTTCCGTGATCCGAAGAGATGATCATAGGCACGCCGTGCAAAGACACAATCCTGGAGGTGTACAACTCTGCAAGCTGAGCTGCGGAAATGGATTCCTTGACTGGAAGTAAATGAGCCACTTTACTCAACTTGTCGATGACGACGAAGATGGCATCATTACCCTTCTTGGACTTCGGAAACCCGGTGACGAAATCCATCTCAATGTGATCGAACTTCCACTCGGGAATGGGCAAAGGATGCAAAAGACTTGCTGGACCTTGATGCTCTGGTTTCACCCTTCGACATACATCACATTCATTTACGAACTGAGCAATCTCACGCTTCATACGAGTCCACCAGAAGGTCTGTTTCAAGTCGTGGTACATCTTGGAGCTTCCAAGATGAATAGAGAGCAGAGAGTTATGAGCTTCTTCCATGATTACCTTTCTGAGATCACCTTTCGGGATGACAAGATGATCCTCGAAGAACAACATGTCTCTGGCATCAACATTGAAGCACTTATACTTGGGAAGACTCTTTGCCACACCAATCTTGACTTTCTTCACCATTGCATCAAGAAGTTGTGCTGCTCGGACCTGATCTTCCAAGGTAGGAGAGATCTGAAGGTTTGCAAAAAATCCCTGAGGTACTAACTGAAGGTTGAGCTTCCTGAAAGACTCACAAAGGCTAGGCTGGAGTGGTTGCAGAATAAGACTGTTGCAGTACACCTTCCTGCTCAAGGCATATGCCACGACATTAGCTTTGCCTGGCGTGTACTCAACACTCGGATTAAAATCTTGGAGCATCTCCACCCAACGTGTTTGTCGAAGATTCAGGTTAGGCTGAGTAAAGATGTACTTGAGACTCTTGTGATCGGTGAAAACTTCAACCTTTCATTCCAACAAGAGGTGTCTCCAAGTCATCAGAGCGTGTATCACAGCTGCTAGCTCAAGATCATGCACATGATAGTTCTTCTCCGCTGGCTTCAACTGCCTGGAGGTATAAGCAACCACTTTCTTCTCTTGCATCAGAACTGCACCAAGACCCTGGAGATAAGCGTCGCAGAACACCTGGTAAGGCTTGGAATCATCCAGAGGAACCAAGACTGGAGTGGAGGTGAGCTTCTCTTTGAGTGTGTCGAAGGCCAACTGACACTCTGGAGACCAAGCATATTTCACACCTTTCTGAAGAAGACTTGAGAGCGGCTTCGCAATCTTGGAGAAGTTCTCAACGAACCTTCTGCAATAGCCTGCAAGCCCGAGAAAGCTTCGAAGCTGCTTCACATTCTACGGAGGCTCCCATTCAACAATGGCCTGAACCTTGGACGGATCAACTTTGATGCCCTCGGCATAGATAATGTGACCAAGATGGACGACTTCTTTCAGCCAGAACTGACACTTGGAAAACTTGGCATACAATTTGTACTTCCTCAGCTTATCAGGCACCAATCTGAGATGTTCTTCATGTTCTTCCTCAGTTTCAGAAAATACCAGAATGTCGTCGAAATAGAGCAAGACAAAGTCATTCTGGAACGGAGAGAATATGTAGTCCATCAATCGACAAAATGTCGGAGGAGCATTTGCCAGACCAAAAGACATGACCGTATACTCATACAACCCAAAACTAGTCCTGAAGGCAGTCTTCGGAATATCTTCTTCGCGAATGCGAATTTGATGATAGCCCATTCTGAGATCGAGCTTGGAGAAGACCTTAGCACCTTTCAACTGTTCGAACAACTCAGTTATGTTCGGAAGTGGATATTTGTTCCTGATTGTCTTCTTGTTCAATGGACGGTAATCAACACACAGTCGGTCCGTGCCATCCTTCTTTTTGACAAACAGAACTCCACAGCCCCACGGAGACAAGCTCGGTCTGATCAGACCCAAACGCTCTTACTTATCGAGTTGTCTCTTAAGTTCCTTCAACTCTTCTGGATCCAATTTGTACGGCCGTTTAAACACTGGCTCGGTACCTGGTTCAAGCTCAATTATAAATTCAACTTCTCGGTGCAGAGGCATGCCTGGGAGCTCTTCTGGAAAAACATCTTCATATTCGTAGACCACTGGGACTTGCGAAATAGGATTGATCTCACCCTTTTCATTCAAAGAGAACAGACGGATTGTATCATCGCGCAACACAAATATAATCACGTCCTCGGAAGAGTGGGTAAGCTTCACTTCTTTAGCTTCACAATCAATTGATGCCTTGTTCATGGCCAACCAGTCCATACCAAGGATCAAGTCAATGTCAGAATTGCCCAAGACAACAGGAGACGCTAGAAAAGAATAACTGCCTATCTTGACAGAAGCATCGGGAACCAACATGTGAGAACTCATGCGCATGCCCGGAGAAACCACACGGAAGGGACTATCCAAATGAATTGCAGGAATATCATGCTTAGCAATGAAAGGCCTGGAGATGAAGCAATGCGATGCACCAAAATCAAATAACACTTTAGCAGGAATATCATTGACGAGGAGGTTAACCATGATCACATCTGACGAGTTTTCTGCCTCAGTCGCGTTCACCATGTTGACTCGACCTGACCTGGGGTTGAACTTGGCAAGAGCTTTGCTTGGAAGTTTGCCTGGAGGAGGAGGTGGCAGTCGGAGCTGAGAAGTACACTTGTTGGCATAATGACCCTTCTTCCCACACTTGTGACAAGTAACCTCTGCTGGCTGCCGGTACTGAGTCTGAGGAGGCCCTTGCTTATGATGCTAGAATCTGTGCTGAAAGACAGGGTTGGGTGGGTGGGAAGAACCACGGCCACCAGAATGCTTGAGCTGTTGCGAGTGCCGAGGAGGAGGAGGAGGAGACACCCAAAACTTCTATTGCTTCTGAACCACCTAAGTAGAGGAAGAGATGGAATCTCTGAAGCGCTTCTTAGAATTCTCTACCCTGAGAAAGGCTGCCTCTGCTCTGAGAGCTAAGTTGTAGAACTTGTCAAACTCCTCAGGATCGTGCAAAGCAAGAGCTAACTGCAAATGTTCTTCCAAGCCACCTCTGAACTGATAAATCTTGGTCTTTTGATCAGGGATATCCTGCAAGGCGTAACGGGCAAGCTCGTGGAACTCAACGTTGTACTTGTAAACGGAATTACCACCCTGCTTCAAACGCGTGAACTTCTCACGCATCTCCTCCACAAAGCTGGAAGGAATGTAGTGGGACCTGAAGTCACGGCAGAACTCATCCCAACTGATCACTCTAGCGCCTCTGGAATCCTTCAACTGTTGCCACCAAATTGAAGCTTGCCCCTTCAACTGGAGTGTTGCAAATTTGACGAAATCCTCAAGACGAACATTGCTACATTCGAAATGCTTGTTCATATCACGGATCTAATCCTCGGCATCAAACGGCTGGTCACAGGAAGTGAAAGTCTTTGGCTGATTCGACAGGAACTGACTCAGACTAGCAAACTGATTGCCACCATGCTGGAAATTGCCTTGCTGCTGATTTGCTCTCGGTTGCAACAACTGTAGCAGCATCTGAGTATTTGCATTTGTAGCAGCCATCACCGCTTGCCAGGCCTCTGCAGGAGGAGGCGGTGGCGGCGGAGGATTCTCCGGAGGAGGAGGTGGTGGCGGCACATCCTCACGCCTTGGGTTCTGACGCGTTGGTGGAGCCATCCTGAAGACGGACAACACATTAGCCCACAGATTAAATTGAAGATATTGCCGAATCAAAATGACAGGAATATCTGAACAGGAATATAGCAATTGCACTTGAACAAAATAGTAAGAATGCTTCCTCAAAGTGACGGTCAACAAAATTCTGATTAAGACCACTGCAAACAAGTATGAGCTAGAACTGCTCGAAACAAACATATGATCGAGATTTCATCCGATATCTTCGTGGATAAGATCGCACGGGCTCGAATTTACAGTAGCCATCGTGTACAAGGTAGTGCACACGACATATGAAGTATCCCCGAGTCGTAGCGAGCTACAAGGACTCTTTAAGACACAACGAGAACCGCTGTAAGACGACTGTGAACAAACATACCCACTGAACATCGAATCCCAACCTCCATCATGCATCTGTAGGAAGATAGTCCTATAAGATACTACTTGATATCCCACCTATGAATTCCCGAAATAACTGGTCATGCAATCTGGTACCCGGATACAAGGAGTAATATCACACAACTCCTATACTAACCCGTCACCTGTATCACATCCGTCAACACACAACCAGAATCTCGGACCTTCATCTACAACAGACCCTCGTGATCACAACGACACAAAGTATGGCAGTACTCCCGAACAATCTGCATCAGTACTGGGACATCGGGGTTATCTCGCCACTACTAGTATTGAAGCAATAACGAACATATTTCGTTCTTAGATACTATGAAATCTGAATGATGGTGATGTGCGCAAGAATCCTCTCGAACTCAACCCCCTGGAAGAAATCAAGGCAGACATGAGGCACCAAGACAGAACTCCGTCACATCGAAATGATATAGATTTCACGAATACCCGTGTGATCCTAAAAAAATTGAGCGAGAAAAGGAGTAGAATTAAGATTTCCTAAGACGGGAACCTCACCAGAGCATGGAAGAGGAGAAAAAAGAATCCTACTCTCCGATATAACTAAGACTCAAAACATTTTACTAGACTCGACTCGGCCAAGTACGATCACACAAAGGCTGCTATGGTCGTAAGGCTCTGATTACCAACTTGTAACGACTAAGATGCGGTCCTTTCCGATTTGGGGATCGAGGCCCCGAATTGGAAAGAAGTCCTCTAAGCGTTTCGCAAACATGGTAACATAGCACATACATAAATAATAGAGGAATGAAAAATGGAGTCAACTGTCATCTCATAAATATATCAGAGTTACAACACGCATCCAGACAAGGTAGTTCTGCTACGGACTACAAAAAAAGGGACATGAGTATGCTACCCTTCATGCTTGCCCATGATCACGACCACGCCTCAATCTTCTCGATAGTTCACGTACAGGCGATAGTTCTCCTCGTCGTACTGCCACGCCAGCTGCGTGCCGTCGGGATCACCTGTCTCGGGGTACCTGAACCTGTTGGTGTTGTGAAGGAATCTGTGAGCCACGGGGACTCGGCAATCTATGACCTCGGTGCCAGAATTAGTCAAGTTATTAGGTTGGAAAGGTGGAGTAATTAGGTTGCAGCATCCTAAGCTTTATATGGTGGCTAACTTACGTAGAACATGTATGAAGGTGGACTATTCTAGAGGTCGATGATAGATGATCACTAAGTGATCCTGAACACCTACCTACGTCAATCATAACCCCATCGTGTTCCCGATCGAAGAGAGATATTCGAAGGGGACAGTCACGGTTACGCACATAGTTGGCAATTTTATTAGCTTATGTTTAAGTTATCTATTACCGGATGTTAACAAATAATCCAAGTTACCACATAAGACTGGGCACGGCTTTCCGAAAGATTAAACCCTGCAGGAGTGCTCCAACTAGTCCATCACAAACGTACACGGGCTGCAAAGTAATCCTCTATCACGAATCTCGTGATCTCGTCGGATTCCTTAGAGGAAAACTTCAACTCTGGGGAGAACCAAAGAATCACCAGGATTCCTATACGCAAGATATATCGCTGAGGTAAGACAAGACTAGCAGGACCTCCTGACGTGTCGACTACCCTGATAGGAGCCGCGTATCTCAGTCTCAGGACACGCCGGATGAGCGATGGTTACCACGCCAAAACACGGAGTTGCCCCGGGGAGCGTAATAAGCTGCTCTGGGTTGGACCAACACTCATGAGGAGCACTGGCCCGGGTTGTTAATTAAATTCCTCGGGGTAGCTATTCCCTATGCAAATTATTATTAATTGATTAGAAAATTAACACCAATGTTAGGTCCTGTCGGACAAGTCTTAACACTACGCGATTTATCGAGGGGGTCCCCATAACAACCCCGAACGTGTTAGGAGCGATCATTATGGAATCAAACACCGGTAGCCCGTAACTATGGCGGCAATAACGGAACAGAACACCCGGAAAAAGGCTAGGCCTTCCGTTATTTACCAAGTATATAGGTGCATTAATTTAAATAACAGAATTAAGATAATGATATCAAGTTGATGTTATCACAAGAGACAAAGCACCTGCAACTAGCAACATTAAGAGCTTAGCAAAGCCTACTTAGCCATTCAAGATTTGCTAGTAAGGGATAAGTGTTTTGGGTTTCATGGCAATTTAGGAGGTAATTATTTTAGTGGTAGGCAGCGAGCATATGACAAGGAAACATAATCTAGCATAACAAGTCTAGAGATGGAATCAAGGTCATATCTTCTTGCCTGTGATATCCTCAGCTTGGAACTGCTCTTGTTCGTCCTGCACGTACTCTCCCGAATCCACGTACTCGTTCTCCGATCCAGGTGCTACCCAACATAAAAAAAATAACATCCAATGAACAACAACATCTGAAGATGCAACAAGCACATGATGCATGAGATGAATATCAGCATGCATCACTATTCTACTCATTGCACAAGCATGAGAAGTAAATACATGTTCCTGGAAAGAAATGCACTCTAAGATATCTTGACATGCATGAGAATGACACGATCAGAAGCGTCACGAGAAAACTATGCAAAAGCATATAAAGATTATTAAAAACGGAGCTACGGATCAACGGGAATCAACGATACAAGATATGAAGAGCTACGTGTCAAATTCATCAACACACACTCCAATGGCTCAACTCTGGTATTTCCAGGTAGCCAAGACATAAAACAATCCAACATGGATGGGGTGGAGCAAAGAAGAACACCACACCATCATCTATGCACTCACAAACATCAAAACACCAAAACTACACAATCTGCGATAAACAGCATCATAGCACTTTGTGAGCTACATGCAAAGCACCTACAGCCACCCAAACATGCCAAATAAGATATGTGGAAGTAGCTCTCCAAGATTACTAGAAGCACAAGAAAAAATATCACACAAAGGAGTTACACACAGGAAGTTACACAGGTGCAAACTTGCCCAAAAATATCAGATTTCAGGGACTTCGTGAAAATTCCAGATTCTCACTATCTGTTTATGCTCTGAATCATTTTTACAGCAGCCAAAACAATATCTAAAGGACTCCAAATGGAATGAAAATTTACATGAAGCTAGACAAACACATAAGCTTCAACTTTCTAGTTGAAAGCGAAGGCTGAATCAAAACACATTGAGCTGCACAAGCTCATCAACAGGAGAATAAAATATAAACAGATTATCAGACTTAGTGAAAATCTCAGTTCACTAATCTGGAATTTCAGCCACATGCCTACTTTGATTGGGCACAACTTGCACAATGGATTCCAAAACATGAAATGAAACCAACATGTGGTAGATGGGGTCACCCTCTACTACCACAACCAAGAATCAAACCCTTGGGCTCACCACATCACATGGAACCAAGCTCTAAACATAGAACAAATCTGAAATAAGTCATCTCCAGAAAATGTTCCAAAGGAAAAAATGAATTCACCAATGGATTCCTGGGATGATTCTACCCAAAAACATATATAAAACATATGCACTTGCTTGGAACAAGAGGGCATGAACTAGGAAAGAAAAACTACATAGAATCATATCTAGTGAATAGTGCATCATCACATGTGCTATTCACTAGAACTATATCTACTCAAGCACTTGCACATGACCACAACATCAATGGTGTACATGAGGGGTAGACCTCATGCCCATGTGCCTTGGATCACCACCACACCATCACAAGCAACAAGCACAACATAAAAACACCACCTACACATGAAATTGAGGACACACACCTAGTTGACACCATATATACTACCCCTACTATATAAGAAAGATCATGAGCATATAAAGGCCCTCCATGACTTGGGCATGAATGAGGAAACACATACACCAACATTTACATAGGACACACACACATGGTATGTGGGGGGATCCACACACACACATATAGGACCTACACATGAAACATGCCAATCCACCTACACATGCCTAGCTTCCAAGGACAAATCTACACACATGCTCACAACACCAAGTGCACCATGAACTATTGTTCACGTGTGTGAGGTGCACACCACACATGCACCACTTGTGTGAGTACCATCACACAAACACACAATCTACACACACAATACACAATCTGCACCATCACCTATGTGCACAACTACCTACAACACTAGGCAACACAAGTTGTATAACTTGGAGCAAAAGAAATAGAAGCCACATGCTGTTGATAGCTACAAAAAATACCACACCATCAACTATATCTACACAACCAAGGAAACAACGTAAGGAAAGGAAAATACCCAGCAAAATAAAAATGGGGGGGGGAGAGGATTCGAACCCTGTACCCCGTGGTACACAATACTGCACTCTACCTCTCTGCTAGAGAGGTTCTGGTTGACAGAACACGGGAATAGAGCAGGGTAAGCTGCCCTGCTGCGGCAAGCCACTGTGCCGAAATAAAATCAAAAAGGGGGGGTGTAACCCCTGGGAGTCAAACCCACGATCACCTGATAACACACACAATCGCATACTACTGCGCTACGCTTTGGTGTCTGACAGTTTAGGGATCTACGACAAGGTAAAATAGCATGAGCACCTGGTGCTCTGCTTGGCACGCAGAGTCGCCGGCGACAGGGAAGGCGTCGTGCTGCACTGCTACTGCTGCTGATCCTACGAGGGGGGAACCATCACGCTATCGCTGCGCTACTCTGATGGGGAGGAAGCCCCTCTCTGCACTCACGGCTACCGATCCCATCCAACACGGAACACACACACAACAACATGATCGATCTACTCTCTCGGGACACAGAAGCTCCAGCGACCTCTAGGCCAATCCAAGCGAGGAGGAATGAGGGAGGAGAGATCCCTCACCTAGGAAGGATGAGGAGAAGACGATCTGCTTGGAGGAGAAGCCGGAGGGGAAGAAGACACGCCGAAGGACGCCCTGCTGCAGGCCAACATAGAACCGAGGAAGAAGAAGGGGAACACCGGGGCCGAGTCGATGGCGAGCTCCTGCCCGTCGTTGAGGTCGCTCCTCGACCTCAGCGATGGAGGGAATGGAGCGCGGGGTGCTCCCCCGTGCCCCTGGACATGGTGGCTCCACCGGCCGACGGCGGATGCTGGGGTAGACACCAGCGATGCTTCTCTCCTCTCTCTGTTCGAACTGCAGAGACTTACCGGGAGGGGAGAAGAGAGATGGGGAATGGAGTGGCGGCGGCGGATGGGAGAGAGGGAAACCCTGGGAGAGGGGAGGCACGGATGTCCACATTATATGGGGGACCTTGACGTTTGTGCCTCATGGCGCTAGCTCTCTCTCTCTCTCGGCAAGCCTGACGGAAAGGGGGCACGCGTGTAGACAGCGTCTGAAGGAGGAAGGTGGGACGCGCAGATGGGCTATAGCACGGGAAGAGAGGGACTGGCCTACGCTGTGCGGGAGAAAGCCCACCAGTGCGCAGAATAGAGAAGAAATAAACCCTGGGGATTTATTCTATTTCCAGGAAAAAGCAGAGAAGGAAATAAAGCACAACAAAATCTATTGGGGTTAAAAACAACGCAAAAATACCCCTAGTCATGGAAAAATATGACCTAATTGTCTAAAGTTGAAAATAAATGTTTGGGGGAAATAAATATTTACAAAACAGGAATTGTTTGCACTGTTTTGTGAATATTTGCACCACTTGCACACCTATTTAAAAAAGCAACTACACATCACAAATCACCACAAAACAAAGCTAGCACTTGGGCATTTTTAAATCAGGGTAGGCTCAAGTTAATCTTGAGCTTGGAATAAAAGGGAGAGGGAAGGGTTTTTTCAAACCTAAGCAAATAACAAGGTTGTCCTATTAACACATGCATACTTCTAGAGTTGCACCACACCACACATTCCATCAAACCACATATCACACAAGACCACAAGCATCATATCACCTCATAAGAACACAATGCAACATCACAAGGACATGGACATGAAATAATATGGCATGCATGCATGCAAGGAAGAATATCAAGGGGAGCTCCACATGAAATCATATCATAGATAGCTCTCATGTCCATGACAAGTTGGACCCACATGAAGAAGGTTCCAAAAAGGGAAGGTAACACACTTGGGGAATTACAACCAGAGAGGTATTGAATAGTATTAGATATCTAAACATATGATCTTCCACCGAGTAATCCAACTAGCATCAACTATAAAGAGTAATTAACACTACTAGCAACATTACAAGTACCAATCGGAGTCACGAGACGGAAATAGGTTACAAGAGATGAATTAGGGTTTGGAGATGAGATGGTGTTGATCAAGATGTTGATGGTGATGAGTCCCCTCCGATGAGAGGAGTGTTGGTGATGACGATGGTGACGATTTCCCCCTCCGGGAGGGAAGTTTCCCCGACAGGACGGCCCTGCCAGAGCTCTAGATTAGTTCTGCTCAAGTTCCGCCTCGTGGCGGCGGCGATTCCTCCCGAAAGCCTCCTCCTGATTTTTTCTAGAAGAAACCATCCTTATAGAAAAAGATGGGAGCCAGAGGGGCAACAGGGGGCCCACAAGCCACCTAGGCACGGCCCGGGGGGTAGGCCGCGCCTGGCAGACTTGTGACCTCCTGGTGGCTCCCTTCTGGTACATCTTCCGCCTAATATTTTTTATAAAATCCAAAATAATTCCTCATTGATTTTCACGGCCTTTAGAGTTGCGCAGAATAGGTATCTCAAACTTGCTCCTTTTTCAGACCAGAATTGTGGCTGCCGGCGTTCTCCATCTTCATGTAAATCTTATAAAATAAGAGAAAAGGCATAAGTATTGTACCGTGAAGTGTAATAACAGCCTATAAAGCGATAAATATCAACATAAAAGGATGATGCAAAATGGACGTATCAGCCGCACAATGCGCCGCTGCTCAACCGGACGCGTCTACATTAGTCCGCCGCCCCGCGCGTCGCTGATACGTCTCCAACGTATCTATTATTTTTGATGTTTCCATGCTATTATCTTGTCAACCTTTGGCTGTTTTGTATGCATTTTATGTCTTTTTTGGGACTAACTTATTAACTCAGTGCCAAGTGCCAGTTCCTGTTTTTTCCGTGTTTTTGACCTTTTTCAGAGGAGAATATCAAACGGAGTCCAAACGGAATAAAACCTCCGAAAATATTTTTTCTGGAACAGAAGATACGCAGGGAACTTGAGAACCAAGGCAAAGGCTCGTGGAATATGCGTTTAGCACTTTGTTTTGATTACTAATAAAACTTTCGCAATAAGTATATGAGTTCTGCATGACTAATGTGAGTCCATGGTATAGATGCACTTTCACCTTCCACCATTGCTAGCCTCTCTAGTGCCGCACAAGTTTTGTCGGTGCACAGACCCACCATATACCTTCCTCAAAACAGCCACCATACCTACCTATTACGACATTTTCATAGCCATTCCGAGGTATATTGCCATGCAACTCCCATCATTCCATCTCATGACTTGTGCCGTCACTTTCATATTGTATTTATATGATCGTAAGATAGCTAGCGGGATGTTTTGACGTCATACGGCAAGCTAGATCATTGCACATCCCGGTACACTACCGGAGGCATTTCCTATAGAGTCATCATTCCTCTAAGTATTGAGTTGTGAGTAAATAAAAGTGTGATGATCATTATTATTAGAGCATTGTCCCATGTGAGGAAATAAATAAAAAAGATCAAAGATGCCCACCAAAAAATGAGAAAAAAAGAGGCCAAAGATCCCAAAAAAAAAATGAGAGAAAAAGAGAGAAGGGACAATGCTACTATCTTTTTCCACACTTGTGCTTCACAATAGCACCATGTTCTTCATGATAGAGAGTCTCTTGTTTTGACACTTCCATATACTAGTGGGAATTTCAACTATATAACTTGGCTTGTATATTCCAATGATGGGCTTCCTCAAAATTGCCCTAGGTCTTCATGAGCAAGCAAGTCGGGTGCACACCCACTAGTTCTCCTTTTGAGCTTTCACACACTTATAGCTCTAAGTGCATCCGTCGCATGGTAATCCCTACTCATTCACATTGATATCTATTGATGGGCATGTCCATAGCCCGTTGATACGTCGAGTCGATGTGACCATCTCCTCCTTTTTACCTCACAACATCCACCACACTCTATTCCACCTATAGTGCTATATCCATGGCTCACGCTCATGTATTGCGTGAGCGTTGAAAAAGTTTGAGAAAGTAAGAGTGCCAAAACAATTACTTGGCCAATATCGGGGTTGTGCATGATTTAAATTCGTTGTGTGGGTATGATGGAGCGTAGCCAAACTATATGATTTTGTAGGAATTACTTTCTTTGGCCTTGTTATTTCGAAAGTTCATGATCACTTTGCTAGTTTGCTTGAAGTATTATTGTTTTCATGTCAATAGTAAACTATTGTTTTGAATCTTACGGATCTGAACATTCATGTCATAAGAAAGAAGTTACAAAGGACAAATATGTTAGGTAGCATTCCACATAAAAAAATCAGTCTTTATCACTTCCCTACTCGAGGACGAGCAGGAGTTAAGCTTGGGGATGCTTGATACGTCTCCAACGTATCTATAATTTTTGATGGTTCCATGCTATTATCTTGTCAAACTTTGGATGTTTTGTATGCATTTTATATCTTTTTTGGGACTAACTTATTAACTCAGTGCCAAGTGCCAGTTCCTGTTTTTTCTGTGTTTTTGAGCTTTTTCAGAGGAGAATATAAATCGGATTCCAAACGGAATAAAACCTCCAAAAAGATTTATTCCGGAACAGAAGATAGGCAGGCAACTTGAGCCCAAGGCAAAGCCTCCCGAGGGAGGCCACAAGCCCCCTAGCCGCAGCCTGGGGGGCGCCTACCAGGCTTGTGGGCCCCCCTGTGGCTCCTTTGCCCTACTTCTTCTGCCTATAAATTCCCTAAAATTCAAAACTGCCAGAGAGAGCCTCGAAAATACTTTTCCGCCGCCGCAAGCTTCTGTCTTCGCAAGATCCCATCTGGGGATCGTTCTGGTGCCCTGCCGGAGGGGGATTTGGACACGGAGGGCTTCTTCATCAACACCATTGCCTCTCCGATGATGCGTGAGTAGTTCACCACAGACCTTCGGGTCCATAGCTAGTAGCTAGATGGCTTATTCTCTCTCTTGGATCCTCAATACAAAGTTCTCCATGATCTTCTTGGAGATCTATCCGATGTAATCCTCTTTTGCGGTGTGTTTGTCGAGATCCAATGAATTGTGGATTTATGATCAGATTATCTATGAATCTTATTTGAGTCTCCTCTGATCTCTTATATGCATGATTTCATATCCTTGTAATTCTCCTCGAGTTGTGGGTTTCGCTTGGCCAACTTGATCTATAATTCTTGCAATGGGAGAAGTGCTTGGTTTTGGGTTCATACCGTGCGGTGTCCTCACCCAGTGACAGAAGGGGTAGCAAGGCACACATTGTGTTGTTGCCATCAAGGGTAAAAAGATGGGGTTTATATCTATTGCATGAATTTATCCCTCTACATCATGTCATCTTGCTTAAGGCGTTACTCTGTTTGTTATGAACTCAATACACTAGATGCATGCTGGATAGCGGTCGATGTGTGGAGTAATAGTAGTAGATTCAGAAAGTATCGGTCTACTTGTCTTGGACGTGATGCCTATATGTATGATCATTGCCTTAGATATCATCATGACTTTGCGCGGTTCTATCAACTGCTCGACAGTAATTCGTTCACCCACCGTAATATTTGCTATCATGAGAGAAGCCTCTAGTGAACACTATGGCCCCCGGGTCTACTTCACATCATATTTTCAGCTCTACACTTTTACTTTGTTGCACGTTCCGCCTTCAGACCTCACCTTGCAATTAATTGCGAAGGGATTGACAACCCCTTCGTAGCATTGGGTGCAAGTTTGCTTGTTTTTGCGCAGGTACTTTGGAGACTTGCCTTGATACTCCTACTGGATTGATACCTTGGTTCTCAAACTGAGGGAAGTACTTATTGCTACTCTGCTGCATCACCCTTTCCTCTTCAAGGGAAAAACCAACGCAATCTCAAGAGGTAGCAAGAAGAATTTCTCGCGCCGTTGCCGGGGAGCATCAAGTCAAGAATAGACTTCCTCCAACGTGTCAATTTCTGGCACCGGGTACTATTCTAAGTGAAGCTTATCCAAGTAACTGTCGCAAACTCATCTCTTGCATTTACTTTTTTGCCTCTCGTTTTCCTATCCCCCACTTCTGGAAAACAAAAATTTACAAAAATATTTGCCTTTTTCGTTTGCCTTTCCTTTTCTTGTGTGCTATGTGCCCTCAATATGCTTGCATCTTCGCATGCTGAAAATCTAGTGATATGGATCCTCATCCACTCGCTAATCTCTTTAAGAGATCCACTTATGTGGAACCAATTGCTAGTGAGTTGAGTGCACTTGACTATCTTTATGGAGTTTTGCTTGAGATGCGTGAATCTGAAAATCGTGATGAAGAAATTTATGAAGTGATTCACGAGGGCTCCTTAAATGAAAAGCATGATTGCAATGGTTTCACTATAAATCCTATTAGTGTCAATCATGCTAAAAATATGCAAAACCCTAAGCTTGGGGATGCTAGTTTTGCTATGTCCACTACTTGTTGCAATGATCATGATTGGGGTAATGATTTTTCTTATGATCTTGAAAATTTGTTTAAGCCTCATGATGAATATGATATTTGCAATAATATTGAAAGTGGGTTTGGAGAAGTCATGACTTCAGTTGATGATAATCCCACTATTTTTGAAGAGCGTCAACTTTGCATGCATGCGGATCATGAAACAAATATCCTATGTGATAGCTATATTATTGAATTTGAATATTATCCCACATGTAATTGTTATGATAGAGGAACGTATTGTGGTAGAAACTTTCATATCACTAAATCACCTCTCGTTATGTTGAGATTGCTATTGTCTCTTTCTTCTTCCTTGCATATGGTAGCTATTGGTTGTCTTGACAATTTGTTTTCCTATAAATGCCTATGCATAGGAAGTATGTTAGACTTAGATGTGATTTTCACATCCTTTATGATGCTCTCGTTGTGCTTCAATTCTTGTCTTTTGTGTGAGCATCATTGAATTATCAATGCCTAGCTAAGGGCGTTAAACAATAGCGCTTCTTGGGAGGCAACCCAATCAATTTATCTTTGCTTTTTTGCTTTCTGTTTTGTTGTGTCCAGACCATCATAATTCTGTTATGATTGTGTTTTTTGTGTTTCTTTTTCTGTTTGAGCCAAGTAAAACCTTTATGACTACTTTTGGTGATGGTTGTTTGATCTTGCCGAAAAAGACAAAAACTTTGCGCTCACGAAATTATTTTTCATTCCTATCCAGACAGATATTTTGAGTTGATTCTTTTTTATGATGGTTTACATGCGAATTCCCCAAATTGTTATAATTTTTCAGAATTTTTGAGATACCAGAAGTATACGAAGTATATAGATTGCTACAGACTGGTCTGTTTTTGACAGATTTTGTTTTTGTTGTGTTGATTGCTTATCTTGATGAAACTATGGATAGTATCGGGGGGGGGGGGGGGTACTAGCCATGGAAAATTGAGAATACAGTAATATAACACCAATATAAATAGGAATCAAGTTTTCTACAGTACTTAAAGAGGTGGTGGTTTGTTTTCTTATGCTAATGATATCACAAGTTTCTGTTTAAGCTTTGTGTTGTGAAGTTTTCAAGTTTTGGGTGATGTTCTCAAGGACAATGGGATAAAGTGTGGAAAGAGCTCAAGCTTGGGGATGACCAAGGCATACCAAGCCAAATTCAAGGACACCAAAAAGCCTAAGCTTGGGGATGCCCCGGGAAGGCATCCCTTCTTTCGTCTTCAATCCATCGGTAACGTTACTTGGAGCTATATTTTTATTCACCACATGATATGTGTTTTTCTTGGAGCGTCGTGTATTATAGGAGTCTTTTATTTTTGTTGTGTCACAGTCATGCTTGCTGCACACCTTTTTGAGAGAGACATGCACTCATCGTGATTTTGCTAGAATACTCATCGAGCTTCGCTTATATCTTTTGAGTTAGGCAATTTAGCTCGCATGTGCTTCACTTATATCTTTTGAGCTAGATAACTTTGCTCTAGTGCTTCACTTAGATCTTTTTAGAGCATTGCAGTGTCATATTTTGGAGAAATAAGAACTCTCGATCTTCACTTATATCTTTTTGGGAGTGCTCTCCCTGTGTAACTTGGTAATTGGCTTGTGCTATGAAAGTAGTCCTAAAGATGATAGGCATCCAAAGAGGATATAATAAAAACTTTCATATTCATGTGCATTGATTAGTAAAGAGAAGTTTGATTCCTCTCAATTAGTTTTGAGACAGGGATTTGGTAATATTAGAGTTATGTTAGTAGGGTTTTGTGAATCTAGAAATACTTGCGTTGAAGTTAGTGATTCTCGTAGCATGCACGTATGGTGAACCGCTATGTTAGGAAGTCAGAGCATAATTGATTTATTGATTTTCATCCTTCGTGTTGCGGTCGGGATCGCGCGATGGTTAACACCTACCAACCCTTCCCCTAGGAGTATGCGTTTAGCACTTTGTTTTGATTACTAATAAAACTTTCGCAATAAGTATATGAGTTCTTCATGACTAATGTGAGTCCATGGTATAGATGCACTTTCACCTTCCACCATTGCTAGCCTCTCTAGTGCCGCACAACTTTTTCCGGTGCACAAACCCACCATATACCTTCCTCAAAACAGCCACCATACCTACCTATTATGGCATTTTCATAGCCATTCCGAGATATATTGCCATGCAACTCCCACCGTTCCATCTCATGACTTGTGCCGTCACTTTCATATTGCCTTTGCATGATCGTAAGATAGCTAGCGAGATGTTTCAACGTCATACGCCAAGCTAGATCGTTGCACATCCGGGTATACTGTCGGAGGCATTTCCTATAGAGTCATCATTGCTCTAAGTATTGAGTTGTGAGTAAATAAAAGTGTGATGATCATCATTATTAGAGCATTGTCCCATGTGAGTAAATAAAAAAAAAGAGGCCAAAGATGCCCACCAAAAAAATGAGAAAAAAGAGGCCAAAGAGCTCAAACAAAAAAATGAGAGAAAAAGAGAGAAGGGACAATGCTACTATCTTTTTCCACACTTGTGCTTCACAATAGCACCATGTTCTTCATGATATAGAGTCTCTTGTTTTGACACTTACATATACTAGTGGGAATTTTCATTATATAACTTGGCTTGTATATTCCAATGATGGGCTTCCTCAAAATTGCCTTAGGTCTTCGTGAGCAAGCAAGTTGGGTGCACACCCACTAGTGCTTCTTTTGAGCTTTCACACACTTATAGCACTAAGTGCATCCGTTGCATGGTAATGCCTACTCATTCACATTGATATCTATTGATGGGCATGTCCATAGCCCGTTGATACGTCGATTCTATGTGACCATCTCCTCCTTTTTACCTCACAACCTCCACCACACTCTATTCCACCTATAGTGCCATATCCATGGCTCACACTCATGTATTGCGTGAGAGTTGAAAAAGTTTGAGAAAGTAAGAGTGTGAAAACAATTACTTGGCCAATACCGGGGTTGTGCATGATTTAAATTCGTTGTGTGGGGATGATGGAGCATAGCCAGACTATTTGATTTTGTAGGGATAACTTTCTTTGGCCTTGTTATTTCGAAAGTTCATGATCACTTTGCTAGTTTGCTTGAAGTATTATTGTTTTCATGTCAATAGTAAACTATTGTTTTGAATCTTACGGATCTGCACATTCATGTCATAAGAAAGAAGTTACAAAGGACAAATATGTTAGGTAGCATTCCACATCAAAAATTCAGTCTCTGTCACTTACCTACTCGAGGACGAGCAGGAGTTAAGCTTGGGGATGCTTGATACGTCTCCAACGTATCTATAATTTTTGATGGTTTCATGCTATTATCTCGTCAAACTTTGGATGTTTTTTATGCATTTTATATATTTTTTGGGACTAACTTATTAACTCAGTGCCAAGTGCCAGTTCCTGTTTTTTCCGTGTTTTTGACCTTTTTCAGAGGAGAATATCAAACGGAGTCCAAACGGAATAAAACCTCCGAAAAGATTTTTCCGGAACAAAAGATACGCACGGAACTTGAGAACCAAGGCAAAGCCTCCCGGGGGAGGCCACAAGCCCCCTAGCCGCGGCCTGGGGGGCGCCTACTAGGCTTGTGGGCCCTGCGTGGGTCCTTTGCCCTACTTCTTCCGCCTATAAATTCCCTAAAAATCCAAAACTGCTAGAGAGAGCCACAAAAATACTTTTCCACCGCAAAATCCCATCCGGGGACCGTTCTGGTGCCCTGCCGGAGGGGAGATTTGGACACGGAGGGCTTCTTTATCAACACCATTGCCGCTCCGATGATGCGTGAGTCGTTCACCATAGACCTTCGGGCCCATAGCTAGTAGCTAGATGGCTTCTTCTCTCTCTTGGATCTTCAATACAAAGTTCTCCATGATCTTCATGGAGATCTATCCGATGTAATCCTCTTTTGTGGTGTGTTTTTCGAGATCCGGTGAATTGTGGATTTATGATCACATTATCTATGAATCTTATTTGAGTCTCCTCTAATCTCTTATATGCATGATTTAATATCCTTGTAATTCTCTTCGAGTTGTGGGTTTTGTTTGGCCAACTTGATCTATAATTCTTGCAATGGGAGAAGTGCTTGGTTTTGGTTCATACCGTGCGGTGTCCTCACCCAGTGACAGAACGGGTAGCGAGGCACGCATCATGTTGTTTCCATCAAGGGTAAAAGATGGGGTTTATATCTATTGCATGAATTTATCCCTCTACATCATGTCATCTTGCTTAAGGCGTTACTCTGTTTGTTATGGACTCAATACACTAGATGCATACTGGATAGTGGTCGATGTGTGGAGTAATAGTAGTAGATGCAGAAAGTATCGGTCTACTTGTCTCGGAAGTGATGCCTATATGTATGATCATTGCCTTAGGTATCATCTTGACTTTGCGCGGTTCTATCAATTGCTCGATAGTAATTTGTTCACCCACCATAATATTTGCTATCATGAGAGAAGCCTCTAGTGAACACTATGGCCCCGGGGTCTACTTCACATCATATTTTCAGCTCTACACTTTTACTTTGTTGCACTTTCCGCCTTCAGATTTCACCTTGCAATCAGTCATGAAGGGATTGACAACCCCTTTGTACCGTTGGGTGCAAGTTTGCTTGTTTTTGCGCAGGTAGTTTGGAGACTTGCCTTCATACTCCTACTGGATTGATACCTTGGTTCTCAAACTGAGGGAAATATTTACTGCTACTGTGCTGCATCACCCTTTCCTCTTCAAGGGAAAAACCAACACAAGATCAAGAGGTAGCAGTCGCCACTTCGTCGGACACGTCTACATCAGTCGGTCGCCCAGTGTGTCACCACTCAGCTGAATGCGTCTACATCAGTCGGTCGTCCCGCGCGTGGCCACTCTGTCGGACGCATCTACATCAGTCGGCGGCCCAGCGCGCCACCACTCAGCTGGACACGTCTACATCAGTCGGCCGCCCAGCGCACCGCCACTGAACTGAACGCATCTACTATAGTCGGCCGCCCTGTGCGCCGGCACTCCGCAGGATGCGTCGTCATCACTTGGCTGCGCTGTTGGGGAATGTTGCATGGGAAACAAAAATTTCTCTATGCACACATAGACCTATCATGGTGATGATCATCTACGAGACGGAGATCGGATCCACATACCCTTGTAGATCGCTAAGCGGAAGCGTTAAGAAACGCGGTTGATGTAGTGGTACGTCTTCACGATCCATCCCAAGAACCGTCCAACGATCCATCCCACGAACCGTCTCATGATCTGTCCCACGATCCGTCTCGATCAAGTGCCGAACGGACGACACCTCCGCGCTCCGCACACGTACAGCTCGATGACGATCTCCACCTTCTTGATCCAGAAAGAGGGGCGGAGAGGTAGATGAGTTCTCTAGCATAGCGGCGTGGTGGTGGTGATGGTGGTACTATTCTAGCAGGGCTCCACCCGAGCTCCGCAGAAAACCGATCTAGAGGAAGAACTACGATCTAGAGGAGAGGATAGCATGTGGCAAAGTTGTGTCTCAAAAAGCCCTAAACCTCTAGTATATATAGGAGGAGGGAGGAGGCAGCCTTGGCGCCACAAGGGAGGCACCCTTGGGTCGGCCGAAGTGGAGGAGGAAGGAGTCCTCCTCCAACTCCACTTGGATTAGGACTCCTTCCTAAATTTCCCACCTCTTTTGGATTTTCTACTTTTTCCTCATGGGCTTTCCTTGGATGACTTTGCCAGACCATTATGCCTTATTGCACATCCAATAAACCCATGTGGACCCCTTGGGGCGTTGCGGGCCCACCGAGTGGGCCCCCGGAACCCATTCATCACTCCCGGTACACTCTCAGCAATGCCCGAAAACCTTCCAGAATCCAAACACCAACTTCCTATATATCAATCTTTGTTTTCAGACCATTACGGAACTCCTCGTAACGTCCTGGATCTCATCCTGGACTCCAAACAAAACTTCGGTCACCAACACATATAACTCAACTATGCCGAAATTTCACCGAAATTTAAGTGTGCAGACACTGCGGGTTCGAGAACTATGCAGACATGACCTCAGACACTCTCCGGTGAATAACCAACAACGGGACCTGGATGTCCATATTGGCTCCTACATGTTCTACAAATATCTCTATCGGCTGAACCTCTATCTCAAGGATTTATATAATCCCGTATACTATTCCCTTTGTCCTTCGGTATGTTACTTGCCCGAGATTCGATAGTCGGTATCTACATACCTAGTTCAATCTCATTACAGACAAGTCTCTTTACTCGTTCCGTAATACAAGATCCCATATCTAACTCCTCTGTCACATTTCTTGAAAGGCTTGTTGTGATGTTGTATTGCCGAGTGGGCCCCGAGATACCTCTCCGTCACACGGAGTGACAAATTCCAGTCTTGATCCATGCCAACCCAACAGACAGCTTCGGAGATACCTGTAGAGCACATTTATAGTCACCCAGTTATGTTATGACGTTTGATACACACAAGGTATTCCTCCGGTGTCCGGGAGTTGCATGATCTCATGGTCATAGGAACAGATACATTGACATGAAGAAAACAGTAGCAATAAACTGACACGATCATATGGTACGTTTATAGTTTGGGTCTTGTCCATCGCATCATTCTCCCAATGATGTGATCTCGTCATCAAGTGACAACACTTGTCTATGGTCAGGAAACCTTGACCATGTTTGACCAACGAGCTAGTCAACTAGAGGCTCACTAGGGACACTGTGTTGGCTATGTATCCACACATGTATCTGAGTTTCCAATCAATACAATTCTAGCATGGATAATAAACGATTATCATGAACAAGGAAATATAATAATAACCAATTTATTATTGCCTCTAGGGCATGTTTCCAACAGTCTCCCACTTGCACTATAGTCAATAATCTAGTTTTTTACCAGCTACTGTAGGGAATCACCCCACAACCTTTTCTTTTATTGAAGTAAAAAGAGAGTATATGTACATGAGGGGATTAGGATATACAATGGGGTTGGGTGTAAGAGATACAAATGTCAAGGAGGTAGAAAGGAGATCCACTTAAGGATATCATCCCTAAATCTAGCCTTAATCCTATGAGCTAAAAGGGAGATATCATGAGTGAAGCTAGACTTCCATTTACTGAACCTAGGACGCTCATTGTTGAAAATCCTTGCATTTCAGACTGTCCAAATGTTCCAGCAAGCAGTGAACACTACTTGAGAGAAAAAATGATGCTGAAAATATTTCCTGGCTGCCAATGAAGTGGTCCACACGGAAGTACCCTGCCAGGAGATCTGAAGGTACTTCCAAACCCTGGTGCTGAAAAGGCAGTTGAAAAAGAGATGATCCCTATCTTCTTTGACCCTAGCATGACAAAGAGCACATAGGTTTGAATCAGATACTTTCTAGTGATGACGTTCAAGCATATCCTAGGTGTTGAGCCTGTCCACGATGAGCATCCAGGCAAACATCTTGATCTTCATGGTGCAACAACTCTTCCAAATCAAACAGAGCAAAGGGTTGGGAACAATGGGCAGATGCACATGGAGGTAGTACTTCTTAGCAGAGTAAGCTTTACAGTCACTACTCTAGAGCCAAATATCATTGCAAGATGGATCTCTATCAAGATTCTGGAGTAAGCAGGTGACTGATTCCAACTCTTGGTGGGCCCTGTCAGAGAGAGGCAGGTGAAACATGTTGATCATGCTATTTGTCTGAAAAGCTTGGAAGACCTCCTCACCAGTGCAGAAAGTGTTAATAACAAAGGAGAACAATCTTTGGAACCGAAGGGCTAGAGGCCTGTTAGAATCTCCTAATGCCTAGGAATCAGACCAAAAAAGGAAGATGTCTCCCCTGTTTGGCTGGACATAGGTGACAGCTCTAAAGTTATCCATCCTCTTACAGATGCCCTTCCACCAGAAAGATGCACAAAGAGAGGTACCCCGAGGAAGTGTGTTGTGGTAATAGGTGTTCCGTATTAAATCAACACAGGGCACATCAGCTTTGTTTAAGAACTTATCCACATGTTTAAGCAACAGAGCCTCGTTCTGGACAGACAGATTCATAATCCCCAAGCCACTCTTCATTTTTGGCCTGCACACTAGGTCCCAGGCTGCAAGGGAAGGGGCATGGCCTTGGCCATTCTTCCTCCACAAACATTGTCTTTGTTTCCTTTCCAACTGCTTAAGAATCCCTGGTGGTATATCCAAACTGCAGAGGAAAAAAATGGGAACACAGGACAAGGCAGAATTGAGATATTGCAAGCGTCCCCCTTGTACCAGGAAGGAGGAGCTAGCAGAGAGTCTCCTTTCCATACTGTGTACCAAGGGCATTAGATCAATAATCCTTTGTTTGGTTGTCCCAACAGGCAAACCAAGATAGGTGAAAGGTAGAGATCCAACCTTACAACCAATAGAGGCAGCAAGTCTCTCAAGTTCTCCCTGATTAATGTTGATAGGCAACAGAGCAGACTTGTGATAGTTTACTTGGAGACCTCTGGATTGGAAGAAAAGCAGAAGCATCTTTTTGAATTCTAGAAGCTGAGACTCCACAGCAGGAAAAATGATAAGAGTGTCATCTGCATATTGGACAATTGGAAAGTCTTTGTCATGACAGGGTATTGGCAGTTGGATGAGGCCATCCCGCAACAATTGATTTACCTAGGTTTGGAGAAAATCAACAGCAATGGCAAAAAGTAGAGGGGTCATGGGATCCCACTGCCTGACCCCCTTCTTGCACATAATATTTTTTACCAGGAACTCCATTGAGAAGAACAGAAGAGGAGCCGGAACTAAGCAACGGTTGCACCCATAATACCCACTTATCATTAAAACCTTTGTGCTTAAGAATCTGAAAAATGAACTCATGTTCCATAGAGTCAAAGGCCTTTTCAAAATCAAGTTTGAGGATGACAATGGGTTTTTTGGAGTGGTGGCATTGGTGTAGGTATTCCAGTGTCCATCCAACACAATCTTGTATGGTTCTGTACTTGATGAAACCATACTGATTTTTATGGATGCATTTCATGATCTGTAAATGCAGTCTATTGGCAATCATTTTGGATAGGAATTTTAAGTCCCATACTAGTGAGGGAGATAGGTCTGAAGTCACCAACTTGCTCAGGAGAACTCTTTTTGGGCACCAAAGTAATGTAGGATGAGTTCATATTTTCCAATTTTGCAATCCCTGCATGTAAGTCAGCTGCAAGCTGGTAACATTTAGAACAAATAATATGCCAACATTTCTTGAAGAAAAGGCCATTGAAACCATCTGGACCAGGAGCCTTATCAATGGGCATTTCTTTGACAGTCCTATCCATTTCTTCCTTGGTAAAAGGTAATGTCAGAACATCAAGCCCTTCCACTCTATGAATGAGAGACTGAAGATTGAAAGCCAAATTAATTCCTTGAGAGGATCCCATCCTGTTCTTGAAGGAGGACCAAAAACATCCAGCAATCTGCTCATGATCAGTTATAACAGACCCATCTGTCAATTTAAGAGATGAAATGGAGTTTCTTCTGTATCTTTCAGTAGCCATGGTATGGAAGAACTTAGTATTCTCCTCTCCAACCTTAATGAATCTGATGGTATCTCTCTTTTTCCAGTAGAGGAACTGGAAATGTAGTAGGTGATCTAGGTGTAGTTTTACAATCACTCTGAAATTGGCTTCAGGTCTGAAAAGGGGTTTGAGCTCCTCTAGATCATCCAGACATAGCACCACTTTATTGCACTTATCAATGAGTGCTTTGAACTGTGAGATTCTAGTCTGCCATCTCTTCAGAGCCAGTCTCATGTGCTTAAACTTATACATGATGATGGCAGTGACGTGACCTTTCCTGGAAGGGATCTTCCAAGAATTCTGTACACAGTCCATAAACCCATCCATTTCCACCCAATAATTTTCAAACCGAAAGAGGTTACATCTGGGGATGGAAGTGTTGACTATCACCACACAGGGAACATGATCACTTGTAGATTTGGCTAAAGGCAGAACCTGTGTCAAGGGGTAAGATGATATCCAATTGGCAGAAGTGAAGAACCAATCCAATTGCTGCAGAAGAGGTGAGTCTTACATATTGGACCAATTGAAAGACCTTCCTTTGAGGGGCAATTCTAATAGACCCAGATGACCAATGATCTCATTAAAGATGAACATATCATTCACATCAGCACCAGGGAGATTTCTATTAGAAGGTGAGTGAATAAAGTTAAAATCTCCAAGCAACATCCAATAGTCATTTGCAGGGATATTAAGATTGTATAGCCAGCTGACGAACTGATCCCGAGCCTCACCCTGACAAGGACCATAGACATTAACCAGAGTCCAAGCTTCAGAAGTGTGATTTGAGATGAATGACACAGTTAAACCAAAAGGATGGGATTCAATCAACGCGCTTGTTAAAACAGAAGAATTCCATAGGGTGATAAATCCACCAGAGGCACCACGCGATGGAGTATAGGCAAATTGATCAAATCTTTTGGGGAAAAAACTTCGAACAGTGCGAAAGTCAAGATGCTGCATTTTGGTTTCCTGAAGACAAACAACCGTAGCCAAGCTTTCATCAATTTTGTTTCGAACTGCCATTTGTCGAGAGTCAGAATTTAAACCACGCACATTCCAGCAAAGAGCACGCCAACTTCTTGTAGATCGACTATCCATAGGAACGAGGTGAAATAACAACAGCGTCGTTACATAATAACCCATGCAACCAAAGTTGAGTGAGATGTGACACACAGCAAGCAATAGCATGATAAACTGAACAACAGGAAAAACATATATACATAGACATTTGTCTAATCATCATCAGGTGGAGGCTTGGAGACAGCAGGATCTTCCATAAGTCGATCCTCAGATAGCTTCTTAGGGGCAATTCCAAGGCTTTGGCCAACGGCTTAGATCACTCGAACTGGAGTCTCTGGTGGGACAGACTCCTCCGTAGCTGATGGTGGTACTGCCTGAACGTCCGGGGCATTCATGGGTTTAGCTCTCCGCTTCCTCTTCTTCGGGACGCGCATCGGAAGTTCCTGCAGTACCGGCTTAAAACCATCCCTCTTGATCGATCCTCTGGTGCATCTGCATACCGAGGAGTCCATAATGGGTGCGCCCTTCTTGCGGGGCCCCTTCTTCGTGACAGCTGGAGATTTAAAGGAGAAAAGATCCCCTGTTGCTGAAAAGATGCTATCAGATGGTGGAATTACCTCAGGAATGGGGGCAGGTGTGCTGTCCTTGTACATAATGCTGGGCTCCGTGCGATCTTCATTAAAAGCAAAAGACCAGGAGCACTCGGAGAGCACAATAGGCATGGCCGCAGGCATCTGAAGATGACGGGGACATGCATGGAACTGAAAACCACCATGAGCGCCTCAAAAGACCATGTCCATGAGATGATAGGGGGTAGCGGAGGTCCATAGGCAACACGAACCGCTCCAATCATCAGGTTAGTAGGCCGAACCAGGGGCTGCTGGTAAGGGACAATCGACAGAGGACTGAATTCTTCAGGAGCCTCTTCGTCAGCATCCTCCTCCTCAGCAGCATTACCCCCATTGGGAGGGGCTTGATCAGCAACGGCAACATCAGCAGCAGCATCCTCGGCAGCAGCTTCAGCATCATCTTGCTGGGGATCAACAACCACAATCTCCTGAACAGAATTAGAAGATGTTGGTTGGTCGATGACCATAGACTCCTGATCATGCTCAGGTGGAGCAGGTTCAGCAGCAGGAACTTCAGGTTGCCATCCCCAACCGCCTTCATCTTGTTGAACCGGAGGCTCTAACATTGGTGGTGGTGGTGGTGGGGGCACAGCGTTCCACCCCAGAGCAGGGTATGGCGGTAGAGCAAAGAGCATATTATCTTGCTCGAGTTGACCTGGTAACGGGTGGGGGTTGTTGGAAATATGCCCTAGAGGCAATAATAATTAGTTATTATTATATTTCTTTGTTCATGATAATCGTTTATTATCCATGCTATAATTGTATTGATTGGAAACACAATACTTGTGTGGATACATAGACAAAACACTGTCCCTAGTAAGCCTCTAGTTGACTAGCTCGTTGATCAAAGATGGTCAAGGTTTCCTGGCCATAGGCAAGTGTTGTTACTTGATAACGGGTTCACATCACTAGGAGAATCATGTGATGGACTAGACCCAAACTAATAGACGTAGCATGTTGATCATGTCATTTTGTTGCTACTTTTTTCTGCGTGTCAAGTATTTGTTCCTATGACCATGAGATCATATAACTCACTGACACCGGAGGAATGCTTTGTGTGTATCAAACGTTGCAACGTAACTGGGTGACTATAAAGATGCTCTACAGGTATCTCCGAATGTGTTCGTTGAGTTAGTATGGATCAAGACTGGGATTTGTCACTCCGTATGACGGAGAGGTATCTCGGGGCCCACTTGGTAATACAACATCACACACAAGCCTTGCAAGCAATGTGAGTTAGTGTAAGTTGCGGGATCTTGTATTACGGAACGAGTAAAGAGACTTGCTGGTAAACTAGATTGAAATAGGTATGCGGATACTGACGATCGAATCTCAGGCAAGTAACATACCGAAGGACAAAGGGAATGACATACGGGATTATATGATTCCTTGGCACTGAGGTTCAAAGGATAAGATCTTTGTAGAATATGTAGGATCCAATATGGGCATCCAGGTCCCGCTATTCGATATTGACCGAGGAGTTTCTCGGGTCATGTCTACATAGTTCTCGAACCCGCTGGGTCTGCACACTTATGGTTCGACGTTGTTTTATGCGTATTTGAGTTATATGGTTGGTTACCGAATGTTGTTCGGAGGCCCGGATGAGATCACGGACGTCACGAGGGTTTTCGGAATGGTCCGGAACGAAGATTGATATATAGGATGACCTCATTTGGTTACCGGAAGGTTTTCGTGCATTACCGGAAAAGTTTCGGGCTCATCGGTAGTTTACTGGGAGTGCCGGGAGGGGTGCCGGGGACCATCAGGAGGGGTGTCACGCCTCAAGGGGTCTCATGGGCTATGGGAAGAGCTAAACCAGCTCCTAGTGGGCTGGAATAAGTTCCCACTAAGGCCCATAAGGTTTGAGAAGGAAAAAACACAAGGTGGAAAGAGTTTCCAAGTGGGAAGGTGGAATCCTACTCCAAGTAGGATTGGAGTAGGACTCCTCCACCTCCAATTTCGGCCAAACCTTTAGGTTTTGAGGCTGCCTCCTCCCCTCCCTCCCTCCTATATATAGTGTGGTTTTAGGTCTGATTTGAGACAACTTTTGCCACGGCAGCCCGACCACATACCTCCACGGTTTTACCTCTAGATCGCGTTTCTGCGGAGCTAGGGCGGAGCCCTGCTGAGATTAGATCAACACCAACCTCCGGAGCGCCGTCACGCTGCTGGAGAACTCATCTACCTCTGTGTCTCTCTTGCTGTACGTGTGCTGAATGCGGAGGTGCCGTC
Organism: Hordeum vulgare subsp. vulgare; assembly: GCF_904849725.1. Classification (NCBI taxonomy): domain Eukaryota; kingdom Viridiplantae; phylum Streptophyta; class Magnoliopsida; order Poales; family Poaceae; genus Hordeum; species Hordeum vulgare. The sequence goes on along the minus strand of NC_058521.1, from coordinate 42,215,617 downwards.
CGTTTAGCACTAGATCGGAGCGGATCGTGGGACGGATCGCGGGACGGTTCGTGGGACGGTTCGCGGGGCGGATCGAGGGACGTGAGGACATTCCACTACATCAACCACATTTCTTAACGCTTCTGCTGTGCGATCTAAAAGGGTACGTAGATTGGAAATCCCCTCTCGTAGATGGACATCACCATGATAGGTCTTCGTGCGCATAGGAAATTTTTTGTTTCCCATGCAACGTTCCCCAACAGTGGCATCATGAGCTAGGTTCATGCGTACATGTCTTCTCGAGTAGAACACAAAAGTTTTTGTGGGCGGTGATGTGCGTTTTGCTGCCCTCCTTAGTCTTTTCTTGATTCCGCGGTATTGTTGGTTCGAAGCGGCTCGAACCGACATTACTCGTACGCTTACGAGAGACTGGTTTCATCGCTACGAGTAACTCTGTTGCTCAAAGATGACCGGCGAGTGTCGGTTTCTCCAACTTCAGTTGAATCTTATTTGACTGAGGAGGTCTTTGGATGAGGTTAAATAGAAATTCATATATCTCCGTTGTGGTGTTTGCGTAAGTAAGATGCGATCCTACTAGATACCCATGGTCACCACGTAAAAAATGCAACAACAATTAGAGGACGTCTAACTTGTTTTTGCAGGGTATGCATGTGATGTGATATGGCCAACGATGTGATGTGATATATTGGATGTATGAGATGATCATGTTGTAATAGTTAATATCGACTTGCACGTCGATAGTACGGCAACCGGCAGGAGCCATAGGGTTGTCTTTAAACTAACATTTGTGCTTGCAGATGCCTTTACTATATTGCTAGGACGTAGCTTTAATAGTAATAGCATGAGTAGCACGACAACCCCCATGGCGACACGTTGATGGAGATCATAATGATGGAGATCATGGTGTGACGCCGGTGACAAGAAGATCGTGCCGGTGCTTTGGTGATGGAGATCAAGAAGCACATGATGATGGCCATATCATGTCACTTATGAATTGTATGTGATGTTAATCCTTTATGCACCTTATCTTGCTTAGAACGACGGTACAATTATGAGGTGATCTCTCACTAAAATTTCAAGAAAAACTTGTGTTCTCCCCGACTGTGCACCGTTGCGACAGTTCTTCGTTTCGAGACACCACGTGATGATCGGGTGTGATAGACTCAACGTTCACATACAACGGGTGCAAAACAGTTGCACACGCGGAACACTCGGGTTAAGCTTGACGAGCCTAGCATGTGCAGACATGGCCTCGGAACACATGAGACCGAAAGTTCGAGCATGAATCATATAGTTGATATGATTAGCATAGAGATGCTTACCACTGAAACTATTCTCGACTCACGTGATGATCAGACTTGAGATAGTGGATTTGGATCATGTACCACTCAAATGACTAGAGAGATGTACTTTTTGAGTGGGAGTTCTTAAGTAATATGATTAATTTAACTAATTGTCATGAATATAGTCTAATGGTCTTTGCGAATTACGATGTAGCTTGTGCTATAGCTCTACTATATTTATATTTTCCTAGAGAAAATTTAGTTGAAAGTTGATAGTAGCAAAGTTTGCACACTGAGTTTGTAAAGCCGAGGATTGTCCTCGTTGCTGCGCAGAAGGCTTATGTCCTTAATGCACCACTGGGTGTGCTGCACCTCGAGCGTCATCTGTAGATGTTATGAACATCCGACATACACGTTTCTCATGACTACACGATAGTTCAGTACAAAATACTTAATGGCTTAGAAGCAAGGCGCCGAAGACGTTTTGAAACGTCACGGAACATAAGAGATGTTCTAAAGAGATGAAATTGCGATTTCATGCTTGTGCCCTTGTTAAGAGGTATGAGACCTCCGAAAAGATTCTTTGTCCACGAAGTAGAGGAGAAAAGCTCAATCATTGAGCGTGTGCTCACATTACCTGAGTACGACAATCGCTTGAATCAAGTGGGAGTTGATCTTCCAGATAAGATAGTGATGGTTCTCCAAAGTCACTGCCACCAAGCTGTGAGAGCTTCGTGATGAACTATAACATATCAAGAATAGATACAATGATCCTTGAGCGATTCGCGATGTTTGACACTGCGAAAGTAGAAATCAAGAAGGAGCATCAATAATTGATGGTTAGTAAAACCACTAAGTTTAGAGAAAGGCAAGGGCTAGAAGGGATACTTCATGAAACGACAAAGTAGTTGCTGCACTAATGAAGAGACCCCAGATTAAACCCAAGCCCGGGACTAAGTGCTTCTGGTATGAGGGGAACGGTCACTGAGGCGGAGCAACTCTAGATACTTGGTAGATAAGAAGGCTGGCAAAAGTCGAAAGAAGTATATTTGATATACATGATGTTGATGTGTACTTTACCAGTACTCCTAGTAGCACGAGGGTATTGGATACCGGTTCGGTTGCTAAGTGATTAGTAACACGAAATGAAAGCTACGGCATAAACGGAGACTAGCTAAAGGCGAGGTGACGATACGTGTTGGAACTGTTTCCATGGTTGATATGATCAAACGTCGCACACTCCCTCTACCATCGGGATTGGTGTTAAACCTAAATAATTGTTATTTGGTGCTTGTGTTAAGCATGAACATGATTGGATCGTGTTTATTGCAATACGATTATTCATTTAAAGAGAATAATGGTTACTCTATTTGCTTGAATAATCACCTTCAATGGTTTATTGAATCTCGATCGTAGTGTTACACATGTTGATGATATTGGTGCCAAAAGATACGAGGTAATGATGATAGTACCACTTACTTGTGGCACTGCCGCTTGAGTCATGTTGGTATAAATGGCGTGAAGAGGCTCCATGCTGATGGATCTTTATACTCACTTGATTTTGAATCACTAGTGACATGCAAATCATACCACATGATCAAGGCCTTGTTTTCATTGAGATGAAACAAGATAGTAACTTGTTGGAAGTGATACATTTTTATGTATGCAGTCCAATGGGTGCTGAGGCATGCAGTGGATATCATTATGTTCTTACTTCAATGACGATTTGAGTAGATACAAGAGTATTTACTTAATGAATCACAAGTCTGAAATATTGAAAAGTTCAATTCTGTTTCATGAGTGAAGTTCGTCGTAACAAGAGGATAAACTGTCTACGATATGATCATAGAAATGAATATCTGAGTTACGAGTTTTGGTACGCAGTTAAGACAATGTGGAAATTGTTTCGCAGTTCTTGCCACCTGGAACATCATAGTGTGATGATGTGTCTGAACGTCATAGCCACGCACTATTTGGTATGGTACATGCTATGATGTCTCTTATCGAATTACCACTATCGTTTATGGGTTATGCATTAGAGACAACCGCATTCGCTTTAAATAGGGCACCACGTATTTCCGTTGAGATGACACAGTATAGAATGAGGTTTAGAGAAATCTAAATTGTCGTTTCTCGAAAGTTTGGGGCTTCGACACTTATGTGAAAAAGTTTCAGTCTGATAAGCTCGAACCCAAAGTGGATAAATGCATCTTCATAGGATATCCAAAACAGTTGGGTACATCTCCTATCTTAGATCCGGAAGCAAAGTCTTTGTTTCTAGAAACGGGTTCTTTCTTGAGGAAAGGTTTCTCTCGAAAGAATTGAGTGGGAGGGTGATAGAACTTGATGAGGTTATTGAACCATCACTTCGACTAGTGTGTAGCAGGGCACAGGAAGTTGTTCCTGTGGCGCCTACACCAATTGAAGTGGAAGCTGATGATGGTGATCATTGAGCTTCGGATCAAGTTACTACAAACCTCGTAGGTCGACAAGGTCGCGTGCTACTATAGAGTGGTATGGTAACCCTGTCTTGGAGGTCATGTTGTTGAACAATAATGAACCTACGAGCTGTGGAGAAGCGATGGTGGGCCCGGAGTCCGACAAATGGCTGGAGGCCATGAAATCCGAGAGAGGATTCATGTATGAAAACAAAGTGTAGACTTTGGAAGAACTACTTGATGGTCGTAGGACTATTGAGTAAATATGGATCTTTAAAAAGAAGACAAACGACGATGGTGATAAGTCACTATTAAGAAAAGCTCGACTTGTCGCAAAGATGTTTCCGACATGATCGAATAGTTGACTATGGTGAGACTTTCTCACTCGTAGCGATGCTAAAAGTCTGTTAGAATTATGTTAGTAGTTGTTGCATTATTTTTGAAATATTGCACATGGGATGTCAAAACATTGTTTCCTCGACGGTTTCCTTGAGCAAACATTGTATGTGATACAACCAGAAGGTTTTGTCAATCCTAAAGATACTAAAAGGTATGCAAGCTCTAGCAATCCTTCAATGGACTGGTGCAAGCATCTTGGAGTTGGAATATACACTTTGATGAGATGATCAAAGATTTTGGGTTTGTACAAGGTTTATGAGAAACTTGTATTTCCAAAGAAGTGAGTGGGAGCACTATAGAATTTCTGACAAGTATATGTGGTTGACATATTGTTGATCACAAGTAATGTAGAATTTCTGTGAAGCATAAAAGGTTGTTTGAAAGGAGTTTTTCAAAGGAATACCTGGATTGAGCTACTTGAACGTTGAGCATCAAGATCTATGGAGATAGATCAAAACTCTTAATAGAAGTTCCAACAAGATGCATGCCTTGACAAGTTTTTGAAGGAATTCGAAATAGATTATCAAAGAAGGAGTTCTTGACTGTGTTGTAAGGTGTGAATTTGAGTAAGACTCAAAACCCGACCACAGAAGAATAAAGAGAATAGACGAAGGTCGTCTTATATGCCTTAGCCGTAGACTCTAAAGTATGCCATGCTGAGTACCGCACCTGATGTGTGCCTTGCAGCAAGTCTGTTAAGAGGTACACAGAGTGATGCAGGATTGAATCACTCATCAACGGTCAAAGTTATCCTTAGTAACTAAATAGACTAAGGAATTTTATCTCAATTATGGAGGTGGTTAAAGAGTTCGTCGTAAAGGGCTACGTCGATCCAAGCTTTGAAACTAATCCGAATAACTATGAGTAGTGAACGGATTCGTATAGTAGAGTAGATATTTGGAGCATTTCCAAATAGCATGTAGTAGCAGCATCTATAAGATGACATAGAGATTTGTAAAGAACGCACGGATCTGAAAGTTTCAGAACCGTTGACTAAAACCTCTCTCACGAGCAAGACGTGATCAGACCCCAGAAGTATATGGGTGTTGGATTCGTTGAAATCACATGGTGATGTGAACTAGATTATTGACTCTAGTGCAAGTGGGAGACTGTTGGAAATATGCCCTAGAGGCAATAATAATTAGTTATTATTATATTTCTTTGTTCACGATAATCGTTTATTATCCATGCTATAATTGTATAGATTGGAAACACAATACTTGTGTGGATACATAGACAAAACACTGTCCCAAGTAAGCCTCTAGTCGACTAGCTCGTTGATCAAAGATGGTCAAGGTTTCCTGGCCATAGGCAAGTGTTGTTACTTGATAACGGGATCACATCATTAGGAGAATCATGTGATGGACTAGAACCAAACTAATAGACGTAGCATGTTGATCGTGTCATTTTGTTGCTACTGTTTTCTGCGTGTCAAGTATTTGTTCCTATGACCATGAGATCATATAACTCACTGACACCGGAGGAATGCTTTGTGTGTATCAAACGTCGCAACGTAACTGGGTGACTATAAAGATGCTCTACAGGTATCTCCGAAGGTGTTCGTTGAGTTAGTATGGATCAAGACTGGGATTTGTCACTCCGTATGACGGAGAGGTATCTCGGGGCCCACTCGGTAATACAACATCACACACAAGCCTTGCAAGCAATGTGAATTTGTGTAAGTTGCGGGATCTTGTATTACGTAACGAGTAAAGAGACTTGCCGATAAATGAGATTGAAATAGGTATGCGGATACTGATGATCGAATCTCAGGCAAGTAACATACCGAACGACAAAGGGAATGACATACGGGATTATATGAATCCTTGGCACTGAGGTTCAAAGGATAAGATCTTCGTAGAATATATAGGATCCAATATGGGCATCCAGGTCCCGCTATTGGATATTGACCGAGGAGTCTCTCGGGTAATGTCTACATAGTTCTCGAACCCGCAGGGTCTGCACACTTAAGGTTCGACGTTGTTTTATGTGTATTTGAGTTATATGGTTGGTTACCGAATGTTGTTCGGAGTCTCGGATGAGATCACGGACGTCACGAGGGTTTCCGGAATGGTCCGGAAACGAAGATTGATATATAGGATGACCTCATTTGGTTACCGGAAGGTTTTCCTGCATTACCGGAAAAGTTTCGGGCTCATCGGTAGTGTACTGGGAGTGCTGGGAGGGGTGCCGGGGACCATCAAGAGGGGTGTCACGCCCCAAGGGGTCTCATGGGCTATGAGAAGAGATAAACCAGCCCCTAGTGGACTGGAATAAGTTCCCACTAAGGCCCATAAGGTTTGAGAAGGAAAAACACAAGGTGGAAAGAGTTTCCAAGTGGGAAGGTGGAATCCTACTCTAAGTAGGATTGGAGTAGGACTCCTCCACCTCCAATTTCGGCCAAACCTTTAGGTTTTGAGGCTGCCTCCTCCCCTCCCTCGCTCCTATATATAGTGGGGTTTTAGCGCTGATTTGAGACAACTTTTGCCACGGCAGCCCAACCACATACCTCCACGGTTTTACCTCTAGATCGCGTTTCTGCGGAGCTCGGGCGGAGCCCTGCTGAGATTAGATCACCACCAACCTCCGGAGCACCGTCACGCTGCCGGATAACTCATCTACCTCTCTGTCTCTCTTGCTGGATCAAGAAGGCCGAGATCATCGTCGAGCTGTACGTGTGTTGAACGCGGAGGTGCCGTCCGTTCGGCACTAGATCGGAGCGGATCATGGGACGGATCGCGGGACGGTTCGTGGGACGGTTCGCGGGGCGGATCGAGGGATGTGAGGACGTTCCACTACATCAACCGCGTTTCTTAACGCTTCTGCTATGCGATCTACAAGGGTACGTAGATCGGAAATCGCCTCTCGTAGATGGACATCACCATGATAGGTCTTCGTGCGCGTAGGAAATTTTTTGTTTCCCATGCGACGTTCCCCAACAGGGGTTGCCATCGAGGGGCATGCAGTCCTCATCATTGGGCATCTGTTCTGCAAAGCCTGCACCCAAGATGATCAGAGGTGCAGACCAAGAAACCCTCCCTCCACCCCAAGCAGCATATTCAGAAAAAGTGACACTTCTAGGAACCAGAAAATCGTTCGGAAAAGATGCAAAAACAATGGAGCGGACTAGGGATGGATCATCACTGACCCAATGGTGGAATTCACCAAACATGTTTACCATAGCACGAGGATCACTGGTGTTGCGGAAATCCAAAGGTACACCCAAAAACATCAAGCAGCCCTGACGGAAACTAGCAGCGCCTCTAAAACCTGCGCTCCCATTGTTCCTCATGCATCTAACAAAATAATCGTTCCCCAAGTCCTGGGGAACCATCTGGACAACAACAAAACTCTCACCAGCATCTCTAAGCTCAGGCAAACCTACGTCCTGCATCCAGGGTTGAGCAGAACAGACATGGAAGCCCAAGTTGTGCAGAAGATCAACAACCTCCTGTCGTACCTGAGCAACTTGATCGGCATGCGGGGCAGGCATCACCTCTGCGATGACATACTATTCATGTCTACAGGCAACGGGATCGCCGGCGTGACGAACATCCTTGGGAGGCGGTCAGGGCCGCCGTTGATGATGTGGTGGCCCGGAGGGACATACCGCTCGGGGTCTAGCTCAAATTGGCCATGTCTGGGAGTGTAGAAAGAGAAGGTGGCGTCAATGGCGGTGGCTCAGATGGAGTCCTGGGAGGTGATGAGTGCGACGGGACAGGGAGGAACTGTTCGGCAGGGTGCACGGGTTCCCCAAGATCAGAAGAGGTTCCCGAGAAATCGGCGACAAGGGAGGTGGTGGGGCTCTTACGTTTCCATGTAAGACAATTATCATGTATAAAAGAAGCACAGTTAGATTTGCTATGGCCCACCCTGCCGCAGGAAGAGCATATAGGCGAAGTCGTGCAGTTGGGAGCTAGATGCCCATGATTCGAGCAGATCGTGCAAGAAAATATCTCCAGAACCATGCCGTTAATAAAATCATCAAATAGCCGATGGGCTTCTTGCGAGGAAGGAATATCCGGTCCATTCGAGGATGAGGTCACTGATGGCCCATTAGGGTGAGAAGGGAGAAGCCCACAGTCCGAGCCCTTAGTCGTCGACAGTTTAAAAAAAATTGAAATCCCGCCCGAAGGGGAGGGTGGAACAGAATCAGCACGAAGGGAGGAAGAAATCCCGTTGATTTCGTTGATAGGATTTTGAATGCCGGGCAACACAGAAGGGGGCACCGGCCGACAAACTGTCCTGAAAGTAATGTGCGGCGTCGCCGTCGTCCACCGGAGTTCAACCGGCGGTGGTGCACTGATAATGACACGCTCCTGCCGAGGAACAGAATAGCCAGCATGTTCAAGTGTCATAAGCTCATCATGGGTGACAGGGCACCTATAACCTTTGCAAACCTCATACTGCTGGAGGGTTGCAAAAGATAGCTTCTTGCGTGTAGATGATCCAGATTTAAAAGATGATTTTGCAGGTCTGGAATGCATTGCCATCAGACCTAGTGCTAATCTTATCTTATATTGGCTAACCAAGATCCATTCAGCATCACACTGTTTCTTCCACAGAGAAAATTATCGACGCCAATTCGGACCACCATTACCCCATAGATGAAAGAAACACTTAAAACTGGAACTCTTATAAGAACGCAAGTCCAGAATATGAAAACCAACTTGCTTGCAAGAAACCTTGAGGGAGAAAACCGAGTATGTGACTTTAGTGACCATAAGATCAATGGCCGAACCCCCAATAGCAGACTTGTAATGCCCCAAGAGTGTATCTTTCCCTTTTTGGAACCTTCTCTATGTGGGTCCACCTTGTCGTTGACATGAGGTTATGCATGTGATATTTCATGTGATGCTTCCCTTGTTTAATTCTCTTTTGCATGCATCCATGCCATCCCATTCATTCCTTGTCTTGTGTTTCTGCTTTGTGATTCCATGTGTGGGGTGATCCATGTGATGTGGTGGTGCGATGTTGGAAATGTGACATGTGATGGGTGTTGCTTGTAGTAGTGTATATCTAAGTTGGTTTGCACAAGGGATTCAAATCCATCTCCCTCTCTTTTATCTCAAGCCCAAATATTCTTTGCTTCTTCCCTGTTTTAAAATGTCCATGGTTTTGGATATTTTGTGGTGGTCATGAAGTGGTGTATTTGCTATTTTAAATCCATATTTGAAAGGTGCAAATATTTCCAAAACAGACAATACAAATGCTGTTTTGAAAATATTTAATTGCCCCAAATAATTCTTTTCTATTTTATTCAAATGGGTCATAATTCCCTTATGACCAGGGGGTATTTTGTTTTATTTTAAACCCCATCAGTTTTGCCTTGGATTTAAATCTTTCTCTCGTGTATTTAAATTAGAAAACCCCCCAGGGTTTCTCTTCCTCTTACAGGCGCCAGCATGGGCCTCTCCATCCATCCAAGGCCCATTCCCTCTCTGTCTAACGCGCGGTAGCCCAGGCGCGCGACCCTCCTTCCTCCTCTTGACGGCGTCTAACCCCCTGCCCGCTTTCCCTGTGAGCTCCACAGAGAGCGAGCACGGCGTGAGGGGTTCACAGACGTCGAGGACCTATTAAAGCCTCGGCGTGTGTGCATTCTTTCCCTAGGGTTTCTCCCTTCCCCATCTAGCACCGCCACCATCTCCCTCCATCTCTCCTTCCCCCTTAAGTAAGGCTCTCTAGATTGCAAGCAGAGAGAGAGAAGCGCGCCGCCGACGTCCGCCGTGCTCCCGTCGTCTCCGGCACCGGCCGCCATGTCCAGGGGCTCGGGGCTGCACCCCGCGCTCCATTCCCGTCCTCGGTGAGGCCGGGGAGCGACCTCACCGACGGGTAGATCCTCGTCTACGACGTGCACCCGGTGTTCTTCCTCCCGTGTGTCGGTTCTGCATCGCGCCCCTGCATCCTCTTCAGATCGCGTCTTCTTCCGGCTTCTTCCTGGTCGTTCGCCCTCTTGTTCCTTCCCCGAGGTGAGCTAGCCTCCTCCTCCCTTCCCCTCGATTAGATCCATCGAAGTGAATCGCCGTGCGTCTCTGTCCCGAGAGTAGTTCGGCTTGTGCGCATGTGTGTTCGGTGCAGAGCATGTGTTGTTCTTGTTGTGCGTGAGAGCCTGGGTTCGTGCCGTTGCACTAAGCAGTAGGGTAGGGTAGGGGCTCCCACGATGTAGCAGTAGCTTAGTAGCGAAGCGCCAGCGATCGCCGCTGTTGTCGCCGTCTCTGTGTAGCACAGCAGGGAGACCTTGTTGCCCAGTAGGGTTACCTAGTTGGAGGCTTCCTCTCTTTTAGACTCCGAGGTGTAGCATAGAGGTTTAGTGCATTGATGTGGTAAGGCTGATCGTGGGTTCGAGTCCCGCAGGCTCCACCCCTATTTTTTGTGTTTTTCCTCTCGACAACAGTAGCAGTAGCACAGAGGGTATAATAACTTGCTGTCGACTCTGTTCTTGTCAAGCACTTGGGCGGTAGCAGAGTGGTGGCCAACGTGTTGTAGATCCAGGGGGTACAGGGTTCGATCCCTCTCCCCCTCCTTTTATTTTGCTGTGTATTTTTCTTGTGCTGTTTTCCTTGGCTGCTTGTAGATGCTGTGGTGCACTAGGTAGCATGTGTGGCATATTTTGTAGCTCTCAAACAGCATGTGGCCTCTAGATTTTGCTACTATGTTAGATAGCATGTGTAGGCCGTATATGCTTGTGTAGGTATATTCTTGTGTAGGATTGCATGAATAGGATTTGAAGCATATGTGCATATGTAGTTCTAGCCTATATTTGTTGTGTGTGTTTGCACTAGGGAAGCATGTGTAGATGCATATCATGATATTTATGTAGGGTGTGATTTGTGCATGTGAGTTTAGCTCATGCCCTAGTAGTGCAAGTAGTGTGTGATGTGAGTGTGTGTGTGGGTTCCCCCCCCCACATACCTTGTGGGTGGGTCCTTATAGCTCTCATGTGATGTTGTGATGTTGCATGAGGTTTGTGTATGTGTTGTGTGTGTTTCACATATGCCCAAGGCATGAAGTGGCTTGGAGAGCACATGAGCAAGTTGTATGTGTAGGTGTAAGAATGCCTTTGTGAGTTTAAGATAGTGGTTTGTTCTATTTAGCATTTGTAGGTGCTTACTTGCTTGTGCTTGATGTGTGTGGGGTGTGGTGGTGTGCTAAGGCACATGAGCATGAGGTCTACCCCTCATGTGCACCATAGGTGTTGTGGAAATACGCAAGTGGATGTGTAGGTGTTGTCCTAGTGAATAGCACATGTGATCATGCACTATTCACTATTTGTGATTCCATGTGGATTTTCTTTTCAAGTTTGTGCCCTTTTGTACTATGCAAGTACATAGGTATTATATATGTTTTTGGGGTATAATCATCCCAAGAATCCATTAGGGAAGTCGGTTTTGTCTTTGGAACAATTTCTGGGAATGTCATATTTCAGATTTGTTCTATGTTTGGAGCTTGGTTCCATGAGATGTGGTGAGCCCAAGAGGTTGATTCCTTGTTGTGGCATTAGAGGGTGAACCCCTCTATGGCATGTTGGTTTTGTTTCATGCTTAGTAGTACACATGTGCAAGTGGTGCTTAGTCTAAGTAGGCATGTGGCTGAAATTCCAGTTTAGTGAAAATCTGAGATTTTCACAAAGTTTGAGAATCTGCATATATTTTCTTCTCGTGTTGTTGTGCTTGTAGAAGTCCATGTGTTGTGAATCAGCCTTTACTATCAACTGGAAAGTTGTACCTTTTGTGTTTGTCTAGCTCTCTACAAATTTTCATTCCATTTGGAGTCCTGTAGATATTGTTTTGGGTGCTGTCTAAATGGTTCAGAGCATAAAGAGCTAGTGAGAATCAGGAATTTTCACTAAGTCCCTGAAAACTGATATTTTTGTCCAAGCTAGCAGCTGTGTAACTTTCTGTGTGAAACTCCTTTGTGTTATCTTTTTGCTTGTTCTTGTAGTACTCCTGGATAGCTTCTGCCACATATCTTATTTGGCATGTTTGGGTTGCTGTAGGTGCTTTGCATGTAGCTCTCAAAAGGATATGATGATGTTTATGGCAGATTGTAAAGTTTTGATGTTTTGGGGCTTGTGAGTGCATAGATGATTGTGTGGTGATATTCCTTGCAGCACCCCATCCATGTTGGTTTGTTTTATGTCTTGGCAACCTAGAAATACCAGAAGTATGCCATTGGTGTGTGTTTTGATGATTTTGAAACGTAGGACGTCATTTCTTGTTTCGTTGTTTCCCGTTGATCCGTAGCTCCGATCGTCACATTCTTTATATGTTTTTGCATCGTTTTCACGCGACGCATCTGATCTTGTCATCCTCATGCATGTCAAGATAGCTTAGAGTGAAGTTATGTCCAGGAACTTGTATTTTCATCTCATGCATGTGCAAGTGAGTAGAATAGAGATGCATGTCCACGTTCATCTCATGCATCATGTGCTTGTTGCATCTTGAGGTGTTGTTGTTCATTGGATGCTATTTCTATGTTGGGTAGCACCGGGAGCGGAGAACGAGTACGTGGATCCGGGAGAGTATGGGCAAGACGAACAAGAGCAGTTCCAAGCTGAGGACATCACAGGCAAGATGATATGACCTTGATTCCATCTCTAGACATGTTATGCTAGATTATGTTTCTTCCGTCATATGCTCGCTGCCTACCACTGAAATAATTGCCTCCTGATATTGCCATAAAACCATACACTTATCCCTTCCTAGCAACCTTGAATGGCTAGGTAGGCTTTGCTCAGCTACTAATGTTAGCGTTGCTAGTTGCACGTGCTTTGTCTCATGTGATAACATGAGTTTGATATCATTATGTTAAATATGTTATTTAATTAATGCACCTATATACTTGGTAAATAACAGACGGCCTAGCCTTTTTCCGGGTGTTTTGTTCTGCTAATGCCGCCATAGTTACCGGCTACCGGTGTTTGATTCCATAATGATCGCTCCTAACACGTTCGGGGTTGTTATGGGGACCCCCTCGATAAATCGCGTAGTGCTAAGACTTGTCCGGCAGGACCCAACCTTAGTGTTAATTTGCTAATCACTTAATAATCTGCATAGGGAATGGCCTACCCGAGGAATTTAATCAACAACCCGGGCCAGTGCTCCTCATGGGTGTTTGTCCAAACTAGAGTCGTGTGCGGGGCCAAACCGGGGCAACTCGGGAGATGTCTATCAGGCCACTGTACGCTGTGCTCATCCGGCGTGTCCTGAGACTGAGATACGCGGCTCTTATCAGGGTCGTCGACACGTCGGGAGGTCCTGCTAGTCTTGTCTTACCTTAGCGATATATCTTGCGTATAGGAATCCTGGTGAAGCTTTGGTTCTCCCCAGAGTTGAGGTTTTACTCTAAGGAATCAGACGAGATCATGAGATTCGTGATAGAGGATTACTTTGCGGCCCGTGATCGTTTGTGATGAACTAGTTGGAGCACCCATGCAGGGTTTAATCTTTCGGAAAGTGAAAGTGCGTTATATCGACTAGAGGGGGTGTGAATAGGAGATTTTTAGAATTTCATCACTGAGGAAATTCCTTTTGAGGAAATTCCTCACTGATGACTAACTTACAGCGGAAACAGTAAAGGATCAGGAGTGCAAAGTTTCACTACAGCAGTTTTTCAGGATGAAGAATATGAAAACGGTTTGCACAGTATGCAGGCATGCAGAAAATAGACGAGGATTAACTTGCGTGAAGAATTTGGGGTTGAGGAATTTCAGGGAAAGTCTTCAGCTAATTTTTCAATCAGTGACAGTGAAAATCATCAACACACAATCTGAGGAATATATTGAGTTGAGGAAATACAACCCGTTTCACAGTGAAGACAATGGTTGATGACCCAGTTCCAACTGCTGTGACAGTTGTACATCTGGTTTGGAGCGGCTTGGTATTGAAACCAAAAGACACACAGTCTCGGGACACACAGTCCCTACCGTATTCTCCTTGGGCTAAGAACACACAATCCTCGCCCAACACTCGTGGTAAGTCTTCAGGGCAGACTTCCAAACCCTCACAAACTTGGTCAGCTGGCGATCCACAATTAACTGCTGGATTGCTCTAGACCATAACAAGTAACCGTCTGGAGGATGCACAGTCCTCAAAGGTAAAAGGCTTCAGTCCCACACAGGAACAACTTCTTCAGTGATGCTCAATCACTTGGTTTTCGTTTGTGGTTTGGTGTTTGGGGTATTTCCTTACTGATGAATTACTCTCGAAGACTCTGAGGAATTTGGGTTGCTCTTACGACAAGTGTCAGTTTCTAACGGAGCAGCCAACCCACTAATGGTTGTGGGGGGCGGCTATTTATAGCATGGGAGCATCCCGACATGATTTGACATTAATGCCCTTAAATAATTTGTCCGTTGGTGTGGATAAGACCAATGATGTGGCCTGGCTATCGATAACGGTTGGGACCCTCAACTGTGAGAGTCCTCATGTCTCTCATATTCCTCACTTGAGGCTTTTGGTAGGATTAGGCTTGGGTTGAGCATGATGAGGAAATTCATTCCAATGTGTTACCTCGACCCCCTTTAACAGTACGGTGTTCCCATTACTCAAGTGTGAAGAAAATAAAACAGAAAGGATAAATCTTCATGCTTCAAATTCTTCTGATTGATTTTCTTCAGGACACACCGAATTCCTCAATTTCAATATCTTCATGAGGAGTATCAATTTCATCGCAATTTCATCGCGATTCAATTCTTCACCTTCAGACCAATTTCTTCAACCGAAGATATACATTTTTAGGGGTCGATATTCATCGAATATTTCAAACTCCTCAGCGACTTATATATCCTCTGTACACTCATGAACACATTAGATACTTAACCTATAAGTTTTCAAACCACCAAAATCACTAAGAGGCACTAGATGCACTTACAATCTCCCCCTTTTTGGTGGTTGATGACAATTAGGTTAAGTCTTCAAAAGGGATAAAAATATGAAGTGTAAATACTCATTTTAGGAATTTGAAATCAAGATTCAGAGAGACTCCCCCTGAAGATGTGCATATCTTGAGGATTTTGCTTTTCACAGCAAATGCCCATTGATGATTTATATCATGGAGACCTCCCCCTGAGTCTTGTAAATCATGCATACATACAACATATATTGAAGAAATTGAGGATGCATGATGACAAATGGTATCTGATGAATTCCAGCATGCGTGCATTAAAATTTTGAGGATGTAAGCATGCGAAGAAAAACGTCCAAAAGCGTCAGAGTACCATCGGGCTTAAGTTACAACTGATTACATAAAATACTTCAAAAGAGCCAAGAGTTTGTAACTTAAATATAGTTTATAAGCCCCCAAAATATCCTGCGTGAAGACTAACTCTCAAGTTTCTCCCCCCTTGTCATCAAGTGACAAAAAGGGACAAACTGAGGACTAACGCCCGTGAAGACTTTCACTCCTTGGCAGTTGAGGAAGACGCGTGAGGATTCTTGGGAGCAAACTTCCTCCTTGGACCGGTGGCAGTGTCTTGTTGACCTCCATCAGATTCAGCAGTGCGGAATGAAGAAAAAGACCTGTCCTCAAGGTCTGGAACTGGAATTGGCCTGAATTTCTTCTTTGGTGGCCACGACCAGTCGAAGTCCCGCACAAACTCCAATTCTTCAAGTTCTGCTGGAGTCTTCAAATGAGCCAGTGTAGCCCTGGTGCGATCAAAAACCTCATGAATATAATAATGGTTAAGCTTCACAACATTCTGTGTTTCATTGAGGGTCTTCACAATGGCGTCGAACTGGCGTTTGACCCACTTGTGATTCCGATCCACCTTCTAGTGAAGACTTAGAAGAAGCTCTCTGGTATTATCACCCTAGGAGCAACAAGACTTGGAGGATGGGTCTCAGTGTCATCCCATGAAGAATAAGCTTCGGGCTCTCTGAACTGGCCATCAAGGGGCCGACTGCCTTCATCGATGACAGACTTGCCTTTTCCTTCAACAGGCTCGAAAGTCTTCTTGTTGACCCTTATAGGAGGCATATAACCGATATGGTTGTTGAAATCAGCGTGATAATTGATGCCTGACCTTGTTCTGATGAATCTCATGATCCATGGAGCATATATCTTCTGGTCAAAAGGAGCCATAGCATTTTTGGCCAAAGTCCTCAAGAAGAAATCATGAATGTTGATGGGAATACCATGTGTCATGTTGAAGAGGATATTCTTCATGATGCCTACGACATCTTCTTCATCATCATGGCCCTTGATTGGCGCAAGAACGCTGTAGAGGATTCTGTAAACCGTCCTGGGTTCATATTTCAGCACACGGACCAGGAAGGTTGTTCTTGGTGGTTTCCCCTTAGACAAAGGCTTCATGAGGACATCCATCAGCTTGTTAGCCAGCTCTCGTTCATCATATAGCTTCACGTCCTGCTCTGAGGGAATTGATACTGGTAGTTCACGCAGTAGCTCATTGGCAGGAGCCTTGAAGTGTGTGGTTTGTGTCATCCAATCGAGCACCCATGTGTTGATGTCTGTTGGATCTCCTGAGATGTGAAGAGTTGCCTAGAATTGAAGAATGAGCTCACTATTCCAATCACAGATATCCGAGCACATTGGGAGGAGTCCAGCTTCAAAAAGGACGTTGAGGACTGGAGCAAAGCATGGTATTTCTTCAAGCTCAACGTGAGGAATGTGCCTGTACTGGAAAATCTTGTTTCTTCCACACAACACAGAGGCATAGTAGTTGAGTTGTGTCCTTGTCCAAAACTTCAGAAGCCTCATGCGAGGCTTGTCATAGGGATTTTATCCGATGAAGAACATGAGTTCTTCAAAGAAGGACTGCTTTCGAAACATTGGCCGCTTGGAGAACGGCTGACGCTGCATTGGCTGAAGATTTTGCGGCTGGACTTGAGGGGAGACAACTATTGCAGATTTTGGGTTGAGGACGACAAAGGCATTGTCTGGGTCTGGTGCATGCTACTGTGACAACAAACCTTCCCTGGCAACGGTGCCAGGAATCCTTCTATCATGGACTATGCCTATAGGGACTTCCTTGGCAAATATGCTAAGGATTTCCCCGCGGCCTTGGAGCCTTGCGTTGGTGTTCCCTTGAAGAGGAAAGGGTGATGTAGCACAGCGGCGGTAAGTATTTCCCTCTGTTTGAGAACCAAGGTATTGATCCAGTGGGAGGCTCGCGTCAAGTCACAAGTACCTGCACAAACACAAAAAGCTTGCACCCAATGCTATGAAGGGGTTGTCAATCCCTTAGAGATTGTTTGCCAAGTGACAACTGAAAGCAAAGAGTAAAGAAAGCAAAGTAAAAGTGAAAGTGGAGACGATAGTTGTGAATAGACCGGGGGCCGTAGTGTTCACTAGTGGCTTCTCTCATGAAAGCAAGTAGACTATGGGTGAACGAATTACTGTCGAGCAATTGATAGAACCGCACAAAGTCATGACTTTATCTATGGAAATGATTATATCTATAGGCATCATGTCAAAAACAAGTAGACCGATACTTTCTGCATCTACTACTATTACTCAACACGTCGACCTCTATCCAACATGCATCTAGTGTATTAAGTTCATAAGAACAGAGTAACGCCTTAAGCAAGATGACATGATGTAGATGGACAATCTCATATCTATGATAAAAGCCCATCTTGTCACCCTTGATGGCAACAATACGATGCGTGCCTTGCTGCCCCTTATGTCACTCGGAAAGGTCACCACACAGTATGAACCCAAAACCAAGCACTTCTCCCATTGCAAGAATCATACATCTAGTTGGCCAAACAAAACCCAAGACTCGGAGAGACTTACAAGGATATAAAATCATGCATATAAGAAATCAGCAACGACTCAAATATAAATCATAGATAATCTGATCATAAATCCAGAATTCATCGGATCCCGACAAACACACCGCCAAAGAGGATTACATCGGATAGATCTCCATGAAGATCATGGAGAACTTTGTAGTGAAGATCCAAGAGAGAGAAGAAGCCATCTAGCTACAAACTACGGACCCTTAGGTCTGAAGTGGACTACTCACGAGTCATTGGAGAGGCGATGATGTTGATGTAGAAGCCCTCCAACTCCAAAGTCCCCTCCGGCAGGGCACCGGGAAGGGTCTCCAGATGAGATCTCACGGAAACGGAAGCTTGCGGCGGCGGAAAAGTGTTTTCTTGGATGCCCTGATTTTATATGGGATTTTAGGGAATATATAGGCGAAAGAGCTAGGGCAGGGGAGCTCCAGGGGGGCCGGCGGCTACATGGCTTGTGGGCCCCCTGTGGCTCTCCTGCCTTGGCCCTCAAGTCCCCCGATCTTCTTCTGTTCTGGAAAAATTTATTTCGGGGATTTTATTCCGTTTGGACTCCGTTCCAAAATCAGATCTGAAAAGAGTCAAAAACACAAAAAAGACAGGAACTGGCACTTGGCACGGAATTAATAAGTTAGTCCCAAAAAAGATATAAAAGGTATATAAAACATCCAAAGTTAACAAGATAACAACATGAAACCATCAAAAATTATAGGTACGTTTGAGATGTATCAAGCATCCCCAAGCTTAACTCCTGCTCGTCCTCGAGTAGGGAAGTGATAAAGAATGAATTTTTGATGCTTTCATGCTACCTAGCATAGATGTCCTTTGTAGCTCCTTTTATATGACGTGAATGTTCAGATGCATTAGATTCAAAACAATAGTTTGCTATTGATGTGGAGACAATAATAATTCAAGCAAACTAGCAAGGTAATCATGAACTTTCAAAATAACAAGGCCAAAAGAAAGTTATCCCTACAAAATCATACAGCTGGCTATGCTCTATCATCCTTGCACAACGAATTTAAATCATGCACAACCCCGGTATCGGCCAAGTAGTTGTTTTCACACCTTTTCTTTCTCAAACTTTAGCAACTCCCACGCAATACATGAGCGTGAGCCATGGTTTTTGTTGGAATTATGCCCTAGAGGCAATAATAAATATAGTTATTATTATAATTCCTGTATCAAGATAATCGTTTATTATCCATGCTATAATTGTATTGAATGAAGACTTATATACATGTGTGGATACATAGACAAAACACTGTCCCTAGCAAGCCTCTAGTTGGCTAGCCAGTTGATCAAAGATAGTCAGGTTCTTTTGATTATGAACAAGGTGTTGTTGCTTGATAACTGGATCACGTCATTAGGAGAATCACGTGATGGACTAGACCCAAACTAATAGACGTAGCATATTGATCGTGTCATTTTGTTGCTACTGTTTTCTGCGTGTCAAGTATTTGCTCCTATGACCATGAGATCATATAACTCACTGACACCGGAGTAATGCTTTGTGTGTATCAAACGTCGCAACGTAACTGGGTGACTATAAAGATGCTCTACAGGTATCTCCGAAGGTGTTCCTTGAGTTAGTATGGATCAAGACTGGGATTTGTCACTCCGTGTGACGGAGAGGTATCTCGGGGCCCACTCGGTAATACAACATCACACACAAGCCTTGCAAGCAATGTGACTTAGTGTAAGTTGCGGGATCTTGTATTACGGAACGAGTAAAGAGACTTGCTGAATGTTGTTCGGAGTCCCGGATGAGATCACGGATGTCACGAGGGTTTCCGGAATGGTCCGGAAATGAAGATTGATATATAGGATGACCTCATTTGATTATCGGAAGGTTTTTGGAGTTACCGGGAATGTACCGGGAATGACGAATGGGTTCCGGGTGTTCACCCAGGGGGGGGGGGGCAACCCACCCCGGGGAAGCCCATAGGCCTTGGGGGTGGCGCACCAGCCCTTAGTGGGCTGGTGGGACAGCCCAAGAAGGCCCTATGCGCCATAGGAATAAAATCAAAGAGAAAAAAAAAGGAGGAGGTGGGAAAAAGGGGAAGGACTCCTCCTTCCAAACCTAGTTGGATTCGGTTTGGAAGGGGAGGACTCCCCCTGGCTCGGCCGACCACCTTGGGGGTCCTTGGACCCCAAGGAAACGCTCCCCCTCTTCCCCCTATATATACAGAGGTTTTATGGCTGCTTTGAGACAACTTTGCCACGGCAGCCCGACCACATATCTCCACGGTTTTACCTCTGGATCGCGTTTCTGCGGAGCTCGGGCGGAGCCCTGCTGAGATTAGATCACCACCAACGTCCGGAGCACCGTCACTCTGTCGGAGAACTCATCTACCTCTGTGTCTCTCTTGCTGGATCAAGAAGGCCGAGTTCATCGTCGAGCTGTACGTGTGCTGAACGCGGAGGTGCCGTCCGTTCGGCACTAGATCGTGGGACTGATCGCGGGACGGTTCGCGGGGCGGATCGAGGGACGTGAGGACGTTCCAGTACATCAACCGCGTTCACTAACGCTTCTGCTATGCGATCTACAAGGGTACATAGATCGAATATCCCCTCTGGTAGATGGACATCACCATGATAGGTCTTCGTGCGCGTAGGAAAAATTTTGTTTCCCATGCGACGTTCCCCATCAGGGGCATCATGAGCTAGGTTCATGCGTAGATGTCTTCTCGAGTAGAACACAAAAGTTTTTGTGGGCGGTGATGTGCGTTTTGCTGCCCTCCTTAGTCTTTTCTTGATTCCGTGGTATTTTTGGATTGAAGAGGCTTGGACCGACATTACTCGTACGCTTACGAGAGACTGCTTTCATCGCTACGAGTAACCCCGTTGCTCAAAGATGACTGGCAAGTGTCAGTTTCTCCAACTTTAATTGAATCGGATTTGACCGAGGAGGTCCTTGTATAAGGTTAAATAGCAATTCATATATCTCCGTTGTGGTGTTTGCGTAAGTAAGATGCGATCCTACTAGATACCCATGGTCACCACGTAAAACATGCAACAACAAAATTAGAGGACGTCTAACTTGTTTTTGCACGGTATGCTTGTGATGTGATATGGCCAATGATGTGATGTGATATATTAGATGTATGAGATGATCATGTTTTAATAGATAATATCGACTTGCACGTCGATGGTACGGCAACCGGCAGGAGCCATAGGGTTGTCTTTAAACTAACGTTTGTGCTTGCAGATGCGTTTACTATTTTGCTAGGATGTAGCTTTAGTAGTAATAGCATGAGTAGCACGACAACCCCGATGGCGACACGTTGATGGAGATCATGGTGTGGCGCCGGTGACAAGAAGATCATGTCGGTGCTTTGGTGATGGAGATTAAGGAGCACGTGATGATGGCCATATCATGTCACTTATGAATTGCATGTGATGTTAATCCTTTTATGCACCTTATTTTTCTTAGAACGACGGTAGCATTATGAGGTGATCTCTCACTAAAATTTCAAGACGAAATTGTGTTCTCCCCGATTGTCCACCGTTGCTACAGTTCGTCGTTTCGAAACACCACGTGATGATCGGGTGTGATAGACTCAACGTTCACATACAACGGGTGCAAAACAGTTGCACACGCGAAACACTCGGGTTAAGCTTGACGAGCCTAGCATGTGCAGACATGGCCTCGGAACACATGAGACCGAAAGGTCGACCATGAATCATATAGATGATATGATTAGCATAGGGATGCTTACCACTGAAACTATACTCAACTCACGTGATGATCGGACTTGAGCTAGTGTAAGTGGATCATGAACCACTAAAATGACTAGAGAGATGTACTTTTTGAGTGGGAGTTTAGCGAGTAATTTGATTAAGTTAAACTCTAATTATCTTGAACATGGTCTAAGTCCACTTTGAATATATTTGTGTTGTAGATCATGGCTCACGCGACAGTCACCCTGAATTTTAATACGTTCCTAGAGAAAGCTAAGTTGAAAGATGATGGAAGCAACTTTGTAGACTGGGCTCGTAATCTTAAGCTAATCTTACAAGCTGGGAAGAAGGATTATGTCCTTAATGCTGCGCTAGGAGATGAACCACCCGCTACGGCTGACCAGGATGTTAAGAACGCTTGGTTAACACATAAGGAGGACTACTCAGTAGTTCAATGTGCAGTCTTGTATGGCTTAGAACAGGGACTTCAACGTCGCTTTGAGCGTCATGGAGCATTTGAGATGTTCCAGGAGTTGAAGTTCATCTTTCAAAAGAACGCCCAGATCGAGAGGTATCAGACCTCCGATAAATTCTATGCTTGCAAGATGGAGGAGAACTCGTTTGTCAGTGAACATGTGCTCAAAATGTCTGGGTACTCAAATCGTCTAGCTGAGCTGGGGATTGAACTCCCGCAAGAGGCTATCACTGACAGAATCCTTCAATCACTACCGCCAAGCTATAAGGGCTTTGCGTTGAACTACAACATGCAAGGGATGAACAAGTCACCCGGCGAGTTGTTTGCGATGCTGAAAGTCGCAGAGTCTGAACTCCGTAAAGAGCATCAAGTGTTGATGGTGAATAAGACCACTAGTATCAAGAGAAACGGCAAAGGCAAGAAGGGTAATTCAAAGAAGAGCGGCAAGCCTGTTGCCAATCCGACAAAGAAACCCAACGCTGGACCTAAGCCTGAAACAGAGTTCTACTATTGCAAGTGTATGGGTCACTGGAAGCGCAACTGCCCCAAGTATCTGGCTGATAAGAAGGCGGCCAAAGAAAAATAAGGTATATTTGATATACATGTTATTGATGTGTACTTAACCGGCTCTCATAGTAGTGCCTGGGTATTCGGTACCGGTTCTGTTGCTCATATTTGCAACTCAAAACAGGAACTGCGGAATAGGCGAAGGCTGGAGAAAGATGAAGTGACGATGCGCGTAGGAAATGGTTCCAAGGTTGATGCAATCGCCGTCGGCACAGTTTCACTTCAGTTACCATCAGGATTAGTTATGAACTTGAATCATTGTTATTTAGTGCCTGCGTTGAGCATGAACATTATATCTGGATCTTGTTTATTGCGAGATGGTTACTCTTTTAATTCAGAGGATAATGGTTGTTCTATTTCCATGAGTAACATCTTTTATGGTCATGCACCCAATGTGAGAGGATTGTTCATATTGAATCTTGATAGTGATACACACATACATAACACTGAGACCAAAAGAGTTAACAATGATAGCGCCATATTTTTGTGCCACTGCCGCTTAGGTCATATTGGTGTAAAGCACATGAAGAAACTCCATGCCGGTGGACTTTTGGAGTCACTTGACTTTGATTGACTTGACACATGCGAACCATGCCTCATGGTCAAGATGACTAAAACTCCGTTCTCCGGAACAATGGAGCGTGCAAGTGACTTGTTGGAAATCATACATACCGATGTGTGCGGTCTGATGAGCGTAGAGGCACGCGGCGGATATCGTTATTTTCTCACCTTCACTGATGATTTGAGTAGATATGGTTATGTCTAATTAATGAAGCACAAGTATGAAACATTTGAAAAGTTCAAGCAATTTCAGAGTGAAGTTGAAAATCATTGTAACAAGAAGATCAAGTTCCTACGGTCTGATCGTGGGGGTGAATATCTGAGTTTCGAGTTTGGTGCTCACTTAAGACAATGTGGAATTGTTTCACAGTTGACACCGCCTGGAACACCACAGCGTAATGGTGTGTCCGAACGTCATAATCGTACTTTATTAGAGATGGTGCGATCTATTATGTCTGTTACCGATTTGCCGTTATCGTTTTGGGGTTATGCATTAGACATAGATGCATTCACTTTAAATAGGGCACCATCAAAATCCGTTGAGACGACACCATACGAACTGTGGTATGGCAAAAGGCCAAAGTTGTCGTTTCTTAAAATTTGGGTATGTGATATTTATGTCAAAAAGCTTCAGCCTGAAAAGCTGGAACCCAAAGCGGAAAAGTGCATCTTCATAGGTTATCCAAAAGAGACAGTTGGGTACACCTTCTATCTCAAATCCGAGGGCAAAGTGTTTGTTGCTAAAAACGGAGCATTTCTCGAGAAGGAGTTTCTCTCGAGAGAATTGAGTGGGAGGAAGATAGAACTTGATGAGGTTGTCGAACCTCTCATCCCTCTAGATGGTGGCGTAGGGCAAGGGGAAACCTCTGTCATTGCGACGCCGGTTGAGGAGGAAGTTAATGATGATGATCATGAAACTCCGGTTCAAGTTCCTGTCGAACCACGTAGGTCGACGAGACCACGTGCTGCTCCAGAGTGGTACGGTAATCCCGTCATGTCAATCATGTTGTTAGACAACAATGAACCTGCAAATTATGAAGAAGCAATGGTGGGCCCAGATTCCAACAAATGGCTAGAGGCCATGAAGTCCGAGATAGGATCCATGTATGAGAACAAAGTATGGACTTTGGAAGTACTACCTGAGGGCCGCAAGGCTATTCAGAACAAATGGATCTTTAAGAAGAAGACGGACGCTGACGGAAATGTGACCGTTTATAAAGCTCGACTTGTGGCAAAGGGTTTTTCACAAGTTCAAGGAGTTGACTACGATGAGACATTCTCACCCGTGGCGATGCTTAAATCCGTCAGAATCATGTTAGCAATAGCTGCATTTTTCGATTATAAAATCTGGCAGATGGATGTCAAAACGGCGTTCCTTAACGGTTTCCTTAAGGAAGAGTTGTATATGATGCAACCCGAAGGTTTTGTCGATCCTAAGAATGCTAACAAGATGTGCAAGCTCCAGCGATCCATTTATGGGCTGGTGCAAGCATCTCGGAGTTGGAACAAACGCTTTGATGAGGTGATAAAAGCATTTGGGTTTACACAAGTGATTGGAGAATCTTGTATTTATAAGAAAGTGAGTGGGAGCTCTGTGGAGTTTCTAATATTATATGTGGATGACATATTGCTGATTGGAAACAACGTAGAGTTTTTGGAGAGCATAAAGGATTACTTGAATAAAAGTTTCTGTATGAAGGACCTAGGAAAAGCTGCTTACATTCTAGGCATTAAGATCTACAGGGATAGATCGAAACGCCTGATAGGACTTCCACAAAGCACATACCTTGATAAAGTTTTGAAGAGGTTCAAAATGGAACAGTCCAAGAAAGGGTTCTTGCCAGTTTTACAAGGTACGAGATTGAGTAAGACTCAGTGCCCAGCAACTGATGAGGATAAAGAGCATATGAGCACCGTCCCCTATGCTTCAGCCATAGGTACTATCATGTATGCAATGCTGTGCATTAGACCGGACGTTAGCTTGGCCATAAGTATGGCAGGCAGGTTCCAGAGTAATCCAGGAGTGGATCACTGGACGGCGGTCAAGAATATCCTAAAGTACCTGAAAAGGACTAAGGAGATGTTTCTCGTGTATGGAGGTGACGAAGAGCTCGCCGTAAAGGGTTACGTCGATGCAAGCTTTGACACAGATCCGGACGACTCTAAGTCGCAGACCGGATACGTATTTATTCTTAATGGGGGTGCGGTAAGCTGGTGCAGTTCCAAGCAAAGCGTCGTAGCAGATTCTACATGTGAAGCGGAGTACATGGCTGCCTCGGAGGCGGCTAAGGAGGGTGTCTGGATGAAGCAGTTCATGACGGATCTTGGAGTAGTGCCAAGCGCACTGAATCCAATAACCTTGTTTCGTGACAACACGGGTGCCATTGCCCTAGCAAAGGAACCACGGTTTCGCAAGAAGTCCAAACACATCAAACGACGCTTCAACCTCATCCGCGACTACGTCGAAGGGGAGGACACAAATATATGCAAAGTGCACACGGATCTGAATGTAGCAGACCCGCTGACTAAACCTCTTCCACGGGCAAAGCATGATCAACACCAGAACTGTATGGGTGTTAGATTTATTACAATGTAATTCGCATGATGATGTGAGGGCTAGATTATTGACTCTAGTGCAAGTGGGAGACTGTTGGAATTATGCCCTAGAGGCAATAATAAATATAGTTATTATTATAATTCCTGTATCAAGATAATCGTTTATTATCCATGCTATAATTGTATTGAATGAAGACTTATATACATCTGTGGATACATAGACATGTATCCACACCCCGGGGGGGGGGGGGGGCAACCCACCCCGGGGAAGCCCATAGGCCTTGGGGGTGGCGCACCAGCCCTTAGTTGGCTGGTGGGACAACCCAAGAAGGCCCTATGCGCCATAGGAAGAAAATCAAAGAGAAAAGAAAAAAAAGGAGGAGGTCGGAAAAAGGGGAAGGACTCCTTCTTCCAAACCTAGTTGGATTCGGTTTGGAAGGGGAGGACTCCCCCCCTGGATCGGCCGACCCCTTGGGGGTCCTTGGACCCCAAGGCAAGGCTCCCCCTCTTCCCCCTATATATACGGAGGTTTTAGGGCTGATTTGAGACAACTTTGCCACGGCAGCCCGACCACATATCTCCACGGTTTTACCTCTAGAACGCGTTTCTGTGGAGCTCGGGCGGAGCCCTGCCGAGATTAGATCACCACGAACCTCCGGAGCGCCGTCACGCTGTCGGAGAACTCATCTACCTTTCCGTCTCTCTTGCTGGATCAAGAAGGCCGAGATCATCGTCGAGCTGTACGTGTGCTGAACGCGGAGGTGCCGTCCGTTCGGCACTAGATCGTGGGACTGATCGCGGGACGGTTCGCGGGGCGGATCGAGGGACGTGAGGACGTTCTACTGCATCAACCGCGTTCACTAACGCTTCTGCTGTGCGATCTACAAGGGTACGTAGATCGAATATCCCCTCTCGTAGATGGACATCACCATGATAGGTCTTGATGCGCGTAGGAAATTTTTTGTTTCCCATTCGACGTTCCCCATCAGTTTTAGCACTATAAGTGGAATGGAGTGTGGTGAAGGTTGCAAGACAAACAAGGATAAGATGGTCACATTAACTAGGAATATCAATGAGATATGGAGATGCTCATCAATAAGTATCAATGTGAATGAGTAGGGATTGCCATACAAATGATGCACTAGAGCAAAGAGTATGTGCAAGCTCTTAAAGAAAACTAGTGGGTGTGCATCCAACTTGCTTGCTCACGGAGACCTAAGGCAAATTTGAGGAAGCCTATCATTGATTATACAAGCCAAGTTATATAATGAAAATTTCCCACTAGCTATATGGTGGTGACAAAACAAGAGACTCTCAATCATGAAGATCATGGTGATTAATAAGCACAAGTGTAGAAGGATAGTAGCATTGCTCCTTGTCTCTTTTTCTCTCATTTTTTTTGGTGGGCTCTTTGGCCTCTTTTTTTTTAATTTATATATTTTTATTTTGGTGGGCATCTTTGGCCTCTTTTATTTCCTCACATGGGACAATGCTCCATCAATGATGATCATCACACTTACAACTGAAAACTTAGATCAATGATGACACTATATGGAATGCCTTCGGTAGTGTACCGTGACAATGATCTAGCATGGCATAGACATTAATTGAAACATCATGCTAGCTATCTTACGATCATGCAATGGCAATGTAGAAGTTGTGGCACATGTCATGGTGGTATTTGCATGGCAATATATCTCGGAATGGCTTTGAAAAAGCCATAGTAGGTAGGTATGGTGGCCGTTTTGAGGGAAGCTACTGGTGGGTTTTGTCCACCGGCGAAAGTTGCACGGCACTACAGAAGATAGTCATGGTGGAAGGTGAAAGTGCATCCAAACCATGGACTCAACATTAGTCAAGAAGAACTCATATACTTGTTGCAAAAGTTTTAGTAGTAATCGAAACAAAGCATTCAACGCATACTCCTAGGGGAAGGGTTGGTAGGTATAAACCATCGCGCAATCCCGACCGCCACACAAATGATGACAATCAATAGATTAATCATGCTTAGACTTCATCACATAGCGGTTCACCATACGTGCATGCTACGGGAATCACTAACTTCAACTTAAATATTACCACAACCACATCTCAAAACTAATTGAGAGGAATCAAACTTCTCTAACTATTCAATGCACATGAAGGTGGAAGTTTTCATATCCCTTTGGATAACTACCCCTTTTGAGACTACCTCCATAGCATAGATCAACTACCAAGCCACGCACCGCTGTGCTCTAAAAGATATAAGTGAAGCACATAGAGCAAAATCAACTAGCTCAAAAGATATAAGTGAAGCACATGTGAGCTGAATTGTCTAACCAAAGGATATAAGTGAAGCTCGACAAAATCACAGTGAGTGCATGTCTCTCTCTCTCTAGGTGTGCAGCAAGGAAGATTCTGACAAAAACAAAATAAAAGACTCCTACGATACAAGCCGCTCCAAGCAAAACACATAACATGTAGTGAATAAAAATATAGCCCCAAGTAACGTTACCGATGGATTGAAGACGTAAGAGGGGATGCCTTCCCGGGGCATCCCCAAGCTTAGGCTTTTACGGCATCCTTGAATCAACTTGGGGTGCCTTGGGAATCCCCAAGCTTGAGCTCTTGCCACTCTTTATCTCTTTGTCCATAAGAACTTAACCCAAAACATGAAAACTTCACAACAGGAAACTTAAACAGAAACTCGTGATATCATTAGTATAAGAAAGCAAACCACCACTTACTTAAGTACTGTAGCAAACTTAAATTCTACTTATGTTGATGTTGGGTTACTGTATTTTCAATATTCCATGGCTAATACCCCCCGATACTATCCATAGTTTCATCCAAATAAGCAACCAACTCAACAAAAACAGAATCCGTTAACAGCAGACCAGTCTGTAGCAATTTGTATACTTTGTATACTTCTGGTACTTAAAAAATTCTGAACAATTATGACACTCTGAACAATTTGCGTAGCAATCAGCAGCAAAAAGAATCAACTCAAAAGCTCTTACGGAAAAAAATGAAAATTCTTTTCGTGAGCAGAAAGTTTCTGTCTTTTCCAGCATAACCAAACGATCATTGCCAAGACTAATCATAACGGTTTTACTTGGCACAAACGCCAAAAGTAACACAAAAAACACAATCATAACAGAATTATGAAGGTTTGAAAAACATAACACAGAAAGAAAAAGGATAGATTCGTTGGGTTGCCACCCAACAAGCGCTATTGTTTAACGCCCTTAACTAGGCAAAACGTGATGGAATCACGTATAGTCATCTTTGGTGCTCAAACCATAAGTAGCCCTCATCATAGATTCATAAGGCAATCTTATTTTCTTTCTAGGAAAATGCTACATGCCCTTCTTTAGAGTAAATTGAAATCTAATATTCCCTTCCTTCATATCGATGATAGCACCAATAGTCCTTAGGAAAGGTCTACCAAGAATAATGGGACATGAAGGATTGCAATCTATGTCACGTACAATCAAATCCACGGGTACATAGTTCTTATTTGCAACAATAAGAACATCATCGATCCTTCCCATGGGTTTCTTGACAGTAGAATCCGCAAGATGCAGATTAAGAGAACACTCTTCAATCTCATGAAAACCAAGAATATCACATAAATACTTTGGAATCGCGAAAACACTAGCACCCAAATCACACAAAGCATTGCATTCATAGTTTTTGATTTTGATTTTGATAGTAGGTTCCCACTCATCAGGAAGTTTTCTAGGTATAGACACTTCTAATTCGAGCTTCTCTTCAAGATATTTCATCATAGCATCTATGATATGTGCGGTAAAGGCTTTGCTTTGGCTATAAGCATGTGGAGAGTTTGCAATGGATTGCATCAAAGAAATGCATTCAAACAAGGAGCAACTATCATAATTGAACTCCTTGAAATCCAAAGTGGGAGTTTCATTACTACCCAATATTTTGATTTCTTCTACTCCACTCTCCACACCTTTATCATCAAGATAGGTGGACTCCGAATCATTGGGGCGTTTTTCAACCAAAGTGGATTCATATCAAGCCCATTCATCAATAGGTTTGACATGTGAAAACAAAGATTCAAGAGGAGTCACACCAAGCAATTTAAGATCTTCGTGATTTGCATCACTAGAACGCGCCCTTTTAAACCATTCATGCCTAGCGCGAATTTGGGCGGTTCTTTCTTTGCTCTCATTCATGGGGACACGCATAGCTTTTAAAGTTTCATCCAAGTTGACCTTGGGAGGAGCACATCTAACATTCAAAGCATGAATATCACAAGACATCATATCAACGCTCTTAGCCAAATCGTCTATTTTGAGTAGTTTTTCCTCTATGGATGCATTGAAAATGTTTTGAAAGTTGATTAACTCTTTGATATTACTCTCTAAATCAGAGGGTAATTTGTTTGTGATTTCCATAAGTGTTTTTGTAGGAATTGCCATAATTGTTAGAGGAGTTACTAGGAAAAGGCCTAGGAACATAGTTTCCTCTAACAGCATTGTTGTTGCCAAAATTGTAACTACCAACAAAATTAACGTCCAAACTAGCGTTGCTACTCTCAATCAAGGAAGATAGTGGCATGTCATTAGGATCTAAAGGAGCATTTCTACTAGCAACCAAATTCACCAACTCGTCCATCTTAGCACTAAGTGAGTTAATTTCTTCTATAGCGTGCACTTTTTTACTAGGAGGTGACCTTTCAGTGTGCCACTGAGAGTAGTTGGTCATCATATTGTCTAGGAGTTTTGTAGCGTCTCCTAACGTAATTTCCATGAACGTTCCACCTCAGGCGGAATCCAAGATATTGCGAGAAGCAAAATTCAAACCAGCGTAAAAGATTTGTATAATCATCCACAAACTCAAGCCATGAGCGGGACAATTTCTAATCATTAACTTCATCCTCTCCCAAGATTGTGCAACATGTTCATGATCAAGTTGCTTGAAATTCATGATATCATTACGTAGAGAGATAATCTTAGCCGGTGGAAAATACTTGGATATGTAAGCATCTTTGCACTTATCCCAAGAATCGATACTATTTTTAGGCAAAGAAGAAAACCAAGTTTTTGCGTCATCTCGCAACGAGAAAGGAAAAAATCTTCAACTTAATCACGTCATTATCCACATCTCTTTTCTTTTGCATATCGCAAAGTTCGATGAAGGTATTGAGATGGGATGCGGCATCTTCACTAGGAACGCCAGAGAATTGCTCTTTCATAACAAGATTCAGCAAGGCAGCGTTGATTTCATACGATTCCGCACTAGTGGCGGGAGCAATCGGAGTACTAATAAAATCGTTATTATTGGTACTCGAGAAGTCGGAAAGTTTGGTGTTTTCAGCCATGACGACTTCAACAGACCAACAAGAACACAAGCAAGCAAGAAAACTGGCAAAGGAAAATGGCAAAAGGCAAAAGAAAACGACAAAGGAGATAGGCAAATGAAAACGGAAAATGTGAAGTGGGGGAGAGGAAAACGAGAGGCAACTGGCAAAAAAGGTAAATGCAAGAGATGAGTTTGTGACACCTACTTGGATAGATCTTGACTTGATCTCTCCTCCCCTCGCCAGAAATAGGCGTGTTGACGGGAGATTATTCTTGTCTTGATCTTCCTCAGCAAGCGATCCTCCTCCCCGGCACCGGCTCAAGTAATCCTTCTGCTACTGCGACAACAGACCTTCCCTGGCAACGGCGCCAGGAATCCTTCTATCACGGGCTACGCCTATAGGGACTTCCTTGGCAAATATGCAAAGGATTTCCCCGCAGCCTTGGAGCCTTGTGTTGGTGTTCCCTTGAAGAGGAAAGGGTGATGTAGCACATCGGCGGTAAGTATTTCCCTCAGTTTGAGAACCAAGGTATCGATCTAGTGGGAGGCTCGCGTCAAGTCACAAGTACCTGCACAAACACAAAAAGCTTGCACCCAATGCTATGAAGGGGTTGTCAATCCCTTATAGATTGTTTGCCAAGTGAGAATTGAAAGCAAAGAGTAAACAAAGCAAAGTAAAAGTGAATGTGGAGACGATAGTTGTGAATAGACCCGGGGGGCCGTAGTGTTCACTAGTGGCTTCTCTCATGAAAGCAAGTAGACAGTGGGTGAACGAATTACTGTCGAGCAATTGATAGAACCGCGCAAAGTCATGACGTTGTCTATGGCAATGATTATATCTATATGCATCACATCCAAAACAAGTAGACCGATACTTTCTGCATCTACTACTATTACTCCACACGTCGACTACTATCCAGCATGCATCTACTGTATTAAGTTCATAAGAACAGAGTAACGCGTTAAGCAAGATGACATGATGTAGATGGACAATCTCATATCTATGATAAAAGCCCATCTTGTTACCCTTGATGGCAACAACACGATACGTGCCTTGCTGCCCCTTCTGTTACTGGGAAAGGTCACCACATGGTATGAACCCAAAACCAAGCACTTCTCCCAATGCAAGAATCATAGATCTAGTTGGCCAAACAAAACCCAAGACTCGGAGAGACTTACAAGGATATCAAATCATGCATATAAGAAATCAGCAAAGACTCAAATATAAATCATAGATAATCTGATCATAAATCCACAATTCATTGGAACTCGACAAACACACCGCCAAAGAGGATTACATCGGATAGATCTCCATGAAGATCATGGAGAACTTTGTATTGAAGATCCAAGAGAGAGAAGAAGCCATCTAGCTACTAACTACGGACCCGTAGGTCTGAAGTGGACTACTCACGAGTCATTGGAGAGGCGATGATGTTGATGTAGAAGCCCTCCAACTCCAAAGTCCTCTCCGACAGGGCACCGGGAAGGGTGTCCAGATGAGATCTCGCGGAAACGGAAGCTTGCTGCGGCGGAAAAGTGTTTTCGTGGATGCCCTGATTTTTTCTGGGATTTTAGGGAATATATAGGCGAAAGAGCTAGGGAAGGGGAGCTCTAGGGGGCCACAAGCATAGTAGCCGCCGCCCCCCTGGTGGTGGCTACAGGGCTTGTGGGCCCCCTGTGGCTCTCCTACCTTGGCCCTCAAGTCCCCCGATCTTCTTCTGTTCTGGAAAAATTTATTTTGGGGATTTTATTCCGTTTGGACTCCATTCCAAAATCAGATCTGAAAAGAGTCAAAAACACAGAAAAACAGGAACTGGCACTTGGCACTGAATTAATAAGTTTGTCCCAAAAAAGATATAAAAGGTATATAAAACATCCAAAGTTGACAAGATAACAGCATGAAACCATCAAAAATTATAGATACGTTTGAGACATATCAATGCATTTTCCTTAGCATGGTCCTCAGGGTGAGGAATTTCATCAGCTTGAGCTTCAGGCCGAGAAACATACTCTGGTTGAGAAATGTCGTCAACCGGAACTTCCTGTTGGGGGTTTTGCTTTGGATGAGGAATTGGTTCATCCTGAGCCTCAGCTTGAGGGTTTTGCTCAGGAGGAGGAGTTGGGTTAGCCTGATCCTCAGGTTGAGGATTTTGTTCAGGACTATGACTTTCATTAGGCTGGGGATTTTCACTTTGTTCTTTCTCAGCTTGCTTCGTGAAGGAGCCAGATTCATCAGCTGGTGCAGCTGATCCTTGTGCAGTTTCTTCATGAGGAATGGAGGGCTGTGGACTGTCATCAATGAAAATTTCCTCATCAGTATGTTCCTCAGATTCAGCATTCTTCATTTCCTCATCTGCCCCTTGCTCCTCGTCTTCGCTTGCGAAGGGGATCATCTCATATGATGGAGCGCTGTTGAGAGGCACATGATTCACACGAGCATTTACTTCAAGTGCTTTGAGGCGCTTGGCCTCAATGGATTCTTCTGCTGATGAAGCTTTTCTTTTCTTGGCTTCCTTTTCAGCAGCCCTGGTCTTTTTCACGTATGATGTAGACGGAGTCATTTTCTTCACCTTTGAAGCTTTTGGTGAAGGTGTTTTCTCAGCAGAGACAATTTCATCAGCTGGTGCACAGGTATCAGCTGGCTTTGAAGCACCAGCTGGAGCAGAGTCATCAGCTGGCTTAGAAGCAGCAGCTGGAGCAGGGTCAGTCTCACCAGTTGTAGCAAAGTTATCAGCTGGATTTTCCTTGGTGATTTCCTCAATAGCCGGTTCATTAGTGTGACTTCCTTGAAGGATGAAAGTGCGTTATATCGACTAGGGGGGTGAATAGGAGATTTTTAGAATTTCATCACTGAGGAAATTCCTTTTGAGGAAATTCCTCACTGATGACTAACTTACAGGGGAAATAGTAAAGGATCAGACGTGCAAACATTCACAACAGTAGTATTTCAGAGTGAAGAATGTGAAAACATATTGCACAGTAAGGAGGAACGCAGAATACAGATGATTATTAACTATCGTGAAGAATTTGAGGTTGAGAAAATTCAGAGAAAGTCTTCAACAAATTCTTCAAACAGTCACAGTGAAAGTTATCAACACACAATACAAGGAAAGTAAAGAGTTGAGGAATTAGAACCCGTTTCTCAGTGAAGACAGTTGTTGATGACCCAGTTCCGACTGCTGTGACAGTTGTACATCTGGTTTGGAGCAGCTTGGTATTGAAACCAAAGGACACC
Organism: Hordeum vulgare subsp. vulgare; assembly: GCF_904849725.1. Classification (NCBI taxonomy): domain Eukaryota; kingdom Viridiplantae; phylum Streptophyta; class Magnoliopsida; order Poales; family Poaceae; genus Hordeum; species Hordeum vulgare. The sequence goes on along the minus strand of NC_058521.1, from coordinate 42,181,349 downwards.
CAGTCCCGGGACACACAGTCCCTACCGTATTCTCCTTGAGTTAAGGACACACAGTCCTCGCCCAACACTCGTGGTAAGTCTTTAGGCAAACTTCCAAACCCTCACAAACTTGGTCACCCGGCGATCCACAATTGACTGCTGGATTGCTCTAGACCATGACGCCTAACCGTCTGGAGGATGCATAGTCCTCAAAGGTAAAAGGCTTCAGTCCCACACAGGAACAACTTCTTCAGTGATGCTCAATCACTAGGTTTGGTTTGTGGTTTCGGTGTATGGGGTATTTCCTCACTGATGAATTACTCTCGAAAGCTCTGAGGAATTTGGGTTGCTCTTATGACAAGTGTGAGTTTCTAACGGAGCAGCCAACCAGCTAGTGGTTGTGGGGGTGGCTATTTATAGCCTGGGAGCATCTCGACATGATTTGATCCTAATGCCCTTAAATAATATTACCGTTGGAGTGGATAAGACTAGTGACTTGGCGTGGCTATCGAAACGGTCGGAACCCTCAACTGTGAGAGTCCTCATGTCACTCATATTCCTCACTTGAGGCTTTTGGTAGGATTAGGCTTGGGTTGAGCATCATGAGGAAATCCATTCCATAGTGTTACTTTGACCCCCTTTAACAGTACGGTGTTCCTATTCATCAAATGCGAAGAAAGTAAAACAGAAAATGTAAATTTTCACGCTTCAATTTCTTCAGAATGATTTTCTTCAGGAACCACCGGTCTTCTCAATATCAGTATCTTCATGAGGAATATCAATTTCATCGTAGATTCCTCACGATTCATTTCTTCAGCTTCAGACCAATTTCTTCAACTGAAGATATACATTCTTAGGGGTCGATATTCTTCAAATATCTCAAACTCCTCAATGACTTATAGATCCTGTGTATACTCATAAACACATTAGATACTTAACCTATAAGTCTTCAAACCACCAAAATCATTAAGGGGTACTAGATGCACTTACAGTCTCCCCCTTTTTGGTGGTTGATGACAATTAGGTTAAGTCTTCAACAGGGATCAAAAATATGAAGTGTAAATACTCATTTGAGGAATTTGAAAACAAGATTCAGAGAGACTCCCCCTGAAGATGTGCATACCTTGAGGATTTTGCTTTTATAGCAGATGCACATTGATGATTTATTTCGTGGAGATCGCCCCCTGAGTCTTGTAAATCATGCATACATATAACATATCATATGAAGAAAATGAAGATGCATGATGGCAAATGGTATTTGACGAATTCCAGCATGCGTGCACTAAAACTTGAGGAATAAGCATGCGAAGAAAAACGTTCAAAAGCGTCAGAGTACCATCGGGCTTAAGTTACAACTCATTACATAAAAACTTCAAAAGATCCAAGAGTTTCTAACTTAAATATAGTTCATAAGCCCCAAAAATATCCTGCTTGAAGACTAACTCTCGAGTTTCTCCCCCTTTGTCATCAAGTGACAAAAAGGGACAAACTGAGGACTAACGCCCGTGAAGACTTCATTTCTTGGCGATTGATGAAGAGTCGTGACGCTTCTTGGGGGTAGTCGTCTTCCTTGGGCTAGTTGCTGTGTCGAGTTGTTCCTCATCAGATTCAGCAGTGCGGAATGAAGAAAAGGAGTTGTCTTCAAGGTCTGGCACTGGAATGGGCCTGAACTTTCTCTTGGGAGGCCACGACCAGTCAAAGTCCTGCTCAAAGTTCATTTCTTCAAGCTCAGTTTGGGTCTTCAGATGTGCAAGTGTAGCCCAGGTGCGATCGAAAACCTCATGCAGATAGTGATGATTAAGCTTCACAACGTTCTGAGTTTCAGTGAGGGTTTTCACAATGGCACCAAACAGGCGTTTGACCCATTTGTGGTTGTGATCCACCTTGTGGTGAAGACTGAGGAGGAGCTCTCTGGTGTTCAGCACGCGAGGAGGAACAGGGCTTGCTAGACGAGTCTCAGTATCGTCCCATGAAGAATATTCTTCTGGCTCTTTGAACTGGCCATCAAGGGGCCTGCTGCCTTCTTCAATCACAGATTTTCCTTTTCCTTCGATGGCCTCGAAAGTCTTATTGTTGACCCAGATAGGAGGCATATAACCCATGTGGTTTTGGAAATCAGCATGGAAGTTGATGCATGTCCTTGTCCTGATGAATCTCATGATCCACGGGGCATAAATATTGTGATCGTAGGGGCACATTGCATTGCCAGCCAAAGTCCTCAAGAAGAAATCATGGATATTGATAGGAATACCGTGAATGATGTTGAACAGGATATTCTTCATGAGGCCTACAGCATCTTCTTCATCGTCATGGCCTTTGATTGGCGCGAGCACACTGCAGAGGATTCTGTAGACAGACCGGGGTGTGTACTTGAGCTCATGGACAAGGAATGTGGTTCTTGAGGGTTTTCCTGCAGCCAAAGGCTTCATGAGGACTTCCATCATTCCATTTGGCAGCTCACGCTCACCATAAAGCTTCACTGCCCGATGTGAGGGAATTGGTATGGGCAGTTCTCTGAGGAGTTCAGAAGCAGGAGCTTTGTATTGAGTATTTTGGGACATCCAGTCAAACACCCAAGTGTTCATGTCATCAGCGTTTCCAGATATGTGCAGAGTGGCATAGAACTGAAGAATAAGCTCACTATTCCAGTCTGATATGTCTGAGCACATAGGGAGCAAACCTGCATCGTGTAGTACATTGAGGACTGGTTCCAGGCAGGGTATTGCTTCAAGCTCAACATGAGGAATATGCCTGTGCTGGAATATCTTGTTTCGTCCACAAAGCACAGACCATAGTAGTTCATCTGAGTCCTTGTCCAAAACTTCAGATGCCTCATTTGAGGCTTGTCATAAGGGTTCTCGCTGATGAAATACATGCGTTCTTCAAAGAAATCTTCTTTCTGAAACTTTGGATGCTTGGAGAATGGCTGGCGCTGAAATGGCTTGAGATTTTGCTGAGGAATGGGGGAGTAGACAACCATGGCAGTCTCCGGGTTGAGCACAATGAATTCATTGTCTTGGGCGGGTACATTTTCTTCAGCATTTTCCTCAAGTTGAGGAATTTCATCAGCTGGTACATCTTGCTGGGGAGATGATGCTTGCTCTGGTTGAGCTTCAGGCTGAGGAATTTCTGCTTCTTTCTCATTTTGAGGAGTTGGGTCAGCCTGTTCCTCATCTTGAGGAGTCTGCTCAGAATTTACATTTTCCTCAGCTTGTTTTTCTTCAGCTGGCTTTGTGGCAGAAGCAGTTTCATCAGCTGGTGCATCTGATGCTTGAGCAGTCTCGGGCTGAGGAATAAGAGGTTGAGGACTGCCATCATTCAGATTTCTGAGTATCTAAGAACGAAGGAGGTTTGTAATTGCTTCAATACTAGTATTGGCGAGATAACCCCGATGTCCCCACTACCGGTGCAGATTGTTCGGGAGTACTTCCATACTTTGTATCGTTGTGATCACAAGGGTCTGTTGTAGATGAAGGTCCGAGATTCTGGTTATGTGTTGACGGGTGTGATACAGGTGACGTGTTAGTACAGGAGTTGTGTGATATTACTCCTTGTATCCGTGTACCAGATTGCATGACCAGATATTTCGGGAATTCATAGGTGGGATATCTAGTAGTAACTTATAGGACAATCTTCCTACACATGCATGTTGTGAGGTTGGGTCCGATGTTCATTGGGTATGTTTGTTCACGGTCGTCTTACATTAGTTCTCGTTGTGTCTTAAAGAGTCCTTGTAGCTCGCTATGACTCGGGGATACTTCGTAAGTCGTGTGCACTACCTTGCACAGGATGGCTACTGTAAATTCGAGCCTGTGCGATCTTGTCCATGAAGATATAGGATGAAATCTCGATCATATGTTTGTTGTGAGCAGTTCTAGCTCCTACTTGTTTGCATGTGGTCTTAATCAGATTTTTGTCGACCGTCACTTTGAGGAAGCATTCTTTCTATTTTGTTCGAATGCAATTGCTATATTCCTGTTCAGATATTCCTGCCATTTTGATTCAGCTATATCTTCAATTTATTATGTGGTCTCATGTGTTGTCCGTCTTCAGGATGGCTCCACCAACTCGTCAGAATCCAGGGCGTGAGGATGTGCCGCCACCACCACCTCCTCCGCCACCGCCTCCTCCTGCTGAGGCTTGGCAAGCAGTGATGGCTGCTACAAATGCAAACACTCAGATGCTGCTACAGTTATTGCAAGAGAGGGCTAATCAGCAGCAAGGCAATTTCCAGCATGGTGGCAATCAGTTTGCTATTCTGAGTCAGCTCCTGTCGAATCAGCCGAAGACTTTCACTTCCAGTGACAAGTCGTTTGATGCTGAGCATTGGATCCACGACATGAACAAGCATTTTGAGTGCAGCAATGTTCGTCCTCAGGATTTCGTCAAATTTGCAACATTCCAGCTGAAGGGGTGATGTCAACTATGCTAATGCACAAAAGTCCTTCAAATGGCGCCAGAAACAGGTGTGTCGACGGCACCAGAAATCCTTCAGCTGCGGCTACGCCTTAAGGGACTTCCTACGCAAGTATGCGAAGGATTTCCCCCGTGGCCTTGGAGCCTTGCGTTGGGGTTCCCTTGAAGCGGAAAGGGTGATGTAGGACAGCGACAGTCAGTATTTCCCTTAGTTTGAGAACCAAGGTATCAATCCAGTGGAGGAGTATGTAAAGATCCTGCACAAACACAAAAGCTTCCTCCCAACGCTCTGAAGGGGTTGTCAATCCCTTATAGATTGTTTGCCAAGTGAGAACTGAAAGCAACAAAGTAACAAAGCAAAGTAAAAGCGGAGGTGTAAACGATGGATGTGAATAGACCCGGGGGCCGTAGTGTTTACTAGTGGCTTCTCTCATGAAAGCAAGTAGACGGTGGGTGAACAAATTACTGTCGAGCAATTGATAGAACCGCACAAAGTCATGAGGATATCTATGCAATGATTATATCTATAGGCATCACGTCCAAAACAAGTAGATCGATACTTTCTTCATCTACTACTATTACTCCACACGTTGACCGCTATCCAGCATGCATCTAGTGTATTAAGTCCATAAGAACAGAGTAACGCCTTAAGCAAGATGACATGATGTAGAGGGATAATCTCAAACCAATGATAAAAGCCCCATCTTTTTACCCATGATGGAAACTACTTGATGTGTCCTTGCTTCCCCTACTATCACTGGGAAAAGTCACCACATGGTAGAACCCAAAACCAAGCACTTCTCCCATTGCAAGAATCACAGATCTAGTTGGCCAAACAAACCCAAGACTCGGAGAGACTTACAACGATATCAAATCATGCATATGAGAAATCAGCAAAGACTCAAATATATATGATAGATAATCTGATCACAAATCCACAATTCATCGGATCTCAACAAACACACCGCCAAAGAAGATTACATCGGATAGATCTCCATGAAGATCATGGAGAACTTTGTATTGAAGATCCAAGAGAGAGAAGGAGCCATCTAGTTACTAACTACGGACCCGTAGGGCTGAAGTGAACTACTCACGAGTCATTGGAGGGGCGATGGTGGTGATGAAGAAGCCCTCCAACTCTAAAGTCCCCTCCGGCAGGGCGCCAGGAAGGGTCTCCAGATGAGATCTTGCGGAACGGAAGCTTGCGGCGGCAGAAAAGTATTTTCGAGGCTCCCCCGATTTTTTGCGGAATAGTTGAGAATATATAGGCCAAAGATCTAGGTCAGGGGGCGGCCAGGGAGGCCACAAGCCTGCCCACCGCCGCCTCCCCCTGGTGGCGGAGTGGGGGTTGTGGGCTCCCTGGAGCCCACCTGGCTGGGCCCAAAGGCCCCCTGATCTTCTTCCGTTCGGGAAAAAATCACTTCGGGGTTTTTCTTCCGTTTGGACTCCGTTCCAAAATCAGATCTGAAAAGAGTCAAAAACACGGAAAAAACAGGAACTCGCACTTGGCACTGAATTAATAAATTAGTCCCAAAAAAGGTATAGAAGGTGCATAAAACAACCAAAGAAGACAAGATAACAGCGTGAAGCCATCAAAAATTATAGATACGTTTGAGACGTATGAAGGGGCAAGCATCTATCTAGTGGCAACAGTTGAAGGATTCCAAAGGCGCTAGAGTGATCTCTTGGGATGAGTTCTGCCGTGACTTCAGATCCCACTACATCTCGTCCAGCTTCGTGGAGGAAATGCGTGATAAGTTCACGCGCTTGAAGCAGGGTGGTAACTCCGTGTACAAGTACAATGTCGAGTTCCACAAGCTAGCCCGATACGCCTTGTAGGATATCCCTGATCAGAAGAGCAAGACTTATCAGTTCAGAGGTGGCTTCGAAGAAGATTTGCAGTTAGCTCTCGCTTTGCACGATCCTGAGGAGTTCGATAAGTTCTACAACTTAGCTCTTAGGGCAGAGGCAGCCTTGCTCAGGGTGGAGAATTCTAAGAAGCTCTTCAGAGATTCCAGCTCTTCCTCTACTCAGGTGGTTCAGAAGCAACAGAAGTTTTGGGTGTCTCCTCCTCCTCCTCGGCACTCGCAGCAGCTCAAGCATTCTGGTGGCCGTGGTTCTTCCCACCCACCCAACCCAGTCTTTCAGCAGATATTCCAACATCAGAAGCAAGGGCCTCCTCAAACACAGTACCGTCAGCCAGCAGAGGTTGCTCGTCACAAGTGTGGGCAGAAAGTTCACTATGCCAACAAGTGCACTTCTCAGCTCCGTCTGCCGCCTCCTCCTCCAGGCAAACCTCCTAGAAATGCTCTCGTGAAGTTCAACCGTAGACCAGCTTGAGAAAACATGGTGAATGCGGCTGAGGCAGAAAACTCGTCAGATGTGATCATGGGTAACCTCCTCGTTAACGATATTTCTGCTAAAGTGTTATTTGATTCTGGTGCATCACATTGCTTCTTGTCCCGTCCATTCTTTGCAAAGCATGAGTTTGTTTACATGATTTGGTTAAGCCGGTCTCAGTAGTTTGTCCTGGGCGATTGATGAATTCCAATTGTCGGGTCCCGAATGTTTCTGTGAGGATGGGAAGTTATTCTTTTCTGGCGTCTCCTATTGTCTTGGGCAATTTCGACATTGATTTGATCCTTGGTATGGACTGGTTGGCCATGAACAAGGCATTGATTGATTGTGAAGCTAAAGAAGTGAAGATTACCCACTCTTTGGAGGACGTGATTATATTTGCGACGCGCGATGATACAATCCGTCTGTTCTCTTTGAATGAAAAGGGTGATATTAATCCTAGTTCGCAAGTCTCGGTGGTCCGTGAATATGAAGATGTCTTTCTAGAAGAGCTGCCAGGCATGCCTCCGCACCGAGAAGTTGAATTTGTCATTGAGCTTAAACCAAGTACTGAGCCTGTGTGCAAACGGCCATACAAATTGGGTCCAGAAGAGTTGAAAGAGCTTAAGAGGCAACTCGATGAGTCCTACGGCAACAAAAGACCTTCCCTAGAAACGGCTCCAGGAATCCTTCTGCTACGGGCTACGCCTATAGGGACTTCCTTGGAAAATATGCAAACGATTTCCCCGCGGCCTTGGAGCCTTGCGTTGGTGTTCCCTTGAACAGGAAAGGATGATGTAGCACAGCGGCGGTAAGTATTTCCCTCGGTTTGAGAACCAAGGTATCAGTCCAGTAGGAGGATCGCGTCAAGTCACAAGTACCTGCACAAACACAAAGAGCTTGCACCCAACGCTATGAAGGGGTTGTCAATCCCTTATAGATTGTTTGCAAAGTGAGAACTGAAAGCAAAAAGTAAACAAAGCAACGTAAAAGTAAAAGTGGAGACGATAGTTGTGAGTAGACCCGGGGGCCGTAGTGTTCACTAGTGGCTTCTCTCATGAAAGCAAGTAGACGGTGCGTAAACGAATTACTGTCGAGCAATTGATAGAACCACGCAAAGGCATGATGTTATCTATGGCAATGATCATATCTATAGGCATCACGTCCCAAATAAGTAGACCGATACTTTCTGCATCTACTACTATTACTCCACACGTCGACCTCTGTCGAGCATGCATCTAGTGTATTGAGTTCATAAGAACAGAGTAACGCCTTAAGAAAGATGACATGATGTAGATGGACAATCTCAAATCTATGATGAAAGCCCACATTGTTACCCTTGATGGCACCAACACGATGCGTGCCTTGCTCCCCCTTCAGTCACTGGGAAAGGTCACCGCACGGTATGAACCCAAAACCAGGCACTTCTCCCATTGCAAGAATCATAGATCTAGTTGGCCAAACAAAACCTAAGACTCGGAGAGACTTACAAGGATATCAAATCATGCATATAAGAAATCAACAAAGACTCAAATATAATTCATAGATAACCTGATCACAAATCCACAATTCATCGAATCTCGACAATCACACCGCCAAAGAGGATTACATCGGATAGATCTCCATGAAGATCATGGAGAACTTTGTATTCAAGATCCAAGAGAGAGAAGAAGCCATGTAGCTACTAACTACGGACCCGTCGGTCTGAAGTGGACTACTCACGAGTCACTGGAGAGGCGATGATGTTGACGTAGAAGCCCTCCAACTCCAAAGTGCCCTCCGGTAGGGCACCGGGAAGGGTCTCTAGATGAGATCTCGCGGAAACGGAAGCTTGCGGAGCGGAAAATTGTTTTCGTGGACACCCTGATTTTTTCTGGGATTTTAGGGAATATATAGGTTAAAGAGCTGGGGCAGGGGAGCGCCAGGGAGGCCACAAGCCTGGTCGCCGCGGCCCCCATGGCCGCGGCGTCAGGGCTTGTGGGCTCCCTGTGGGCCTCCTGCCTTGGCCCTCAAGTCCCCCAATCTTCTTCTGTTCTGGAAAAAATTATTTCGGGGATTTTATTCCGTTTGGACTCCGTTCCAAAATCAAATCTGAAAAGACTCAAAAACACAGAAAAAAGGAACTGACACTTGGCACTGAATTAATAAGTTAGTCCCAAAAAAGATATGAAAGGTATATAAAACATCCAAAGTTGACAAGATAACAACATGAAACCATCAAAAATTATAGATACGTTTGAGACGTCTCAATGAGCAGGAGTGTTTGGGTTTGATCGGACCGAGATCGTCTCCGTGGGGCTGTGGAGTTCAGTTAGTCAAGAAGAAGGATGGCACGGACCGGTTATGTGTCGATTACCGTCCATTGAACAGGAAGACAATCAGGAACAAATATCCACTTCCGAACATAACTGAGTTGTTCGAACAGTTGAAAGGGGCTAAGATCTTCTCCAAGCTCGATCTCAGAATGGGCTATGATCAAATTCGCATTCGCGAAGAAGATATTCCGAAGACTGCTTTTAGGACTAGTTTTGGCTCGTATGAGTATATGATCATGTCTTTTGGTCTGGCAAATGCTCCTCCGACATTTTGTCGATTGATGAACTACATATTATCTCCGTTCAAGAATGACTTCGTCTTGCTCTATCTCGACGACATCCTGGTCTTTTATGAAACTGAGGAAGAACATGAAGAGCATCTGGGATTGGTGCTTGATAAGCTAAGAGAGTACAAATTGTATGCCAAGTTTTCCAAGTGTGAGTTCTGGTTGAAAGAAGTCGTCTATCTTGGTCACATTATCTCTATCGAGGGCATCAAAGTTGATCCGTCGAAGGTGCAGGCCATTGTTGAATGGGAGCCTCCGCAGAATGTGAAGCAACTTCAAAGCTTTCTCGGGATCGCAAGCTATTGCAGAAGGTTCGTTGAGAACTTCTCCAAAATTGCTAAGCCTCTCTCAAGTCTTCTTCAGAAAGGTGTGGAGTATGCTTGGTCTCCAGAGTGTCAGTTGGCCTTCGACACACTCAAAGAGAAGCTCACCTCTACTCCAGTCTTGGTTCCTCCGGATGATTCCAAGCCATACCAGGTGTTCTGCGATGCTTCTCTCCAGGGTCTTGGTGCAGTTTTGATGCAAGAGAAGAAAGTGGTTGCTTATACCTCCAGGCAGTTGAAGCCAGCGGAGAAGAATTATCCTGTGCATGATCTTGAGCTAGCAGCTGTGGTACACGCTGTGATGACTTAGAGACACCTCTTGTTGGAACGAAAGGTTGAAGTGTTCACCAATCACAAGAGTCTCAAGTACATCTTCACTCAGCCTAACTTGAATATTCGGCAAACTCATTGGGTGGAAATGCTCCAAGATTTTAATCCAGGTGTTGAGTACAGGCCAGAAAAAGCTAATGTCGTGGCAGATGCTTTGAGCAGGAAGGCGTACTGCAACAGCCTTATTCTGAAACCTCTCCAGCCCGACCTTTGTGAGTCTTTCAGGAAGCTCAAACTTCAGTTAGTACCTCGGGGATTTCTTGCAAACCTTCGGATGTCACCTACCTTGGAAGATCAAGTCCGACAAGCACAGCTTCTTGATGCAATGGTGAAGAAAGTCAAGATTGGCGTGGCAAAGAGTCTTCCCAAGTATAAGTTCTTCAGTGTTGATGCGAGAGACACGTTTTTCTTTGAGGATCGTCTTGTTGTTCCAAAAGGTGAACTTAGAAAGGTAATCATGGAAGAAGCTCATAATTCTCTGCTCTCTATTCATCCTGGAAGCTCCAACATGTATCAAGACTTGAAACAGACCTTCTGGTGGACTCACATGAAGCGTGAGATTGCTCAGTTCGTAAATGAATGTGATGTATGTCGAAGGGTGAAAGCAGAGCATCAACGTCCAGCAGGTCTTTTGCATCCTTTGCCCATTCTTCAGTGGAAGTTCGATCATATTGAGATGGATTTCGTCACTGGGTTTCCGAAGTCCAAGAAGGGTAATGATGCCATCTTCGTTGTCACTGACAGGTTGAGTAAAGTGGCTCATTTTCTTCCAGTCAAGGAATCCATTTCGACAGCTCAGCTTGCAGAGTTGTACACTTCCAGGATAGTGTCTTTGCATGGCGTGCCTATGATGATCTCTTCGGATCACGGAAGTATCTTCACTTCCAAGTTCTGGGACACTTTTCAGTCTGTGATGGCCACGAAGATCCGCTTCAGCATAGCTTTTCATCCTCAGACTAGTGGTCAAGTGGAGCGAGTCAATCAAGTTTTTGAGGATATGCTGAGAGCCTGTGTTATCTCTTTTGGCATGAAGTGGGAGGATTGTCTGCCTTTTGCTCAGTTCTTGTATAACAATAGTTATCAAGCTAGTCCTAGTAAGGCTCCGTTTGAAATTCTCTATGGCAGGAAGTGTCGTACCCCGCTCAACTGGTCCGAGACAGGCGAGCGTCACATTCTTGGGAATGACTTGATAGAAGAAGCTGAGGAGATGTGTCGGGTCATTCGTGACAACCTCAGAGCAGCTCAGTCCCATCAGAAGAGCTATTATGATAGCAAGCATCGTGACATGTCTTATGAGCTTGATGACTTCGCGTATCTCAAGGTGTCGCCTATGAAGGGTACGCATCGCTTTGGCATCAAAGGCAATCTTGCGCCTCGTTTCGTGGGCCCGTTCAGAGTTGTTGGCAAGCGAGGCGACCTTGCGTACCAGCTTGAGCTCCCGTCAAACTTTGCAAATGTGCATGATGTATTCCATGTTTCTCAGCTCCGGAGGTGCTTCAAGGCCCCCGAGCGCACTTTCATCTTCAAGACATCGACCTTCAACCTGACCTATCCTATCGTGAGCATCCAGTTGCGGTTCTCGAGGCGACTGAGCGCAATACCTGCAACAAAACTTTCAAATTTCTCAAAGTGTAGTGGTCACACCATTCCGATAAAGAAGCTACTTGGGAACGCGAGGATCACCTCCGTTCTGAATTTTTGGAGTTCTTTGAGGCGTAGATCTCGGGGCGAGATCTTTTTGTAGTGTGGGAGAGTTTGTAATGCCCCAAGAGTGTATCTTTCCCTTTTTGGAACCTTCTGTATGTGGGTCCACCTTGTCATTGACATGAGGTTATGCATGTGATATTTCATGTGATGCTTCCCTTGTTTTATTCTCTTTTGCATGCATGAATCCATGCCATCCCGTTCATTCCTTGTCTTGTGTTTGTGTTTTCTGATTCCATGTGTGGGGTGATCCATGTGATGTGCTGGTGTGATGATGGAAGTGTGACATGAGATGGGTGTTGCTTGTAGTAGTATATATCTAAGTTGGTTTGCACTAGGGATTCAAATCCATCTCCCTCTCTTTTATCTCAAGCCAAAATATTCTTTGCTTCTTCCCTGTTTTAAAATGTCCATGGTTTAGGATATTTTTGGTGGTCATGAAGTGGTGTATTTGCTATTTTAAATCCATATTCGAAAGGTGCAAATATTTCCAAAACAGACAATATAAATGCTGTTTTGCAAATATTTAATTGCCCCAAATAATTCTTTTATATTTTATTCAAATGGGTCATAATTCCCTTATGACTAGGGGGTATTTTGTTTTATTTTAAACCCCATCAATTTTTCCTTGGATTTAAATTTTTTCTGGTGTATTTAAATTAGAAACCCCCCAGGGTTTCTCTTCCTCTAACAGGCGCCAGCATGGGCCTCTCCATCCCATTTGAGGCCCATTCCCTCTCTGTCTAACGCGCGGAAACCGAGGCGTGCGACCATCCTTCCTCCTCCTGACGGCGTCTAACCCCGTGCCCGCTTTCCATCTGAGCTCCAGAGAGAGCGAGCACGCCGTGAGGGGTTCACGGACGTCGAGGCTCTCTTAAAGCCTCGGCGTGCGTGCCTTCTTTCCCTAGGGTTTCTCCCTTCCCCATCTAGGGCCACCACCATCTCCCTCCATCTCTCCTTCCCCCTCAGGTAAGGCTCTGTAGATCGCAAGCAGAGAGAGAGAGAAGTGCGCCGCCGACGTCCGCCGTGCTCCCGTCGTCTCTGACGCCGGCCGCCATGTCCACGGGCTCGGGCCTACACCGCGCTCCATTCCCGTCCTCGGTGTGGCCGGGGAGCGACCTCACCGACGGGTAGATCCTCGTCTACGACGTGCACCCGGTGTTCTTCCTCCCGTGTGTCGGTTCTGCACCGCGCCCCTGCATCCTCTTCAGATCGCGTCTTCTTCCGGCTTCTTCGCGGTCGTTCGCCCTCTTGTTCCTTCCCCGAGGTGAGCTAGCCTCCTCCTCCCTTCCCCTCGATTAGATCCATCGAAGTGAATCGCCGTGCGTCTCTGTCCCGAGAGTAGTTCGGCTTGTGCGCATGTGTGTACGGTGCAGAGCATGTGTTGTTCTTGTTGTGCGTGAGAGCCTGGGTTCGTGCCGTTGCACTAAGCAGTAGGGTAGGGTAGGGGCTCCCACGACGTAGCAGTAGCTTAGTAGCGAAGCACGAGCGATCGCCGCTGTTGTCGCCGTCTCTGTGTAGCACAGCAGGGAGACCTTGTTGCCCTGTAGGGTTACCTAGTTGGAGGCTTCCTCTCTTATAGACTCCGAGGTGTAGCGTAGTGGTTTAGTGCATTGATGTGGTAAGGCTGATCGTGGGTTCGAGTCCCGCACGCGCCACCCCCATTTTTTGTGTTTTTCCTCTCGACAACAGTAGCAGTAGCACAGAGGGTATACTAACTTGCTGTCGACTCTGTTCCTGTCAAGAACTTGGGAGGTAGCAGAGTGGTGGCCAACGTGTTGTAGATCCAGGGGGTACAGGGTTAGATAGCATGTGTAGGCCGTATATGCCCGTGTAGGTATATTCTTGTGTAGGATTGCATGAATAGGATTTGAAGCATATGTGCATATGTAGTTCTAGCCTATATTTGTTGTGTGTGTTTGCACTAGGGAAGCATGTGTAGATGCATATCATGATATTTATGTAGGGTGTGATTTGTGCATGTGAGTTTAGCTCATGCCCTAGTAGTGCAAGTAGTGTGTGATGTGAGTGTGTGTGTGGGTTCCCCCCCCACATACCTTGTGGGTGGGTCCTTATAGCTCTCATGTGATGTTGTGATGTTGCATGAGGTTTGTGTATGTGTTGTGTGTGTTTCACATATTCCCAAGGCATGAAGTGGCTTGGAGAGCACATGAGCAAGTTGTATGTGTAGGTGTAAGAATGCCTTTGTGAGTTTAAGATAGTGGTTTGTTCTATTTAGCATTTGTAGGTGCTTACTTGCTTGTGCTTGATGTGTGTGGGGTGTGGTGGTGTGCTAAGGCACATGAGCATGAGGTCTACCCCTCATGTGCACCATAGGTGTTGTGGAAATATGCAAGTGGATGTGTAGGTGTTGTCCTAGTGAATAGCACATGTGATCATGCACTATTTACTATTTGTGATTCCATGTGGATTTTCTTTTCAAGTTTGTGCCCTTTTGTACTATGCAAGTACATAGGTATTATATATGTTTTTGGGGTATAATCATCCCAAGAATCCATTAGGGAAGTCGGTTTTGTCTTTGGAACAATTTCTGGGAATGTCATATTTCAGATTTGTTCTATGTTTGGAGCTTGGTTCCATGAGATGTGGTGAGCCCAAGAGGTTGATTCCTTGTTGTGGCATTAGAGGGTGAACCCCTCTATGGAATGTTGGTTTTGTTTCATGCTTAGTAGTACATATGTGCAAGTGGTGCTTAGTCTAAGTAGGCATGTGGCTGAAATTCCAGTTTAGTGAAAATCTGAGATTTTCACAAAGTTTGAGAATCTGCTTATATTTTCTTCTCGTGTTGTTGTGCTTGTAGAAGTCCATGTGTTGTGAATCAGCCTTTACTATCAACTGGAAAGTTGTACCTTTTGTGTTTGTCTAGCTCTCTGCAAATTTTCATTCCATTTGGAGTCCTGTAGATATTGTTTTGGGTGCTGTCTAAATGGTTCAGAGCATAAATAGCTAGTGAGAATCTGGAATTTTCACTAAGTCCCTGAAAACTGATATTTTTGTCCAAGCTAGCAGCTGTGTAACTTTCTGTGTGAAACTCCTTTGTGTTATCCTTTTGCTTGTTCTTGTAGTAATCCTGGATAGCTTCTGCCACATATCTTATTTGGCATGTTTGGGTTGCTGTAGGTGCATGTAGCTCTCAAAAGGCTATGATGTTGTTTATGGCAGATTATAAAGTTTTCATGTTTTGGGGCTTGTGAGTGCATAAATGATGGTGTGGTGATATTCCTTGCACCACCCCATCCATGTTGGTTTGTTTTATGTCTTGGCAACCTGGAAATACCAGAAGTATGCCATTGGTGTGTGTTGTGATGATTTTGAAACGTAGGACGTCATTTCTTGTTTCGTTGTTTCCCGTTGATCCGTAGCTCCGATCGTTACATTCTTTATATGTTTTTGCATCGTTTTCATGTGACGCATCTGATCATGTCATCCTCATGCATGTCAAGATAGCTTAGAGTGCAGTTCTGTCCAGTAACTTGTATTTTCATCTCATGCATGTGCAAGTGAGTAGAATAGAGATGCATGTTCATGTTCATCTCATGCATCATGTGCTTATTGCATCTTCAAGTGTTGTTGTTCTTTGGATGCTATTTTTATGTTGGGTAGCACCGGGAGCGGAGAACGGGTACTTGGATCCGGGAGAGTACGGGCAGGACGAACAAGAGCAGTTCCAAGCTGAGGACATCACATGCAAGATGATATGACCTTGATTCCATCTCTAGACTTGTTATGCTAGATTACGTTTCTTCCGTCATATGCTCGCGGCCTACCACTGAAATAATTACCTCCTGATATTGCCATGAAACCAAACACTTATCCCTTCCTAGCAACCTTGAATGGCTAAGTACGCTTTGCTCAGCTACTAATGTTAGCGTTGCTAGTTGCACCTGCTTTGTCTCATGTGATAACATGAGTTTGATATCATTATATTAAATCTGTTATTTAATTAATGCACCTATATACTTGGTAAATAACAGAAGGCCTAGCCTTTTTCCGGGTGTTTTGTTCTGCTATTGCCGCCATAGTTACCGGCTACCGGTGTTTGATTCCATAATGATCGCTCCTAACACGTTTGGGGTTGTTATGGGGACCCCTCGATAAATCGCGTAGTGCTAAGACTTGTCCGGCAGGACCCAACCTTGGTGTTAATTTTCTAATCACTTAATAATCTGCATACGGAATGGCCTACCCGAGGAACGTAATCAACAACCCGGGCCAGTGCTCCTCATGAGTATTGGTCCAAACTAGAGTCGTGTGCGGGGCCAACCCGGGGCAACTCGGGAGATGTATATCAGGCCATTGTATGCTGTGCTCATCCAGCGTGTCCTGAGACTGAGATACGCGGCTCCTATCAGGGTCGTCGACACGTCGGGAGGTCCTGCTAGTCTTATCTTTCCTTAGCGATATATCTTGCGTATAGGAATCCCGGTGAAGCTTTGGTTCTCCCCAGAGTTGAGGTTTTCCTCTAAGGAATCCGACGAGATCACTCGATTCGTGATAGAGGATTACTTTGCGGCCCGTGATCGTTTGTGATGGACTAGTTGGAGCACCCCTGCACGGTTTAATCTTTCGGAAAGTCGTGCCCGCGATTATGTGGCAACTTGGAATATTTGTTAACATCCGGTTATAGATAACTTAAACATAACTCTAACAAAATTGCCAACTGTGTGCGTAACCGTGATTGTCCCCTTTGAAGACCTCTCTTCGATCGGGAACACGGTGGGGTTATGATTTGACGTAAGTAGGTGTTCAGGATCACTTATCGATCAACTAAACATCGACCGCTAGTATAGACCACCTTCAATACTTGTTCTACGTAAGTTAGCCACCATATAAGCTTAGGATGCTGCAACCTAAACACTCCACCTTCCTTACCTAATAACTTGACTAGTTCTGGCACCGAGGTCATAGATTGTTGAGCCCCCGTGGCTCACAGATTCCTTCACAACACCAACAGGTTCAGGTACCCCCGAGACAGATGATCCCGACGGCACGCAGCTGGCGTGGCAGTACGATGAGGAGAACGACCGACTGTACGTGAACTATCCAGAAGACTGAGGCGTGGTCGTGATCGTGGGCAAGCATGCAGGGTAGCATAGTCATTTCTCATGTTTTGTAGTCCGTAGAGGAACTACCTTGTTTGGATGCGTGATGTAACTCTGATATATTTATGAGATGGCAGTTGAATCCCTTATTGTCATTCTACTATTATTATGTATGTGCTATGTTACCGTGCTTGCGAAATGCTTAGATGCGCTTCTTTCCAATTCGAGGCCTCGTTCCCTAAATCGGAAAGGACCGCATCTTAGTCGTTACAAGACTCCACCGTCGCAACGACTGAATCTTCCGAGAGACGGAAAGCATGACGACCGAAAGATACCACCATGATGAAAGGTTGACGATGATTCATCGGATGCACAAAGAAGCTAGAATGATAGAAAACCTCATCCGCAAAAGCCGCGCCAGGTGAAAAAATCCAGATCCAACGTGGAGGCACCCATGTAGGCCATGAAAAAGCACGTATGGGTTCCTGGGAGTGCACCTGAGTTGATGAGCGAAGGGATAGAGATGCACGCCGGCTAGAAATCCAGATCGCCATGGAATCGCCGGTGTAGGAGGTGGGAGGTGGGAGCCGCCATTCGGTCTACAGGACCTTCGTTCAAGATTTTCACTCCTAGTTATGTCAATAATCTAGTTCAAATCACTATGTGATTGTAATGAACCTAACACCCATACAACTATGGGGTTTGATAATATCTTGCTTGTGAGAGAGGTGTTTAGTCAATGGGTATGAACCTTTCAGATCCGTGTGTGCTTTAGAAATCTCTGTGTCATCCTATAGATGCTGCTACCACACACCATTTGTAACTATTCCAAATGGCTGTTCCACAATACGAATCCGGTTTACTACTGAGAGTTATTCAGATTAGTGTCAAAGCTTGCATCGACGTAACCCTTTATGACGAACTCTTTAATCACCTCCATAATCGAGAAAAATGGCTTAGTCCACTAGTTTCTAATGATAACTTTGACCGCTGTTTAGTGATTCAATCCTGGATCACTCTTTGTACCCCTTGACAGACTGATGGCAAGGCACACGTCAGGTGCGGTACACATGATGGCATACTTTAGAGCCTATGGCTAAGGCACAGTGGACGACCTTCGTCCTTTCTATTTCTTCTGCGGTGGTCGGGTTTTGAGTCTTACTCAAATTCACACCTTACAACACAACCAAGAACTCCTTCTTTGCTGATCTATTTTGAAGTCCTTCAAAATCGTGTCAAGGCATGCATTTCATTGGAACTTCTATTAACCGCTTTGATCTATCTCTATAGATCTTGATGGTCAATGTTCAAGTAGCTCAATCCAGGTTTTCCTTTGAAAAAACTCCTTTCAAACAACCCTTTATGCTTTACAGAAATTCTACATTACTTCCGATCAACGATATGTCAACCACATATACTTATCAGAAATTCTATAGTGCTCTGATACGTCCATTTTGCATCATGTTTTCATGTTGATATTTATCGCTTCTTCGGCTGTTATTTCATTTCATGGTACAATTCTTATGCCTTTTCTCTCTTATTTTGCAAGGTTTACATGAAGAGGGAGAATGCCGGCAGCTGGAATTCTCGCCTAAAAGTGGAGCAAAGTTGAGATACCTATTATGCGCAACTCCAAACACCCTAAAAATCAACGAGGGTTTTTTCTGGATTTATAAAAAATACTGGGCCGAAGAAGCGCCAGAGGGGCGCCAGCAGGTGGCCACAAGCCTGCACGGCGCGGCCATCCCCCAGGCCGCGCCAAGGGGGCTTGTGGGAAGCCTGCTGGCCCACTGGCCCCCCTCTTCTGCTATATGAAGAGTTTCGTCCAGCAAAAAATCAGGGAGGAGCTTTTTCGTGGATTCGCCGCCGCCACGAGGCGGAACTTGAGCACAAGCAATCTAGAGCTTCGGCAGGACGATCCTGTCGGGGAAACTTCCCTCCCGGAGGGGGAAATCGTCGCCATCGCTATCACCAACACTCCTCTCATCAGAGGGGACTCGTCACCATCAACATCTTCATCAGCACCATCTCATCTCCAAATGTCACACCCTGTTTTTCACCACCAATGTTTTGAGTTGCAAAAATCAGGGCTTGTTAAAACTTTTTCCAATGATGTTGTGAATGCTATGAATACCTTGTATGAATGTGTGCTTGTTTGCTTGTTGAACCAAACCCATGGCTAATTATTTATTTATTTAAAATGAATTTCCAAAAACTCTTTTCTTTGACATCAGATCACCTTTACCTTGTTTGGGTTACACTACTAGTTCATGATGCTTAGTAGCCCTCCCAACCAAAGTTGGTGATCTGAACTCAAATACTATTATGTTTTGCCAAAAACATTATTTAAAGATTTAAAACATTATTTTTCTATTTTAAATACATGTCTGTTTCTAAGGCCAGAAATGATATTCCCACAAGGAAAAATGCTTCTGTGCCTTAGAAAATTCGGAGTAAATTCATGGAAACTGAGAAGGACATATATTTTCCATACATAACATTTTCAACCCTATTTTATATTATAATTATTTGAGAAAAACCCTGAAAATCATTTTTGTCTGTTTTAACCTTTTGAGATATTTCCAAAGGAAATATTCTCTATAAAATCCCATTAAATTACATGAGCCTCCCCAAGCCATGTTTGGTGCCCACATAAACTCTCACTTTGATATAAGGTGGGGAAGGTCAGCAAATGAGCCTAAAACCCTCTCTGTCCAGAATAGAGTTGGAACAACTCTACATAGCAAAGTTTGTCCAACAGGGCTGAAACTTTGCACGGGAGTTTTGCACCTCAAATGAGGACTCCACACCAAAAATGAGATATGCTAGACTCTGTTTAGTCACACTCCCTTTGGAGAAGACAGATCTGGCCACTACCATGCATTTTCAAGTTCACAAAGCTAAACTTGTGCAATGGAGCTCAAATTTGGTGGAAGCCTCTACTTTAACCCCAAGACGAAACCTGTTAAGTGGCAGTTCCAGTGGTAGAGTGGAAGAACCCCAAACCACTGTCGAACACCTTTTGACAGCAAGGTAAAAACCCACCTAGCCACTGTTTTACCCCATGTCAGAGCCTCAAACTTGTTGTATTAGTGCCACAGACCAACCTAAACACCCATTCAACTGGCCCCTCCCGAGTTCAAAGCACAAGTGACAAAAACTCCAATTTGTGCCACAGATCAGGACTGGCAGCACTAGTTAACCATGTTCCCCTTGACCAGCCAGTGCTCTCACTAGCACACAATGGCTAGATACATTCCCAGCAACACCCAGAACATGGGGGACACGTCTGAAGTGCCCCAGAGCGCGCCTGCATGCCGTGGCATGCCAAAACTGCGCTCTGGACGCGCTACAGAGAGCAACCGAGAAGGGGACGACGCTCCCGGCCGGTTCCAACCTCCCCCGAAGTGTCCAAGACCTCCCGTGACAACCTCTCAGTGTAAAGCAGCCACCAGGGACCCTCCACCCATGCGCTAGAGCTCGGGCGACGCGTGCCCGCGCGCACCTGACTTGGCCGAGCATGCACGAACGCTGCAGCTCGACCCCACGCTCTCTCCCTCTACGGCCGATGCTTCAGAACGTTCTAAACCACGTCCGGAGACCGTGGTTTTGCGGTCAGCTCCTCACAGTGCATGCACGCGCGCCACGGTGAGTCATCGGCGCACTGAGTTCGGCTCACCGTCGCTAGCCTATAAATAGGCCCCCCTCGCACCTCAGCAGCCCTCCAACAGCCTCTGCACGACAACTAGCTCCCCCCTAGCCACCGATGGAGCTCACAGAGCCCCGGTACTCGAGATCGACCGAGGCCCCTCCGCCTCGGAGCTCCGGTCGATCTCCGGTTACACGCCGGCTCCTGCGACACTCGACCCACCAGAACACTCCCCTCGACAGCAGGAATCTTTCCCCCAACAGCCCCGAGCTTTTCCGTGCCCCTAGCTATCAGTTCAACCACCTCCCGAAACTCCTCCGCCTCGGCCGCCTCGTCGCCGGCGACTCCTAGCCTCTCCGGCACTGTTCCGACCACCTACAAGTAGGCGGAGGCATGCTGAACCCATTCCTGCCCTTAGCTAGGCCCATGGACGACGGTAGCCTCGCCGGTGCTCGTCTCCTCCTCTCTGGCTGGAGGTAGGGGAAGAACCCGACAGGTGGGCTCCACCTGTCGGTGTCCTGGAGCTGCCCTGCGCGCAGCCACTGCCGCTGACTCTAGGGGCCCGCACGTCAGGTTCAAATCTGGCGCGCGCGCACCTGGCAGCCTGCTGGCTGGCTGGGCCGGCTTGCTTCCCAGGCCAGGCTTTGGCCTTTTCTTTTATTTTTAAAGACCTGAGACTAAATGATTTTTGTAAAAATAACTATCCAGTGGAAAAATATGATTCTTCCACTGATATTTTTCTAAAAATGAGTAGTATTTGATTCTGCCATTGTTGATATTTTTCAAAAGCAGAATCTGTTTTATAGCAATATAAAGGCATTAAAAGCAATAATTTGCTTCTGTTTTGTAATTATTAAAAATGCTTTGCTAGTAAAAACAAAGAGAAGATATTTTCAAAGTAACAACCTGATTTTTACCAGGACTTGCAACATTTTTAAAAGTGGTTTGTGATATGTTTTTGTGTGAGCTATTTCTTATTTATTCTATTCTCGACGATAGAATTACTGAGTGACGAAGGATTCGGAGCGGAAGACCTCGAAGACCCAGGATACTCAGCTGACCAAGGCAAGCAGCCCTTTGACCATGACTTGAGCACATACATTGATGCATGCTAGAATAGCAAGTACTTTTCCGTTGCATGTGAGCACAGTGCCGGTTCATCATTGGTGTGATGGTACCGAAGGCTTCTTCGAAGCACTTGCATGATAGTGCTTTTATGCATATGGCTCCTCAGAGCACAAACATGATGAGCTTGACCCTACCATCTATGAGGATCATGCTACTGTCATGTTGACTAATAGAGTAAGATCATTGCATTGAGCTTGACCCTACCCCTTGAGGGTCATGTTAATACCATGTTGACAAGTAAAGATAGAGCATATTATCATGAGCATGATGATGAGTTAAATAAAGAGTTTATGAAAACCCCGTCGGGTGCCACTAATGCCCGAGGGTGATGATGAGTTGGTGGTCACTTTTGGTGAAGTGATGCACCGGTGTTTTGTGTGAGTATGGTTTCGGAAAGGGGATTAGATTTATGATGTGTCGACCGTCCCAACCTTACCAGTACGACCACGATACGCCTTTATGGGACGGGGATTTGTTGAATACTCTGGTCGGTGCTAGCAAAGAGCCACATTACTAGTGGCGGGAGTGATTGTCGTCACTCTCGTGATGGGGTCGTGCCAGGTCGGACGACTATGCCATTATTATGAGTTCCAGTCACACCGTTGGTCCCCGCATGGTTGATACTGTCCAGAGTTGGTGCTCGTAAGACGTACAACATGTGGGTTGGGTACCAATCGAGTGGACCTCTTTGTCTAGTATCGTCAGGGGAAAGATGATGATCGGGTACTTACCTCGGGTATATGTGATATACCGCGAGTCGTGGATGACACAGAAGTTTCCCGGATCTCGTGGGTCCACAATACTACCTGTGTAGAGTGTAAACTATTCGAATAGCCGTGTCCACGGTCAAGGACAGTTGGGTAATCCTGCTTAAACTACGTCCTAATATTAAGTGTGAGTGAGTGTGTGTGCATGTGGTGTTAAAAAGGTGTTGTTACAAAAATAATAATATGACCAAGTTCGGTGACTTGGCATATAGGGTAAACCCGGATGGTTTAACTCTCAGCTGATACATTGAGGTTATGAAAAGTCCGATGACTTGTCATATAGGGTGACCCAGATGGTTCAGCCCTTTGTAGATATGTTGGTATCTGTAACCTGATCTTCAGGAGTAATTCTTTAACTTGATGCATATTCATGATCATTCCACCCAGATGAGTTACGTTAAAATGCATGATATTGTTATCCATCATTTTTATTGTTCATATCATGGGCTGTTTGCGAGTACATTCAAAAGTACTCATTGGCTTCCCACTGGTTATATTATTGACCAGACAAGGAAGGACCGGAGTTTGGCGATGAGTACGTCTTCGGAGACGGACCTCCGATCTAGGACGCTTCAAAGTCAGAATGCCTGTCGTTGTAGGCTTGATGGCATGGGCACCCGCTTAGCCCTTATGAGTTTCCGCTACCCGTTGTACCCGCTTTATTTGGCCTTAGGCCCTGTTTGTGAACCTGACCCTTCGGTCATGTGATGTAATATTTAGTATTTGGATGTAAGACTCTATTATTCAGTATCTGTGTTCAGTGAGCATTGATCCTTGGGATCACTGGGCACGGCGATCTTGACTCACCAGCCGGGGTCCCCACACCAAACCCTAGTTCATCACTTGTAACCAATCTCCGTCTCGCGACTCCGATTGGTAGTTGTAAGGTTGCTAGTAGTGTTGATTACTCTTTGTAGTTGATGCTAGTTGGATTACTTGGTGGAAGAGTTTATGTTCAGATCCTTGATGCTACTCATTACCTCTCTGGTCATGATTATGATTATGCTTTGTGAGTAGTTACTTTTGTTCCTCAGGACATGGGATAAGTCATGCTAATAGTAGTCATGTGAATTTGGTTTTCGTTCGATATTTTGATGTGTTGTATGTTGTTTTCCCTCTAGTTTGTTATTTGAACATCGACTACATAACACTTCACCGTTATTTGGGCCTAGAGGAAAGCATTGGGAAGTAGTAAGTAGATGATGGGTTGCTAGAGTGACTGAAGCTTAAACCCTAGTTTATGCGTTGCTTTGTAAGGTGCTGATTTGGATCCACTAGTTTAATGCTATGGTTAGACTTTGTCTTAATTCTTCTTTCGTAGTTGCGAATGCTTGCGAGCGGGGTTAATCATAAGTGGGATGCTTGTCCAAGTAAGGGAAGTACCCAAGCGCCGGTCCACCCACATATCAAACTATCAAAGTAACAAACGCGAATCATATGAACATGATGAAATCTAGCATGACAAAAATTCCCGTGTGTCCTCGGGAGCGTTTTTCCTCCTAAAAGACTTTGTCCAGGCTTGTCCCTTGCTACAAAAGGGATTGGGCCACGTTTCTGCACCGTTTCTACTTTTGTTACTTGTTGCTTGCTATGAATCATCTCACCACACAATCACTTGTTACCGACAATTTCAGTGCCTGCATATTTTACCTTGCTAAAAACCACTCGTCAGATCCTTGTGCTCCTCGTTGGGTTCGACACTCTTACTTATCGAAAGGACTACGATTGATCCCCTATACTTGTGGGACATCAAGACTCTTTTCTGGCGCCGTTGCCGGGGAGTGAAACGCCTTTGGTAAGTGGAACTTGGTAAGGAAACATTCATATAGTATGCTGAAATTTATTGTCACTTGTCACTATGGATACTAATCCTTTGAGGGGCTTGTTCAGGGTATCTTCACCTTGAACGGAAGCACAAAGAGTTGCTCCTCAACCTGCTGCAACTACTGAAAATATTTGCTTTGAATTTCCTTCGGGTATGCTTGAGAAACTGCTGGCTAATCCTTTTACAGGAGATGGAACATCACATCGAGTCTTGCATCTAATCTATGTAGATGAAGCTTGTGGTTTATTTAAGCTTGCATGTTTTCCCGAGGACGAGGTCAAGAAGAAGGTCTTTCCTTTATCTTTGAAGGATAAGGCGTTGACATGGTATAGGCTATGTGATGATACTGGATCATGGGACTATAATCGGTTGAAATTGGAAAATCATCAAAAGTTTTATCCTATGCATTTAGTACATCGTGATCGGAATTATATTTATAATTTTTGGCCTCGTGACAGAGAAAGCATCGCTCAAGCTTGGGGGAGGCTTAAATGAATGCTATATTCATGCCCCAATCATGAGCTCTCGAGATAAATTATCATTCAAAACTTCTATGCTCGGCTTTCTCATGATGATCGCACCATGCTTGACACTTCTTGTACCGGTTCTTTTATGAAGAGAGATATTGACTTCAAATGTAATTTATTGGAGAGAAAAAAACGCAACTCTGAAGATTGGGAGCTTGAAGAAGGTAAGAAGTCAGGTATGAATTTCACGTTTGATTGTGTTAAATCCTTTGTTGAGACAAATACTTTTTGTGACTTTAGCGCTATGTATGGACTTGACTCTGAGATAGTAGCTTCATTGTGTGAATCATTTGCTTCTCATATTGATCTCCCTAAAGAGAAGTGGTTTAAATATCATCCTCCTTTAGAAGTCAATGTAGTTAAACCCACTCCAGTTGAAGAGAAAGTCATTGCCTATAATGATCATGTGGTTCCCAGTGCTTACATTGAGAAACCACCTTTCTCTGTTAGGATGAAAGATCATTCTAAAGCTTCAACTGTGATACGTAGAGGCTATATTAGAACACCTACACCCCCTGAGAAAAGTAGAGTTGAACCTAGCATTGCTATTATCAAAGATCTTCTGTCCGACGATGTTGAGGGACATAATATTCACTTCTGTGAAGATGCTGCTAGAATTGCTAACTCACGCTAGAGAAACCTGTTGTTGGCATGCCTGTGGTTTCTGTTAAGATAGGAGATGATTGTTATCATGGTTTATGTGACGTCGGTGCTAGTGTTAGTGCAATACCTCAATCCTTATACGATGAAATTAAAGATGAGATTGCACCTATTGAGATAGAGCCTATTGATGTCACTATTCAGCTTGCCAATAGAGATACTATCTGCCCTGTGAGAATTGTTAGGGATTTTGAAGTATTGTGTGGTGAAATAAAGTATCCTGTTGATTTCCTCGTTCTTGCTACCACTCAAGATAGCTTTTGTCCCATCATATTTAGCAAACCCTTCCTCAATACCGTCAATGCTCATGAGTTAAATTTGAGAAGAAAACTGTCACTACTGGCTTTGAGGTATTGCACATGAGTTAAATTTGAGAAGGTGTGTCACTACTGGCAAACCCTTCCTCAATACCGTGAATGTGAGAAGCAAACTGTCACTACTGGCTTTGAAGGTGTGTCACATGAGTTAAATTTCACCAAGTTTGGTAGACAACCTCATGAAAAGGAGTTGCCTAGTAAGGATGAAACTATTGCCTTAGCTTCTATTGCCATGCCTCCTACTGATCCCTTAGAGCAATACTTGCTTGAGCATGAAAATGATATGCATATGGATGAAAGGGGTGAAATAGATTGAGTTGTCTTAGAACAATATCCTATCCTTAAGAATAACTTGTCTGTTGAACTGCTTCGGGATCCACCCCCACCAAAGGGTGATCCTGTGTTCGAGCTTAAACAGTTGCTTGATATTCTTAAGTATGCTTATCTTGATGAAAAAGAGATATATCCTGTTATAATTAGTGGTAGCCTCTCAGAGCATGAAGAAAAGAAGTTACTAAAAACTCTGAGGAAGCACCGTGCTCCTATTGGATATACTCTTGATGATCTTAAGGGCATTAGTCCCACTCTATGTCAGCACAAGATTAAAACCGATCCTGATTTCAAACCAGTTGCTGATCATGAAAGGAGATTAAATCCTAAGATGAAAGAAGTAGTAAGAAAAGAAATCCTAAAGCTTCTGGAAGCGGGTATTATCTATCCTGTTGCTCGTAACGATTGGGTGAGTTTGGTGCATTACGTTCCTAAGAGGGGAGGTATTACCGTTGTCCGTAATGATAAGGATGAATTGATCCCGCAGAGGATTATTACTGGCTATAGGATGGTGATCGATTTTAGGAAATTGAATAAAGCTACTAGGAAAGATCATTACCCTTTGCCTTTTATCGACCAAATGCTAGAAAGACTGTCTAAGCACACACACTTCTTGTTTCTAGACGGTTATTCTGGTTTCTCCCAAATACTAGTTGCACAATCTGATCAGGAGAAAACCACTTTCACCTGCCCTTTCGGTACCTTTGCTTATAGACGTATGCCTTTTGGCTTATGTAATGCACCTGCCTCCTTTCAAAGATGTACGATGGCTATATTCTTTGACTTTGTGAAAAGATTCTTGAGGTTTTCATGGATGACTTGTCCGTTTACAGGTCTTCCTTTGATGATTGCCTCAACAACCTTGATCCAGTCTTACAAAGATGTAAAGACACCAATCTTGTCTTTAACTGGGAGAAGTGCCACTTTATGGTTAATGAAGGCATCTTCTTAGGACATAAAATTTCCGAAAGAGGTATTGAAGTTGATAAGGCTAAGGTTGATGCAATCGAGAAAATGCCATACCCCACAGATATCAAAGGTATAAGAAGTTTCCTTGGTCATGCTGGTTTCTATAGAAGGTTCATTAAAGACTTCTCTAAGATTTCTAGGCCTCTTACCAATCTCTTGCAAAAGGATATTCCTTCTGTTTTTGACGATGATTGTGAGGATGCCTTCGAAATACTTAAGAGGGCTTTGATAACTGCACCTATTGTTCAACCACCTGATTGGAACTTACCTTTTGAGATCATGTGTGATGCTAGTGATTATGTTGTTGGTGTTGTTCTAGGGCAAAGAGTTGACAAGAAGTTGAATGTTATTCACTATGCTAGTAAAACTCTAGACAGTTCCTAGAGAAACTATGCTACTACGGAGAAGGAATTTTTAGTAGTCGTGTTTGCATGTGAAAAGTTCAGGTCTTACATAGTTGATTCCAAAGTCACTATTAAGTATCTCATGGAGAAGAAAGACGCTAAACCTAGACTTATCAGATGGGCTCTCTTGCTACAAGAATTTGATTTGCATGTTGTCGACATAAAGGGTGCTAATAACCCAGTAGCAGATAACTTCTCTAGGTTGGAGAACGTTCTTGATGACCCACAACCTACTGATGATAGCTTTCCCGATGAGCAATTGAATGTCATCAATGCTTCACGTAGTGCACCGTGGTATGCTGATTATGCAAACTATATCGTTGCCAAATATATACCACCTAGTTTCACATACCAAGAAAAGAAGAAATTCTTCTTTGACTTAAGACACTACTTTTGGGATGACCCTCACCTTTATAAGGAAGGAGTAGATGGTGTTATTAGACGTTGTGTACCTGAACATGAACAGGGACAGATCCTACAGAAGTGTCACTCCGAGGCCTATGGAGGACACCATGCGGGAGATAGAACTGCACACAAGGTATTGCAATCAGGTTTCTATTGGCCTACTCTCTTCAAGGATGCCCGTAAGTTTGTATTGTCTTGTGATGAATGCCAAAGAATAGGTAATATTAGCAAACGTCAGGAAATGCCTATGAACTATTCACTTGTCATTGAACCGTTTGATGTTTGGGGCTTTGATTATATGGGACCTTTTCCCAAATCCAATGGGTATACTCATATCCTAGTTGCTTTTGATTACGCCACTAAGTGGGTAGAAGCTATCCCCACTAGTAGTGCTGATCACAACACTTCCATCAGGATGCTTAAAGAATTTATCTTCCCTAGATTTGGAGTCCCTAGATATCTAATGACCGACAGTGGTTCACACTTAATTCATGGTGCTTTCCGTAAAACGCTTGCTAAGTACGATGTCAACCATAGAATTGCGTCTCCCTATCACCCTCAGTCAAGTGGTCAAGTAGAGCTAAGCAATTGAGAGATTAAACTGATTCTGCAAAAGACTATCAACAGGTCTAGAAAGAATTGGTCTAAGAAGCTCGATGATGCACTGTGGGCTTATAGAACTGCCTATAAGAATCCCATGGGCATGTCTCCGTACAAAATGGTGTACGGTAAAGCATGTCATTTACCTCTTCAGCTAGAGCATAAAGCTTATTGGGCAATCAAAGAGCTCAACATTGATTTCAAACTTGCCGGTGAGAAGAGGTTATTTGATATGAGCTCGCTTGATGAATGGAGAACTTAGGCATATGAGAATGCCAAGTTGTTCAAAGAAAATGTTAAGAGGTGTCATGATAAGAGGATACAAAAGCGTGAGTTCAATGTAGGTGATTATGTCTTGCTATAGAACTCTCGTTTAAGATTCTTTGCAGGCAAGCTTCTCTCTAAATGGGAAGGTCCCTATGTTGTTGAGGAAGTATACGTTCCGTTGCTATCAAGATCAACAACACGGAAGGTAATTGTCCGAGAGTTGTGAATGGGCACAGAATCAAGAATTATATCTCATGTACTCCCACAAATGTTGAAAGCAATATCATCAATACCATAACTCCGGAAGAATACCTAAGGGATATTTATCAGCCTGTTTCAGACTCCGAAAACGAAGAGGTATGTGATTCGGTAAGAAAACGGACTCCAAAACTTTTCCAGTAGGAAATTTTCTCAGTTTTGGAATATTGGAAAAAATAAAAAATTGGAAATAGTCCGGAAAGTGCGCGAGGAGGCGACAAGCCTGCCCGGCGCGGGCCCACCCCCTGGCCGCGCAGGGAGAGCTTGTGGCCACCTCGTGCGCCTCCCGGACTCCGTTTTCCTGCGGAGTACTCCTTCTGGTCTGGAAAAAATCAATATATATACTCCCGTTTGGTCTGACCCCTGCATCACGCAGATTCCTCTATTTTTCGTTTCGAGCCTGTTTCTGTTGCAGATCTAGATCGCTATGACTTCCCCAAAAGCTCCGAAGGACAAGATCTTTGAGAAGGTCATCAATCCCTACCTCACGGGAGTGCTGCAACACCCTCAATCTATCGAAATGCGTGAGGGGCCCAAGAAGACCGGGAGCATGGAGACGGGGCTCGAAGCAATGGAGCAACAAGTCTTCAAGTGCCAAGGGATGGTGGAGCGTGGACTCAACGCCAACCACATGATGATCACGGAGTTCACCAACAAGCACAGGATTGATGCCAATGACATTGGGAAGCACCTCTCCAGGCTCTATGACAGGATTGATCAACGCCAGGCCCAGATCTATGACCTGCAGAACTAAAACTGTGAGTATGAGTATAGATTTAAATCAATACGGTTGGCTTCAGATTTGAGGATTACGGAGACTCGTTCATCTTTCCATGATGGAGCACCTATGCCTTGGAAGACGGAGGATCAAACCCATGTTGCAACAACTTCTCCACCACCACCAAAGGAACACAACTGAGCATTGGTATGGGCAATCCCCTTGGCTTGTGCCAAGCTTGGGGGAGTTGCCCCGGTATCGTATCACCATCACATCTTTTGCCTTTACCCTTGTTTTAGTTTTCCTTTTCAGTTTTCTCTTTCTCTAGTAGATTAAACGTCTTAGTGTTTTGGTCTTGAGTTTTGCTTTGTGTCACCCCTGATGTATTCGAGCTCGTGAGCCATATAATAAAGAGTGTCTTAGTTGAAGGGCTTTGCCTCTTGCCATGATCAAAAGAGTGAGAATTGAACAAAAGCATGAAAGATCATGTAATGATCTTATGGGAAGTGATGGATTCACATATAAAAAGAATGAGGATTGAAACTTGTTGAGGGTAGGCAAACGTAGACGTTGGTCATTGTTGCAATTAATAGGAAGTGATAAAGAAGGAGAGGTTCACATATAAATATATCATCTCAGACACCATCTATGATTGTGAATACTCACTAAACTATAGCATGCCTAGAAGTAGATGTTGGACAAGGAAGACAACACAATGAAATGTGTTTGCTTGGCTCCGAACAATGTTATATGATTAGAGATCCCTTAGCATTTGACGATTGCTTCCACCTCACATCAGCCAAACTTCCCGCACTAAATAGAGATACTACTTGTGCATCCATAAACCATCAACCCAGTTTTGCCATGTGAGTCCACCATACCTACCCATGGATTAAATAAGACCCCTCAAGTAAGTTGTCATCGGTGCAAGCAATAAAAATTGCTCTCTAATATGTATGATCTATTAGTGTGTGGAAAATAAGCTTTGTATGAACCTGTGATGAGGAAGACATAAAAGCGACAGACTGCATAATAAAGTTCTTTATCACAGGAGGCAATATAAAGTGACGTTCCTCCGCACTAAGAGGACACGCATCCAAACCTCAAAAGCGCATAACAACCTCTGCTTCCCTCTGCAAAGGGCCTTTCTTGTACCTTTACTTTTTTCCCTTGAAAGAGTCATGGTGATCTTCCCCAATTCCTTATTTCGCCTTTATCTTGGCTAACGTCGTATGCTTGTGAAAGATCTATATTCATATGTCAACTTGGAAGTAAGTATTCATGAATTATTATTGTTGACATTAGCTTGAGGTAAGCAGTTGGGAGGCAAAACTATAAGCCCCTATATTTCTCTGTGTCCAGCTGAAACTTTGATCCCATGAGTACCACGTGAGTTGTAGCAATTGTAGAGAACGAAAGAATGATTGAGTATGTGGATTTGCTTTACAAGCTCTTATTTGACTCTTTCTGATGTTGTGATAAATTGCAATTGCTTCAATGAATAAAGGCTATCGGCTGTTACTTCTCGGTAAGGTTCTTGATCCATGCTTTACTTTGTGAAGGAATTATCACTTTGGCTTGAGAGATTATATGTTGGTATGCTGTTCTGATCATGATCATGATGCTTGCATGTTCGTATCTTGTTTTGTCGACACCTCTCTCCCTAAACATGTGGACATATTTATTGAGCTAGGGTTTCGCTTGAGGACAAGCGAGGTCTAAGCTTGGGGGAGTTGATACGTCCATTTTGCATCATGTTTTCGTGTTGATATTTATCGCTTCTCGAGCTGTTACTTCACTTCACGGTACAATTCTTATGCCTTTTCTCTCTTAGTTTGCAAGGTTTACATGAAGAGGGAGAATGCTGGCAGCTGGAATTCTGGCTTGAAAGTGGAGCAAAGATGAGATACCTATTCTGCGCAACTCCAAACACCGTAAAAATCAACGAGGATTTTTTTTCCGGATTTATAAAAAATACTGGGCAGAAGAAGTGCCAGAGGGGCGCCAGCAGGTGGCCACAAGCCTGCACGGCGCGGCCACCCCCAGGTCGCGCCAAGGGGGCTTGGGGGCAGCCTGCTGGCCCGCTGGCCCCCCTCTTCTGCTATATGAAGGGTTCCGTCCAAGAAAAAATCAGGGAGGAGCTGTTTCGTGGATTCGCCGCTGCCACGAGGCGGAACTTGAGCAGAACCAATCTAGAGCTCCGGTAGGACGATCCTGCCGGGGAAACTTCCCTCCCGGAGGGGGAAATCGTTGCCATCGTCATCACCAACACTCCTCTCATCGGAGGGGACTCGTAACCATCAACATCTTCATCAGCACCATCTCATCTCCAAACCCTATTTCATCACATGTAACCAATCTCCGTCTCGTGACTCCGATTGGTACTTGTAAGGTTGCTAGTAGTGTTGATTACTCTTTGTAGTTGATGCTAGTTGGATTAATTGGTGGAAGAGTTTATGTTCAGATCCTTGATGCTACTCATTACCTCTCTGGTCATGAATATGATTATGCTTTGTGAGTAGTTACTTTTGTTCCTCACGACATGGGATAAGTCATGCAGATAGTAGTCATGTGAATCTGGTATTCGTTCGATATTTTGATGTGTTCTATGTTGTTTTTCCTCTTGTGGTGTTATGTGAACGTCTACTACATAACACTTCACCATTATTTGGGCCTAGAGGAAAGCATTGGGAAGTAGTAAGTAGATGATGGGTTGTTAGAGTGACAAAAGCTTAAACCCTAGTTTATGCGTTGCTTCGTAAGGGGCTGATTTGGATCCACTAGTTTATGCTATGGTTAGACTTTGTCTTAATTCTTATTTCGTAGTTGCGGATGCTTGCGAGAGGGGTTAATCATAAGTGGGATGCTTGCCCAAGTAAGGGAAGTACCCAAGCGCCGGTCCACCCACATATCAAACTATCAAAGCAACGAACGCGAATCATATGAACATGATGAAATCTAGCATGACAGAAATTCCCGTGTGTCCTCGGGAGCGTTTTTCCTCCTATAAGACTTTGTACAGGCTTGTCCCTTGCTACAAAAGGGTTTGGGCCACTTTGCTGCATCGTTGCTACTTTTGTTACTTGTTGCTTGCTACGAACCATCTCACCACACAATCACTTGTTACCGACAATTTCAGTGCGTGCAGATTTTACCTTGCTGAAAACCACTTGTCAGATCCTTCTGCTCCTCGTTGGGTTCGACACACTTACTTATCGAAAGGACTACGATTGATCCCCTATACTTGTGGGTCATCATGCTCCCACTTACTTCTTTGGAAATACAAGTTTCTCATAAACCTTGTATAAACCCGAAAGCTTTGATCGTCTCATCAAAGCGTATATTCCAACTCCGAGATGCTTGCACCAGTCCATAAAAGGATCGCTGGAGCTTGCTTATTTGTTACCATCCTTAGGATCGACAAAACCTTCTAGTTGTATGACATACAACCTTTCCTCAAGGAAACCGTTGAGGAAACAATGTTTTTACATCCTATGTGCAATATTTCATAAATAATGCAGCAACTGCTAACATAATTCCAACAGACTTTTAGCATCGTATGAGTGAGAAAGTCTCATCATAGTCAACTCTTTGAACTTGTCGGAAACATATTTGCGACAAGTCGAGATTTTCTTAATGGTGACTTTTCACCATCATCGTCTGTCTTCCTTTTAAAAGATCCATTTGTACTTAACAGTCTTAGGACCATCAAGTAGTTCTTCCAAAGTCTACACTTTGTTTTCATACATTGATCCACTCTTAGATTTCATGGCCTCCAGCCATTTGCCGGAATCCGGGCCCACTATCGCTTCTCCATAGCTCGTAGGTTCATTGTTGTTCAACAACATGACTTCCAAGACAGGGTTACCGTACCACTCTGTAGCAGTACGCGACCTTGTCGACCTACGAGGTTTGTAGTAACTTGACCCCAAGTTTAATGATCACTATCAACAGTTTCCACTTCAATTGGCGTAGGCGCCTCAAGAACAACTTCATGCGGCGTGCTACACACCGGTTGAAGTGTCAGTTCAATAACCTCATCAAGTTCCACCACCCTCTCACTCAATTCTTTCGAGAGAAACTTTTCCTTGAGAAAGGACCCGTTTCTAGAAACAAACACTTTGCTTCCGGATCTGAGATAGGAGGTATACCCAACTGTTTTGGGTGTCCTATGATGATGCATTTATCCGCTTTGGGTTCGAGCTGATCATGCTGAAACTTTTCCACATAAGAATCTCAGCCCCAAACTTTTACGAAATGACAGCTTAGGTTTCTCCAAACCATAGTTCATACGGTGTCATCTCAATGGAAATACGTGGTGCTCTATTTAAAGTGAATGTGGTTGTCTCCAATGCATAACCCATAAACAAGAGTGGTAATTCGATAATAGACATGATACTATGCACCATATCAAATAGGGCGCGGCTATGACGTTCAGATACACCATCACACTCTGGTGTTTTAGGTGGCATGAGATGTGAAACAATTTTCACATTTTGCTTAATTGTGTACCAAACTCGCAACTGAGATATTCATCTCTATGATCATATCGTAGACATGTTACCCTCTTGTCACGACGCTCATATCTACCATAGTTCAATAATTCAGAAGTGTGTTTCATCAAGCAAATACGCTAGTATCTACTCAAATCATCTATGAAGTAAGAACATAACGATATCCACTGCGTGCCTCAGCACTCATTGGACTGCATACATCCAAATGTATTACTTCCAATAAGTTACTTTCTAGTTCCATCTCACTGGAAAACGAGGTCTTCAGTCATCTTGCCCATGTGGTATGATTTGCATGTCTCAAGTGATTCAAAATCAAGTGAGTCCAAACAATCCATCTGTATGGAGTTTCTTCATGCGTTTATAACAATAGGCATGGTTTGCATGTCTCAAACGTTTCAAAAATGAGTGAGTACAAAGATTCATCAGCATGGAGCTTCTTCATGCATTTTATACCAACATGACTCAAGCGGTAGTGCCACAAGTAAGTGGTACTATCATTACTACTTTGTATCTTTCGGCATCAATATTGTAAACATGTGTAGTACTACGATCGAGATTCAATAAACCATTGAAGGTATTTATTCAAGCAAATAGAATAACCATTATTCTCTTTAAATGAATAATCATGTTGCAATAAACACGATCCAATCATGTTCACGCTAAACGGAAACACCAAATAACAATTATTTAGGTTTAACACCAATCCCGATGGTAGAGGGAGCACGCAATGTTTGATCACATCAACTTTAGAATTACTTCCAACACACATCATCATCTCACCCTTGCTAGTATCCTTTTAACCCGTAGCTATAATTTCGAGTTAATAACACTTAGCAACTGAACCGGTATCTAATACCCTTGTGGTGCTACTAGGAGTACTAGTAAGGTACACATCAATATCAGGTATATCCAATATACTTATGTCCACTTTGCCAGCCTTCTCATCTACCAAGTATCTAGGGTAGTTCCGCCTCAGTGACCGTTCCCCTCATAACAAAAGCACTTAGTCTTGGGTTTGGGTTCAATCTTGGGTTTCTTCACTAGAGCATCAACTGGTTTGCTGTTTCATGAAGTATCCCTTCTTTCCCTTGCCCTTCTTGAAACTAGTGGTTTTACTAACCATCAACAATTCATGCTCCTACTTGATTTCTACTTTCACAGTGTCAAACATTGCGAATAGCTCAAGGATCATCATATGTATCATTGATATGTTATAGTTCATCATGAAGCTCTAGTAGCTTGGTGACAGTGACTTTGGAGAACCATCAGTATCTCATGTGGAAGATCAACTCCCACTTGATTCAAGCGACTGTTGCACTCAGACAATCTGAGCACATGCTCAACGATTGAGCTTTTCTCCTTTACTTTGTAGACAAAGAATCTTGTCGGAGGTCCCATACCTCTCAACCAGGGCACGAGCATGAAATCCCAATTTAATCTCTTAGAACATCTCATATGTTCCGTGACGTTCAAAACGCCTTCAACGCCTCAATTCTATGTCATTAAGTATTACGCACTGAACTATCACGTACTCATAAAAAACATGTATGTGAGATGTTCGCAACATCCACAGACGACGCTCGAGGTGCAGCACACCGAGCGGTGCATTAAGGACATAAGCCTTCTACAATGAGGACAATCCTCAGTTTACAGAATCAGTCCGCAAAATTTCTACTATCATCTTTCAACTAAATTTTCTCTAAGAACATATAAAAACAGTAGAGCTACAGTGCAAGCTACAACATAATTTGCAAAGACCTTTTGACTATGTTCATGATAATTAGTTCAATTTATCATATTACTTAAGAACTCCCACTCAAATAGACATCCCTCTAGTCATTCGAGTGGCGCATGATCCAAATCCAGTAACTCAAGTCCAATCATCACGTGAGTTGAATATAGTTTCAGTGGTGAACATCTCCATGTTGATCATATAAACTATATGATTCATGCTAAACCTTTTGGTCTCTTGTGTTCCGAGGCCATGTCTGTACATGCTAGGCTCTTCATGTTTAACTCGAGTGTTCTGCGTGTGCAACTGTTTTGCACCCGTTGTATGTGAACGTTGAGTCTATCACACCCGATCATCACGTGGTGTCTCGAAACGACGAACTGTCGGAACGGTGCACAGTCGGGGAGAACACAATTTTATCTTGAAATTTTAGTGAGGGATCACCTTATAATGCTATCATCGTTCTAAACAAAATAAGGTGCATAAAAAGGATTAACATCACATGCAATTCATAAGTGACATGATATGGGCATGATCTTGTGCTTCTTGATCTCCATCACCCATATCATGCCCATATCATGCCCATATCAACGCCCACAAAAACTTTTGTGTTATACTCTAGATTACATCTACACATGAACCTAGCTCATGATGCCATTGTTGGGGAACGTTGCATGGGAAACAAAAAATTTCCTACGCACACGAAGACCTATCATGGTGATGATCATCTACGAGAGGGAGATCAGATCCACATGCCCTTGTAGATTGCTAAGCAAAAGCGTTAATAAACGCATCTGATGTAGTGGTACGTTTTCACGATCCGTCCCACGAACGGTCCCACGAACCACCTCACGATCCGTCCCACGGTCCGTCTCGATCAAATGTCGAACAGATGGCACCTCTCTATTCCGCACACGTACAACTCGATGACAATCTCCGCCTTCTTGATCAAGCAAGAGGGGCGGAGAGGTAGATAAGTTCTCTAGCACAGCGGCGTGGTGGTGGTGATGGTGGTGCTATTCCAGCAGTGCTCCGCCTGAGCTCCATAGAAAACCGATCTAGAGGAAGAATTATGATCTAGAGGAGAGGGCAACACGTGGCAAAGTTGTGTCTCAAAAAGCACTAAACCTCTAGTATATATAGGAGGATGGAGGAGGCAGCCTTGGCGCCACAAGGGAGGCTCCCTTGGGTCGGCCGAAGAGGAGGAGGGAGGAGTCCTCCACCAACTCCACTTGGATTAGGACTCCTTCCTTAATTTCCCACCTCTTCTGGATTTTCCACTTTTCCTCATGGGCTTTCCTTGGATGACTTTGTCAACCCATTATGCCTTATTGCAAATCCAATAAACCCATGTGGACCCATTGGGGCGTGGTGGGCCCACCCAGTGGGCCCCCGGAACCCATTCGTCACTCCCGGTACACTACCAACAATGCCCGAAAACCTCTTGGAATCCAAACACCAACTTCCTATATATCAATCTTCGTTTTCGGACAATTTCGGAACTCCTCGTGACGTCCGGGGTGTCATCCGAGACTCCAAACAAAACTTAGGTCACCAACACATATAACTCAACTATGCCGAAACGTCACCGAACCTTAAGTGTGCAGACCCTGCGGGTTCGAGAACTATGCAGACATGACGTGAGACACTTTCC
The DNA here is from genome assembly GCF_904849725.1 of Hordeum vulgare subsp. vulgare. Classification (NCBI taxonomy): domain Eukaryota; kingdom Viridiplantae; phylum Streptophyta; class Magnoliopsida; order Poales; family Poaceae; genus Hordeum; species Hordeum vulgare. The sequence goes on along the minus strand of NC_058521.1, from coordinate 42,143,871 downwards.
GGTCAATAACCAACAGCAGTACCTGGATGTCCATATTGGCTCCTACATATTCTATGAAGATCTCTATCGGTTGAACCTCTATGTCAAGGATTTATATAATCCCGTATACTATTCCCTTTGTCCTTTGGTATGTTACTTGCCCGAGATTCGATCATCGGTATCTACATTCCTAGTTCAATCTCATTACCGACAAGTATATTTACTCGTTCCATAATACAAGATCCCGTAACTAACTCCTTAGTCACATTGCTTGCAAGGCTTGTTGTGATGTTGTATTACCAAGTGGGCCCCGAGATACCTCTCAATCACACGGAGTGACAAATCCCAATCTTGATCCATGCCAACCCAACAGACACCTTCGGAGATACGTGTAGAGCACCTTTATAGTCACCCAGTTACATTGCGACGTTTGATACACACAAGGTATTCCTCCGGTGTCCGGTAGTTGCATGATCTCATGGTCATAGGAACAGATACATTGAGATGCAGAAAACAGTAGCAATAAACTGACACGGTCATATGCTATGTTTATAGTTTGGGTCTTGTCCATCACATCATTCTCCCAATGATGTTTTCTCGTCATCAAATGACAACACTTGTCTTTGGTCAGGAAACCTTGAGCATCTTTCATCAACGACCTAGTCAACTAGAGGCGCACTAGGGATAGTGTGTTGTCTATGTATCCACACATGTATTTGAGTTTCCAATCAATACAATTCTAGCATGGATAATAAACGATTATCATGAACAAGGAAATATAATAATAACCAATGTATTATTGCCTCTAGGGCATATTTCCAACACGCCCAGCGCGTCGCCACTCCGCCCACGCGTCGCCACTCAGCTGGACGCGTCTTCATCACTTGGCCGCCTAGCGTGTCACCACTCCGCCGAGCTCGTCTTCATCACTTGGCCGCCCAGCGCGCGGACTCCGTAACAGCAGACCTTCCCTTGCAACGGCACCAGAAGAATGCTGCTAGCACTCTCCGGCAATCGAAACTAGAAGAATGTTGTTGACGGCCCACCAGCGCATGGGATCGTGGCAGTTTTCGAGGGTAGAGTATTCAACCCAAATTTGTTGGTTCGCCAGACAGGAGGTGAGAGGATACTCTCAAGTATGAGCAGCTGAATTTGTCTGATTCAACCGCACCTAAAAGATTAGTATCTGCAAGCAAAGTATCAGTAGCAAAGTAGCAACAGTAGCAAGCGATAGTAGCAGCAGAGCAAGTCAAGTAACAGCAGCAGCAACAATAGTAACAGCAGTAGTAGGACGAACTCGTAGGCAATGGGTCGGTGATTTGTTTGGATGATATTCATCATGCAACAGTTATAACACGGAGAGATATGTGGCTAGCTCCCATTCGTCAATGTGATGTAGGCATGCATTCGGTGTGTCGTCATACCTGCTTAGGGAAAAGAACTTGCATGACATCTATTGTCCATCCCTCCCTTGGCAGCGGGGTCCAAAAGGAAACTATGGGATATTAAGGTTCTCCTTTTAATAAAGAACCGGACCTACGCATTAGCACTTGGTGAACACATGAACTCCTCAAACTATGGTCATCACCGGGAGTGGTTCCGGTTATTGTCACTCCGGGGTTGCCGGATCAAAACACATAGTAGGTAACTACAACTTGCAAGATCGGATCTAAAAGACACATATAATGGTGACAACATAATAATTTCAGATGTGAAATCATGGCACTCGGGCCCTAGTGACAAGCATTAAGCATGGCAAAGTAGTAGCAACATCAATCTTAGAACATAGTGGATACTAGGGATCAATCCCCATCAAACGAACTCGATAACATGATAGACCTCATCCTACTCATCACCGCCCAGTGAGCCTACGAATAGATTACTCATGAACGACGAAGATCTTCATGGAATTGGAGAGGGAAGAAGGTTGATGATGACAATGGCGACGATTTCCACTCTCAAGAGCCCAAGACGGACTCCAGATCTGCCCTCCAGATGAAGAACAGTTTGTGGCGGCGCCTCCATATCGCAAACGCGATGAAATGTTATCTTTTTATTTTTTCTGGGACGAAAGTGAACTTATAGAGCTGAGGTTGGGGGCGGCAGAGCTGTGTGGGCCCCACAAGCTTGCCCACCGCCACCACGGGGTTGGCGGTGGCAGGGCTTGTGGCCCACTAGCCCACCCCCTCAGGTGGATCTTGGCGCAGGTATTTTTCGTATTTTCCAAAAATGTTCCTCGTAAATTTTCAGGACGTTTGCAGAACTTTGATTTCTGCACAAAAATAACACCAAGGCAATTCTGCTGAAAACAACGTCAGTCCAGGTTATTCCATTCAAATCATGCAAATTAGAGTCCAAAACAAGGGTAAAAGAGTTTGGAAAAGTAGATACGATGGAGACGTATCAACTCCCCCAAGCTTAAAACCTTGCTTGTCCTCAAGCAACTCAGTTGACAAACTGAGAGAGAAAGAAAAACTTTGACAAACTCTGTTTGATCTTGTTGTTGCAACTATGTCTAACTCATAACCAAAATTTCAGCAAGATCACAAGTTAACCACATAAGCAAGTGACACGAAGGTCTCATGGTAAACTAATATCAATGGCATAATCAGCTAACGAGATACCAACACTTTAATCAAAACAAGCATAAAGCAATATGAATAGGTGGTATCGCGCTAACTCTTTCTGAGACCGCAAAACATAAATGCAGAGCACTTTTAAAGATCAAGGGCTGACTAAACATTGTAATTCATAGCAACGAAGATCTAGTCATAGTCATACTCAATATAAATCAAAAGCAAAGCATAAAAATGACAGAGGTGCTCTCCAATTGGTGCTTGTATAAGAGGAGGATGACTCGACAGGAAAATAAATTGACAGGCCCTTCGCAGAGGGAAGCATTGATTTGGAAAGGTGCCAGAGCTCAAGCTTTGAAAACAGAGATAATAATTTTGGGTGGCATGCTTTCATTGTCAACGCAATGACCAAGAGTTCTCAATATCTTCCATGCTACTCATGCTATAGGCGATCCCCAAACAGAAAAGTAAAGTTTTAACTCCCCCACCACCAATCAATCACACTCCACGGCTAGCCGAATCCTCGGGTACCGTCCATACTAACATCAATCCGGCGGGAGTCTTGTTTTACAGTTATGTTTTCGATTTAAGCGTGGAACTGGGCATTCCAATTACCGGACCCTTTCTTGTGAATGACAGTGAATAAACACATGCCGAGGATAACACTCCTAGCATGGAAGATACCAATAGCCTCCTGTCACCACATGAGCGGTTCGGGCATGCAAAACAGATTATTTCTTGAAGGTTTAGAGAGTGGCACATGCAAATTTACTTGGAACGGCAGGTAGATACCGCAAATAGGTAGGTATGGTGGACTCTCATGGAAAAACTTTTGGGTTTATGGAAGTGGATGCACAAGCAGTATTCCGCTAAGTACAAGTGAAGGCTAGCAAAAGACTGGGAATCGACCAACTAGAGAGCGACAAGAGTCATCAAGATGCAATGAGTTTGACTAACATTGAATGCAAGCATGAACAGGATATAAATCACCATGAACACAAATATCATAGAGGCTATGTTGATTTTGTTTCAACTACATGCATGAACATGGGCCAAGTCAAGCCACTTGAAACATTCAAAGGAGAATACCATCCTATCATACTACATCATAGTCATCTCAAAATCTATGTTGGCATTCAAGACAAACCATTATGAGCTCTCATCTAAATAAGCATGGCATCAGAAACTATGATCTCTAAGTTGTCATTGCCAACATGGTTCTCTCACAACAAAGCTGAATCTAGGTCGACAAGCTAGTCATATTTACAAAAAATATAGATAGAGTTCATACCAGCTTTTCTATCTTAGTCACTTCATCATATATCATCGGTATTGCCTTTCATTTGCACGACCGAACGATGTGAACAATAATAAGAGTGCTCGTGCAATGGACTAAGCTGAATATGCAGGCAAACACAAAGGAGGAGACAAAGTAATATGGCTCTTTGAAAGCTAAACAGGTATGCATGCAAGAACCACTAACCATTGTAACCAATATATTCTACCTTGACCCAAAGAAAAAGAAAACAATTTACACAGGAAAGCTCCCAACAAGCAAAAGAAGAAAGGAAAATCTTTTGGGGTTTCTCAAAAGGACACAAAACAAGAAAACAAGAAAACGAAAATAAACTAGCATGGATAATATAGTGGCAAAGTGTAAACAGCATCTAACAAAGTGAAAGCATAAGCATGAATGTAAGGTCGGTAAGAACACATACTCCCCCAAGCTTAGGCTTTTGGCCTAGCTTGGTCAACTCCCATGGATGGTCCTGGAAAAACCCAAAAATCATAATGGGTGTGATACGGGAGTGCTGCAGCCACTGCCTGAATAGCTGCCTCACGAAGTCGAGCAGCCGTCGCCTCCCTCTCGTACTCCTCTGCCTCTCCTATGGTTATGTAGTATCTTCGTTTTACCTGAAAGTCAAAGAAAGCAGGAGCAGGAAGGGTAATATGGAAAACACGCTGCCGGTTAAATATCAAGCGGTATAGGAGGGATCCATGATCTCTCTCAAGGAACTGGTAGCGTGTTAGAGCGACACGATCAAGGTAGACTGTACGGAGACGAGGGTCTTCTGGACGGATGGATACTCCAAGAAAATTTGGTAAGCGTGTAGCATAAACTCCACCAAAGAAATCCCCCTCACTCCTATTTTATTCAGCCTCCTTGCTATTATAGATCCCATATTGAAGCTCTTGTCACCTGTTACTGCGCTCTTAAGGATACTAAGGTCGGAAGCGCATAGGTTACAATGTGCACCCTTGCCATTAATGCACCTACCTATGAAGACAGGAAAGTAGTGCAAGGCAGGGAAATGGATGCTTCCTATGGTGGCTTGCGTGATATCTCTGGTTTCTCCAACTGTTATACTGGAGACAAAGTCTCTGACCGAAGACTTAGAAGGATCATTAATACTACCCCCATCGGGTATCTTGCAAATCCTATTGAAATCCTCTAAATCCACGGCATATTTAACATCCCAAATTTTCGAATTTTAATAATAATTATTAGATTGTTTGTTTATTTGATTGAGTGATTGAAACTTGAGTGGAATTTGAAACTTTTCAAAAATTTTGAATGGGAGGGAATAAAATGACTGTCCCCTTCTCCGGTAAATTCAAATTCATCCAATTAAAAGCAATGAGAGAAGATGACATGACCTCTTCAACTATAAAGAATTTGAACGGAGTTTTGCATTTGAATTCTTTCAAATATTTTCCCTTGCTTCTATATTTTTCTTCCCTGAGAAATACCCCGAAAATAATTCTTGCCAAGCAAGAAAGAGAGGAGGAACACGACCCTCCAAACCGGGGGTATTCCTTTGAAATATTTGGACCATAAAACCCAAAAGGTTTATTTGAAAAATATTTGCGAAAAGAAAATAAACCAATTTAGGGATTTTCTAAAAAAACATTTTTTGAAGTATTTATTCTGGTAGTGGAAAAATGCCCATATTTTTTGGATTTAATTTCTGAAAATTTTAATATATTATACCCCTATATTCCGACGAATATTCCATTTACTTTTAATAGTTTTAATTCCTATTGTAATAAATATGGAAAGAGATCTTTATTTTAGGAAAGTCCTTGGGCCATATTAGGAATGTCATCTGGCCCATATCCGCACCTTCTTCTTCCTCTCAACGTTTCCTTCTCTAGCCATGGCAGAAGTTCCCAGGAAGCTTCCCCTCCGGGATTCGCGAGCTATACTCGCTCCCGGCGCCTCCCGTCACCACTATAAGAACGCCCCGTCTCTCCTCTTTCCATTCCCCTAGAGAAATCCTTCTTTCCCCTGCCCGTAGCGTCTCCCCATCACCTCCCCTTTTGCCTATCAAGAACGCACCAGGGAGCTCTCCCCTGTCGCCCCAGCATCACCTCCCCATCGCCCCACCATCGCTGCACCCCACCCCTGCACACCCCCACCCCTCGCTGCACCCCACCCCACCCCTGCGCGCCCCACCCTCGCCCCTGCACCCCTCCCCACCCCGCTGAAGCTCCCTCTAGGAGCTCGACATCACGACCAGGAGCCGCCCCCCTCGCCCCCAGCTCGACAAGGGCACCCGGCAGCCCAGCCCCAAGTGCCGACCCTCCCCCTCCGTCGCCCGCACCCTCCTCCGCAGCCCCACCCTCGCCGGCGACCTCGCCCCTCGCCGCAGGGCCTCCTCCTCGCCACTGCTCCTCCCTGCCGTCGTGCACGAGGTAACTCCCTCTCCCTTTTGTTTTTTTCTTTTGTTTTACTTTCTACCATTAGATCTTTAGTCAACGTGTGAGATTAGATCTCAAGATACCCCTTCGGTTCTTTTAAAAGAACCGGTGGTTATTTCTTATTAGTAAGTTTTGCCGAAGTGGTTTCTTGTATAGCGGCCATCCGCTGTTTAGCCTATGCAACGCACACCCCCGAACCAATCACAACACGCCACGTGGACCCCCGCTCACTAATTAGCTATTCAGTTTTTTTAGTTTTAATTCAAAAACACAGAGAGTTCCAATCTTGTTTCCTCCATAACTTTTGCTCCAGAACTCCAATGGAGTTGAATATTTTTTCAGTAGATCACAATTTTTCTGTAGTTTTCAAAAACATAGTATTTGCCTATGTTTGAAATTTTCAAATTTGAATTAGATCAGATTTAGTTTAAACCTTGTTTTGCTTATTCCGGGAGTTTAAAAATAGAATTTTAATTAATTATTTTTGCTACTGATCACTAGTGATCTTATTTATCAGTGGTAAAAATTTCCGAATTGTTTGAGTATCTTAGCTCATTGTTTCTTGTGAAACACTTTCTGTTTCACTTCTTTTAGGATTATGACTATATTTCTTTCTTTAGTTGTTTTTAAATTATTTTTTCTTTTATATTTCAGAAAGATTATGATTTGTTTCTGTTAGTTAACACAAGGTTTGCAACAAGTTTTGATTTTATTTTTATATGTTATCATGAAATCAATTCTAATTCTCTAATAACTTGCAATTGGTTTCTCTACTGTTTCAAATCCCGTTTGGAAATACTTTCAAATAGTTTTGTGAAAAAATACTTTATTTTATCTTAGTTAAATTTATATATTAGTTGCTTGTTACTTATGTATTTTATTTTCTGTTAGACAAAAACTATTTAGTGTTTGATGTAGTAGAAGACTCCGTAGTCTTATTTGAAGTTTCCTTCGGATTCTTATTCGCTCTCTCCTTTGTTTTGATTGCTAGAATGATTGCTAGTATGAGTGCTTACGTGAATGATATGGTTGTTATATAGATTTCATCGGAGAGTGACGAGTAGTCTATCAAGTTATTCCTCGAGAACGAAAATTCTTCTTCGTCAACATCACCAGTCAAGTCACTTTGATCATACTATCACCTATGTTTTTCTATGCATGCTAGTTCCACCTTCCTATACCCAATTGCATGCTGAGTAGGTATTTGGAAATTGTGGATACATATTTTAGTATCATGTGGTAGGCACCCAACAACCCCGTTAGTTGGGCCGGGACAACAAATTTCATAATTCTATGCTTGAGTAGACGGGATTCTGGTTGAGAGTTTATCACGAGTGATGCGAGAATAATTCAATAACCAAGACCAGTTAAGTCAAGACTTTTCAAGACCTCGTGATGCAATGCAACTCTGGGTGAAGGATGGTTGATCGGCTCCCTGGAGAAACCAGTGGATGACCCGGGATGTAGGAGACGTGCCATGACATCTTGCGGAAAGCTTCACCCAGGCTCAAAGAGACGGACGGATATTTTCAAGACCCAAGGCTTACCTGCACAGCCACAAGTCATTATGGGCTCTGGCTTGGTTGGACAATGCGGTGCCTCTGGACAGGCGGTGCCAGCAGATGTAGAAGAACGGTAGGATTCGGATGGCCACCGACAGGGATTCAGAGGGACCCGTTGAAAGACCATGTTTTGATCATCCGGTATTCAAGCACCCTGAAGTGCGAGGACATACACGGAGGCGATCTAATCTTGTGGGGAACGTTTGCAAAACTCTACAGAGTACTCAAACCTAATCGATTAGTCGTGTCCACGGGCATGGACAACTTGAGCCAAAGGAACTGAAGTTATCTGGAATTCTCAACACTATTTATATATATTTGATGTGAGTAATATTGATAACTTGGGTATGAGAACTGGTTGGCGGAACCATCTCATTAACAACCAATAGCGTAGTAATATTTTGCTTTGAGCCCCTCTTGTTGTAGGAGAAAATTTGCTTTACGCTAAAACTTACAACACCACCTGCCATATATGCATATAGTATACATGATATTTTACCCCCTCTCATATGTGACTTGCCGGCATATTCAATATGCTGGCCTACACGGCTGCAACGTCTTATGTTGCAGATATTTTTCTTCGACGAGTAAGAGTATGATTCAGGGTTACGGTCTACATCAACTTGCCGTTGGTGTTTATTGGGACTCCACTCCCTTGACTACTTTCGCTGAGATATTTACGGTATATATCAGTTTTACGCTATTTACAGGTGATTGCACTTTGATATATACATTGATGTACTGTGTGTGCCAACATATTGATCCAGGGATGGCACAGATACACAGAGGCTTGACTCATTTTGAGTCGGGTCGCTACAGAAATGGTACCAGAGCACATGTTGACTGTAGGACGTGACCCTAGAAACTAGAAATTTCCTAGGAAAGGATCTCTCGAAAATTTTATTTTCAAAGAACTCCTTTTACTTCTCATCTCTTCTCATTTCCACAAATGTTCTCTCTCACCTCAAATAGTTAGACAATGCCTTTCCCCTTTGACCACATGAAGGATCAACCGACTCCCACTTCAAAGTAAAGAGGATTTCATCATGCAGTTGAAGCTACACCAACTGAAGACTCTCAAGACCCGAAGAACTCGAAGACCCCGAAACTTTCCAATGTTTATATGACCATTACAAGTCCAAACCCTGCTATATATCCACGTTAGTTACGATGATTTGTGAGCTGTCATTGGTGTGTGTTTTCCGACATCCACAAATAAAACCTATTCTCAAAAATATTGTTTGTATAGTGTGTATCTCCCTCTCTCTTACTCGTCTCATCCCCAAAACCTCAACCCTACCAGATGGAGTATGAAGCTGGACTTGTAGTCTCTCGACCAATGACCCAGCTAGAGGCTGATATATGGATTCAAAACATGGAGAACCACTTCGGGAGCAACTCGATATCAAGGAAGTATGAAGTGGAACACGCTCTTCAGTACTTTACACAAAGTGCTGCAATCTGGTGGAAAATGCATCATGCCATACAAGGATTTAGTGGAGCAGAAACCTGGGACGAATTCAAGAAGACTTTGTTAAGATCCCTACTTATTCAAAAGTGCTTTGATAATCCAAAGGAGAATACTTGTGCATGCAAGATCTGTGGAGAAATAGGACACACCCAGGAAGAACACAAGGATGGATGCACTCATTGTGAAGGAAATCACCCAGCTGAGGAGTGCCCAAGTAGTCAGGTGACTTGTTTCCTTTGTGAAGGAACCACCCACTACCCAGCTCAATGTCACATTTACCCCAAGGTCAACAAGTTGTCCAGCAGCAGAAAGAAGCAATGAAGGAAACACTCAAGAAGAAGATTCTAGAAGAGCCGGTGATGAATGAAAATATTGAAGACCCTGATGGACAAGGTCTGACCAGATTTTTCTCCAATGCATGCTACTCATGTGGAGAAGAAGGACATTATTCACAGGATTGCACGAAGGGAAGCCAAGAGTATCTGGGAAACTTCCCGATGGAAAAAGTGGAGTTTGATCCACTTGAAATAGAAGAACTGGCCAACATAAAGGAGTCCGGAAAGAAAAAAAGGTACCCTCGGAAGAGCCAAATCTTTGCAGATATAGACCTGAGTCACGTCAAATGTTACAAGTGTATGGAATTTGGCCACCACAAATACATGTGCTCAGGAAGGAAGCCGGAAACCCAAGGAGCAAAAGAAAACACTAAGACGCCTCGAGACTTGTCAGAACTCATTTGCTTTCATTGCAAGGAAGCAGGACGTTTTGCTAATGATTGTCCACAAAGGAAGAAAGCTAAAAAGGAGTAGTTAAGTTTTGACCGCGGCAATTAGTGTAAACTGAAGCACTCTTGATTTTCATGAGATCATGGAGTTGAATTTTTGTAAGAAGTCCCTGAGATATTAATAACTTCATGAATAAATGGAATTTATTGTCTCATGATTGCCTATGTTGAAACACTATGCGTTGTTTCTCTAGGAACAAAGGTATCTAAATGTTTATGAGGATGCTCTATGCAGGCATGAGTATATTTAATTTTTAGTGTGGTAGTAATCGGTAAACCCACTGGATCCATTGAGTAGGAATGTACCATAACTACCAAGGAGACATATACATTCCTCTGAGTACCTATTTACTGACACCTGCAGATGACAACTCTCTACGAGTCATTCCTGAAGGGCCCAGAAACGATCATGACCCTGACCAGTGACCATGATTACCTGAAAATCCTGAAGGACATGATGAAGCACATTCATCTTGAAGGAGATGCAGTCTACAAAGGCTACCCATTCATGGAGAATGGAGTGGAACTTTGGTATGTGGAAGTACATCTCCACCGTGTGAAAGGAGTTTGTCCAAAGACTATGGGGAAATACTTTTTCATTTCACGTGTACCACGAGCAACCTTCTTTGATGCTATTCGTGAAGCTGTCATGGAAGCCATACATCAGATTGGAGAAATACTTGAAGCAAGACTCCATCATACCCAGGAATACCTGAGTGAGGTACGTGCGGAGATGATGGAGACGAAGCTCATGGCCACCATGATGAAGCAAAAGATGGATGATTTCAAGGAGCACCTCATAAAGTTCTAGTGGGACTAAAATATCTCCAAGGGAAATGAATGAATAATGTTGGCAGAAATGCTTGACCATACCGAACAATGTGGATGGCAGCATTGTAATAGAGTACTTTTGAATTTGAGTTTTTGAGAATAAATTAAGGATGTAATAAAGGATTGAATATGAAATAAAATATGAATTATCAATAAGCAATATCTTCTTATGGTATCCCACAGAGTGGCGTGTGAACCAAAAATAAGTCCGAGGATTATTATTATATGATGGTTACCCCAAGAGTATGATGGAATGAAACACTATGGAAATTTAAAGGCGGAGTAATTCCAAGTATGCCTGAAAACCCATAGACCCCGGAACTAATAACGATCAAGTACTATCTTTTTGGAGAAGGAAACTTGTTTCAGCAAACGTTTTCTTAGGAGCATACGAAAACCTGAGAGTTGTGAAGATACGATAGATGTTTTGTTCAGCTTGCAGAACCAATGGATTATCCGAACTTCGTTCGTGGACAAGAGGAATTCTACAACGCTAGTGAGGATGCCCAAGTGTTAGAATACGAGATTCACTAAGCCTTATACAAGGTAATGATTTCATTGCGACATGGCTTGGCCACCATGACGACTTACTATTATCATCCTCTTGCTATTTGGAATGGTAAATCTGAGAGACTTACCCATAGTGAGAGATGACGTTCTTTGAAGCTTTTGTTTAAGCCTTAGAATGGTATGATGAAAGCACCATGTACATGGCACTTGTTGTCACGCGTAGGAAAATTTACAGTGAGGATGAAGCCAAGACCTCTCTACCTGCAGGATAACCACAAATGGTAGACCACCATGAGAATCATCGATAGGTTATTTAGAATTGATCACGAGACTGTTAGTTAACAAGACCCATTAAAGGAAGAAGCTTATATCAACAGAAGGACCCTCGTTTTAATGGAAACGTTATGAATATAGCGGTAGATATGAAGACTGTGAGGAGTCAGATGATAAAACCCTAGGGGATAACCACAAGTTATAAGGGACGAGTAGCTCTCCTTTTAAGTGTGGTAGCATCCCGCTTTGCGGGAGGTTGGATTTGTTCGAAGACCCCCAAACCCTAACCTTTTCTTTCTAGCCCTTCCGATTCTCGAGGACGAGATTCATTTTAAGTGTGGTAGGTTTGTAACATCCCAAATTTTGGAATGTTAAAAATAATTATTAGATTGTTTGTTTGTTTGATTGAGTGATTGAAACTTGAGTGGAATTTGAAACTTTTCAAAACTTTTGAATGAGAGGGAATAGAATGACTTTCCCCTTCTCCGGTAAATTCAAATTCATCCAATTAAAAGCAACGAGAGAAGATGAAATGACCTCTTCAACTACAAAGAATTTGAACGGAGTTTTGCATTTGAATTCTTTCAAATATTTGCCCTTGCTTCTATATTTTTCTTCCCCGAGAAATACCCAAAAATAATTCTTGCCAAGCAAGAAAGAGAGGAGGAACATGACCCTCCAAACCGGGGGTATTCCTTTGAAATATTTGGACCATAAAACCCAAGGTTTATTTGAAAAATATTTGCAAAAAGAAAATAAACCAATTTAGGGATTTTCTAAAAAAAACATTTTTTTTGAAGTATTTATTTTGGTAGTGGAAAAATGCCCATCTTTTTGGATTTATTTTTTGAAAATTTTAATATATTATACCCCTATATTCCGAGGAATATTCCATTTACTTTTAATAGTTTTAATTCCTGTTTTGATAAATATGGAAAGAGATCTTTATTTTAGGAAAGTCCTTGGGCCATATTAGGAATGTCATTTGGCCCATATCCCCGCCTTCTTCTTCCTCTCAACGTTTCCGTCTGTAGCCATGGCAGAAGCTTCCCCTCCGGGATTCGTGAGCTATACTCCCTCCCGGCGCCTCCCGTCACCACTATAAGAATGCCCCATCTCTCCTCTTTCCATTCCCCTAGAGAAATCCTCGTTTCCCCTGCCCGTAGCGTCTCCCCATCACCTCCCCTTTTCCCTGTGAAGAACGCACCAAGGTGCTATCCCCTGTCGCCCCAGCATCACCTCCCCATCGCTCGACACTCGCTGCACCCCACCCCTGCGCACCCCACCCCTCGCTGGACCCCACCCCCACCCCTGCGTGCCCCACCCTCGCCCCTGCACCCCTCCCCACCCTGCCGAAGCTCCCTCCAGGAGCTCCACATCACGACCAGGAGCCGCCCCCCCTCGCCCCCTGCTCGACCAGGGCACCCGGCGCCCCAGCCCCAAGTGCCGACCCTCCCCCTCAGTCACCCGCACCCTCCTCCGCAGACCCACCCTCGCCCCTCGCCGGAGTGCCTCCTCCTCGCCACTACTCCTCCCTGCCATCGTGCATGAGGTAACTCCCTCTCCCTTTTGTTTTTTTTTCGTTTGTTTTACTTTCTACCGTTAGATCTTTAGTCAACGCGTGAGATTAGATCTGAAGATACCCCTTCGGTTCTTTCAAAAGAACCGGCGGTTATTTTTTATTAGTAAGTTTAGCCGAAGCGGTTTCTTATATAGCGGCCATCCGCTGTTTAGCCTATGCAACGCACACCCCAGAGCCAATCACAACATGCCACGTGGTCCCCCGCTCACTAATTAGCTATTCAGTTTTTTTAGTTTTAATTCAAAAACAGAGAGAGTTCCAATCTTGTTTCCTCCATAAGTTTTGATCCAGAACTCCAATGGAGTTGAATCTTTTTCCACTAGATCCCAATTTTTTTGTTGTTTTCAAAAACATATTATTTGTCTATGTTTCAAATTTTCATATTTGAATTAGATCAGATTTAGTTTAAAACTTGTTTTTCTTATTCTGGGAGTTTCAAAATAGATTTTTAATTAATTCTTTTTGCTACTGATCACTAGTGATCCTATTTATCAGTGGTAAAAATTTCAGAATTGTTTGACTATTTTAGCTCATTGTTTCTTGTGAAACACTTTCTGTTTCACTTCTTTTAGGATTATGACTATATTTCTTTCTTTAGTTGTTTTTAAATTATTTTTTCTTTTATATTTCAGAAAGATTATGTTTTGTTTCTGTTAGTTAACAGTAGGTTTGCAACAAGTTTTGATTTTATTTTTATATGTTATCATGAAATCAATTCTAGTTCTCTAATAACTTATTTTATTTTCTGTTAGACAAAAACTATTTAGTGTTTGATGATGTAGTAGAAGATTCCCTAGTCTTATTTGAAGTTTCCGTCGGATTCTTATTCGCTCTCTCCTTTGTTTTGATTGCTAGAATGATTGCTAGTATGAGTGCTTACGTGAATGATATGGTTGTTATATAGATTTCATCGGAGAGTGACGAGTAGTCTAAGAAGTTATTCCTCGAGAACGAAAATTCTTCTTCGTCAACATCACCAGGCAAGTCACTTTGATCATACTATCACCTATGTTTTTCTATGCATAGTAGTTCCACCTTCCTATACCCAATTGCATGCTGAGTAGGTACTTGGAAATTTAGGTTACATATTGTAGTATCATGCGGTAGGCACCCAACAACCCCGTTAGTTGGGCCGGGACGACAAATTTCATATTGCTTTGCTTGAGTAGACGGGATTCTGGTTGAGAGTTTATCACGAGTGATGCGAGAATAATTTAATAACCAAGACCGGTTAAATCAAGACTTTTCAAGACCTCGTGATGCAATGCAACTCTAGGTGAAGGACGGTTGATCGGCTCCCTGGAGAAACCAGTGGATGACCCGGGATGCTGGAGACGTGCCATGACATCTTGCAGGAATCTTCACCCAGGCTCAAAGAGACGGACGGATATTTTCAAGACCCAAGGCTTACCTACACAGCCACAAGTCATTTTGGGCTCTGGCTTGGTTGGACAACGCGGCGACTCTGGACAGGCGGTGCCAGCAGATGTAGAAGAATGGTAGGATTTGGATGGCCACCATCAGGGATTCAGAGGGACCCGTTGAAAGACCATGTTTTGATCATCCGGTCTTCAAACACCCTGAAGTGCGAGGACATACACGGAGGCGGTCAAATCTTGTGGGAACGTGTGCAAAACTCTGCAGAGTACTCAAACCTAATCGATTAGCCGTGTCCACGGTCATGGACAACTTGAGCCAAAGGAACCGAAGTTATCTGGAATTCTCAACACCATTTATATATATTTGATGTGGGTAATATTGATAACTTGGGTATGAGAACTGGTTGGCGGAACCATCTCATTAAGAACAAATAGTGTAGTAATATTTTGCTTTTAGCCCCTCTTGTTGTAGGAGAAAATTTGCTTTACGCTAAAACTTACAACACCACGTGCCATATATGCATATAGGATAGATGATATTTTACCCCCTCTCATATGTGACTTGCCGGCATAATCAATATGCTGACCTACACGGCTGCAACGTCTTCTGTTGCAGATATTTTTCTTCGACGAGTAAGAGTACGATTCAGTGTTACGGTCTACACTCAAATTGCCGTTGGTTTTTATTGGGACTCCACTCCCTTGACTGCTTTCGCTGAGATATTTAAGGTATATATAAGTTTTATGCTATTTACATGTGATTGCACTTTGATATTTACATTGACGTACTGTGTGTGCCAGCATACTGATCCAGGGATGGCACAGATACATAGAGGCTTGACTCGTTTTGACTCGGGTCGCTACAGAATTTATCGTACACATGAAACAGTATGGATGAGTCATGGCCAACTGAAAATTTAAATCTACGCACAAAAGAGGCAGTGAGCATAGCATACTTTCACATTTATCTGAGATGAATTCTTCTAACCCGGCATTGCAGACAAGTGTATCAAACTCATCCTTGAAACCTGCTTCGATCATAAATTCATCGGAAGGCCATTCACATGGTTGCACCGGTGCTTCCCTTAGTTGAAAAGGTTCGGGCTCCCGAAAAGAAAGACGAGGACCCTTCTTACTTGAGGAACCCCCATGAAACTTCCTCCTGAACATAATTTCCTTTTCCTGAAATTTTTGAAGTTCAAGAGAAAAGTGAATGACGACCCACCACACCTTGTAGCAACTACTCCTACTAGTGCCTAGAAACCATATCACGCGCTAAAACTGCTTGGGACCAGCTAAAATCAACACTTCTAGCTCAAGAACAGGGTCACCAAGGTAGCAAGAATATGCGAAGGATAAAGCACTAGAGCAAAAACTAATTGGACCAATGGAGGAGTCACTTACCGAGGAGTAATTTCCCCAAAACGGATCGGAGAATGGTGCTTTGAGCAAGGAGATCAAAAATCACAGCCAAATGAGCAAGAACACGGGTTTGAGCTACGAAACAATTTTTTCTGGAGGTGGAAGAAGAGGCTCGGAGCTGGAATGAGTGGAGGGGGTCCCTGTGGGCCCCACAAGCTTGCTCTCCGCCACGAGGGGGTGGTGGTGGCAGGGCTTGTGGCCCACTGGTCTGGCCCCCAGGCCAGCTCCCAGGCCTAGTAATTTTCAAAAATTCCAGAAAAAATCATACTAAATTTTCAGGACCATCGGAGAACTTTTATTTTCGAGGTATTTTTCTCCGGGACGCTAAAACAGAAAACAGGAAAACTAACTAAATCTATCATTTTTCTTCTAAGCAACAGAAAATGAAAGCTCAAAACAGAGGTGTGTGACTCCTTGATTCATCCATTTCATGGTCATCGAAAGAAATCAATCAATGGGGTTGATCAAGTCCTCATGACAAAACCTTCTCGAATCTCAAGAGAGAATGGAGAATTTTCGAATAGCCACTAAGTCACCTCAATGGGGATATGTATCTCCCCAACAAGCAAATCATACTTCATCTTGACACGAGGAATAGGGCTTTCAAAGCTCCCAATAAGAATCGATGAAGTCTTTTCGATAGCATTGATGCAATGTACTTGATATCGTTTCTTCGGAAAGTGCACTATGTGCTCATTACCGTTGACATGGAAAGTGACATTGCCTTTGTTGCAATCTATAACAGCCTCTGTGGTGTTTAAAAAGGGTCTTCTGAGGATGACAGCCATGGCATCGTCCTCGGGATTATCCAAGATAACAAAGTCTGTTAAGATAGTGGTGTTAGCAACCACAACAGGCACATCCTCGCAAATGCCGATAGGGAAAGCAGTTGATTTGTCGGCCATTTGCAGAGAAATTTCAGTGGGTGTCAACTTATCCAATTCAAGTCTACGATAAAGAGAGAGCGGCATAACACTAACACCGGCTCCAAGGTCACATACGGCAGTTCTTACGTAATTTCCTTTAATGGAGCAAGGTATAGTGGGCACTTCGAGGCTTGGCGCCCCTCCCACCCGAAGGCCCACGCGGCCAAAAGGCTAGGACAGCCCAAGGTGGGGCGCCACCCCTTGCCTTGGGTGGCAAGGCACCCCACCTTGGCCGCCCCCTCCAAGGGGAAACCTTAGGATGCCACCTCTTCACCCTCCCCCTATATATATGAGAGGATAGGGAGGGCTGCAACATACAAGCCACGACACAACCTCTCCCTCTCCCACTAACTCAGCCTTTCCTCTAGTTCGTCGCGGTAGTGCTTGGCGAAAACCTGCTGGGACAGTTCCATCACCATCGCACTATGCCGTCGTGCTGCCAGAGAACTCGTCGACCTATCCACCCTCGCTTGCTCGATCAAGGAGAAGGATACGTCATCGAGCTTTATGTGTGTTGC